>NW_028318010.1:0-600000 GCF_062004578.1 Staurois parvus
CTTCTTCTCATTCTTCTTTTCATTCTTCTTCTTTTCATTCTTCTTTTCATTCTTCTCAATCTTCTTTTCATTCTTCTTTTCATTCTTCTTCTCATTCTTCTTTTCATTCTTCTTTTCATTCATTCTTCTTCTTCTTTTCATTCCTTCTCTTCTTCTTTTCATTCTTCTTTTCATTCTCATTCTTCTTCTCATTCTTCTTTCATTCTTCTTCTCATTCTTCTTTTCATTCTTCTTCTTCTTTTCATTCTTCTTTTCATTCTTCTCATTCTTCTTTTCATTCTTCTTTTCATTATTCTTCTCATTCATTCTTTTCATTCTTCTTCTTCTTTTCATTCTTCTTTTCATTCTTCTTCTCATTCTTCTTTTCATGAAGAAGAAAAGAAGAATGAGAAGAAGAAGAAGAAGATGAAAATAAAAGAAGAATGAAAAGAAGAATGAAAAGAAGAATGAGAAGAATGAAAAGAAAGAATGAAAAGAAGAAGAAGAAGAATGAAAAGAAGAAGAAGAATGAAAAGAAGAATGAAAAGAAGAATAAAAGAAGAATAAAAGAAGAAATAAGAAGAAGAATGAAAAGAAGAAGAAGAAAAGAAGAAGAAGAATGAAAAGAAGAATGAAAGAAGAAGAAGAATCTTTTCATTCTTCTCATTCTTCTTTTCATCTCTTTCTTTTCATTCTTCTTCTTTCTTCTTTTCTTCTTCTTCTTTTCATTCTTCTTTTCATTCTTCTTCTTCTTCTTCTTTTCATTCTTCTTTTCATTCTTCTTCTTTTCATTCTTCTTTTCATTCTTCTTCTTCTTTTCATTCTTCTTCTTCTTCTTTTCATTCTTCTTTTCATTCTTCTTTTCATTCTTCTTTTCATTCTTCTTCTTCTTTTCATTCTTCTTCTTCTCATTCTTCTTTTCTTCTTCATGAAAAGAAGAATGAGAAGAAGAATGAAAAGAAGAATGAAAAGAAGAAGAAGAATGAAAAGAAGAATGAGAAGAATAATGAAAAGAAGAATGAAAAGAAGAATGAGAAGAATGAAAAGAAGAATGAAAAGAAGAAGAAGAATGAAAAGAAGAATGAGAAGAAGAATGAGAAGAATGAAAAGAAGAATGAAAAGAAGAAGAGAAGGAATGAAAAGAAGAAGAAGAATGAATGAAAAGAAGAATGAAAAGAAGAATGAGAAGAAGAATGAAAAGAAGAATGAAAAGAAGATTGAGAAGAATGAAAAGAAGAATGAAAAGAAGAAGAATGAAAAGAAGAATGAGAAGAAGAATAAAAAAAGAAGAATGAGAAGAAGAATGAGAAGAATGAAAAGAAGAATGAGAAGAATGAAAAGAAGAATGAAAAGAAGAATGAAAAGAAGAAGAAGAAGAAGAATGAAAAGAAGAAGAAGAATGAAAAGAAGAATGAAAAGAAGAAGAAGAAGAATCTTTTCATTCTTCTCATTCTTCTTTTCATTCTTCTTCTTCTTCTTTTCATTCTTCTTCTTCTTCTTTTCATTCTTCTTCTGAGGATGAGGATGAAGAAGAAGAAGAAGAAGTAGGATGAAAATAAGAAGAATTCCAAGCCGGCAAAAAGTGTATCTGCAGAGCTCCGCTAAGTGTATCTGCAGAGCTCCGCTATTTCTGACAGTTCTCTGACATTCACTCCATACAGCGGTTGAAACATTGTATCTATTTGTTTCCATTTATGGAAACAAATAGATACAATGTTTCAACCGCTGTAAATGTGAATGTCAGAGAACTGTCAGAAATAGAGGAGCTCTGCAGATACACTTAGCGGAGCTCTGCAGATACACTTTTTGCCGGTTTGGAATTCTTCTTATTTTCATCCTACTTCTTCTTCTTCTTCTTCTTCTTCTTCATCCTCATCCTCGGAAGAAGAAGAAGAGAATGAGGATGAGGATGAAGAAGAACAAGAAGAAGTAGGATGAAAATAAGAAGAATTCCAAGCCGGCAAAAAGTGTATCTGCAGAGCTCCTCTATTTCTGACAGTTCTCTGACATAGAACTGTCAGAAATAGAGGAGCTCTGCAGATACACTTTTTGCCGGCTTGGAATTCTTCTTATTTTCATCCTACTTCTTCTTCTTCTTATTCATCCTCATCCTCTTCTTCTTCTTCTTCTGAGGATGAGGATGAGGATGAAGAAGAAGTAGGATGAAAATAAGAAGAATTCCAAGCCGGCAAAAAGTGTATCTGCAGAGCTCCTCTATTTCTGACAGTTCTATGTCAGAGAACTGTCAGAAATAGAGGAGCTCTGCAGATACACTTTTTGCCGGCTTGGAATTCTTCTTATTTTCATCCTACTTCTTCTTCTTCTTCTTCATCCTCAGAAGAAGAGGATGAGGATGAGGATGAAGAAGAAGAAGAAGAAGTAGGATGAAAATAAGAAGAATTCCAAGCCGGCAAAAAGTGTATCTGCAGAGCTCCTCTATTTCTGACAGTTCTATGTCAGAGAACTGTCAGAAATAGAGGAGCTCTGCAGATACACTTTTTGCCGGCTTGGAATTCTTCTTATTTTCATCCTACTTCTTCTTCTTCTTCTTCTTCTTCATCCTCAGAAGAAGAGGATGAGGATGAGGATGAAGAAGAAGAAGAAGAAGTAGGATGAAAATAAGAAGAATTCCAAGCCGGCAAAAAGTGTATCTGCAGAGCTCCGCTAAGTGTATCTGCAGAGCTCCGCTATTTCTGACAGTTCTCTGACATTCACTCCATACAGCGGTTGAAACATTGTATCTATTTGTTTCCATAAATGGAAACAAATAGATACAATGTTTCAACCGCTGTATGGAGTGAATGTCAGAGAACTGTCAGAAATAGGCTATTTCTGACAGTTCTCTGACATTCACTCCTCAACCGCTGTATGGAGTGAATGTCAGAGAACTGTCAGAAATAGCCTATTTCTGACAGTTCTCTGACATTCACTCCATACAGCGGTTGAAACATTGTATCTATTTGTTTCCATAAATGGAAACAAATAGATACAATGTTTCAACTGCTGTATGGAGTGAATGTCAGAGAACTGTCAGAAATAGCGGAGCTTTGCAGATACACTTAGCGGAGCTCTGCAGATACACTTTTTGCCGGCTTGGAATTCTTCTTATTTTCATTCTACTTCTTCTTCTTCTTCATCCTCATCCTCATCCTCTTCTTCTGAGGATGAGGATGAGGATGAAGAAGAAGAAGAAGAAGAAGAAGAAGAAGAAGTAGGATGAAAATAAGAAGAATTCCAAGCCGGGAAAAAGTGTATCTGCAGAGCTCCTCTAAGTGTATCTGCAGAATAGAGGAGCTCTGCAGATACACTTTTTGCCGGCTTGGAATTCTTCTTATTTTCATCCTACTTCTTCTTCTTCTTCTTCCTCTTCATCCTCATCCTCATCCTCTTCTTCTTCTTCTGAGGATGAGGATGAGGATGAAGAAGAAGAAGAAGAAGAAGTAGGATGAAAATAAGAAGAATTCCAAGCCGGCAAAAAGTGTATCTGCAGAGCTCCGCTAAGTGTATCTGCAGAGCTCCGCTAAGTGTATCTGCAGAGCTCAGCGGTTGAAACATTGTATCTATTTGTTTCCATTTATGGAAACAAATAGATACAATGTTTCAACCGCTGTAAATGTGAATGTCAGAGAACTGTCAGAAATAGAGGAGCTCTGCAGATACACTTAGCGGAGCTCTGCAGATACACTTTTTGCCGGTTTGGAATTCTTCTTATTTTCATCCTACTTCTTCTTCTTCTTCTTCTTCATCCTCATCCTCAGAAGAAGAAGAAGAGGATGAGGATGAGGATGAAGAAGAAGAAGAAGTAGAATGAAAATAAGAAGAATTCCAAGCCGGCAAAAAGTGTATCTGCAGAGCTCCGCTAAGTGTATCTGCAGAGCTCCGCTATTTCTAACAGTTCTCTGACATTCACTCCATACAGCAGTTGAAACATTGTATCTATTTGTTTCCATTTATGGAAACAACTAGATACAATGTTTCAACCGCTGTATGGAGTGAATGTCAGAGAACTGTCAGAAATAGGCTATTTCTGACCGTTCTCTGACATTCACTCCATACAGCGGTTGAGGAGTGAATGTCAGAGAACTGTCAGAAATAGCCTATTTCTGACAGTTCTCTGACATTCACTCCATACAGCGGTTGAAACAATGTATCTATTTGTTTCCATTTATGGAAACAAATAGATACAATGTTTCAACCGCTGTATGGAGTGAATGTCAGAGAACTGTCAGAAATAGCGGAGCTCTGCAGATACACTTAGCGGAGCTCTGCAGATACACTTTTTGCCGGCTTGGAATTCTTCTTATTTTCATCCTACTTCTTCTTCTTCTTCATCCTCATCCTCATCCTCTTCTTCTTCTTCTGAGGATGAGGATGAAGAAGAAGAAGAAGAAGTAGGATGAAAATAAGAAGAATTCCAAGCCGGCAAAAAGTGTATCTGCAGAGCTCCTCTAAGTGTATCTGCAGAATAGAGGAGCTCTGCAGATACACTTTTTGCCGGCTTGGAATTCTTCTTATTTTCATCCTACTTCTTCTTCTTCTTCCTCTTCATCCTCATCCTCATCCTCTTCTTCTTCTTCTGAGGATGATGAAGAAGAAGAAGAAGAAGAAGTAGGATGAAAATAAGAAGAATTCCAAGCCGGCAAAAAGTGTATCTGCAGAGCTCCGCTAAGTGTATCTGCAGAGCTCCGCTAAGTGTATCTGCAGAGCTCAGCGGTTGAAACATTGTATCTATTTGTTTCCATTTATGGAAACAAATAGATACAATGTTTCAACCGCTGTAAATGTGAATGTCAGAGAACTGTCAGAAATAGAGGAGCTTTGCAGATACACTTAGCGGAGCTCTGCAGATACACTTTTTGCCGGTTTGGAATTCTTCTTATTTTTATCCTACTTCTTCTTCTTCTTCATCATCCTCATCCTCATCCTCAGAAGAAGAAGAAGAGGATGAGGATGAGGATGAAGAAGAAGAAGAAGAAGTAGGATGAAAATAAGAGAAATTCCAATCCGGCAAAAAGTGTATCTGCAGAGCTCCGCTAAGTGTATCTGCAGAGCTCCGCTAAGAAATAGCGGAGCTCTGCAGATACACTTTTTGCCGGCTTGGAATTCTCCTTCTTCTCATCCTTTTTCTTCTCATCCTTCTTCTTCTTCTCATCCTTCTCCTTCTTCTCATCCTTCTTCTTCTTCTCATCCTTCTTCTTCTTCTCATCCTTCTCCTTCTTCTCATCCTTCTTCTTCTTCTCATCCTTCTTCTTCTTCTCATCCTTCTTCTTCTTCTCATCCTTCTCCTTCTTCTCATCCTTCTTCTTCTTCTCATCCTTCTTCTTCTTCTCATCCTTCTCCTTCTTCTCATCCTTCTTCTTCTTCTCATCCTTCTCCTTCTTCTCATCCTTCTTCTCATCCTTCTCCTTCTTCTCATCCTTCTTCTCATCCTTCTCCTTCTTCTCATCCTTCTCCTTCTTCTCATCCTTCTCCTTCTCCTTCTTCTCATCCTTCTCCTTCTTCTCCTTCTCCTTCTTCTCATCCTTCTCCTTCTCCTTCTTCTCATCCTCCTTCTCCTTCTCCTTCTTCTCATCCTTCTCCTTCTTCTCATCCTTCTCCTTCTTCTCATCCTTCTCCTTCCTCATCTCCAAGGGCATTTAAATTAAAGGTACAGTGTTCTGCACTAATTTAAAGGCTCTCTGAAGCCTAGAAACCCTTTTTATAAGTTAAATTCGTAGCGAATAAATTCGCATCGAATCAAATTTCTTCCTCAAATTTGGCGAATCAGCCGAATCGAATTTTTGAATAATTCGCTCATCTCTAGTCCAGAGGATAATTCCTGGGAGCCATCCACTAATGTCCATGCCCCACGGTTAGTTCAAGCCTACCTCCATCTTCACCCTGAAAAACGAGCCCTAGTGGGCATCCGGAGGCTGCTCCTAAGGGGGGGGGGCAATGTAAGGGATTTCCGGCAAGACGAATTGTGATTAGAAATGTGCATGCGCATAGGAACTCTCGGAGAAGAGTTGTCGGTTGTGCGCATGCAAGCAGAAATGCGCGATCGCACATACGCACGTGCACGCAAGATTGGCGCCAGACGGCCTATTTAAAAAGTGTCTCTGCCCATGTTAGATGCTGACTGGTCTTCAGATCCCCCGTGTCCTGCTTGTTCCTGTGTGATTCCTTTGTTGCTGACCCGGCTTGTTCCTCACCTGACTCAGATTGCTCTCCTGATTGATACTGGTTCCTGACTTCGGCTCTGCTCCTGACCTTGGCTTTTCTTCTGATTCTGTACCACGCTGCCCAACTGTTGATGACCCTGGCTATTCCTATGACACTGCTCCTGTCTCTTACCCTCACTACCTGCCTTGCTCTGGTGCAGGCCTGGCAATCTACAAGACCTGCTCTGCTTGTTACTACTGTGCCTGAATCAGAAGATCATCAGTCTTCCAGGGTCATCATCTGCAAGAGCTGCAAACAACTACTGGTGCTTGTCCCCCAGGTCCTAGACTCCCTCTAGGAATCTGTAATCTGTTCTTCCCAAAAAATGTAAATACATTCCAAACACCCCAAAGTATTTCCTGCTACACCCCATCTTAGCCAAATTAAGGGCTCATGTACACTGCAGCTGATAGGCTCATGTTTAGGAGATGTTCAGTGTTTTTTTCAGCAGCCCCTGAACTTACCCTAATTTTTTCCTGTGTGTCCATGTACACATCTTCGTTTACAGTTGTTTACAGGCATTTGAGCTTACAGTTGTTTTTTTTTAATGCAGAAAACTTGCGTTGAGTAGTCGATTTTATCAGCGTTTCAAACGCAAAATGCTTGTAAATGCGGCTAAACATGGAAAATCGAGTTTATAAGCATTTGCATTTGAAATTTTTTTTAACTCTTCCAGTTCCCGATGCTGTCCTGAGCCATTTCTCATCATGAAAAATGCATGCAAAGCATTTCAAGGTACTCAAATTGACAAAACACTGAATACAAAACACTGATGTTCCTACCAAGCTTGTCACACATTGTAATGACCAATTCACACCTCAGACCTCTCCCACCTTTGGAAACAAAAGATATGCTAATGACCATTCACACCTCAAATTCTTCATGAAGACCCCCTGCCAGGTGGCTTTAATGACTCACTCCACCACACACTTTTACCACCCTTGGAAACAAAAGAAATGTTAATGAGCAACTCAGCCCTAAGCTAATCTCAACACATACTGCTCTCTCTGCTTCTACTCTCTGTATTTCTCTGAAACAGTCTGAAATAGTTAATAATTTACCACTTTTCAGTGCATTCTGGGCATTTGGGAGGTTCTCCTGTGCTTATCTTTAAAAAACGCTTCTAAACGCAAATGCGCATAAACGCGGTATGCAAACGTGACTAAACAGACGTTTTTTAACCTACATTTTCCAGCAGTCAGTTTCCATCGTTCAGAAGAGTCCTGTGTACGTGGGGCCTAAAAGACAAAAGATGTTTATAAAACTGAAATTGCACCTCCACCACACATCACTGCCCAAGCCACCTTTTTGCCCTTTATAATACTCATCCTGAAATACAGAAGGAGCTGTGTGCCGCCCCAGGCCAGTAACAAGTGACAAAATGACAACACATGTGTCAAAACAGGAATCAATCACAAGCTGCAGGGCATTGTACTTCTTTTATATTTTTTTTTAAGTCTGGTATTTTGTTCCATATTTCCCAGCCACTAGGAAGCTGCTACTTTTCTCCTTGTCTGAATACACCTATGGCATTATTCTCTGTTATAGTATAAAACTCCTGCTTGGTTGCAGAATATTGCATGGCTGTAATTTGCTAATTTGGTCCCGTTACATATAACAACATGTGCCAAAACAAGGTAAAAAAAAAGAAGGGTGAAAGATAACAGCAATTGCTTCCCACTGATTAACATAGCACATTTAGCTATTTTATGAAAGTGATAAATTATAGTTCTTATTCTCCTGTAGACTTTGTTATATGTATAGAAATATGTTCATTGAGCTTATGTGCTTTGTGTGCTTCTGTTATACCTGTAATTAGATGTGTATTACTTTGTTAACACGATTTTCTGCATGTTAAACATAGATGCTAATAAGAAATAATCATTCATTTGAAAAAGAAACATATAGAAACCACATTCTGGTTTTACTGGAATTAGGAACAGATATATGCAGGGCTTTTTTTTAGCAAAAATACTCACATGAAAGAAAAATATATTTGAAATATTTTTAAAAAATATTCTTACCAAATATATTAACATATATTTGAAATGCTACAATGTTGGCCATATTCAATACATTTAAATATATTCTTCAGATGTTTTATTAATATATAACAAAGTCATTTTAACATATAGTTTTACATATATTTGTAAATGCATTCCAAAAATGTAGATTTGTATTCTTAAAGACATACAGTATATTTGAAATGTATTTTTAAAAATATTGTTCATATATTTTGTAATAAAAATGCATTTCAACATACAGTGTATATATATATATATATATATATATATATATATATATATATATATATATATATATATATAATGAAATATATTTTTAAATATAATGAATATGGCTAAAATTGTAGCATTTCAAATATATTTCAATATATTTGGAAAGATTATTTTCAAAATATTTCAAATATATTTTTCTTCCTTGTGGGTAGGTGCAAGAACTCCCCACACCAGTGTCACTTCTTGTCTCCGACACCCTACTCACCTCCCAGTACCGATCCTTTTAGAGACTACAGAGCCAAGTATTTTGTGGTGCTAAATAATTTGTATGAAATGTGTTCATGATAACATAACAAGAAAAGCAGAAAAATAGATCATAGATCCCCTGCAGTCAGCAACAGCAGACCCCCCCCCCCCCATCCCCAGCAACAACAGTTTCCTCCCCTCAAAATAAAATACCACCCAAGCAACAATAGACCCCCAGTAGCTACAACAGATCTCTCAACATTCAACATCAATAGACTCTCCAGCAGTCAGCAACAATAGTAAAATAGACCCCTCCCGCAACAGTAGATCCCTTCCAGCAACAATTGACCCTGATCACCAATATACCTCCTCAGCAACAACAGACCACTACATGAAAATAGATCCCCATTCAGTGACAATAGATCCCCCAGCAGCCAGCAACAAAAGATCCTACCCCTTGTAATTACATATATTCAGTGCTGGAGGTGCCGGAACTGCGTTTCCGTTGAAAAAAAAGCCCTGGATATAGGAATGCTGCCATCTCCCACTAGGCCTTAAAGTGTTAGTTTTCTTTTTTTAGGCTTCCCTCTGTTTTCACCTAGTGATCTGGCCATTAACACACCTCCTGTATCAGAGCGCCCCCACTCTGAATGAAGGAGCACGTCAGTATTGCCAACCGTCAATTTTTTTACTGGCAGCCAGTAAAAAATGGGCACTTTTCCCTTGTCAGTAAATGCCAATGACAGGAAAATGGTTACCAGTTAAAAATATGGCAGTGACGCTTGGCTTGGAACTGTGCGTGAGCAGTTCCAGTCCAGAGTCAGCTGAGACCATCCGAGTGTCTGCTTCAGTGTTTTCCGATAGCTTTAGTGGGGAGCAGGTCTGGCAGAGGCAGTGTCTGAGCGTCTCGTGTGATGCAAAGGAGCCGAGTGGCCAGAGCCTCATGTGCGGGTCTGTGGGAAAGGAGCAGGACAAGCCGGGAGCAGGACTGTCTGTGCTGTTTGGACTGCAGTGGACTAAAGTGACCACCTGGTGTGGAGAGAGACTGTCACTGTGACTCTGAAGGGAACGTGTCATGTCAGTGAGGTGTCATCATCATCTGTGCTGCTGCACACACTTCATGTGTGGGTGCCTGACCATCCTAATTTCTTGCCCTCCTGAATCCTGTCTCTAAGTTACTTACTATATTGAAAATAAAATACGAAATATGTTTTTTTGCCCTAATATCTACTTTAAATCACATTTAAAATACTTTAACTTTGAAATACTTTAAATACTAATTGCACATTGTACTTGTTTGTAGCCTAAATACTGAAATTTGTACATAAAACTGTAAACTTTTAGAAATGCCAGTAAAAACTTGGCTGTGCCAATAAAATTTGGGTGTCGTGTCAGTGATTTTCAATCTGTTAGGCTGGCAACACTGGCACAAGGGCACCTTTGGACAGCAGCATCCTCAGTCTGGGCATGGAGGGGAGTGTTAGATGTACTAGCAAATTTACATACATTAACAAGTCAAACTCTGGATTACACTGCAGTTACAGCAACAGTTTTTTTTTCTTTTGGGATAAAGGTTTTACATGAATAAATAAAATGTAATCATTTGAAACACCCCTGTCTTTGGTAAATGGCTTGTCTCATCCCTGCAACTGCTACATTTGCAGGAGAGTTTGTTCTGTTGAAAAACAACAGACTTACTGACAGGTTCATTAGATGAAAACAAGGAAAAGAAAGCCTAAAAAAGCAAAATGAATGCAGTCATCACATCTAAGAATTAGTAAGCTGCAAAATAATAAATGTTTGCTTTGAATTCAGTCCTCTGTAGGGTTGCTAATTTTCATTTCCATCAAATGATGGGGCATCCTTATGTTCCTAACACCCAGTCCATATCAGTATAGATATCCAGCATGATATTTTTCCCTATTGAGATCTGATGTATTTTCAAAGTGTTTCTTTTAATTTTTTTGAGCAGTGTACAAGTACATACCTCACAAGCATCTGAGATGAGAAAGAGGGACACCTTTTAGAATAAAAGAATAGGACATATCACTAAAGTTTAAACCCACAAGTGCATTTTTACCACTGCTTTTCCTTTATACTGCTTGTTAATATAAGATTTTGAGGTTTGATGAAAGGTTTAGTCTGGTGTAACCCTGCAATGCTGCAGAAATAACACAAAATACAGTATGAAAATACTCAATACTATCCCTTTAAATGAGAATGACCTATGTTACATCTTAGGGGGATCCCAATGGCCATCTTAAAAGTTACATCTTAAGGGTCGAAGGTGATGATGGGGTGCCTGGAAATAGCAGCAGAGGAGATGCCAGCAGTGAAGGACAAAGCAGTAACTAACAGAAGCTTGGACAGTGCTGCAGAAAGGCAGGATGGTAAAATTATACAAATGATGGCAACAGCTCACCCACTATGCTTCTGATCCAACCCCCAGTAGGGGGTAAAACACTTCAGATAAAGGTCATAGGTGGAATTTCTCTGCTGCTGCTGAATAGAGTTTTTTTGTTCAATATAAGGTTGTATTAACACCTTTGCGACCCGTAACTTATTCCCCACTTTTATTGTCGCATTTGTCTTGAATAGGCTGCCCTATGCATGACTCGTGTATCAAAGAAGCTCCTACACTTTTTTTGGCAGTTAGCAAAGAGCATTTTGGGATGCATGTTTTGATAAATGTGCAATAAAATACACAACTGCTACCTGTATTTGGGGTGCCATTAAGAAATAGTGGCACTGCAAGCACAATGTTCTTCCATGTTCATCCATGTTTTTCTGTACGTTTCAGGAAATGTGGGCAAAAATTGTGAATGAAGCCTTGGGGCTCAGTGGTTGCAGATTTATTAATTTTTACATACAATCTTCTTTCCTGAGAAGGCCTGGTTTGCAGGATCCATTATTGTAAACTTAGGATCACTTTACAATCCAACTATAATCAACTACAGCAATTGAAAGTGAGTCTAAGTTTGTAGACACCTTTGTACAGGGAGGTTGCATAGCAAGGAATCATGGATGTTACCAAACAGCAGAAACTGGCTGTAGTTAAAGTAAATTGAGTGTGCTTTTTGGTCTTAGCTATAAATGGGAATGGGAAAAATTGGGAAAAACATGTTTTTTTTCCATTTTTTTGTTTTCTTCTGGAAAAACTGGAAAAAAAGAAGTGTGAAATATGTCCTTTTTATAATGATAAGTAATATATCTATGACATTGTGTTCAAATTATAAAACATTAGGACCTTAATCAAAGATTTATGTAAAGTCTTAAATTATTGCAAGTTCTGTTAGCTGAAGACAAGCAAAAGCTAGAATACAATTCAATTAACACTGTACTTCTCAATGCAGATCTCAAACAAGAGAAACATGCATTTCTGCCACTAGGGGGCACTGCAGGGGGAAAGTTCCAGTTTAGTTTGCTTGTGCGCTCCATCTTGTACCTCCTACAGTTAGGTGATTGTTGGGATATGGTACATGATAGTTTCTGACCTCTCAGGCCTTTATTGACAGGTAAGAGGGTAAATTTGTCTGACACATTAGTTTATCTTTCTTAACCTTGAAAGGATTCCAGTTAAAGTTCTCTGCCATCACAGCATAATGTTTACCTATAGTCTGGTCAGTAAATAGTCTTTTTTCCTCCTCTCAGTAAAATGGTGAGAACAACATCTAGAGTTTGGAAACAGTGCAATTTCTGCTGATACCAAAGCTGCAATTTTCAAATAGTGTGAGAAGAAATATTCTTTTCCAAATGCTACAAAGAGCACAAAACATTCTTGCATGCCAGAGGTACCCTAAAGACACCAAAAATACTTTATGGAATGAAATGATGAAGACCATAATGAAAGTGCAAGTAGCTTTTTTGTTCAGAGTTCTCATTCCAGAAACACTCTGCTGCTTCTGGATCATCACAAAGTATTTCTTCACCAGCAGCATCTTCAAGTAAGGAAGTGTCACAACCCACTGCCTCACAAAATACACAATCTCTTCACTTGTAGATAAAATGACACCTGAAAATCAAGCTCTTACAAGATCAGTATATGAATCTGGATCAGCATTGCTCTGTGTGTCTCTGAAGGAGTATTGGGCTGCAGTTTTCTCCAGCTACTAGAGGCCGCGGGGCCACTCTGTATAACCTACTGTTGTGCAGTGGAGGCAGGAATTAGAGGGGTGGCCCTTTTGGCTTATTTGTTTGAAGTCACATGGTGGCTGAAGGATCAGTGAGGGTGCAGAGAGATAGCAGGGACATGGAGCAGGCTATGGCTGGGTTATGATGTGTGAGTACTACCTGTGAGAGAGCTGCATGACCAGACAGGACACGATTATACACTGCATTAGTCTGCATAATCCTGGGGGGCTTGTACAATGGTTTTCTGATACACCCCTGCATGGGCATCAGTGCGCTTACAGGAGTTATTGCTCCAGAATAGCTTCCATTTGATCTGAAGGAGCTTACATTTAGACTGCACTGCTTGGCTAGACCTGCAAAAGTAGTATGGGGTCCAGTGCAGTTAATTTTGACACAGTTCTTTGGTGAAACAATATGCTTCTAGAAAGTAGAGTGGGGCAGGTGCAGCATTGTATTACATTATTGCATGCATACCTGCATAATTATTTGAACTGTATATTTGCATAAGCTACATATTTATACTTGCATAAGCTGAATATTTATACTTGCATAAACTGCATACATGCATGCATACTTAAATGCATAGACTGCATACGTGCATGCATATGTAGCACCCCTCTAGTTAGCTAGGGGGGAGATAGATAGGTTTTCAGCTAGAGGCTGGATAACAGCCTGGTGTGAGTCAGCCTGGGATGAGTCAGCCAGGTTCACTTTAGGTTAGGGCTGAGGGCTTTGCAGGTCAGTTCCCTGTTACCTCCCCCTGCTTTAGAAGCCTATTAAATTTCTAGAAGGCAGTTGGTAGGAGTGAGGAGGGGCTGATCTTCATACTTAAGGGACCAATCCCCAAGGAGGAAGCTTGGCATGGGGTCAGGACAGCCCTTTAATATGAGAGAGCCTGGTCAGCAGTAGTAGTAGCGTTGGGTGGAAGATGGAGTGAAGGCTGCAGTGTAGAGCCTGGGAGGGGGCCCATCTGCCGGCAGGGCCTGGAAAGGAGGATCTGTCAGCCTCAATTGTCCGCAGAAAATGGACAGCCTGGAAAGCAGGGAAGGTGCCAGTCCAGCATAAGGCCTGAAGGCAACCACCAACTCACAAGTTTGCAGGAGAGGACTGAGTGTGTAATCCCACACCCCCTGGGCCAGATAAGGGGAGAGGACAGTCAGGTGGCCAACACAACTAGCTCCTCATCTGGAGCTGCTCAGCTAAAGTGGCAGTTTCTGGGTCCCCTTGCTAAGGGATTCTCTCAGACAGCTGGGTGAAGAGGAGAGTTTATCTGGGGTCTGAGGTGGTACACCAGGAGAGCTGGAGAGCTCTTCAAGAAGAGGATCTTTGTCTGTGTAGTTGCTAAGGAGTTGTCCTCAAGTTGCAGTTTCCTTGGGTATCCCATACACCCCTCAACCCTATCCAAGTTCAATACTCCTCAATAAAGCCAAAACACCCAAGCTCAAGGACTGCTTACTGTCTCCAGTGTGCAAGGTCTGAAGAAAATGTGTGTTGCTTGGCTGTGTAGGACCATAGGTGGACCCAAAGCTTAGTGTCACGTACCTGATAGGAGAATGAAATGATGAGGTCGGCCTCACTTGTGTCATTAGCCCTGACCCCGCTGTAAGTGGAACAGAGGGTGTCGAGGAACCAGGGGAATAAGAGTGCCAGCATGTGTTGCCTGAAGAGCTTGCAGCTGGAGTCCTGAAGAAATTGGCGAACCACCGGTTCAGGAACAGTAGCAATGTTTTGGAATTCCACCTGGGTTAAAAGGGCACTCCACTTGCACAACCAGATCAGGATAAATGATGTGTCAAATCTCCCAGCTGGCTTGAAGCAGGAACAGTTTATAGTGTGCAGAGCTGGTATAATAGACAGCCAGGTGGGCACTCGAGCAGGACAGGAAGCTGGGATCAGAGACAGGAGCAAGGTCACAGGAATAGCCAGGGTCATCAACGGGCGGGCAGAGAGGTACCAAATCATAAGCAAGCTAAAGTCAGGAACAGAGCCGGGGTCAGGAACAAGCAACAAGGCAGGAGAGGATTCCGAAGTCAGGCCAGGAACAAGCCGGGTCAGCAACAAGGGGATCATACAGGAATACAGCAGAACACAGGGAAACAGTTGAAGACCAGGCAGCACTAAGCACAGGCAGAAGCATCCTTTAAATAGTCCATCTGGCACCAATATTCACTGTGCTTGTGTGCGTGCTTGTGCACAATCGTGCATTTCTGTGTGCATGCGCATTTCTATTAGCCAGCCGTCTCACAGGAATTCCCTTACACTTAGCGACTCCTAAGGGTGTAGTGTTACACATGCTTAAATGCATAAACTGCATACGTGCATGCATACTTTAATGCATAAACTACATACATACTGGCATACTTGCATAGACTACATACTTATATTTGCTTAAGCTGCATACTTATACTTGCATAAACTGCATACATACATGCATATTTAAATACATACTTGCATAAACTGCATACATACATGCATACTTGTGTGAACTACGTACTTGTATAATCTGTACACTTGCATAGCTGAGTACCTGTCAACTTGCATAATCTAAACTGCATAAATGCATATTTGTATACCTGCAGAACTGCATACCTATGTACCTTCATAACTACATACCTGTGTACCTGCACAGCTGCATGCTGTGTGATTGCATAGCTGTAGACCAACATGGCTATGGACCTGCATCCTTGCTGGGGCAGTCTCTGAGGTGACTCGCTCCTTCTTTAGAGGCAGAAACCTATTAGGTTAAGTGTGCCTCTTGGGACCTTGTGGGTTAAGAGTTATCAGGCTTTTGCCTTGCATTTTTGCTTAGTGCAGAAGTTATGGGCTCATTATTGTAAGACACTCAGGTTTGCAGGTCCAAAACCAAATGCTGACGTGAGGTCTATCTTAGATCTCAAGGCACTATACATGAGTCTAGATGTAGTTCTGTTTCGGATGGGATCAGTGTGATCAGTGGTGGCCTCGCTGCAAGAGATAGATGTTGGCTGTCCGTAGTCCTCAATGACGTATATCTCTGTGTGCAACTTTTTTAAGGCTCATCAAGGGTTTCTGCGATTTGCAGTAAAGAATCATCATTTTTGCTTTATGGCGCTGCCCATTGGGCTGGCCACAGCTCCCAGAGTGTTCACAAAGCTCCTAGCCCCAGTGCTCGGCTTGCTGGGAACACAGGGAGGGTGTAAATCTCAGAACTCAATGTTCTTTTGCTCAGGGAGCAGTTGGTTCCAAGTTTAAAGCTAAATATAAGAAGCAAGAGGTACTGTATCCTTTGACATGTCTCAGCATGAGGAAATGGTATCTACGGTGAAGTGGTTTCCTATGTGCAGTTCCACTCCTGGAGAAGATTCTGTCTGTCTGGATCATGAAGCTCCAATATTTGGATTGCCGGAATACTTTGTCCCCGGGGTATTGGTGGTTGTTTGTTCGAACTCTAGAAAAGGGTAATTTTCCTTCCAGGGTTATGGAAGATAGGAACTATTGATGCCAGCCTCTCCAGTTGGGCTTGTTTGGAGGTGGCTACAGTTCAGGGGACTTGGTCTCCGCAGGAGAGAATACTGCCCATCAATATCTTGGAGTTTCCGGCAGTATGCCTTCCTCTGGATTATTGGATGAACCAGTTGCACAAGTTTTGGTCAAGGTTCCGTCCAACAATGCCACGGCAGTGTCGTACATAAATCAGGGCGGCACCAGGATTTATGCAGTTCAGGGAAAGGTAAACCACATTCTGTCCAGGCAGAACAGCATGTGTCATCTCTGCCGACAGAACGTATTCCAGGTATTGAAAACTGGCAGGGTTTTTTTTCCCAAGTCGTCAGCGGCTAATACCAGGAGAGTGTTCCCTGAATCCCAAGACGTTCTCGGCAGCCTGCCAATATTGGGGAACTCTGGATGTGGATCAACTGGATCTCAGGTTCTACTACAAGTTACACAGGTTGTGTTCAGGTTGAGAGTCCCACTGGCAATATGGGTAGATGCACTGGTAACACTTTAAGAACCAGTTCTCCCTAATCTATGCCTTCCACTGATTCAACTATTTCCACGTCTTTGAGCAGAATCTGGGAGGAGGTAACACTGATATTAGTGGTAGCCTGGCCTAGCCCAGGAAGGGCTTGGTACACTGATATAGAGAATATGGCAGTGGATGCTCCTTAGACATTTCCAGTCCACACAAACCTAATGTTTTGGATCCAATAATGTATCTTGCTTTATGATCGCTAGGATTGAAGGCTTGGCTATTTGTGATCAGGGGGTCTTGGGTCCAGTTATCTGTTGAGCGCCAGGAAACCAGCTTCAGGGAGCTTCCATTACAGGACCTGGAAATCTTATTTACCTGGTGTGACTTTAGGAAGTGGCATCTGCGGAAATATGTGATTGGGAGATTTTCATCCTTTCTGCAGTCAGGTGGGGGGGGGGGCTGGGGGGAGAGCACAGGTCAGAAATCCTGGTTTGTGCAGCCAGAAGCGCCTAGGAAATGCAGGTGGCATCCAGGTCAACAGGTCAATTATTTCTCATTGGATCCACCAGTTAATCATTCAAGCCTATGGTTTGAAAAGTAAGGTCCCACTCTTTTGGGTGAGAGTGCAATCTACCAGGAATGTGGGGGCATCTTGGGCTGTCCGCCATCAGGCATCAGTGGCTCAAGTTTGCAAGGTCTATGGTTCATACATTCACAAGGTTTTTCGAAGTGGCTGTTAGAACTAAGGAAAATGTTGCCCTTAGCTGCAATGTGTTGCAGAGAGCAGAATAGGTCCTTGGACTGATGATGGTGTCTGGGATTTGTGTCTCCCTACCCTCAAATGTATTGCTTTGGGACTTCACAGATAATAATGATTATAGCTTGCTTTGTGTCCCGTGCTTTACAATAAAGAAAAGTGGATTTTTTTCTACATAGTTACCTGTAAAATCTATTTCTTGGAGGACATCACGGGGCCCAGATGTCCCTCCCCTCTTTTCAAAATTTCACTGCTTGCTACAAAACTGAAGTGCTTCCTGTATAGGAGGGGTTATATAGGGGAGGACTTTCTGTTTGATTGATCTGCCAGTGTCCATTTACCTAAACGTGGCACATATCCTAGATAGTAATGATTATAGCCTGCAATGTGTGTAGTGATGTACTCCAAGAAATGGATTTCACATGTAAGATTGTAAAAAAATGTACACCACCACCACCACAGATTCTCCTTCACAATTCTAAATGTATCTCTTAAATTTTAAAATCCCCATGAACAATGAATTTACAAAGAAGAAAAAAACGAAAACATCCACCAGTCATTGGATTGCATAGATTAATTACCTTCATTACAACCAGTTAATTAAGACCCATAATGGGGTTTGAATTGGCAAAAGATTTCTGTCTCCCTTGCACAACAATTTAATTAGTAATTACTCTGACAGGTCAGTTTACATTAAACTGAATCTGATCAAAAGCTTAAAGCGGCATTATCCCAATAACAAAAATGTAATATATTTCAGATCAAAGATCCTTAGATGTGATGGCTGCTTTTGTTATCTTTTTTAGGGTTTTTTTTTTTTACTTCACCTGGTGATTCAGCCAGTAACATACAGTACTTCCTAGGGTGCCCAGATTCTGGATGAAGTGGTACAGCAGACACTTTTGGACAGCTGGGTTTTCACTCTGGAAAGAGGGTAGTGTTAGACTAGCAGATTTAGAAGGACTTGATTAACAAACTGAAGCTGAACGCCAGCTAACACTTTGTAAGACATTACATCAAACATTGTTTTCTTAATTTGGGATAACTTTGTTACATAAATAGATAAAAGCTGACCATTGTAAGAACCCCTGCCAGTGTTAAATGGTTTGCCTCAATCCTCTGTTACTTTGTACAGACAATTTGTTCTTTTAAAGTAGGTTGAAAAATAACAGACTTACTGCCTGGATCACCAGGTGAAAATAAAGGAAAAAAAGAAATAGCCTAAAAAAAAAAACTCAGCCACCATATCTCTGTTTATGAGTTTAATGCCACTTTAACTGCTACCCCTGACTTGGTAAACAAACGCTAGTTTTGACTTGTACTGTGATCATAGGATATATTTATAATTTGGGTTCTCCAGTATCATATGTATAGTGCACTTATGGACGGTGCCCAGCATATGCCATAACATTGCTGTGGCGTTAAGGTGGCCCTCTTCACAAAAAAAATGATACTTCTCCCCACAGACAATAGTTTAATGCTTGGTTTCTGTGGCACAGTTCTTGCAACTTTATGTATTGCACACAACAGATAATAGTTCCTATTACACTTCTCTCCCTCCATTTCTCTTCCCTCCCTCCACTTCTCTCCCTGCAGCATTTCTGATCCGGGGCCACGTGATGTGCACCAGACTCCACCAACCCTGTTACCTGTCACCTCAACCAAGTAACACTGATCCGTACCTTTAACTATTTACTCCACTTGTGATTAAACTTGAATTCCAGGAAGCTTGACTATACACATAACCCGTGCTTGCTATTCCCCAGAGGCCTCAATACATCTTCTGCGAGCTCTAGGTTACTAGGATGCCCTGTACCGCAAGTCAGACGCAGACTGGGGTACTGATCGCTAGTTTCTTCACTACCATGGCCTTCCATTACTTATGCCTTACTTATAGGTTACCAAAACTAGCCGATCATACAAGTTTCTTCACTACCATGGCCTTCCATTACTTATGTCTTACTTATAGGTTACCACAACTTCCCGACTGGCTGGTTGCTATATGCACATGGACACTAGTACTGTAGTCATTGGCACTGGAAATACAGCCTTCACTGGTTAGCTTAACCATTAATCAGGCACTGGTACTGCATCTCTTCTTGTGTTGTCTTATCCCCTGGTGTGACCATATGTATGTTTCACCTTGCATGCACCCCTTTACTGAAAGTTATTTAATTATCATAAAATGGTGCAGTTTGCTTCTTCACATACATTCCATTCCTCTTAAAAAGTGCTAGCTAGTGCCTCTTGGTGCCCCTGCCCATTGAGGCAGTCATACCTTTGAATTATAGAGAAAGAGTCCTTAAAGTCCATAGAGCAATTATAAAAGTCCATGAGTCCCTCTCCTGGAACCCCAAATGGGTTCCCACCAAGGGAAAACACAAAGGCAATGCAATTTTTTACATAGTGAAGCAATTTCCTGTTCCAGTTCCCACACATGGAGTGACCCCCATCTCAAGATGGCTCCCTCCTTTTATCTACTTGCCCTAGCAGAAAGTGGGACTACCAAAAAGCTCGGGAAACCTTACCAGCAAAGTAAATCCCTGACTTCCCAAGGGAACCAGCTTAGAAATTTAGCATGACTAAACAGTCCAGCAATTAATACAGACAAGGCTTAATAAAAAATAACACAACAACCACTTAGTAGGTACCTACCTACACACTCTTAACTCATATGTTTATGTGAAAGGGCTTCTTATATAAATCACCAATATGAATGCTTACCTTTCTTTGCATTTGGTATTGTACCTGCATATCACTAGTTAACTGTTGATAAGTTATTTTTCAGAGATATCAGCTATTTTCAGCTAAAAAGAAGACTTAATAGTGGCTCACAGCTGTGTTTATAGGGGCAATAAAAAACAGCTGCATAGGAGTCTGCCAAACAGCACTACCTAAGAAGTGTTGTCACCCTACTTTTGCTAAACTGGGATGAAATACAGGGATGGTTGGAAATGAAGAGTATGTGCATTACTGTATCAATCATTTGGCAGACAGAACAGTTTCTTGTACATATGTTCACATGATTCTTGTACATATGTCCAACTGCTTACTTGGACTTATCTCAAGTTATTGCTTGGAACAGACTTCCAGCAGATGTGGGAAGTCAGTCAAGGGTAAGTAAATTTAAACATGCTTGGGACAAACATAGATCTACAATCATGCAAAAATGTCAAAAACACAAAAAAATGCAAAAATAGGTAAGTAGACTCGATGGAACACTTGGTCTTTTGCTTTTGATTGTAGAACATAGATGTACAATCATGCAAAAATGTTAAAAACACAAAAAAAAATGCAAAATAGTTAAGTAGACTCGATGGAACACTTAGTCTTTTGCTTTTGATTGTAGAACACAGATGTACAATCATGCAAAAATGTTAAAAACACAAAAAAAAAATGCAAAATAGGTAAGTAGACTCGATGGAACACTTGGTCTTTTGCTTTTGATTGTAGAACATAGATGTACAATCATGCAAAAATGTTAAAAACACAAAAAAAAAATGCAAAATAGGTAAGTAGACTCGATGGAACACTTGGTCTTTTGCTTTTGATTGTAGAACATAGATGTACAATCATGCAAAAATGTTAAAAACACAAAAAAAATGCAAAATACATAAGTAGACTCGATGGAACACTTGGTCTTTTGCTGCCATAACTCCCCTATACTTCTATAAATTTATTCTTGAGCTGTCTTTTAAGCAAGTGCTCTGTTGTACTTCTTATGTGTAGTCATCCTGTTTTGTTTCTGATATGACTTGATCCACCTTTAAAATTTCCAAGGTCTCACACTTTGTATGGCTAGATAGGCGAACCATAAACATGTTTTTCGAGGATATAGTATGTGAAAACATGCCCAAGGACAGCATTGTGACTAAAGCTAGCCATAGACAGTTCCAATCTCGGCAGGTTCAGCAGGGAGCAGCCAAGATTTGAACCATGTATGGGCAGGCTAAATGTACCTAAGTTGATCGACGTATCAACTTGAGTACAACCAGCCTGTCAGATTTTACATGCAACTGTTACTAGCCCCTCCTCCCCAAACGCTCCATCTATGGCCAGCTTAAGTGGTTAGTAATCATTTCTTGCAGAGCTGGAATTCTGGATTTGCTCACCTCAAATTCTAGGTTTGCGTACTCTAAATTTCCTACAATCTAAAAATTAATTGATGATATAACACTTTTGGTACTGCCATTCAATAACCACTGTGTACTGACCTTCAACTAACCATAGTCCACACCGTGAATGTCCTAAAACTACCTACTTGTCAAAATGGTCCCAGGTACAGTCATCCTTGGTTGTAATTCTTTTCCCAGAGTTGAATAAGGAATTAGCAACAGTCATTTTTAGATAAACCAGGAACATGTTTTATTGTGGTACTGCATATGAAATGGAAAATAGGAATGGCGCTCAAGATAACTGAAGCTTTTCTATGCAGAACACAGTTTCTGTTTTTCTGCATATTTCTAGCTCTCTTGGTTTCCTCTCTCACATGCTATGCTGGCTGGACATTACACATAGTACATGGCTCCTTTGAGATTAAGGTTCTTGTAGTAACTCAGTCCTTGTCACACAGCCAGTCACTTACCTCATTTCTTTAGAGACAGTTGCAGTTGCTTAATTGGTCAAAGCTGTTCTAGCAATCTGGAAATAGAGTTTATTGTTTCTTCTATCAGGCAATGCAAACTCCTGATCTGAAAATACCAGCTGCCAGACCTTGTAGAATTACTATTTTAGAATAAGTATGCAGATCAGGAGTCAAGACCACATTCCATTTTTTGCTGCATGCATGTTTTGGGTCAGTGGTTCAGAAAAAAAAGAACTCAAAGACAACCAAGCAGCTATTTTTTTTTAAAGTAGGATAATAACAGCCAGCACACTTTCTGTAATGTTTGTGTATTATTGACTAGATATCCCTTTAAATCTGGCCACAAATATTTCAGGAGTCAAACTTCTATCATATTAAATTGTTTGTCTACAATTCCGTAGTGTAAAATTGTGCCTGAATGGAGGTAATCTAGTGGATTAGGTAGGCTTTCACACTACAAAATTTTAGTTTCAGCTTTTTTTAGTTTTAATTTTGCTGACCTGAGAGATCAAAGCTGTGTTCAATTGTACCTAATAAAGTGCACCATGAGGAGGATTAGAACATGAAAATCAAAGGGCTTCTTTAAAAATATACGGTGTAGGTCAAGGGTGTCCAGTTGCACATAGCATGACCAAACAGATTTAGTCAGTGTTCAAGAGCCAGAATAAGAATCTTTCTAACTGACTGTTAGAGTGCTGAACATTGCATAGTGCTCATTTCTTTTTACAGAGTTTACTATAAAAAACTGACACCTTCACAGAGATGTTCATAAAGTGGGTTATAGCATCAGAGAGTAGCATGCCAAGTCAGGACTAGTGCATAAAGGAAAGAACTGACACATTCTCAGAGGACTGGTTTACTCATGACAAGTTACTGGATTTTCAATAGGAAATAAAAAGAAAGGTGGCAGGGCTGGTAAAGTGATATTGTTGAAGAATGCATTAGTATCTATCAGTGAAAAATGTTGAAGAATTACAAATTTACATTCATCCAATATTTTGACTCAATTACTAGTAACAGTTTTATGTCTAGATTTCTAGTGGGTTTGTTTTTTTCAGAACTACAGTTTGTTTGCAAGGACTGTTGAGTTTGTTTTTTTCAATGTAAAAACCATTGAGCTAGTTTCCCTCCAAATTTTAAGGAGGAGGATGGCAGATTTCATCAACAGTTGTGAACTAGATTTCAAAAATAATATGATACCTCTAATATTGGATACCACTATAAAAATATGATTATGTACCATTTAGGTTGATGATAAAATTATGGTCACCTATAGATTGTGAGCCCCTGCAAATAATAATTTTTGAAATGTATAAAAAGCAACATAATTTATAATCTGTAGCGGGTTGTTCATTTCTGAAGACTCTCCACTAGGTGTAGGTCAGTCTCCCAATATGCTAAGGGAGATGTCAGAAGTGACATAGGCATGTCAAAGAAATTTCTGTTGTCACGTAGCCCGCCACTTTGGAGCACAACAGAGCCTAGAGGAGGGCCACCTCCCCCTTCATGCTGGAAATTATTTTGGTTGCAGGGGCAGGCAGGGGTATTAGAATGGGGGTGGAGGCACATGGAGAGTGGCAACAACTCTTGGGACTCCGCATATTGGACACACCAGTAAAGGCCACATTACCATAATCACCTGCAAGGTATTGGGCTGTGTGTCTCTCCTCTGTTTAGGGAGCAAATTTTGCTCTGAGCATAGCCCCCACAATTATTCTTGACATAAAGGATACTGAAAGCAGGTATCCAGCAGCAGCAGGCTGACCAGATCAGTGAGCTGCACTCAAGGAAGCAGCAATCAGACCAAGTGTTATTTAAGTAAGATTTATTAATGAAACAAAATCCCATCCAACAACAGCAAACAGTATATAAGGCAAACATGAAAATGTAAGTGCAGAGTAACAAGGTGACAGAAAACCTAACTAGCAAAGCTAGCTAGCAAACAATATACACAAACAAAAAAGAAGCATTGAAAAAACTGGATAAAACCCAGAGGTGCAAGGAACAGTCCAGGAAGTAGGAACGAGGAATGGGATCAAAAACAAGGTAAGCAAATGAAAAGTAGCAGGGTACTGGATCACAGAAGGAACCAGGATCAGGAAAAATCAGCAAGCAGGTATCTGGCTGACAGGCAAAACACTGAAGCAAATATGCAAGTCAAGGGAGGGGTTATATACCTTCCCCACAGCCAGCTTCAACCTAGTTACTGGGATCTTCTGGCTGCTGAGAGACACCCACTAGAGGCCACCAAAACTGTGCTTTTCAGCTCTGGGTACCACAGTGGCACCAGCAGGTGATCCAGGTCCTGACAGTTGACTTGTATTCTGCACTGTGTTATTGAGGGGAAACTGACTCTGTCCCCAAATTTTTTCTTCTGAAATTGTTTGGAATAGCTTGCAATCATGTGTAAGATCCTGCAAAGAAACAACTAGAAAGGTAAGAAATATATTTTTAATTATTTATAGGTATGCTGTGTGAATGTGAGCACAAAACAAACATGAAGTGGAGGGTTCTCAAATTTGACTACAAAGGTGCAAATACACTTTAAAGTAAACCTGATCTGGCCTAAAACACGACTTAGGTTACAACACTGCTGAAATGCAGGCATCTTGTGGTGCCTGCAAATACCTGTATTAGTTTTCAAATTAATTCCTGATATCCTCTGGAGTCTCATGGATCCTAGATCCAGGATTTACACAAGGTCTTAATTTTCAAATGTCACATCCTGCCCATTGCAGCACATAGTTCCCTGCCATTCAGTCCTCCACAAATTGAAATACATGTTTCTAGTAACATTACCAGAGTTCTGCATTCTACAGAAATAGATCTGTACTGTATATGCCTAGGGTCAAGGCAATATTTTAGTTTCCAGTGAAGGAGTTCCATTTTGGTTTCTTCTTATGAGTCTCAAAAGGTGAGACACAAAGGATTCTAAATTGTTTTCAGATTTTAGAATGTAAGTGTAAGGTTTGAATCTTCTAGTGCAGTGGTATGTATCTAAAAGTCAGTCTGGAATGCTAAAATGTGTTTAGTATATTAACTACACTCTTGAGAAGTGTAGTATTAACTATCTCTTGGGACTCTCTCAAGATCTTGTAATCATCAAATGTTTTTAGAGTACTATTGGTTGGGAAACGGAAAGTTAAATCTGCATTATTTGCCGGCAATTTTGTCCATTTCTTGTCAGACTCTACAGTGCTCAGCATAAATGAATACACCCCTTTTGAAAAGTAAGATTTTAATCAATATCTCAATGAAGAACAATTTCCAAAATTTGGACAAAACTGAATTTTATAGAACATTTGTGTAGCTCATTATATGAAAGTAAGGTTAACAATATAACTTAGATTACAAAATCTTTCTAGTATTTTGTATGACCTCCACGATTTGTAAGGACAGCACCAAGTCTTCTAGGCATGGAATGAACAAGTTGGCGACATATTGCAACATCTTACTTTTTCCATTCTTCAAGAACAACCTCTTTTTAGAGTCTGGATGCTGGATGAAGAGTGATGCTCAACTTGTCTCTTCAGAATTCCCTATAGGTGTTCGATCGGGTTCAGATCAGGAGTTATACTTAGCCATTGAATCACTTTCATCCTGTTCTTCTTCAGCAATGCAACAGTGGCCTTAGATGTGTGTTTTGGATTATTGTCATGTTGGAACAATGCATGACAACCAAGGGCACGGAGTGATGGTAGCATCTTCTCTTTCAATATACAGCAGTACATCTGTGAATTCATGACACTATCAATGAAATGCAGCTCCCCGACACCAGCAGCACTCATGCAGCCCCACAAAAGGACACTGCCACCACAATGTTTCACTGTAGGCACCATGCATTTTTCTTTGTTGTCGTCACCTTTCCATACAGTTGTGATGTCATCAGGTTCAAAAACATTTATCTTGGTCTCATCACTCCAGAGTATAGAGTCCCAGTAGTCTTCTTTTTTAGCATGGGCCCTGGCAAATTCTAGGCGGGCTTTTTTGTGCATGGGCTTTAGGAGAGGCTTCCTTCGTGGACTACATCAATGCAGGCTATTCCTCTGAACTGACTGTCATATTCTGTCACAGGAAGCAATCACCCCACTTTGGCTTTCTACTTCTTGAGCTAACTGCAGTGAACTTGCATAGCGATTTTCAAGATGCTCCTGACGAGGTGTTAACTTCCATGGACGGCCTGGATGACTCTGTGAGATGGTTGCAGTTCCATTTTTGTTAAATTTATGTATCACTTTTGCTACAGTATTCTAGGTAAAGCTTTGCTGATTTTCATGTATCCATCACCTTTCTTGTGTAGAGAAATTATTTTCTTTCTCAGGCCTTGTGACATTTCTCTTCCATGTGGTGCCATTGCTGACAGCATGAAATGTGACGGAGTTTTCTTTATTAAGTAACGCCCTTTTATAATCAACTGTCTGCTGAACACCTGTTTAATGAATAATTAGACTCACCTGTAGTTGAATTCTTGTTAATTAGGATTTTGTTGTCTAAAATTTAGCTTAGTTCCTAAGACTTTCATTAGGGTGTATTAATTTTTGCAACATGGTCTTGAATTAATGTGTTAGGAAATATAGTTTTTGTCTGTGCAAATTAACAAACCTTGTTTACAATCAATGGCCCGCATTTGTGGGAGTATTTTGTAGTATAGCGTCCCATAGAAAATTCTGATTGATTCTGAAAGGAAAGGAAAGGTTTTCTGACAAATCTGTTGGGATGTACTCATTTATGCTGAGCCCTGTAGGTAACCAGTGCCCAAACTAGTTTAACATGTGGATAGTTGAGATCCTTTTTTGGGGGCTACACATATATTGGGATAAAAGCAAGTTAATATTTTCTTTATCGAAACAGGTGTCAGGGGCTGACAGAAAACGACTGACCCATTGTACTGTGAAGGAACAGCCTGATGCAGTCACCTACTTGGGAATAGTGATTCCCCTGGAGACCACAAAGTTATACTCCAGGAGTTTTGCTCATATGATTAATAAAATAGTGAAGGAACTCAAACAGTTAAACGATAGCCCATTGTCTACTCTTGGCAAATGCCATGTAATCAAGATGATCAGTTTTGCCTGTCTGTTGTATCAAATGCAGAATATACTCATCACGTTAAATTATACAGGTATACAGAAAATACACTACATTAATCTGAAAGTGGGAGAAACCAAACATTTTGCTAGCCAAACTTAGCCTTAAAATAACGTAAGCCAGTAAATTTCCCTGATATCAGGCTATATAATTTAGCAAGTCTGGTTTGCCATGTACAGGACAGGATCAACGACATGTCTTTTAATATGAACAGCAAGTTAAGGACCCATCTGGTGTAACTCTGGTCACTGCCATACTCTCCTTTCCTGGTTTCCCAACCATATAAATAAATATATTACTTTAGACCTGAAACAACTAATCGGCTTCATCAATAGATTGTCAACTATTTTCCAGTATTGTGTATTATATTTACAATGAATATATCCATGAGAAAAGTCTCAGCCTTTAGTACTACTTTGATATAAAAGATGTACAGTATTTACTACCGCATATAGATATTCAAGAAGAAATTGTCTTTTTTTTTTTTATTTAAATATTAACTAAATTATACACCACACTTTTTTGGAGGTTTTTATTTGATTAATCGAAACAATAATTGGCCAGCTAATCGATTATGAAAATCATCGTTAGCAGCAACTCTATATTACTTAGAGTTACAATAACAATCTGGTGTGAAGTTAAGATCAGAAGGTGCTTTGTTTTCTTTAATGCCCCTAACGTCATCCCCAATCTTTCCACAGGGACAAAAACGTAGGACCTTTTAGGAGTGGGTAGGGCTTTCCTCGTGGCATCTATTTAATCAACACAAAAACCTTAAGACCTTCCTTGTACTATGTCAGTGATTTGGTATTTCACTTTTAGTGCCAAATTTGACTTTTGCAATATGGTGTGATGCAGTAAAATATATATTAATGCATCATACATTTGTTAGCATGTTGTAGTGCCCTTTATTTTGACCTCTGAATTTCCCTATTCACCCATGGTGAATACCAAAACCAAATTGGACACTTCTTGCCTTTTCTACCCCGTCTGTCAAACAACGGACTGACAACTCATGGGGCCCCCGGGCAATAGGGGATCATGGGGCCCCTTTGTCCTTGCCCAAACTCAAAAAAGCCTATGAAAAAGGTACCATGGGCATCTCATGGGGCCCCCTACTGACCCTGGGCCCTCAGGCAGTGCCCGAGCTTCCAAATGGTCAGTCCGCCCCTGGTCGCAACATTCCCATTTCATTTGTGCCCATTTATTGTCACCTTATGGTTTCTCCCAAAAAAGCAGGTGATATACCTTCTGCCATTACTTCACCAGTCGTTACCCCATCTGTTTCCCTGTAGCAGCTGGTGCACCTTTCAGCTTCGGCTCACCAGTAACTACTTTAATTCTTGTCTACTACTACAGTTATTGCACTTCTTGCCCCATGGCCACCACTATATGCAGCATCTGAAGCCTTAAATCCACCACTAGAATCTCTGCCTTATACACTTTGCCAACCTCCAGGCTGTTCACCATCACTCCTTAAATCTACACTCAATTATACAACATTGGGAAAACCCCAAAAATCAAGAGGTTTCAGTAACTTTGACTGCTGAAGCCAAATTAAAAAAAATGAAGACATTTATTCTACAAGCATGCAGGGAGAGCAGCAAGCAATACAGAGTATTCTGTGTTCAGAAATGTTTGCTCTGAAAAACTAAGGACTTCTAATACAATTTATATATTCTGAAGTAGGTGGTACCTAGCTATCTAATCTTTTTTTAAAGTTCAATCTGTGTCTCTGGTGCAACTCATTGAGATGCCAGTAGTCATCCACATAGGCTTGTCACTTTTAGTGGTTCTTTGGGGGAACAGGTCTTAAAAGGCTGAGATAGAAAAGCAAATGAAGGAGTGGGAACTGGTGTTAAACTGGTGTGAAATGGGTGTTCTCATACAGAATGAGGAAATACAGGATGTTAGAACATCTGCTTCATTACCAAAGTATTTTATTTATAACTAAAATGGCTGTTCCATTTTCCCCTTCATACACTAAATTATATTTGCAACTACAAGTCAAGGCCCTATTTTCAACTTCTTTCTCATCACTGCTACTGGTGTAGCCAGCACTACACCAAAAATGTCCATTCCGTTGCTTGATAGCTGAACTCTTTAACTACAACAGAATACCCTATCTCCCAAATTGGCTGAAAAATCTCTGTGTTCTTCCACTGCTCTTTGTCAGGTTTCTCTTTGCTACCATGCTCAGCCTTCATATCTGCCCACATACTATTGTAGTAGCAATTTTGGCAAACCAGAGAACTCCGGACATGGACTTGAGGAATACAAATGATTTATTAAAAACAGCGCTGTCTTGACTCAACAGATGACTCGTGCTCTCATGTGTAAGAAAACTTCTTACAAGCGTATATACCAACGATTACGTCACAAGGCATACATTTCTTCTTTCACTTTCTAAGCTCTACAGAATAACCTTGGACAGCAGCTACAGATAAGAATACCAGATACAAACCGGTACACATTATACTCACAGGAAATAAGAGAGAGGGGAAGATGAGCCAAAAACCTTGCTTTTACAAACACAGGCTGCAAGAAATGTTAGAGTTTAAAAGGAAACTCTACAACATCTGGGTGCTACCACATCCCCCCTTTGATGCTATCGTAGCAAAAGTTAAAGAGAGATAAAACATCACCAATTAACCACTAACCACCCAAATCATAAGGGGCTAAGGGCAGTCTAGCTGATCTTGGACAGCTAGGAGTTGATATTACCACATGGCTATTATATGGATTGCAGCCTCCCTAGCTGCCCCGAGCAAATATACTTATCATTTGCCAGGTACTCCCTTTCCTATTCTAACCCCCTCCCACAACCTTTCCTGGCGGAATAGTTTAAGTTAATAGCAGAGCATACATTAAAGATTAGGTTCGCTGCAGCATTGGGATTAGCTATTAGGGTACAGTTTAGCAGTTTGCCTGTGGAGTTTTAGCTCCGCATGGTTAGCCAGGTTTTAGTGGGTCCATAGGTAGGGTCATGACAATTAATACGTTGTTTCATTATGTACACATGTGTCAGTTACTGTGCCTTCACATTGATAATGAGAATGCCATAGTAACATTCTAGTGGTTACAGATTCTACTCTAATAATCTCAATACACAGGTCACATGATCTGCCCTAAAATATAGTACTTCAATAGGGGACAAATTTGTCCTCTTTGTTGGAGTACTCCGGATTCTCAGCAAGACAATGGGCAGCATCAAATTCCACTTAATTTGGGTTTCCTGACAGAGTTTTGCCAGTTGTAACTTTAGGGTGCAGTTCATTCTTTTTACTTTTCCAGAACTTTGAGGACCTGTATGCAGTGTGTAGTTTCCAAGTGACCTTGAGTGTAGTTGCTAATTCCTGAAAGCACTTGGGAACAAAGGCAGGATCATTGTCTGAGCCTATGGAGGAGGAAATTCCATATCTGGAGATAATTTCTTCCAGTTGACACCACCGGTCTTCCCTGTACTTTCCAGGTTCAGTCTCTATCCATTCTTATTCTGCCTTTGTATAGATTGGGTCCCACTCAGAGAGTGGTACTGGAAACAGAGGGGCCATAATCTATTGTGGGGACCGCTGGAGTGCTGCCTCTCTGGCTGCTTGATCTGCTATCCTGTTGCCTTTGGCAAACTGGGAGTCTCCCTTTTGATGACCCCTACAGTGTATTACTGCAACTTCAGAGGGGGCCTATACTGCTTCCAAAAGTTCTAGTATTTCTGTCCCATACTTGATGCTCTTTTCCTTGGATGTGATAAGTCCTATTTTCTTATACAGGGCTCCATGAGCATGAAGAGTCAGGAAAGCATACTTAGAGTCCACATAAACATTCAGTCTTAGGCCTCCAGATAGTTGTAATGCTCGGGTCTCGGCAATTAGTTCCGCTTTTTGTGCAGAGGTCCCCTGTGGTAGGGCTGTTGCCTCAGTCACCGTTTCCTGTGTGAACACTGAATAACTGGCATAGTGGATTCCATCCTTTACGAAACTGCTGCAATCAGACTAATATTCAACATCTGCCTTTCCCAAGGGACTGTCTCTCAACTCTGGCCAACTTGCATAGACTTCATCCATTACCTGGAGGCAGTCATGTATTAGGGGTTCTTTTGAGATGGGGAGCAGGGTGGCGGGGTTCAGAGTGTTAACAGTCTCTAAATGGATTTGAGCATTTTCACACAGCATGGCCTGGTATTTGAGCATCCGGCTGTTAGTGGCACAACTGAGCCTTTTTCCTGCATACCTTATAGCCTGCCTCCCACAGTAGTTGTAACAGTGACCATGGGCTCCCGGGGTCCTAGAGAGATGGAGCCCTGTCGATCTCAGTACCGATCCTCATCTGCATACACAGAGCCTACTAGCCCCACAAAATCTGCATATTTGTCTTCTTGCCTGTTCCTTTTTATATCATCCATTATGAACTTGTCCCTCTCGTGGCTCCCTTCTCATGGGGTCCAGTCCTTGTCTCCCAGGTCCTCTTTGGGGACACTCTCACTTCCAATGTCCTTCCTGTTACTGCGATTTTTTGGCTTCTTGCCAGCTGTTTTCATCCCCTCTATAATAGCTGTCTGATAAAATTCAAGTTTTTCCATATCCCCCTCTGTATTTGGACCCCACTAAGGACCGGTTTCTGGAAAATGTTCCTCCACCCAGGTCTGGGAGTGAGCTCTGTCTTTTCCCAACTCTCCAGCATACTTAAAAGATGCCTGGGTTATCCTGTGTCTTTCCTCTGTGTTAAAGAGAGTCAGTAGAAATTGCTGGCAGTCAGACCAGGTGGGGTTATGCGTCTGGATTATCATTTGCATGGGTAAATTGAAGGATAGGGCAAGAGTCCAATTTCTAGCACTGAAGTCCTTTGGGGTGGAAGTGAACACCTGATCTCTGTGCCCATTAGTTGTTGCTGTGCCCCCAATTCCCATCCTACTGCTATTTCTGAAAGTGTCACAACTAGGGGTGTCAGAGTCTGTCCCTCATTCAACCATGGTATGTCCCAGTACATAAGGAGGAGGCAGATCTGTCTCCTCAAGTTAAGAAAAGATACACTTGTTACTTTTTAGGCTGTAGTGTTACCTTTGTCATGTATACATTTCATAGTGCATATCAGCTATACTTATATCCTCTGTACATCTCCTGCACAACTCATATGTTATCTATACATTCCACAATGTAATATACAGGTAATATATCCTGAGAGATCCGTGTACACAATATATGTGTGTATTATATATACTGTCCTATATACATCTCCTTGGTGTTCTATATACCTAATATTTCTTGCACTTGGTCAATGGTCTCTAAATCAAACGTACCCTGGGGTGGCCAACATTTTCTGTAATGGGGCCAGCCTTTCTCGCACAGTGTTTCTAACCTTTTAGAACTGAGTTTCAGTTTGCAGGTTTTGCAAAACCAACTCCTGAAATTACTGATCATGTACTCTAAGGAACTCCAAGGGGGTCTGGACTGACTGATTACCACCCATATTGTTTCCTTAGAGACACCAAGACAGACACAGAGGGATAGGGGATTGGATTGAGAACCTGGTAAGGGGTCCGGAGTCCTCGACAAATTAGGGTTAAAAGACAAATGCTTCCCCTTATCGGTGACTCTGTACAGAAAGATATCAGCCCCAGTACCAAGAACTGCACCTACACAGGGTCAACTCTGTCTTCACTGCTGAGCAGCATCTCATTCACTCACATACACACCAGACTTTCCAACCCAAAATTACTTACTACCTGGAGGTATGGCCCACAGATGCACAATCATCCAATTCAAGGGCACCACGGGAGGTGATCAGGCTCCCCTTCTCTCAAACTGTTGAAAGGTCATGACTAACTGTTATAACCCAAAAAGCAAAGATCTTACCTGTTACCGATGTGTAAAGCTTTACTATACAGTAGTTGGTTCCCCAGTCCGGATTCTTTGGACTCCAGCAGGTTGATCCTCAGAGCATGCAACTAGGATATAGTGTAATTTCCCAGAGAAATGTCCGGTGGCACCTGAAACAACACAGTGTTTCCAGGGCTCAGCTCTGGATTGATCCCGGCGGGTTAGGGTGGAAAGCCACCTGTCTCGGTAGTTACACCTGGTTTCCAATGCACCAAAAATGTAGTAGCAATTTTGGCAAACCAAAGAACTCCAGACATGGACTTGAGGAATATAAATGATTTTATTAAAAAGAGCGCTGTTCTGACTCAACAGATGGCTCTTGCTTCATCTGCTAAGTGAGTTATAGAAAACTTCTTACAAGCGTATATACCAACGATTACGTCACAAGGCATACATTTCTTCTTTCACTTTCTATACATTCAAAAGTCTTCCTAAACTCTACAGAATAACCTTGGACAGCAGCTACAGATAAGAATACCAGCTACGAACCGGTACAAATTATACTCACAGGAAATAAGGGAGGGGGGGAAGATGAGCCAAAAACCTTGCTTTTACAAACATAGGTTGCTAGAAATGTTCAACATCTGGGTGCTACCACAGTATGACCACTTAGCATATTTAGAGTTACTGCCACAACAATCCTGCATCTTACATAAATTTGCATCAGTTTGCCGCAAATACCCTGTAACCTTTAACCAATACACTTTAACTACAACACTATACCCTATCCCCTGAACTGACAGAAAAATATAAGTGCTCTGCCACTGTTCTTTGCCAGGATTCTCTCTGCTACCACACTCAGCCTTCATATCTGTCCATATAGTATGACTACCCCCTGGCCTCATGTTTAGAACTATTATCATAACAATACTGCATCTTACATAAATTTGCATCACTTTGTTGTAAATTTGCAGCCTATCTCAGAGTTAAAAATTACTTTTACTTTTGCTAAATAATAAAAGATTAGTAAACTGGGAACAAACCATTGTGCTTTCAAGTGTAGGTGTATGCAAGCAATAGCTTTGTTTATTGCTTTTTACCAGACACCTTATACAGTATATACCAGATGACTATATGCTGTGGTTTGGAGGTGTCCATTTCTCTTGCCTGCTTCATGAATATTAATATAACATCTGGCTAAATGAAAAGGAGATACGGCATAATTCCATCAGGCAGACAGAGAAGCTGCTCCCCTGGGGGCCTTGGCAGACTTTTCTGGCTTCAGTGTAACTTAGTGTCAGAAGGCATTTTTATTTTGGATGGTACATGTCTGTAATACAATTATGCTTTCTCTGGGAGTGTTTGTAGCTTATAAATTATCATGCAGATGTAAGTGCTCAGCTGTTAGTGAATGACAAAGGGATGTCTGTCAGGCATGCAGCTTATTGTTAAAGCCCAGATACTGTAACACATGAGGTGGATACTGTGTCCCCTAACGAGATAACCCTCATTGCAAAGTACAAAAGGGATATAGAAAAAGTCTGAATATCAGCACCACTGAGCTCTTCTGTCCCCACCCGATTTTAAAGCTGAACTCCAAAAAAATAGCTAACTAAATACACAGCTGAAATACAGATGTGGAACTGACCTGTCTTTCAAAAGATCTGTAAATCTGACCATCCACTATTGTGATGTGCATCTCTTTGCTAGAAATTACAAGCCAGGAAGGTGAGACCACCTTCTCATTTAGTGCTAAGGAATACAGTTACCCTGCCCACAGCTGGTTAGATACATTTTTCAGCTCTGCACTCATCTCTCACTTCTGCCCCTCCCTCTTCCAGTCTGAGTTTTACAGTGAAAAGAATGACAGGCTTTGATTGATATTAAGACAGATTCAGGTACATATGCTTGTTACTTGTAAAACTACATTTTATCTACTGCATAATAAGCTTTATATATTTGCTCAGAGTTCATCTTTAAATGTTAGTCATTGCCACTCACATTATAATTTTACACGTGTCCAGAAAGTAATGAGAATGATATTTTAAAAATTCCTCCATTGAAAATTTTTACAATTGAACATTTGTCTCCTTCAATGTATGCACCATGAGAGTGTACACAATGCTCCCAGCGATTTTTCCATTTTTTGTAGTATCCCTGGAAGTCTTCAAGTGGGATGGCATTCAGAGCCTGCGTAGTGGCTCTTTGGACGTTATCCACACGGGGCTGCTGGGTGTATGGGGAAGCACCACAATGTGTCTTTCAACCAAAAACTCTCTGACAGCCAAAGCACTTTGACTTGTCTATCGTGATGATGGACCTACATTGAGCTGATCTCAGGATGCACACAAAAAACTCTTTGTCTCAAGAGACCCAGAACTTCCAGGTAAAATCTTTGATTCACAGTTCGACCAGTAGATACAAAATCCTTACAGACAATTCCATATGAATAAAAAAAAACAATGACTATTGATTTGACTTTTGATTTGCTCATTTGAACTTTTTGGGGGCAACCTGACATGGGTGTGTGCCATTCTGAACTTTGTTTCTTCATCTCGGGATTGTGCCCAAACACCCAAGATTCATCTTCTGTGATCACTCGATTCAAAAAATCAGGCTCTCTTTCCATACAGGCCAACAGGTCTTGGCAAACGACTTTACAGTGTCACTTCTGATCAGGTGACAAGTTCTTTGCAACAAGTTTTGCACACACCTTCAAATCACGATTTCATGAACAATTGATTTGGTAATTCCGTTTCCCCTGCAAACATTCTGATAGTAAGCTGCCAGTCATGGTTGAGAACAGAATTAGCAAATAACAATGACTTATCAATCTCAGAAGAAAGCCAAAGGGGCAAGTGACAACTAAACTGTACGAAGGTGCATGTCCCTATTCACCAAAATGACCATTACTAAAATATAACCTTTTTTGAGGTATTTATAAATGTTAGTATGTTAAAAACTGTCCTTTTCTAAATAGCCATTTCCTCTTTTCCTATCTGTAGCAAGAGAGATTGATGGTTCTGAACCAGATGGGAGAGCTGGACTATCACTAGACAGATCCAATTTTAACATCAATTGATTCATCCCTCTCCTCAGGATTTACAGTAGATCATCCCTCAACAATGGTATTTATTATTCATTTTTGTAGTAATAGGTGTACATCCTGGCTGAATTGCTTGTGTTGGTAAACACAATAATAGGCATCATATATATTGTGATACAATAGGTGCCCTCTTTTCCTATGGGTATATTTAGATAAGGTCACTTTTAACATATTATATGTATTAATTCCTCAATAAAGGTTATATTTTAGTATTGGGCTTTTTGGTGCATTGGGGCTCACACCCTCGTACAGTTCAACGGTTGAGAACAGACCTCAGTGCATCCACAATCAGTTCTGTTTTTGATGAACAGGTGTGTCCTGATCATTGTTCATCTTCAATACCTTCTCGTCCTTCCTTGAAGGCCTTGTGCCATTGGTACACTTGTGCAAATGATAGCACAGCTTCTCCATAAGCTTTCCTTTCTGATGCTCTTTTACCTAATTTCACACAAAATTTTATTGTGTACTGCTGTTCTAAACTCACTTGTATTTTTCTTAATACGGGGCACTTGAATAGGGTGTCACAAAATAGAATGTCTCAAATCTGACAGGGCTGGAATGCAACTGATCAGTGTTCTAACGTATACCTGGCACCCCACCCCATTTGACCTTGGCCAGCTTCTCCCTACACAGAGCCCTTCTCGAGCATAGGAACTTTATTCTCATTATATTCTGGGCACACCTCATGAGTTAAGGAAAAAATATGCGCTTCCCATAAATTGGAAAATTCTCATCCAAAACTTTTAAAATCTAGACAGAATAAATTTTTTGGAGGGGCTTTTATGAGTATTCTGAAGTTTTATGTCATTAAAGACTGCAAACAGTCTACTCTTTTTGGTCACACAGACTCTGTCTAGTAGATTTCCTGTAAGATAAGATTACATCTTCATTGCATTGGCATATTTAACTTCTTGCCGACCGCGCATAGCCGAATGACGGCTTCACCGCGGCCGGCCAGTTCTGAGTGGACGTCATATGACGTCCTCCCAGAACGCGCTCTCCCGGCGATCTCCGTGATCGCTGTGTCCTACGGACACAGCTGATCACGTGATGTGGTGAAAGGCCGATCCCACCAGCCTTTTACCACGTGATCAGCGGTGTCCAATGACACGCTGATCACAGGGAAATGCAAGTGCCGGTTCTCGGCTGTACTTTCCTCACGCTGTCAGATCGTGAGGAAAGTACTGCCGAGAACCGGCAGTTGTCAGAGCGGGGATCGGCACCGATCATCAGGGCACTGATGATCAGTGCCCTGATGATCGGTGCCCAGCAGTGACACCCGCAAGTTCCGCCCAGCAGTGCGCCCACTAGCCCCGCCCACCCGTTCCCAGCAGTGCCCCCACCTGTGCCCAGCAGTGCCCCCACCTGTGCCCAGCAGTGCCCCCACCTGTGCCCAGCAGTGCCCCCACCTGTGCCACTCTGCAGTGCCACCTACCTGTGCCCAGAAGTGCCACCTACATGTGCCCAGCAGTGCCACCCACCTGTGCCCACCCACCAGTGCCACCCACCTGTGCCCACCAGTGCCACCCACCTGTGCCCACCCACCAGTGCTGCCCACCAGTGCCACCCACCAGTGCAGCCCAGCAGTGCTGCCAGTCAGTGCCACCAGTCAGTGCCCAGGGGTTGTGCCAGTCAGTGCCGCCAGTCAGTGCCCAGAAGTGATGCCAGTCAGTGCCGTCTATCAGTACCCATCATCATTGTCACCTATCAGTGCCGCCTATCAGTGCTGCATATCAGTGCCGCCTATCCGTGACCCCTAATTAGTGCTGTCTATCAGTGCCGCCTATCCGTGCCACCTCATTAGTACTGCCTATCAGTGCCCTTTAGTGCTGCCTATCAGTGCCCATCAGTGCCGCCTATCAGTGCCCATCAGTGCCGCCTCATCAACGCAAATCAGTGAAGGAGAAAAAATACCTGTTTGAAAAATTTTATAAAAGAAACAAATAAACTTTTTTTTTTTTTCAAATTTTTTGCACTTTTTTTAATTTATAGCGCAAAAAGTAAAGCGCCCAGTGGCGATTAAATACCACCAAAAGAAAGCTCTATTTGTGAGAAAAAAATGATCAAAATTTCATATGGGTACAATGTTGCATGACCGCGCAATTGTCAATCAAAGTGCGGCAGCGCTGAAAGCTGAAAATTGGCCTGGTAAGGAAGGGGGTATAAGTGCCTGGTAGGCAAGTGGTTAAGAAAAACATTCTGCACCACTACTGACTAATGACAAGAAAACTGCATATGTAATGAGTGAATATGGCTGGCCCAATGTGTGTGTGTACTGTGTGAAGGCTAGTTGGAAGAAAGCCAATGCAACAAGCATTTCTTGGTGTGCCATGGAAAAATGCCCCTCACACAGTGGCGTATCATCCATGGGTGCAGGGTGTTCTCTGCACACGGGACCTGAGGGGGGGGGCACCATGCTGTGAGTCGGGGATGATCGGTGAAGCGGTGGGGACAGTTACAAGCAGCAATCTCCCTGTATGGCTTTCAGTGAATTAGTTGGAAGCCACTTCTCCTTTCTCCCCGTGACTTCCAGCTGCTTCACTGAAAGCCATACATGGAGATTGCTGCTTATAACTGTGTCCACCACTGCATCGATCATCCCCTTCCATCCATCAGGTTTCTCTTTGTGGGCCCCCTGTATGCTCTTCAGTGCCCAGCCCCTCCCCCCATCCTCTGCTCCAATAGGAGAGAGAGAGGTTGGATCTGCTCTGCCTCCTCCTGTCCCCACCCACACTCCAGTCCGTGCCATGCAGCAGTAGATGTGTGTGGTTGGGAAATTGTATACAGAGCAGCCGACAGCTCTGTAATGCTTCTGACTGAGCCAGTGAGCCGGGGGCCAGTCATGTAAGTCCCACCTTCCTTCCTTCCTTCCTTCCTTTCTTCCTTCCTTCTTTCCCACTTTCCTTCCTTCCTCCCCTCCCTTCCTTCCTCACCTTCCTTCCTCCCTTTCTTCCTTCCTCCCCTTCCTTCCTTCCTCACCTCCATTCCTTCCTTCCTTCTTCCATCCCCTTCCTTCCATCCTCCCTTTCTTCCTTCTTTTCCTTTCTTTTCCTTTCCTTTCCTTCCTTCCTTCATCCACTCCCTCCCTTTTCATTTTTCTCCCTCCCTTCCTTTCCTTCCTTTATTGCTTTCTTTCTTTCTTCCTTCCTCCATCCATTCCCTCCCCTCCCTTCTTTCCTTCCTCCACCCATTCCCTCCTTCTTTCTTTCTTTCTTTCTTTCTTTCTTTCTTTCTTTCTTTCTTTCTTTCTTTCTTTCTTTCTTTCTTTCTTTCTTTCCTTTCCTTTCCTTCCTCCATCCCCTCCCTTCCTTCCCATCCTCCCTCCCCTTCTCTCCTTCCTCCACCCATTCCTTTCTTTCTTTCTTTCTTTCTTTCTTTCTTTCTTTCTTTCTTTCTTTCTTTCTTTCTTTCTTTCTTTCTTTCTTTCTTTCTTTCTTTCTCTTTCCTTCCTTCCTTCCTTCCTTCATCCCCTCCCTTCCTTCCCATCCTCCCTCCCCTTCTTTCCTTCCTCCACCCATTCCCTCTTTCTTTCTTTCTTTCTTTCTTTCTTTCTTTCTTTCTTTCTTTCTTTCTTTCTTTCTTTCCTTCCTTTCCTTCCTCCATCCCCTCCCTTCCTTCCCATCCTCCCTCCCCTCCTTTCCTTCCTCCATCCAATTCCTTCCTTCCTCACTTTCTTCCCTTCTCCATCCATTCCATCCCTCCCTTTTCTTCCTTCTTTCCTTCCTTCCTCCATCCCGTTTCTTCCTTCTTTCCTTCCTTGCTCCATCCCGTTTCTTCCTTCTTTCCTTACTTCCTCCATCCCGTTTCTTCCTTCCCTTCCTTCCTTCCTTTCTTTCTTCCTCCATACTCTTCCTTCCCTTCCTCCATCTATTTTTTCCCTACCTCCCTTTCTTCCTTCTTTCCTTCCTCCATCCTTTCCTTCCCTTTCCATTTTTCTCCCTCCCTTTTCTTCCTTCCTCACCTCCCTTCCTTCCCCCATCCCCTTCCTTTCCTTCCTTCCTTCCTCAATCCACTCCCTCCCTTTCCATTTTTCTCCCTCCCTTTTCTTCCTTCCTTCCTTCCTTCCTTCCTTCCTTCCTTCCTTCCTTCCTTCCCTTCCCTTCCCTTCCCTTCCCTTCCTTTCTTTCTTCCTTCATTCCTCCATCCATTCCCTTCCCGTCCCTTCTTTCCTTCCTTCCTACATCCATTTCCTCCCCTCCCTTTCTCTTTCTTTCTTTCTCTTTCTTTCTTTGCTTCCTTCCTTCCTTTCTTCCTCCATCCATTCCCTCCCCTCCCTTCTTTCCTTCCTTCCTCCATCCATTCCCTCCCCTCCTTCTTTCTTTCTTTCTTTCTTCCTTCCTCCATCCATTCCCTCCCTCCCTTCCTTTCTCCCCTCCCTTCCTACCCTCTTTCCTTGCTTCCTTCCTTCTTCCACCCATCCCCCCCCCATTTCTTCCTTCCTTCCCCCCTTTCTTCCTCCATCCTTTCCTTTCCTTACTACCTACTGTCATACACTCCACACTGTACATTCCCTATTTAACATTACCACATTCTGCACTATGTGAGTCATCTCAGATATTATTTAACCACACCCCTTTTAAGCCAAGCTCATTTTTAAGCGCAATTTAAACCACACTCACTGTTCTCCATGGCGCTCATTTTTCCTTTACCACTGCCTGGGGCCCACTTTTGATCTTGCACATGGGCCCACTGATTTGATTATACTCTCCTGCCCTCACATAGATGTAAGCAAATAACAAATATAATCTGGGGAATTGCTACATACCTGCAAGAATAGCTGGCTCCTGAGTCCAATGTTACTAGCGGCAGGTGGCGTCATGAACTGAAACTATGTAGACACTCATACCAAGCCCCCTGTCATTTACTTTAGGTGCTCTACTGCATCAGACCTGCTCAGCTATAACATATACAGAAGATGTAGAGACACACACAGGTCCAGATGCTTCCCAACAGGTATAATTATTGAGTCATTGAGGCCCATAAACAACACATTTTTATTGTTCATTAAACAGTATTTTTTATTTTACTGAACATGCAATGAATTTATGTTATGTGGTTAGTTCTTAGCAGCACTCTACCTTAAAGTCTCTCGACCATTCAAAAAAAATGCTGAAATTAAAAGCAGTGATGTTTGTGTCTATTCTACATCATATAGTAAGTGAAGTAAATGGGTAACATTTCCAGGCTGTGCTTAGACTACACAAAGAGGATTCATTCCTTTCTTAGGCAGTATAAAGCCAAGCAGAATATAAACGTAGACATTACATTTCGATGTTCTACAAGATATAATACACGCAGTGTCAGCCATGCAGGGAGATGGGACCGCCGTATTCCTGAAGAACAATTTCTTCCTATTGCTGGGAGGAAATGCTATTAATTCAATTGCTTTTAAATCATCCTCAGAAGTACAATGTACCCAGAATCCTAAGGGGCTTCATTGGCAGGTCAATCAATGTGGTTTTGTAATGGAGAGGCAGTGGAAGTTTTATTACTGGTTTACACAGACTCAAACTTATGTGAAAAGATAATGGTGTCAAAAGATCCATAACACGCAGGCTGATGCCATCTGTTGAGAATCCCTGCATTGCAGTTAAGCATAAGCAAAATGGTGCAAATGACTGTGATATTTAATGGATTCAATCTTTCTAACTGCTATATTAAGTATATATTTGTGCTGCCTTTATTATAGTGGAACTGTGCATAGCTCAATTTGCATCCTATATGTCTAATTAATATTTTAAATGTAATCTCAATATAAAGGCATAATACTTTAGATTGCCCCTATACCTTTAAAAGTCATGTGCATTTATGTAACTTTGATTGCTTGTTCTGGAGTATGACCACTGCTCTCCAGCATGTAATAGCTATGTGATTCTGATCTGTATATAAGCTGCAAAATCAGTCAGTATGGGTGTGAAAAGACATATCTGCATATTATATGTTTTCCCATTACAAGCAAAATCGGTAGAAATGTTAGCTAGTGATTTTTCATTTTATAAAGCATTATCTCTTTTTTATTGGACTGGAGTTGTTTCTTTAATATGTATTTAAAGGCAACACTTTTTTTAATATAGAGCAGGATAGAGTTTAACCCTTGTCACTTGTTTGTTTTTGTTTTTTTGCTGCTTGTGTTTTGGGCTGGGGGAGATTTCACTTAATTTCCTGTTCTGGTGATACAGTAAGAAATGGAAAGAAATCTCTTCAAAGTCAACAGAATTACCATCTCAGAGAGTTGTCATAAAACAAGGTGTCTGTGTAGTCGTTTATAGACACACTGCACTACTGATGTAACAGGAAAGCAGCAGTGGGCATGAAAGCTATTAGTACAATGTCTATCTGACTGAATATTTATTTCTGTGATTTCAATTTGTTTGCACCCCCACCTAACCTTAACCCCTTACCGCTCACCCCAGCCTTCCTTTAACTGGGCTTGTACGCCAGGGCAGGAAGGTCTTCTTAGTCATGTAACCACTTTGATCAATTGTCACTGTGGTCACATAATCAAAAGTTGGACAAGCTGTTTCCTGACCATTAGTAAAAACTGAGAGCTGTCTTTGACAGCTCAATCTCTGTGCTGAGAATACAGTGAGTGTACCACCTTTTTGCCTCTCATAAGAGGTAAAAGTAACCTCCCTTTTACTGATCTAGATGCACACTTATTAAAATCTGAAGGCCTTGGCTTTCAGGAATTTTCAGAGCTTTTGACCAAAATCTTAATCAATCCTCGTGGACTTTTAAAGGACTGTCTCTGAGTCTTTCCTTTTTTCAGAAACCTATCAGAAACTGCAGAAGCTTTGTCTGTCAGAACAGCAATGGTTTTCCCTGTGACAGTAGGGTTTGGGAGGCTTCTGCAGGTATTTACTAGCACCTAGATGCAAAGTAGTTTTTTCTATTTTTGAAAGACAGATTCTCTCCAAGGTGTGCGCTATGCCAAGTAGTGTTTATTTTTAATGATGAGGAATTCAATGCTGTTTAAATGTAAACTACATTTGGCAAATAAAATACATATTTAATGCATATTAAGGTTCATAGTTCTGTAGGATATATCTTTATCACAGATGGTAAGAGCATGCTGCAGCGTGTTTCCTATCTGAGAGCACAGTAAGGGTGAGGTCAGATAGGCATACATAATTTGTTGCTCAAGATGGTACATTTACTAAATTATTACAGAACATAAAATGCAACTCCCCATTGGTACCATATAATGAAAAGGAACTTTGTAATATTCATAAAGGCAGAGGTTACCAAACCATGACCAGCAATGATATACGCGTAGATATTGGAAACTGGGATTAGCTGTCTGAGAGCAAGTAACTTAAATGTACTACTTATATTAGTTTATTGAGTGTAAGATAATACTGTGCTGAATGTCATTAGCCAATGGCTATAAACAGGGGACTTGAAAAGAAAATTATAGTATCTTCATAATAATAGTATTGAAATGAAAATATTCACTTGAATCACACACTGGTAACAGTGAAAGAAACAATGCATTGTTTCATTGAAGTGTATGCAATGGTTAAAATCAGCTTTTTGGGGGGATGGGGGAGCATTTAGGCATTTAACACCATTACATCTTTGACAAGGAAGACTAAAAAAAAAAAAAAAAAAAAAAAAAAGATTTCCTGGCCCATCTCATGTCAGCACACAACAGGTTAGTAGCCCTCCCCAACTGAAGTGTTCTTCTATTTTGGTCATGCTCCAGGCCACCTGTTGGTTGCATGTTGTAAGTACTTTGCTTGCTGCAAGTATAACCCCCCTGCTGAATTTACCCCTCCAGATTCAGCCTCTCCTGGTGTTGGAAGACCCAGATGGTTAGAAGTAAACCTTCCTGAAACTGGGTGGTGGGGCAACAGCATTGTTATTGTACAGATGTGGCATTAGCAAGCTCTGCAATCTTGCTATTTGCTTCTCCGTTGAGCCTTTTCCTGTCTTGCATAGGCAGTGCGTTGTGCCACTCTCCTGGCTTTATTTTCAGTCTGAGAGGTTGCTTTATTGAATTTCACAGGTACACACTAATATATTATGCTTTTCAGAACGTGGAGGAATGCCAACTTAGACCAACGACAAATGCTAAGAGTGGGAGAAAATGGTAATAAAATAAAATATATTTTTACAGGGGTAGACTGTACCAGAGAAAGTTGGACCTCAACCTTGAAGAGGGCTCCTCCCCATCTTGTGATTAGTCCACAAAATCTGAATATTATTTATGTGTGCTGTACAAAAAGCAAGGATTATGACCCATGGGGCAGGTAAGGTGGCCAATAAATAACTAAAATAAAATAATTGGTCCTTATAGGCAGCTTCTGCTGGGGAGAGGTAGACAGCATGGTGTCAATGGGTACTTTTAGTTCTACCAAGTTATTTAGGTATGGAGATGAAATATCAGAGTAAAAGAAGCTAGTTTGTAAAGAAAGGAATGTGGACTTTGAAAAAAAACTGTATATCAGGGGTATTGAATTCAAATTCAAGGAGGTCCGGTCACTAAAATTTTCTTCTGGCCGAGGTCCAGATAGGGTGTGCCCATCAGTGTGCCCCCTTACCTTAGGTGTCACCATCAGAGTACAACTTTACATTTTATGTTAAGGGACACTCTGATGGGCACATTTATACTAAGGGGCACTCTGATGAGCACATTTATATTAAGGGGCACTCTGATGGGTACATTTTAAGTTAAGGGGCACTCTGATGGGTACATTTTAAGTTAAGGGGCACACTGATGAGGGGCACTCTGATGGGCACATTCTATGTTGTGCCCATCAGAGTGCACCTTAACATTAAATGTGCCTATCATCATAACCCTTTAACATTAAATCTGCCCATCAGAGTGCCCCTGTAAGACTACACCATACCTTGAGGGCAGAGAGGAGCTTGCTGGGATCCATGTTGAAGGATCAGCTGCACGCTTATGTACAGGCAGGGAGTGGGAGCCAGAGAGACAGTGAGCTGCAAGGGGCACGCATGATGTCATCGGTTGCCATGACGACCGCCCTGCTGAGTGGAGGACCTGTCATTCCAGTCTGGCAGGCTGTGGGTTTGGGCGGGAGTGCTGCTCAGGCCGTTCTTGGACCGCGGTCTACCATTTAGTGACCGCTGCTGTATATACTATAATATAGAAATATACACTATATTGAATTAGCAAATGATATAGTACAAAGCATTCCCAAAAGCATATGACATAGAAAAGGCTCACACGAGAGCACTTGTTAAAACCATTTATAACTCCAGACATGACCCATCCACCACTTCATGGTAAGCTGAATAAACCAGCTACTGAGAAACCACTATGAGTCCTGTGCAGGTGTGACCCATGTCACAATACAATAATTTATGTTATGAGCATAAATCTAGTCATCCACTGAAAGGCAATTATATTGCTATCTCCATAGGGGGGTGCTGTTTTTATTTTTTTTACTTGCCCAAACAGGGAAGAGACCACCAATCATCCAAGCAACAGTCCATTCTCTCTGGCTCCCATAAACAGGGGTTGTCTTTCTCCAAAAACACTGAATAGTAACAGCAGAACACACTTCACTAGTCTGAACTTCTTTGAGCAGTTTTTAAGCCAGGAACAGTGGAGAAGGGCCAGAACTGAGACTCTGAGAGACAGCTTTCCCAGGCACTCATAACCCAAAAATTAAGACAACACATGGTCACCAGGATCTTGAGCTCAGGTCAGTGCTCACAATGTCCCAGAACAGCTACACATTTTTAAGCTTCCCCCAACACCCTCCAGCAAATTCTCTGGAGTAAACTCTGAAGTTCTGTGGTTAGCCCCAGGGATACTTAGGAATAGCCCCCCCTCCCCCTGCTCTTTCCAGCTGAGACCACGGTGACTGCCAGCAAACTCCAGTAAAATTGCCCCATAGGTTGTGGATATTTTCCAGCAGGACAAGAACCTGGCTGTTCCAGATCCCAAACTATTTGTGTTCTCACCAAAAGCCTACTGCGCACACCTCCTCAGGGTCAGGGTTTGGCTGAATATCAATAAATAATCAAGCTGCCAATTTGACTCTCGTAGCTCTTATGTTCTAGATGTCTCCAGAAGGCAGGGGGAAATGGACAAGCCTGCAATCTGTGAGATCCAGAACAGCTGAAAGAAATAGCTGCTCCAATGATCAGAGGAGCCAAAAAGAACTAAATTTGCCTGACATCCTAGCAGCCTATCTAGTGGGGTGCCACGCAATATAATAGTACAATTTCCAAATTTGGAAGACTAAGATAAGACATTATATATAGTCCCACGAACCAGAAAATTTTATGTAATGATGGTGCCCCCCCACAACCACCCCCCTGTAGCTGTATAAATCATGACATGCAGTGTGGCTGGTGGAGCAGAGTCCATGAGTTTCAAAGCCCCTTCAACAGCAGTAATAAAGAATACTATCTCTGGAGCAGGGTTTTAAACTCCCCAGCAGATGCATGCAAAATGTAACCTGCCCAGCTGAAAAAATACATACAGTTGCAAGAAAAAGTATGTGAACCCCTTGGGATTACGTGCAGTTTTGCATGAATTGGGCATAAAATGTGCTCTGAACGTCATCTAAGTCACAACAATAGAAGAACACAGTCTGCTGAACATATTACTACACAAACATTAGATGTTGCCATGGTTTAATTGCACATAACATGTAAACATTCACAGTGCAGGGAGGAAAAAGTATGTGAACCTTTGGACTTAATAACTGGTTGACCCTTCTTTGGCAGCAATAACCTCAACCTGTAGTTTCCTGTAGTTGCAGATCAGACCTGCACAACGATCTGGAGTAATTTTGAACCACTTCTCTTCACAAAACTGTTTCAGTGTAGCAATATTCTTGGGATGTCTGGTGTGAATCGCTCTCTTAAGGTCATGCCACAGCATTTCAATCGGGTTGAGGTCAGGACTCTGACTGGGCCACTCCAGAAGGTGTATTCTGTGCTGTTGCAGCCATTGTTTTGTTGAATTACTTGTATGCTTTGGGTCATTGTCCTGTTGCGTCACCCATCCTCTGTGGAGCTTCAGTTGGCGGACAGATGGTCGTACGTTTTCCTGCAAAATGTCTTGATAAACTCTGGAATTAATTTCCCCGCCAATGACAACAATCCATCGAGGCCCTGAGGCAGCAAAGCAGCCCCAAACCATGATGCTCCCTCCGCCATGTTTTACAGTGGGGATGAGGTTTTGATGTTGGTGTGCTGTGCCTTTTTTTCTCCACACATAGTGTTGTGTGTTCTTCCCAAACAACTCAATCTTGGTTTCATCTGTCCACAGTATATTTTGCCAGTAGCGCTATGGAACATCCAGGTGCTCTTTTTCAAACTTCAAACGCGCTGCAATATTTTTTTGGACAGCAATGGCTTCTTCTGTGGTGTCCTCCCATGTACTCCATTCTTGTTTACTGTTTTCCTTATTGTAGATGTGTCAACAAAAATGTTAGCATGTGCCAGAGATTTCTGTAGGTCTTTAGCTGACACTCTGGGATTCTTCTTTACCTCATGCAGCTTTCTGCGCTGTGCTCTTGGAGTCATATTTACAGGACGACCAAGCCTAGGGAGAGTAGCAACTGTGCTAAGCTTTCTCCATTTGTAGACAGTCTGTCTTACCGTGGACACATGAACATCAAGGCTTTTGGAGATACTCTTGTAACCCTTTCCAGCTTCATGCAAGTCAACAATTCTTGATCGTAGGTCTTCTGAGAGCTCTTTTCTGCGAGGCATGGTTCACATCCGACAGTGCTTCTTGAAACCAGTAAACCCAAAATAGGTGTGTGTTTTTTAAGGGCAGGACAGCTGTCAGCAACACATCCAATATCATCACACTGATTGGAGTCAAGGTTGGCTCACTCCTGGCTCCAATTAGCTCTGGGAGAAGTCATTAAGCTAGGGCCTCACATACTTTTTCCTCCCTGCACTGTGAATGTTTGCATGTTATGTGCAATTAAACCATGGCAACATCTAATGTTTGTGTAGTATTATGTTCAGCAGACTGTGTTCTTCTATTGTTGTGACTTAGATGATGTTCAGAGCACATTTTATGCCCAATTCATGCAAAACTCCACGTAATCCCAAGGGGTTCACATACTTTTTCTTGCAACTGTAAGTAACTCAGTAAATCATCTGGTGGATGTTACAAATTGAAAAAAAGCTGGCTGATTAAATGCATCTCACATATCAGAACTTAACTGGTGGAATTGGCTGAGGCATATAGCATCCAATTAAATGTACAGTCAAAAAAAATTATATATATATATATATATATATATACACACACACTATATTGCCAAAAGTATTGGGATGCCTGCCTTTACGCACATGAACTTTAATGGCATCCCTGTCTTAGTCTGTATGTTCAGTATTAAGTTGGCCCACCCTTTGCAGCTATAACAGCTTCAACTCTTCTGGAAAGACTGTCCACAAGGTTTAAGAGTGTGTCTATGGGAATGTTTGATCGTTCTTCCAGAAGCGCATTTGTGAGATCAGGCACTGATGTCGGACGAGAAGGCCTGGCTCGCAGTCTCCGCTCTAATTCATCCCAAAGGTATTCTGTTGGGTTGAGCCCGTAGTGTTCAATATTGAGTTGGCCCACCCTTTGCTGCAATAACAGCTTCAACTCTTCTGGGAAGGCTGTCCACAAGGTTTAGGAATGTTTGACCATTCTTTCTTCCAAAAGCACATTTGTGAGGTCAGGCACTGATATCGGATGAGAATGCCTGGCTCGCAGTCTCCATTCTAAATAAACCCAAGGGTGTTCTATCGAGTTAAGGTTAGGACTCTGTGCAGGCCAGTCAAGTTTTTCTATCCCAAACTCGCTCATCTATGTCTTTATGGATCTTGCTTTGTGCACTGGTGCACAGTCATGTTGGAACAGGAAGGAGCCATCCCCAAACTCTTCCTACAAAGTGGAGAGCATGAAATTGTCCAACATGTCTTGGTATGCTGACTCCTTAAGAGTTCCCTTCACTGGAACTAAGGGGCTAATCCCAACCCCTTAAAAACAACCCCACACCATAATCCCCCCTCCACCAAACGTTACACTTGGCACAATGCAGCCAGGCAAGTACCATTCTCCTGGCAACCACCAAGCCCAGATACATCCATTAGATTGCCATACAGAGAAGTGGCTTGTCACCGCTATATTACAGAATAAGAGAGGAAGGGAGGGCCTCTTTTTTATAAGCTAGGAAAAGGTGGTCCTGTGAGGTCAAGAGGAGGAGTTAACCCAAAGTGTGCTGATGTGAGGACAGGCCAGGAAAGGAAAATTATGGTAAGTATTGATAACAATCATTTGTGAAAGAAAGGGTCGCTGTCAGGAGCTCAGTGAATTCAGGAGTGGCACCATGATAGATTGCTACCTGTGCAATAAGTCTATCCATGACATTTCCTTGCTACTAAATATTTCACAGTCAACTGTTAGTGGCATTATAACAAAGTGGAAGCAACTGGGAACAACAGCAACTCAGCCACGAAGTGGTAAGCTATGTAAAATGACAGAGCGGAGTCAGCGCTTGCTGAAAGCACAGTGCACAGAAATCACTAACTGTCTTAAAAGGCAATAGCTAAAGACCTCCAAACTTCATGTGGCCTTCAGATTAGAACAACAAAAGTGCGTAGAGATCTTCATGGAATGAGTTTCCATGGCCGAGCACCTGCATCCAAGCTTTATATCATCAAGTGCAATGCAAAGCATCAGATGCAGTGGTGTAAAGCACACCGCCAATGGACTATAGAACAGTGGAGATGTGTTCTCTGGAGTGACAAATCATGCTTCTCTGTCTGGCAATCTGACGTATGTGTCTGGATTTGGTGGTTGCCAGGAAAACGGTATTTGCCTGGCTGCATTCTGCCAAGTTTAAAGTTTGGTGGAGGGGGGATTATGGTGTGGGGTTGTTTTTCAGGGGTTGGGCTTAGCCCCTTAGTTCCAGTGAAGGGCACTCTTAAGGAGTCAGCGTACCAATACATTTTGGACAATTTCATGCTCACAACTTTGTAGGAACAGTTTGGGGATGGCTCCTTCCTGTTCCAACATGACTGCACACAAGTGCCCAAAGTAAGGTCCATAAAGACATGGATGAGCGAGTTTTGGGTGGAAGAACTTGACTGGCCTGCACAGAGTCCTAACCTTAACTCGATAGAACACCCTTGGGATTATTTAGAATGGAGACTGCGAGCCAGGCATTCTCATCAGATATCAGTGCTTGACCTCACAAATGCGCTTTTGGAAGAAAGAATGGTCAAACATTCCTAAACCTTGTGGACAGCCTTCCCAGAAGAGTTGAAGCTGTTATTGCAGCAAAGGGTGGGCCAACTCAATATTGAACACTACGGGCTAAGACTTGGATGCCATTAAAGTTCATGTGCGTGTAAAGACAGGCGTCCCAATACTTTTTGCATTATAGTGTATATGTATATACAGTATATTGCTTTTTTCATATTTTATATGTTTACAGATGTAGGGTCTTTTTAACATTTTTATTTGGAAGTTATAAGAACCACCCTACATCCAGACTCTAAATAGTGCCAGCTGGCTTTAAACACAGAGTCGCTTGACAACTTTTGATCAGATATGGGAATAAATCATTTCAGTTTATGAAATGAGTATGAAATCCACCTTCCCACATAATATATTACTGGCAGTATAATTTCTGTTACCAATACCACACAGACTAGAATGAAGCTTTTAATTTACTTCAAATAAAAGACAAAAAAACAAGGTAGAATAGTACATTGCAAATTTGAGAGGCACATTTGTGATAGTTCTCATTATGTGTAGAAAAAAAAAACCTATAGAAAGCCATAGCCGTGGAAAGAGTTAAGGAATACTAAAACAACTTTCTTTAAGCCTTTATTGATAAAGACCATATTGTATATATTGTATGTATACATACAAAATGGCATGCACTGCATGTGGCACAATCTTCATAAAAATGTTACCTTCAGTTTATACTGTGCCTCTGAAAGAACACTGTGTGAATAATCCTCATTATCCAGTACCTGCAGCTGTAATATGTTCTAAAATGGAATTACAGTATTATAGTGGATCAAATTGGCCACAGACAATTTGAGCAGAGCAAAATAGCACTGAGAAAGAATCTGCTTCCACTTGTAAAACCATTTGTGAAGCTACCAATTTTTGGTCTAATCCACGAACTGTTCCAACAGACAGGTTTGGGAGCAATTCACGGAGCTGTAATCTGGAACAGTTTCCTACTCAAATACTGACAGATTGTTCCTCCCCCACCTGCGCCATTCTGAAAGGATCTAAAAACAGATGCGGAGGTACAATTCCATTAAAGAGAATGAATTCACTAGTCCACAGAGGACCAATGAGCAGTGATTACAGTAACCATACAGCAGTGCATCTAAGGGAGTGCTGGGTCTGGATTTTCAGTTTACATATGGATATAGTATACGCAAACAAGTATTTTAGATACTGTACAGGAGATGTACCATCCTAAGTAAATGCTGTACTTCACTTTTCTACATTAAAGAATATCTACATTGAAAATGTAAAATCATATATTAATTTCTACATTGTATTTCAATTATTTATATCCTACTCCTATTAATCTGAATGATCTTGAAGTTTTAAACTTACTTTGTGAAGATCCACACACACTTACTTCCTTTAATTCTGTGTCACGTATTCACTATGTCCTGTGAGTAGCACTGCTGTGTCACACATTTCACAGAGCCTGCCTACTGAATTACAGAGGTGATGACGGGAGGAGTTTCAGGAGGTGGAGTCAGTATAGGAATCACTGTCTGCAGGCAGCAAGGTACCATGGGATATGTAGTTAGAAATTGGAAGTAAACAGCAGAGGAGACGCTGCAATGCATGCAGGGAATCCAGGAAGTTGTGGAAAGAGATGACTAGCAGACAGGGAGAACTCACAACATGAAAGGAGATTTTTCAAGTAAGTTTATAATGGATTGTGAAATGTAACTATTGTCTTCAATGCTGATGTTGTAAAATGAAAGCGTATGCTGTGACCGTAAAACTCCAGTAAGGTGCAGAAAATGATTTTTCCTCCCCGTAAGTCCTGTCAAACAGAACACAGTTTTGGGGTGACGGGCTGGAAAACATGTATTGTTAATAACATGTATGTACAGACAAAACTTTTTTGTAGTTTTGGAAAGAATATGGAAATGTTATATTTTATGATTTTTTTTTTTTTTGCCCATCAAGATAGAAGATGATGAGAAATTCGAACTTCTACAAGTTATCTACAGAACAAGAAGTGAAAATAACACTGCAAGTCGGTTAACACTGCTGTGACCCTATTGTTACGCAATTTCCAGTGCGACTTGCTTGTGACTTTCATGCGACTTGAGAGTCTACGGGACTCAAGTTATATTTAAGGCACATCAGTGCAGCGCAGGAACCTTTTTAACCAGCTCCCGCACGGCCAATAGCACATAGGCGGCCGGCAAAACACCTCATCCCTCTGGGTGGACGCCATATGGCATCCTATCAGGCATGCGTAGTGTGCCTGCCCACAGGGCCGCTCTACAGCGCGATCTGTCACCGGCCGTGTACCTCAGACACGGCCAATGACAGATCTGTGTACCGGCCCCGTTTCCAGTACCATGTGACCTGCTGTGACCAATTACAAAAGGTCACATGACAGTTGTATACAATGGATGGCTTCCTTTCATGCCATCCATTGTATACAAGTGTGTCTAGCTGTGAATGGTCACAGCGATCACATGCACAAGCTGGGACAATCAAAGCCCAGCTGTGTAATGTGATTAGCCATTGGCAAATCACAGCTAAGCACAAAAAAAAAAAAACCCTGAATGAATCGATGTCATTCAGGTAAATGCTTGCTTATAGCAAAGTAATTCTTCGCTATGAGCACATTGTGTAAAAAAAAAAATACTGATCACTTCCCCAAAGTAGTACAATGTTACTATGGTAACATTATACTGCTTTGGTCATAGAGAAATATGAAAAAAAATCTTTAAAAAAGAGAAAAAAAGTAATAAAAAATTAAAACTAATAAAAAATTAAAAAAAAAAAAATTTTAAACTATAATTTTTTTTGTTCGTACTGTCACCAGTCAGTGTCCCTGATCATCACCATGCCAGTTATATGATGACGCTGTACTGCACTGGTGACAGTATGTAAAAAAAAATAGTGAAAATAATTTTTTTACTTTTTTCAAATTACAACTTCAAACTTTCAAATTACAAAAAAATTACAACTTTAAAAAACTCGCCATGCCTCTTATGAAATACTTTGGACTGTCTACTTTGCAAAAATTTATCACTTGGAGGATATCTGTACTGTTTTGACATTCTTGGACCTCAAGAAATTAGATTGGCCGTCAGTACTTCAGGATTGATCAATATTCAGATATATACCATAGTTTGTGAAATCTATAAATTTCCTACAAACTAAATAATACATCCTAATTTGGGTTATTTTCACCAAAGACATGTAGTAGAACACATCTTGGCCTAAATTTATGAAGAACAATTATTTATTTGCAAATTTTTATAACAGAAACAAAGAAAAACTTGTTTTTTTTTTCTAAATGTTCGGTCTTTTTTTGTTAATTTAGCAAAAAATAAAAACCCCAGTGGTGATTAAATACCACCAAAAGAAAGCTGTAGTTGTGTGAAGAAAAAGATAAAATTTTAGTTTGGGTACAATGTTGTATGGCAGTGTGTGCAATTGTCATTCAAAGCGTGAGAGCACTGAAAAATGGCCTGGGCAGGAAGGGGGTAAAAGTGCCCTGTATGGAAGCGGTTAAAAGTGGCCTTGAGTCACATTGATTGGAATGGCTGCCATTGAAATCAATGTGTTTTCACGTCATGCGACTCGTAGGAGTTTATTTACTAAAGGCAAACAGACTTGTACAGGGACAGTTACTCCAGAGCTTTGTAAATGAGGTAAAGCTTCATGTTACAAAGAATACCCAATCAGGTGCAAGGAAATAAAAAAAATTGCATATTTGCTTGCATACAATTGGATGATGGAAATAAGCAGAACTTTACCACATTTACTAAGCTCTGGAGAAACTGCATTTGCAGAGCACAACTGCACCAGTGAAAGTGCACAGTCTATTTGCCTTTAGTAAATCAACCCGATAGTGTCAAAAGTCACATGCCAAGTCACACCAATGCAAACCGGGGCTAAATCTTTCCATTTGAACAAGTTGAGAACAATCTAGTGGCGGAAAGTAGGACAGGGGACAACACTGAGAGGAAGTGAATTTAGCTTCTGGGAGACTATTTAAAAATTGCTTCTTGTCCAGTGTCATTAATACAGTGTCAGTGCTTTTTATTAGCACTGATCACTGCATTAGTGTCACTGGGGATGTCAGTGGCAGTTAGTCAGTTCCCATCCAGTGTCAGAATGCCCGCCGCAGTCCCGCAGTCTCCCTATAAGTCACTGATTGCCGCCATTACTAGTATAAAAAAGATCAAAATAAAAATTCCAGTATATATACTGCCATTTGTGACGCTATAACTTTCACGTAAACCAATTAATATACTTTTATTTATTGGGATTTTTTTAGCAAAGACATATAGAATACATTTTGGCCTAAATGTATTGATAAATTTGATTTTTTGATTTTTTTATTGGATATGTTTTATAGCAAAAAGTCAGAAATATTGTTTGGGTTTTTTTTTCAGAATTGTCAGGTTTTTTTGTTTGGAGCGCAAGAAATAAAACTCACAGATGTGATCAAATACCAACGAAATACAGCTCTATTTGTGGTAAAAAAAAAGGACAGTAATTTCATTTATGTACAGCGTTGTATGACCACATAATTGTCAGTTAAAGTAACGCAGCGCCGTATCGCAAAAATGGCCTGGTTAGGAAGGGGGGTAAATCCTCTGGAGGGCAAGCAGTTAAAAATGTAACTCCTTATGGCTAATATATATTAAGCATGAACACAAAGGCCAGTTAAACTAGTTTTCTTCCTCCTAAAAGTTATGTAGCACTGCCACCCTGTGCTTGTACAAAATTACAACATGTTGAAAACTTGTTCTGATTGGGAGGAAAAGAAGCTTGATTAGTTACAGGATACAAAAAAAATATGTAATTGTCAAACATTGCCTTTAGGCACACATTCGGATGTCAATAAGATGCAATTTAAGTAAGTAGGGTTGGATCTCTAGTGGCGGAATTAAGGAGTTTTCCATTTTTGTCAGTTTCTCTCCTAGCTTAGTGTCAGGCTCTAATGCTTTGTTTGCCCTTTAATTAACACAAACATTCATCAAGTGTCAGGGCACAAAGCTGGAAAGATTAGAGGCATTAACTAGGACAGCTGTGTTGATATGTGTAACAGAGCTCCATGATATGGAGAAGGTATGTAAAATGCATTTAGAGCATGATTGACTGATTAATGGTTGATTAAATCAGCATCCTTGGACCAGGTATATGCAAAATATGAATATCATTCAGTTTATTTCAGGTATTTATATATCACCATCAATTTATGCCGTGTTTAACATGCATATTGTATATTTATATCAATCCCTACCCTTCAAGGGGCGTACAATCTAAGGTCCCTAACTCAAATTCATACATACACATACTAGGGACAATTTATACAGGAGCCAATTAACCACTTGCCGACCGCAGATAGCCAAACGATGGGTTCACTGCAGCCGGCCAATTCTGGGAGGACGTCATATGACGTCCTCCCAGAACGCGCTCTCCTGCGCTCCCCCAGGGGCGTGCGCCCGGCAATCTTCGTGATCGCTGTGTCCTACGGACACAGCTGATCACGTGATGTGGTCTTTTACCACATGATCAGCCGTGTCCAATGACACACTGATCACCAGGAAATGCAGTTGCCGGTTATCGGCTGCACTTTCCTCACGCTGCCACAGCATGAGGATAGTACTGCCGAGAACCAGCAGTTGTCAGAGGAGGGATCGGCACCGTTCATCAGGGCACTGATGATCAGTGCCCTGATCATCGGTGCCCAGCAGTGCCACCCACCAGTGCCGCCCACAAGTGCCCAGATTTGCCACCACCTGTGCCCAGCAGTGCCACCCACCTGTGCTCATCAGTACCCACCAGAGCCACCCACCAGTGCCCATCAGTGCAGCCCAGCAATGCCACCCATCAGTGCAGCCAGTCAGTGCCACCAGTCAGTGTCCATTAGTGCCACCTATCAGTGCCAGCTCATCAGTGCCGCCTATGAGTGCCCATCAGTGCCACCTATCAGTGCTGCCTATCAGTGCCCATCAGTGCCGCTTATCCGTGCCACCTCATCAGTGCTGCCTATCAGTGCCCATCAGTGCTGCCTATCAATGCAGCCTCATCAACACACAAAAGTGAAGGAGAAAAATTACCTGTTTGCAAAATTTTATAATAGAAACAAAGAAAAACGTTTTCACATTTTTTGCTGTTTTTTTGTTTATAGCGCAAAAAATAAAATACCCAGCAGCAAGTAAATACCACCAAAAGAAAGCTCTATTTGTGTGAAAAAAAATATAAAAATGTCATATGGGTAAAATGTTGCATGACCGCACAATTTCATTCAAAGTGCGACAGCGCCGAAAGCTGGCCTGGTAGGGAAGGGGGTATAAGTGCCCGGTAGGCAAGTGGTTAATCTACCAGCATGTCTTTGGAGTGTGGGAGTAAACCAGAGTAAACCCACGCAGGCACAGGGAGAACATGCAAACTCCAGGCAGGCAGTGCTGTGGTTGGGATTGGAACCAACGATGCTAGTACTAGCAGGTGGAAGGGCTTTCATGTATCAAAATTAGCTTTAATGAAATTGCTCCCTGAGAAAGACAGAAGATGGTAATTGTGCAGCACCAACAGTAGAAAAGGAAATTATTTGCAGGGTTTTCTGTGCTGAGTAAGAATTATATCATTACAGGCCTAAACGGATGATATTACACCCTGTTCCAAATTATTATGCAAATTCTATTTAAGTGTCACAAAGATTAAATATTTTGGTTTTCAGTGTAACTTATGGATGGCATTGTGTGTCAGGAGGGTGTTCCACATTATTGAGCAGAGCACCATGTTCAAGCAATATGGGGAAGAAAAAGGATCTATCTGCTGCCGAAAAAGAGTGAAATAGTTCAATGCCTTGGACGAGGTATGAAAACATTGGATATTTCATGAAAACTTAAGCATGATCATCGCACTATTAAGAGATTTGTGGCTGATTCAGAGCACAGACGGGTTCGTGCAGATAAAGGCACATTGAGGAAGATTTCTGCCAGATCCATGCATTGGATCAAGAGAGCAGCTGCTAAAATACAATTACATAGCAGCAAACAGATATTTGAAGCTGCTAGTGCCTCTGGGGTCCCATGGATATCAAGGTGTAGAGTCCTCCAGAGTCTTGCAACTGTGCATAAACCTTCTATTCGGCCACCACTAACCAATGCTCACAAGCAGAAACGGCTGCATTGGGCAGAAAAATACATGAAGACTCATTTTTGATGAGTGCCGTGCAAACAGCTTGCTCTGGGGGACACCCAAGCAGGAGTGCTCCTGAGCTGCAGCTCTGCATGTCCACTCACACACAGAGTCACAGCTTGCCCTCGCCCCCTCCTCCTGTTTCGCTCACTGGTTGTGACTGGCAGCAACAGGAGCCATGGTTCCCACTGCTGCCTCAGCCAATCAGGAGTAAGTGTCCCTGGAGAGCCGAGAGGCTCTTGTGGACATCGTTGGATCGGGATAGGGCTCAGGTACATCTTAGGGGGTTGAGAGGGCTACTGCACACAGAAGGTTTTTTTTACCTTTATGCATAGAATGCATGAAGGTAAAAAACCTTCAGCCTTTAGAACCACTTTAAACAGCTCGAAGTCCTTTATCCCTGAGCATAGACGATGACTGGATTGTGCAAATTTGCAAGTGAAAAACTGCAAAATAAATATGGGACAGAGAGAACACAAAAGAGTAACTCCTAGCAATAAACTGTGCTAATTAGAAAGCTATGCCAAACTAAGCTAATAAAAGGGCCAGTACGTGAGGGAACTATAAAATGTTTTTTCTTAGGAAAGGTGGATCACCTGAGAACTATGAGAGAAGCAATAAAAGTCATTCATATAGCAGCACTGCTTCTCAGTGGTCTCCCAGACAACTCCGAGACACTTGTTACAGCACTCGATGCTCACCAAAAATGATGAGCTTACACTGGAATGTGTTAAAGGCAAGCCTCTAGATGAATAAAACAACATGAAAATGTTTCTACAACAGCTACCCATAGACATGAAATGGCAGTTAAGTGATGATCTCATGAGAAGGGGGAAGATTCAGTCAGGCATGTTAGAAAATCTGTACCAGTTGCCATTGTTGGATCCCTGACATATCTTGCTCCAGCAGCATGTGCAAGCACTGCTCAGTTTTTCTTCCGCCCTTCCTAATTTACTAGAACAGTCAGCTAAGTAAAATATACCTGTCTGTGACAGCATTGCATGATGAGGATGCTTCTCTAAAGACCACTAAGGTCACCCATGCTGCAAACAATTAAACAGCCACAATACTAAGAATAACTGCTGTTTTATTATTATGACAGACTACCCACTGTTGATGTGGGGAGCAAAGTTCACCTGATTTCTTTCTGTCCATCACCAGGCTACGGGCCAGCTCATAACTTGCAGCTGTTAAGCAGTCCATCTACCACCACCATTCACCATCCAAGGTACTTTGGATGCACTAACCCACCTACCACCATCAAGGTGCAAAAGGCAGCTCAGAAGCCTCAGCAGCCCACCCACCATCACCAGTCAGAAGTAAAGCTTGAAGGCCATAGCAGCCCACCTACTACCATGAGGCAGCAGGGGACAGCCCAGAGGCCATAGCTGCCCAACTATCTCCACCACAAGATAACGGGTGGAGGAGGGACAGCTAGGAGGCTGCATCAACCCAACGACCACTGCCAAACACTGAGGAAGCTTCAGCAGCCCACACTGCAACCAAAATCAGACCTTTAACACCCCAACACTGCAGCTAAAGAGTCACGCTCAGGGATATTAAACGATCAAGTAGGCCTGCATGATTACGTTAATTAGGGACTAGAAATTTCTTTAAAGCAAAATATTTTCAGATGCCCTTGATGTACTGTTTATTTGGCTTGTTTGAGTTTAGCGCAGAAGAATTTCCTATATTGCAATGTCAGCGTGCTGATTAATTTTAGGGGTTGCTTGGAACTGCTTTTTTTCATTATTAGTCTGTGTTCACACGACCATCTTAGAAATGATGGATCATTTGGCTGCAATTTTTCTTTTCTTTTTTTTTTGCCCATGTTTATGTTTCTTTCTAGCAAGCTACATGTGAATGAAAGTTAGCTATGTTTTTCTATCCTGCCATTTGTCCTACCTCTTATTTAACAAAAACATGATGGCTGAGCAATGGGTCTTCAGAGAATTGTATAAACAAAAGCTTACAACGATGTTGCCTGGGAATGGTGTTTAGTACAGTTGCATTTTTCTGGATTTTCTGAAGTATTGGTTAAAGATTATGTAAACCCAACATTTCGTATTCCTGATATGTGCCTGCTGTACCATGTACTTGTATGCAGGGGCGTATTTACTACAAGGCAAACAAGGCATTTGCCTTAGACATCATTTTTCAGAGGGGTGGCGCCGCTTCCCAGATGAAGGTAAGGGACACATGTAGCAGCCGGCAGGAGACTGAGGATCGATTGGCTCCCGCTGAATGAGGCTCTATTGGTTCTGCAGGATTCTGGTCAGTTCTCGCAGGTAGGGGAATCATATTTAATCTGCAGCCTAACTTTATCCTGGGAGAATGGGGGGACTGCGGGACCCCAAATGAGTGTACTTCACTTTTCCAGGACCAAAGTCAAAGGGGAACCCCTTAGGGGACAGCCAACCAGGTCTCTGGCATAAAGGGTCATTCCCCAGCACGTTTAGCACACACTTGTCTCTGGGCTGCACTTGGAGGAGCAGGCCCTGTACAGGGTGTGTCACCGATCTCCTGAACGGTGCACGGATTCCTTGTTTGGCCACAATGATGTGATCTGAGAATTTAAGCCAGCTGTGCCTGCACACAGGTGATTAGGGTCAGGAAGGCATGAATGAAGCAGCTGACAGTCGGGGTCCTCTGTACCTGCTTCTAACCTATTGCCCTGTACAGGACTGTGATGTCCCAGCACAGTGAGGAGAAAAATGACAGCATTTGGATGGTCCAAGACAAGCAGCAAGGAGCTGCAGATGAGATCAGGACACAGCAGTACAGTGCTAAATTCTGGAGAGATGAATGCTGGAGGGAAGAGGGACAGTGCAGGTATTAGTACAGCTGGGAGGGGCTTCCTGCAATGCATACGTATCCCCTCTATAGTTCCCGCCCACCTATAATGTACAGCCCTCTGTGACCTCTGTCTCTGGATCCTAGGAGCTCCCAGCACAGTCCACATCTCAACATGCCATTTACTCAATGTTATCTTCGCAATCATACGTACAGGAAGGGGCGTATCTTCTGTGAGGCAAACAAGGCATTTGCCTTGGGCGCCATTGTTCCAAGGGGCAGCGCCGCCTCCCAGAAGAAGGGACTGAGGATGGGGACCGAGCGAGGCACTACATGGGATCTGAAAGAGGCTGTGGGAGGGTGCAGACAGAGGCCGACTGTTGTTCCCGGGCATGTCCGTATACCTGGCTGAGCACACTGCACAAGGACAAACCAGCCTTTCCCGATCATGTCTCCAGCAATGGCTGTCTGGTTTCATTCAGGAGAGCTCTGAAGGTGAGTGGTGGGGGGTTGTGCACAATTTTTAGTTGCCTAGGACAGCACAAAATCTAAATACACCACTGCTTGTATGAAAAAGTATCCTATTCTCTTTGTATTGCTTCCTTTGTGTGAAATCCCTGGTGTTCCTGCCAGTCCCTCTCCTTTCCTATTAAAAACTGACCACACTAAGCAGGAGAGCACACTGTAGGGGAAAAAAGGGTATGTATCTTTTTTTATATCTATACAGAAATGCTTTGCCTTTCATTTCTATTTTAAATTTAATGGGTTGTTTTATGAGGTGGGGATTTTCATATACAGTTTTCATTTACAGCAGTAAAACCTAAGCTGTTTTCTCATTGTAAGAGCTTATGCTTGGTACTTCTCAGTACAAACCTTCAATGAACTTTAGCCTATGAAAAATCATATGTAGCGCCCTTCCTTGTTAGCTAAGGGGAGCTATAGCCCTGATTGTTAGAGAGGAGGGCTGAGTAGCAGCCAGGGTGCAATAGTCAGGTGTGGTCAGGAGCTGAGAGCCTCTGCAGACCAGCCCCTCTGAAATTTCTCCCTGCTCTAGAGCTTTGGAGGAAGGCCTAGAGGCAGCGGGTGGGTCCGTGGAGTGGCTGGCTTGTACTTTTGAGGGATCCTGGTCAGTCCCCAACAGAAAGCTTGGCAGGGGGCTACGACAACCCTTAAAAGTAAGTGAGCCTGCTCAGCTGCAGGAGAATTCAGGTGGAAGACAGAGAGGAAGATTTGAGGCTGAACACAGGAGCCTGGGAAGGGCCCAGATGGAGAAAGGGGCCCACCTCCAGGCAGCAAAGCTGAAAAGGAAGAAAGCTCAGGACTTCACTGGCCCCCAGAGCGAGGACCACCTGTACAGCGGGGAAGAAACGGCCCAGCTAAAAGGCCTGGTAGCAGCCACCAACCCAGTGGTACAGGAAAGGATATGCAGGTGCCAGTGTAATGTTAGTGGCACCCCAAATGCAGATCACAAATGCACTGTTTGTGGTCACCAAATTGCATGGTACCACAGTACTATGCAATTTGGTGTGGCATGTTTTTTTATAAGAAGTGTATGCAATACTTTTTCCATGTTCTGGTGCAATTTCAGCTCATTCATATGAATGTGCTTTAAAATTGCACTGCACTGGGACGTGCAGGAAATGCACAGGAATGCGTGCTACTTTCCTGTGTGATCCTCATGTGAATCAGTTTGAATTCCAGTGATCAAGAGGGGTTAGGAAGAAGAGATGGGAAGGGAATTGTTAAAGTTAAAAGTAATCCTTATGCACTATGAAATACAGGTAGTAACCCCTTCTGTGCACAGGGAGAGAAAACATGCTCTCAGAATCGGTACGAGAAAGATCTCTCGTGTATTGAGAATGTTACAGTGGCTTTAGTACAGCTTAGAAATAGGAATTATATCACGTGGCAGTTGGCTGGACAATACACTTCTATGTCTTATTAGATGCTCAAGGTCACAACTGGCTATGTGCCTAGAAATAATGTTATCTCAGTTTTTCTCATGAGAACACAACTGAAGAAAAGAATGTTTAATTAAGAACCCCGCAGGTATAACAAATATAAAATAAAGTCTCTAAAGCATAGCTCGGAGAGCTGCCAACTTGCTCGAGATGAACCTTCTTTCAGAGAGAGGTTTTAAAACAAAAAGATATTTATATCTGTAGTGCCCCACTGACCTCCAGAAGCATGATGGTTACCCCCAAAGACAGGGAGGGCTGACATTTCACCTCAGGGTACCAGTTGCTAGTCATAGAGAGTGGTGCACAGTGTAGAAATATGGGCATCGGTCACTTTTAGAAAATTGAGTTTTATTGCTCACAACAGTAGAAAACTCAGTGAGAGAGGGTTAGGGCAGAGGACACCCCAAGTCAAAAACAAACAGTAGACTAGCAGCCTCATTAGACAGAAGAAATGGGAGTAGACAGCAGGACAAGAAAAAAGCCTTTAAGATGTAATCAGCAATCTGTACTTTAGTAGCGACAGCTGTCTACCATAGCAACAAAAAGAAAACTCACAAGGAAATGCAGGAATTCCCTGAATGAAGCCATCTTGACGATTTCCCAGACTCTCCACAGTTCCCCGGTCTATGGCAGAGTCACCTTTGGTACTTCATCTCAGATCTCCATCCTTTCCTTCATGCCTCCAGATGGCAAACAGGCTCTCTCTCTAGCAGAGCCTCGAGCACCTGGCTAGGCCCTAGGCTTCATGCCTAACCAGGACAGCAGTTCCTCACTCATCCATACCAGACCCAGGTCTGGGTGTAAAGACACATATCACCTGACCTTCCCAAATACTTTCTCCCAGCAAGCTCAGTGGCCAAAGAAACTCCTACTGGTTAGCTAATTAAATATGCATATTCATAACTCAGCTATACTGCAATTCATCAAACTAATGCCAAAGGTAATAGTGCCACCTATTGACAGAAGGGAGGAACTACAGCTACACCAGGCTTAGGAGAAAACCCAAATGATCAAAAAGACTATAAATCATCCAGGTTTCCTACGACCCCGCACAACTAAATTTACCGATAGCCCCTGTTTAGGCAAAGGGGGTTACATACATTATATTGCCAAAAGTATTGGGACACTCCTCCAAATCATTGGATTCAGGTGTTCCTATCACCTCATGGCCACAGCTGTATAAAATCAAGCACCTAGGCATGCAGACTGCTTCTACATACATTTTTTAAAGAATGTGTCGCTCTCAGGAGCTTAGTGAATTCAAGTGTGGTACCGTGATAGGTTGCCATCTGTGCAATAAGTCCATCCGTGAAATTTCCTTGCTACTAAATATTCCACGGTCAACTGTTAGTGGTATTATAACAAAGTGGAAGCAACTGGGAACAATAGCAACTCAGCCACAAAGTGGTAGGCCACGTAAAATGACAGAGAGGGGTCAGCGCATGCTGAAGCGCACAGTGTGCAGAAGTCATCTGCAGAGTCAATAGCTAAAGACCTCCAAACTTTGTGTGGCCTTCAGATTAGCACAACAACAGTGCATAGAGAACTTCATGGAATGGGTTTTAATGGCCAATCAGCTGCATCCAAGCTTACATCACCAAGTGCAATGCAAAGCTCTAGAGAGCTGGACTGTAGAGCAGTGGAGATCTGTTCTCTGGAGTGACGAATCATGCTTCTCTGTCTGGCAATCTGATGGATGTACCCAGGCTTGGCAATTGCCATAGGTACTTGCCTGACTGCATTCTGTCAAGTGTAAAGTTTGGTGGAGGGGGCACTATGGTGTGGGGTTGTTTTTCACGGGTTGGGCTTGGCCCCTTAGTTCCAGTGAAGGGAACTCTTAAGGCTTCAGCATACCAAGACATTTTGGGAATGGCTCCTTCCTGTTCCAACATGACTCCGCACCAGTGCACAAAGCAAGCTCCATAAAAACATGGAGTTTGGGGTGGAGAAACGTGACTGGTCTGCACCTCAACCTGATAAGACACCTTTGGGATGAGATAGAGCAGAGACTGTGAGCCAGGCCTTCTCATCCGACATCAGTGCCTGACCTCACAAATGTGCTTCTGGAAGAATAGTCAAACATTCCCATAGACACTCCTAAATCTTGTGGACAGCCTTCACAGAAGAGTTGAAGCTGTTGTAGCTGCAAAGGGTGGGCCAACTCAGTATTTAACCCTACGGACTAAGACTGGGATGCCATTAAAGTTCATGTGCGTGTAAAGACAGGCGTCCCAATACTTTTGGCAATATAGTGTAGCTGTTTGTTTCACAAGACTGATTGCATGCTCATTCTGAATGGGAGTGGCTAGATTATAATTAGCTGGTGCACTTCATCGGGGAGATTTAATAAACTGGACTCAGAATCTGGTGAAGTCGTACATGGTAGCCAATCAGCTGCTAACTTCAGCTTGTTCAAATAAGCTTTGACAATAAAACCTGGATGCTGATTGGTTTCTCTGCAGATCTGCACCAGATTTTGCACTCTCCAGTTTTACTAAATCTCTCCCTATGTGCTCTAATTAGGAAAGCGACAGTGTCTTCATACTGTTAGAAGTGTTTAATCTTTAATGAGTATATCATCTCACATTTCTAATACAGGGGATGCCTAATATCTGATATAATGCAGACTTCTGGAAAAATCAGTGAGGCAATAACACAATCAGGAAATTAAATTTTTGGAGGCGTTCTTTACACAAAAATTTACAGAAGACCCCTACCTTGCCATATTGCATTAAACACTACAGGAAATTGCAGCGCTGAAGATTGATTAATAGATTAATAACATTAAATACAACATGGCTTATACAGTAATTTCATATAACACCGGAGGTTGCACACATGAGCTTTCTTTCTGGTTGAGTTCTATATGATCTATGCTGTAATGGACCAGTGGCTCCTGCTTAGCATCATTGACAACCACCAGTCCATTTCCCACAAATCCAGCTCTGATACTGGTTTATTTTCTGCTTGGCTGACAGCTCTCTTTATAGACATCTGCCAATGTCATGCTATTGTTGAAAAAACTGAATGCTCTACTTCCATTTTGGTGTAGACAGGAGGGGTTACTGGTGTTGACTGGACAGTCCTTAAACGCTGCACTTCAGGAAAGATCACACCTTCTATGTATTAGACAGCTTTGCATGTAAGAAAGTGCCAAGAAGTGCACATGCGTTAGGAGTGAATGGAAAGCATTTACTGTAATGCTGACTACACACTGAGCAATTTTCAAGCAATTGCAGCTCTTTTTAATCAGCTCACAAAACATAAAAAAAAACACAGATCAGAGTGCTTATCAGCAGAACTTCATATCATTCTATAGTTTCAATAATAATTATTGGTATAAATTGCTGTGTTTGATTGGCCAAACATTTGCATATGCTGCCCAGAACTCTTTTCCTAAGATTTACTGGACCTTATTTACTAACAGAAATGAACAAGCGTATGTGTAAATTGCTATGGTGAGCTTGTACTGTGTGACTGTATGAGTATGCAGATGTACATGTGCTGGACAAATGTGAGCCCTGAACCTATCTAGCAAAACATGCATTAATGATTAATGCATACAGTACAGTCTCTGTCTGTAATGGCCATTGAGCATCCAAATAATGTTGTTTTTGTGCCTATGTGCATTTATCATCAGAATATTTGTGTGTGACTGCAATACTCTCAACACAATGTGCACTATGGCTTTACATATAGTGTTTTTTAACACTTTCAATGACACCAGTATACCAATGCTGTTAAAGTGATACTGAGCTCACACTGTTTCGTTTACATTCTAAAAAAAAGAGGAATCACCCCTACCAAGAGGTAAACCCCCTGGTAAGACAAGCGGTTACTGAGAAGGCAAACAGGTATATGTCAAAAAATTGTTATCTCTTTAATAAGTTTAACAAAATGTATGATTATCAAAAAAATTATAAAATGACATCTCATGTACTTAGAAAAAGCATGCTGCTCAATATCCTTACCATGAATTACAAAAACAAACAATTATTAAAAACAGTGTCAGCAAATAACGTGGGGCATGGGGGCGTGACAATGTGACGTCACGTGATGATATATATTAGCCTTCATATCTTATTTCCACCATAGGTAGCCTATGTGCACATTGTGTTACATGCTTGGTTTCCAGTGTGCTCCTGTACCTTTAAGAAGGGGTGTGCTCCCTCAGGGCCACCTGCCCTTGGCCTATCCATGAAATACATGTGCCTCTTCTATGGGGGCTCTTAAATTTGTAGAGTCGGGAACTACAGAATACTGAGGTGCCGTGACGTGGCTCTGTAGCTTACGCATGTATTTGCAAATGTGTGCTAACGCATACTGCTAGACAGGTAAATTTGGTGTGTTTGCAGGCTGGCTGGCAAGTTAGAGCTGGGAATTTTTGTTTTGTTGTTTGAGTCTATATATGGGTCCTGGGGCATATATATATATATATATATATATATATATATATATTTGCATACCCAGCTTCTGTTACTATTTGATACATACATAAGTTGCTTGCTGTCCACGCTGGTATCCTGAGAGAAATATATATAATTTAGACGTCTGGACGTTTATTTGCTGACATTGTTTTTAATAATTGTTTGTCTTTGTAATTCATGGGAAGGATATTGAACGCCGTGCTTTTTCTAAGTACATGAGATGTAATTTTATAATTTTTTGATAATCATACACTTTGTTAACTTTAGTAAAGAGATAACACATTTTTGACATATGCCTGTTTGCCCTCTCAGTAACCGTTTGTCCCTCCAGGGGGCTTTACCTCTTGGTAGGGGCGATTCCTCTTTTTTCTATGTCCTTTATGGTTTAGAAGGCAATGCTTAACAAGCGATTAGGTGGTCAATTTAATTTCATTTTATTTCCTCATTTTTCTTTCATAGTTAGTTTACAGTCTCCCTTCTCTTTCTGTACGTGGATGATGGTGCTGTAATTATTTTAATTTAAAAAATTATCTATGTACCTTTTATCTAATTGATATACAGCTGTCACATGAACCAGGTTTTCCCAGCCTGTCTGCAGGGAAACAGTGGCAGGAGGAGCCTCTAGTCCTCCGCTGCTGGTCATATGGTCAAAATAAAAAAAACAGCTTTTGGGATACGGAGTAAATATAAATAATTAATATCAATAAACTGTTTTAAATCATCATACAAATATATGTTTGAAATCAAATATTTTTTCTTTTCGGCAATAACATGGTTTAGGCAGATTTCTACCAGTCAAAGCCTGTGTCAACCCTCTCCAGCCTGTGTCTTAGAATAACAAGGAAGTGAAGCCTCTATCAAGCAAGATGTAATATCCCGCCCCTGTTGTGTTTAGCTGGTTAGTGAGCACGGAGCAGGAGGGGGGAGAGTGGGTGGGCCCTTATTTACCACTGTGTATACGCCCACATGTGTGACTCTATAGTCATATGGGCTACTCAGATGTGAAAGGGAGGAAATGCTCATAATAGAAACTCACTGAAAACTGAGCATGTGCAGAGCTGCCAACACTGCTCTGCAAAATCCTCAACTGGTGACATGGACAGAAGGGGGACATAGAAAACTGCAGGATAAACCAGGTTTTTTGCCGAATACAGAAAATGAATCCCATAGTGACTAAGTGAGTATGAACAGCATGTAATAAATAATTTATTGACACTTAAAGTTTACACATGAGATGCACATGTAAATTCTCTAACAGCACTTTAATTGCCAAAATGCATTAGAGAAAATCACATTTTAATGCTAAATGTTTACTGTTGCCATCATTTAGCTGGCACATGTTCAGATACTGAAATGCATGTGCATAATATCTGTGCTTGGCCACTTAGTAAATATTGTGAGACTTTAAATGAATGGGTAGTTGACCAGATAATTAAACAAGGGGTAACTGTAACTTGCAATTTACTAATTAAGTGAAAGTTTAGAAACAATAATGCAGAAACAGGTTCAGGATGGCAAAAATATGCATACACGGCAGAATAAGGAAAGCTGTACTAATATATGAAAGCTGCACAAATATGGACTCTATACACCAATATCTTTGTGCCTCAGTTAGGGTAGCATGTGGTTGCATAGCATAGGCTCTTTAAGACTCTATAACAACAGAGAGTCAAGCTGAGAATCACTTTAGTGAAATAGTACAGAACACAGCTACTTCTCCTCAAGTTCAAGGTAGCTCCGGTAACACAGGTGGATAATAGGAGGAAAGCAAGGATAATGTGTCAACCCACTGGAGCTGGAGTACTCTGGTATCAATTGAAGAAGAGCCCCCCACAGTACATAGTAGCTGGGCCTTTTGGAGAAGCTGCCTGCATGCCGGTTCTGACAGTGGAGAGCCTCTCACTTGGCTGATTACTTACCCAGCTACCTATCCCTCGGTAGGGAAGCAGAGATTCTTAACTTCCCTAGGCAGATCCAGCAACCCAGGTAGCTATGGGGAAGAAAGTTAAAAGGAGGCTTGCACCTTCATCTTAGCATAATGAATAAACAGCCACTCCACTACAAGATTATAAATACATTTTGTGCCCATGATTAGGTCACTAATGAAGACATATAAGCTTTAGTAAATAAAGCCCATTGAGTAAACTTACAGTGAAGTATTGGCTGAGTCCTATTCATTCTGTAATAAATATAACTCAGCCTAAAGTGGAACTAAACCCTCCTGACCTTACAGCCAAGGAAGCTGCCATCTCATCATCTAATGATCTCTACTTGCCATTGTGCTACTCATGTGATCAGTTGTGACACCATCCATTTGACGGTCTAAGAATTTAGTTGAAAGTACAAGCAAATGTGACAGCATTCCTGGCATTGCCTTGAATGTAACTGTTTTGGGAAACAGTTAAATCGATGAGTTTAGTTCCACTTTAGGTGTAACAGGGCACAAATTTAAATGTGTTCTAGTCTAGTTTACCTATTAATAAGTTAATTTTTGAAAGCCTATGTATTGTTTTCTGTTATAACACGTGAAGCAATAGTTCTGAAACATGAGAAAGAAATATTAAGAAAAATATTTTTTAAAAATAGTTATACAATTGAGCTAAAAATGGTTAATACTAGCTGTTTTCTAACATTGTGGATGAAAGATAGCTGATTTAAACTATAATAGTGCTAAGGAGCACACAAGTGATATAGCTAGAGGGATAGGTGAATCTCAAGGTCATTTATTTGTCTCTGCCTGTTAGTGTCTATTATTCATGCTTGCTTAAGTCTTGAAAACCTTGTTTCTATTAGAGATACAGATAATGCAATGCCAGAGCTTTTCTTTCTGCAGATCTGCCTTAAATTCAAACTAATGATAACTCGGCTTGTCCTTCATACACAGCTAACACTCTTTGTCTCAAAGGACTGTGTTAATAGAGCATTTCAGGACATTATTTGCATCACAGAAGGACAGTAATGTGACGTTTGCTTCTTAACACATAAATGTCATTACCAGTTTTTACTCTCTGAATCTTAACCTACCAAGACGTTGCCACAGCATGAAATGCCTTTTCTTTTGATGCATGGAAGATGCTACAAAAGGCTCAATAAAAGGCCAGCACAATACGTTTTATTGGTATGAATACTTTATTTACGTTTTAGCTTAATGCACTAAAATCAACAGACTAAAAATATAGATTACAGGAGAAGGACAAACCAGAGCAATGAATAAGCAAGGTGAAAGCACTGACTGATGAAAAGACAGCAGAAAGCATTGGTGCTTCAAAGACTAGTTGTTTAACATAAACTATTTGACACAGAAGATGACTGTGTGAAAAAACTAAATAAAAAGCGATATTTACAGTCATAAATGTCTTTTTAAGTGCAAAATATATTTTGGAATACAAGGGCAGTTTTAAATAGACTCATTGGATAACTGAAAATGTTATCTTTTTTTCTTAGATCTCAGCATGCTGATTTATCACTGGTACTTTTTCATTGCCAGGACACAGATAGGACAGCTGCTATCCCATTCCCAATTAATTTAATTAAAGTACATTAAAGTACACCTATCACCAATATTAAAATGTGAAATTATTTAAAGGTCAAATGTCATCCAGGAATATCAAATAGGGACTTCTGATGTAATTAATCTATCTTTTTATAATTTGTCTTCAGAGGAAATTAGTTTAATGTTCAATAGGTTAACCGCCGCCCCAATAGCTCACTTAAATTTGTTTGATACTGTGTTAGATGTTAATACATTTTTAATGACATTGACATTGAAAAAACATTTTTTGGACACAAGTGAAAGTACATTGGTTAGAGTTATTCAACAGTGCTCTCAAGGAGAGGAAAACTTTGAATACACTGGATCGTTACAGGAGTATATGGTGGCTTTTCATACTGAAACTCTTTTGGGAGAGCAGAAGGTGGTGTGAGCCACCAAACAGTCCGGGAAGCCAAATCCTTTATGGTTATAGATATGCATTTTCATTTTATCAAAATACAGAGGCCTTTTACACATTGTTTTTGGGAAATTATAGACAGGCTTATGGGAATTCCACCAGCATATTTCAAACAGGGTTCCAATAAATCCTAGGGCTCCTCCCGAGGTGGCTAGTGTTTCCTTCAGCATTCACTTTTGGTGGATTGATTTCCTACCTTATGATACCTACATATTTTCAGCTCCAAAGTCACTAGGCAGAGACAACATGGGACCAGTAGAGCCTTATCTCTCAGATAAGTAACCACTGACACCAAGGATGTCTGCAAGGGAGCTCATCTCCCAATGAGTAGCAAATAAAGAGAAGAGAGAGTGTAAGAAACATGATACAAAGCCATCCACTATACTGCCCCGAACTACATCACTGACCTAATATCCAAGTACCGCCCAGCACGCACACTCCGCTCCTCACAAGACCTCCTTCTCTCTAGTTCCCTGGTCTCCTCCTCCCATGTCCGCTTCCAGGACTTCTCCAGGGTGTCACCCATCCTCTGGAACTCCCTGCCCCAATCCATCAGATTATCACCTACTCTCCTCTCCTTTAGGCGCACCCTGAAAACCCATCTCTTCAGGAAAGCCTACCCCACCCCCTGCTAACTTGCCGACCTCCTCCATTCTTCCTACCACTCCATCCCCCACAGCTATCTCCTCCTGTGCCACCATCCCCTCCCTCCTAGATTGTAAGCTTGAAAGAGCAGGGCCCTCAATCCCCTCATGTTTTGCATTGTATTGTTATTGTTTTGTCACATGTTCTGTCCCCCTTTGTAATGTACAGCGCTAAGTGAACTATTGGCTTTTTATAAATACTGTATAATAATATTAATAAGAAGGGGTTCTTTTCCTAGTGACCACCAAAGTAAGAAGGGTTTCCTCTCCCAATGACCACCAAAGTAACAAGCGTTTCTTCTCCCAGTGACCACCAAAGATGATACTACACTGACCATAAATGTGAAAAACACATTTCTTTACTGACCACCAAGTTAGAGAATGCACTGCAATTTGTTTTCCAGTGATTTTTATTTGTACTAGTTTATATTTATTACTGACAATTATTTTCTCATATAGAGCACAGGAGTGGTGAACAATATCTGGATGTCACATGTGCTAAGTAAGCCACACGTCTCATTCTTGCATTTATTATCGTATCTACCATCTACTGATCACACTAATGGACACTGAGATGTAGACATAGGTAGCAATTATTAGTAAGGGTTGGATCAAATCAAACATGCCCTTAGAACAAATTTTAGAAAAGGAATATGATAGGATAATAGCAGATTATTAAACATGGTTACTTATGATATAATTTAGAAAAAGAGGGTTTTACCCACCTTCCTGACATGTTACTGTGTTTAGTATATTAAAATTATATCTGGCAGTTTTGAATAATGATGAGACGTATTGGAAATAATGAAGAAGTGATTTAAATATTTCATTTGGAGACCTCCAGCACTGCATAATGGTCCAACTCCTATTTTATTAGAGGACACAGAAATACAACAAATACGGGATGTACGAGCAAGCAGATACAGTGACAGGGCAGGGGGAGACCTGCATGGCACCAGAGATCCACTGATCACTGGTGCAATGCTTTAGAGCAGCGGTTCTCAACCTGTGGGTCGCGACCATTTTGGGGGTCGAATGACCCTTTCACAGGGGTCGCCTAAGACCATAGGAAAACACATATTTCTGATGGTCTTAGGAACCGAAACACCACTCCTCTATCCATCTCCAGGCGGGTTCGCCCACATGCAGATATGCCCACATACGAGTACCCGGCGTGATGACATCATCGCGCCAACCCCATCACATACACCCCATACAAATACAGGTGTATGTGACAGGGTTGGCGCCATAATGTACTTATTTGGACCAGTCACACATGTGTAAAGAGCAGCTACTGTGTAGAAAGCAGCTGCTGTGTTGAAAGCAGCTACTCTGTTAAAAGCAGCTACTGTGTTGAAAGCAGCAGTATTGGAGGTAAAATGACACTTTATGAATTATAATTACTGGGTAAATGTAAAATCATGTACTGTAAAATCATCAACTACTACAAAAAAAAAATCTGTACCATGGGAACTTAATCTGGATGCTGATATAAAATGACATATTGTTTTTGTGATCAATCACTATCAGGGGCAGACTGACCATTAGAGCACTCGGGCACTGCCCGAGGGCCCGGGGTCAGTAGGGGACCCCATGAGATGCCCTTGGTACCTTTCATTGGCTTTTTCATAGGCTTTTTTGGGTGTGGGCGAGGACACAGGGGCTCCATGATCCCCTATTGCCCGGGGGCCCCATGAGTTGTCAGTCTGCCCCTGATCACTATGCTTTAATTATGTTCAATTTGTAACAATGAAAATACATCCTGCATATCAGATATTTACATTACGATTCATAATAGTAGCAAAATTGCAGTTATGAAGTAGCAACGAAAATAATTTTATGGTTGGGGGTCACCACAGCATGAGGAACTGTATTAACCACTTCAAGTCCAGACACTTTTACCCCCTTCCTGTCCAGGCTAATTTTCAGCTTTCAGTGCTATCACACTTTGAATGACAATTGCGCGGTCATGCAACACTGCACCCATATGAATTTTTTAGCATTTTTTTGAGACAGATAAAGCTTTATTTTGGTGGTATTTATTCACCACTGGGATTTTTATTTTTTTTGCTATGTAAATGAAAATGTCCAAAAATTTTGAAAAAAAGTTTTTCTTATAAAATTTTGCAAATTAATAATATTTCATCAACTACTGTGTGAGCTGTGATTGGTCACAGCTTGTCACATGGTACAAGGCTGTTGTGAATAGCCTTGTTCCATGTGACCTCTGTGATCATTCATAGATTTCACACGTAGTAAGCAATGATGTCAGAAGTGACATCTTGCTTACTACTCTGCATGTGATCACTGATTGACCAATCAGTGATCAGATCACATGATCGGAACCTAGCACAGAGGTCCCGTACGACGATCGGTGTAAACAGCCACCCAACCCTGCACTGCCACCGTCCGGCCGTTTATATACAGGTGGTTAAAGGGTCGCGGCATTAGAAAGGTTGAGAACCACTGCTTTAGAGGCTCCAGAAACAAAAATAATAAATGCACATTTTTTTTACCTGCAACAAAATGTGCACTTTTTTATTTTTTGTTAATAGGTGAACTTAACCTTTAAAGCGGTAGTAAACTTGATCATTTTAAAAAAAACTTTTCCCTTGCAAGGCAATATCATAATGTGCTAGTATGCATTGTATACTAGCACATTATGTGAAACTTGCCTTAAAACGAAGCCCTCCAGCAGCATGCTGTCACCGCTTACAGGCCTTCCATCTTCACTTGGTCCTTCTTCCCGGTTCCTGGCTCTGGGGGCTTGAATGGCCGAGCCGTGATGATGTCAATCCCACGAGTACTGTTTACTGCACACAGCTCTGAAGGAATGACATGGGTATGCTGTCCCTCCAGAGCACATGCGCTGGTGCTGCTACACAAGTAAATATCTCCTAAAGGGTGCATGTCTAGCAGATATTTACAGTACCTACAGGTACTAATATACTTTACTACCACTTAAGAGCTTGTAGATGTAGGATGACATTTCACATCTGTTGTAAGCATATTACAGGGATTCTAAATTAACATCTTATGTGACAGGTTAGGAATGTCAGACAAACAGTATATCAACTGTCCAATTAAAAAATGAGCGTACAATGAAGCGTTATAAACACTCCATGCATATACCATATTTTCCGGCGTATAAGATGACTTTTTACCCCTTGAAAATCTTCTCAAAAGTCGGGGGTCGTCTTATACGCCGGTATACGGCATGCTGACACTTTTTAGGGGGGCGGCGCGGTGCCACCACCCCCCCTTCCAACGGAAGGGACACTAAGTACAGGGGTGGACAGGGGCTGCTGTTTCTTACCTGGCTCTGGTCCCATGACGATCCGGTCCAGGAAGCGCGGCTGCTCCTTCCTCCAGTTCGGGCCACTGGATGTTTGCGCAGCTGCTAGGCTCCGCCTCCTCTCCGGTGATTGGCCGCCAGAACTGTCAGGAAAGGCACACAGGCGGCCAATCACTGGCGAGGAGGCAAAGCCGAGCGGCCCTGCGAAAATCGAGTGAAGGAGCGGCCGGTAAGTGTGCCGTGCAAAGGTGCAGCTGCAACCACATATGCTGGCTGCAGCAGCACCATACTGGAACAGGGGTCAGCAAGTGTCATTGGTGTCAGTGGGAGGAATAGTGCCCCATCATTGGTGTCACTGATACGATGGGGCACTATTCCTCCCCCCCACTGACAACAACGATGGGGCACTATTCCACCCCCCACTGACACCAATGATGGGATACTATTCCTCCCACTGACACCAATGATGGGATACTATTCCTCCCACTGACACCAATGATGGGATACTATTCCTCCCACTGACACCAATGTTGGGACACTATTCCTCCCACTGACAGCAATGATGGGGCACGATTCCTCCCACTGACACCAAAGATGGTGCACTATTCCCCCCACTGATACTAATGATGGGGCACTATTCCTGCCACTGATACCAATGATGGGGCACTATGCCTCCCACTGACACCAATGATGGGGCACGATTCCTCACTCTGACACCAAAGATGGGGCACTATTCCCCCCACTGACACCAATGATGGGGCGCTATTCTTCCCACTAATACCAATGATGGGGCACTATTCCTCCCACTGACACCAATGATGGGGCGCTACTCCTCCCACTGACACCAATGATGGGGCACGATTCGTCGCTCTGACACCAATGATGGGGCACTATTCCTCCCACTGACACCAATGATGGGGCACGATTCTTCCCACTGGTGTGCATTGGAAGAGGGGTAGTCTTATACGGCGAGTATAGCCCAAACACTACATTTTAACAGGAAAAGTAGGGGGTCGTCTTATACGCCCAGTCGTCTTATACGCCGGAAAATACGGTACATCTCTTGAATGCTGCAAAGGCATGTATTCTATTCTACTGGAAGCAGGAAGTGCAAAAATTAACTAAACTTATTAACTAGCTAATTAACTAACTAACTAAATAACTAACTAATTAGTCTCCTTTATACATATTCAGCTATTTTAGATTTCACCTATACTAAAAAAATGCTGGTTGATTACAAAAGCCATTAAAGAACTGGCTTATCGCATAAAAGATGTCTCAATAGGAGGTTTTTGTTAGACCAAGGAAGATGCAAAGCATGGTTTATTTTGATGTGTTGTCTCTTTAGATAATATTATTGTGAAAAATTGCAACTATATCAGAATGAGATGTCTAGCCCAAAAACAAACCACACACATGGCCTCATGGCCCATCCCATTAAAATTTAGAAAAAGAGCAGGAGCAAAGTGCAGGTACACCCACAGCTCATCGCGTTCATGGTTCGTATGCAGAGTTGATATTCACACATGGCATTGTACCAAATACAATGCGATTTTCATCTCTGAGATGTAAAACCTGATTTTTCTGAATGATGACTGCATTGTTCTTTTCTTATTAAAACTATAAAAGAATTTGATAGCAGGGGGCGTGGCTGGGATGTGAAGCAGCACAGACGTGAGTGGCAGAGGCTCCTATAATCCGGCTCTATTCTCCTGTTCCTGGGGAGCTTACCTTCGTTATCCTGTTCAGCAAACTTCCACCTTCACCTGGGGGATTTGCTCCCACCCTCCCCATGCCGCCAAGGAAGTCATCCGGGCAGTGGCGGGTCTCTAGCCATGGCTGCAACAGCGGGGGAAGGAGGTGAGGCACCGTCCGGGGACTCGGCTACCTCTACTATCCTGTCGGCCATAAAGGCAAGTAAAACTTCCGTCATGTCTAAGATAGATTCCTTGGCCCTGGAGTGTGGCCTTATTTGGCAAGACCTGGATAAAATCCAGGGGCGCTTGGGTTCTGCGGAGTCCTGCGTTTCTGAAGTGGAGGATAGTACATCTAACCATGTTAGAACCGTATCTGAGTTCCAGCACCAGGTGAATCTCCTGATGTCACGCTCGGAGGATGCCGAGAACAGGCTGCGCCGCAATAATGTGCGGGTGGTCAGCCTTCCTGAGGGGGCTGAAGGGGATGACCCCGCAGTGTTCCTTCTTTAAACAAGTCCTGAACCTTCAAAACGTCTCACCGGCCTATCAAGCTGAGCTTGCACACAGAGTCCCCACAGGCCCTAAAAAACCTAGTGCTCCTCCACATTCTTTTTTGCTCCTAAATTTCTGTGGCCGAGACCTAATGCTAGCAGAGGCATGGAGGCAACAAGACGTGCGTTATGAAAACACCATTCTGCATTTCTTTCCATACTTCTCTTCAGAACTATAGAAACGCAAGAGATCCTTTGCGGAGGTGAGAAAGAGGCTCCGTGAAAAAGGCTTCCAATAGGTTTGGTGTGTCATTTTCCTCTATTCTCCCAATGCTGGCATTTAGCCTCTGCCGGACTGGACATATGACTATTACATGCCACTCACTACTGTTTGAGTGCTATGCGCTCCATTTTTTTCTAGTGTTGGTCTATAAAGTTTCCCTGACTGTGTTTGTCTGTTGTTTGATCAGGGAAACAGGGTTGTTTTTTCTTGGGGCCTTTTTCTCTTATTTTTTTCCCTCCCTCCCCTTTTTTTTCTTTTTGTTTTTCACAAGGTGCTATTTTATTCCTTTTTTGCCTGCCTGTGATGTCCATGATGGGACCTGTGGAACTATTCCCGCACTACTCCATGCTCCTCTGCCCCCCTGTTGCTGTCTACGGGTATGGCATCTACATTAAGAATAGTCTTCTGGAATGTCAGAGTCCTGAACTCTAAGATCAAGAGGTCCTTGGTCCTGAAATACCTAAAGACGTACAATCCACACCTGATGCTCCTGCAAGAGACCTATTTGATGGGCAATGGGATTCTCTCCCTGAGGAGGAACTGGATTCAATGCTCCTTTCATGCTAACTTTTCTACCTATGCTCGGGGGTTTCCATATTGTTGCATAAATGTCTTAAATGCATTGTATATCATGTGTTTTCTGACCCTGCTGGGAGGTATGTCGCTGTTGTCCTGGAAATCAATTCCCTCAAATTAGCCTTGATAGATGTTTATGTACCTCCTCCGTTTAATGGCTCAATCTTATACACAGTTCTAGATAAATTAGCCTCTCTTATGCCCCTGAAAATCCTAAACAAGGGTGACGTGTTGGACTGCTCTCTGGATACCTCCAACCCGTCCAGAGCGCTTAACCTAGATCTTTCAGCTTGGGCTGACTCCACTGGGCTTAGTGAAGTCTGGAGGTGGAAACATCCTGGTACTAACAATTCTCCCACCTGTCGCATGTGTTTGGTACCTCCTCCAGATTGGACATGGCCTCCATGAATGCTTTCCTTTTGCCTTGGGTTACTGAAGCCACATACTACCTTGCGGTGGGAGTGTCAGATCGCACGCCTTTTCAAATTGTTCTGCAGCTGCCTACCACTCCGGGCTCTCGTGCCTGGCATTTGCACCCTGTCTGGGTGGCGGAGTCCTCATTTGAGCCCCTGTTGGCGGCGCATTTGGCCACCTTCTGGCCAGTCAACGTGGACTCCGCTGCTCCTCAGATGGTTTGGGATTCTCTTAAGGCCTCCAGGGAGGGAGAATACATACTATTAAGGCTGCTCATGTGAACCAGAATGCAGATACCACTGTGTTGCATAAGGCAGAATTAGCTTGTGCCCAAGAACATGCACTTCATCTCTCTTCCGACTCCCTCATAGCTCTTCAGCAGGTGAGGGGGACATTATTACTACATTATCGTAATCTGACTCAGTGTTCGGCGCGCAGGAGTGCTGAACACATTTTTCACATCGGGGATAAAAATGGAAAATTGCTTGCTCTACCGACAGCCGATTCTTTCATGCCTACAGTAATACCGTGTGTTTAAGACCAGGACGGTATCCTCCAGGCATTTGTTGGTTTTTATAAACCCTTATACTCCCCAATTCCAGCCTATGAGGCCTCCCAGCTGGGGACCTTTCTGGACAGTTTACCCTTACATATGCTATCAGATGAAGCTAGAGGAATGCTGGATCACCAAGGAGGAGGTGGCACGTGCTATCAGCTCCTTCCCTAATTGTAAGTCCTCTGGCCCAGATGGGATTCCTGTGGAATGCTATAAGCAAATACTCTGAGGAGCTGGCTCCCAGGCTTCTATAACTTTATGGAGAATGCTTATGAACTAACACCTTGCCCCAATCCTATTATGAGGCATATGTAATATTCTTAGCTAAGCCTGATAAGGACTTGTTACAGTGTGCCTCTTATAGGCCTATTGCCCTCTTAAATATGGATCTCAAGATCCTTACTAAGATGCTTGCAACCAGACTTACGAGAGTCCTTGATCTTTTGGTGTCCCCAAATCAAACAGGGTTTATGCCCAGTAAGGCCACAGACATTAATCTTTGGTACTCATATTGGATTGCCCCCAGAGGGTACGGACAACTGGGTTTTTGTTTTTTTAGACCTTGAAAAAGCATTTGATTCTGTTGACTGGGGGTATATGCGGGCAGTCCTGACACGTATAGGATTTAGGGAGGTGTTTCTCCACTGGATAGATTTGCTCTATGATCATCCTGTTGATGCCATAAAAACTGTTGGCAGACTCACTGAGTTCTTTCCAGTGGCTCAGGGCATCAGACACGGTTACCCACAGTCACCAGGGCTTTTTGCCTTGATGATGGAGCCCATTGCCTTGGCTCTGTGGGCTTTTTCCTTGGTGTGTGGGGTACAGGTAGGATGTTTGGAGGAAAAAAATGCCCTTTATTCTGACGATGTGGTGCTCTTCCTGGAAGACTCTGGGGCCTCGTCATCTACCTTTTCCACAATGGATTATATAGCTTCTTTTTCCGGTCTCTGGGTGAATTGGCCTAAATCTAAGCTGCTCCCTTTGGGCAGGGATGTGGGTAGTCTTCCACGACCCGCTTCACTGCTCCAATGGTTGTCTCAAGTAAACATTTAGGGGTAACCATTACTAATTCGTGCTTGATTTTATAAGGTTGAATATTTCCCCTATCCTTTCTTATTTCAAACAAAAGATAAGTGCCTGGAGGAATCTCCCTCTCTCGATGATTGGCAAGGTAAATTTGATCAAAATGAAACTTCTTCCACTTCTGTTATATGTCCTGCGTAGCTCTTCAGTGTGGATTCCTCGTACTTATTTTCCAATCTATACATGGTTTAATCTCTGAGTTTCTCTGGGAGGGTGGAGTTCCTCGGCTCTTGCTTGGGATCCTACAACAACCTTGGAAGGAAGGTGGTCTAGCAGTGTCCAACGTCTATAAATATTGTGACGGAGGTGTAGGTGAGACAGAACACACGCAGAGAGCAGTGGGCACACAAGGTTTTTATTGAGAGATTTGGGGCACTTGATCAAGGGATAAGTCCGGGGCACACAGCAGAGGGACAGTTCAGGCAGGTAATGGGTAAAGTCCAGGCTACAACCAGGCAGTTCAGACAGACAATGGGTAAGTCCGGGCACACAGCAGAAGGGCAGGCTGGCAGACAATGGGCAATCAGGGCACACAGCAGAGGGGCAGTTCAGGCAAAGATAATCCGAGCACACAGCAGAAAGACAGTCCAGGCAGGCAGTGGGCAAAGTCCAGGCTACAACAGGGCAGTTCAGACAGACAATGGGTAAGTCCGGTCACACAGCAGAAGGGCAGTTCAGACAAAGATAATCCGAGCACACAGCAGAAGGGCAGTTCAGGCAGGCAGTAGGCAAAGTCCAGGCTACATCAGGGCAGTTCAAACAGACAAAGGGTAAGTCCGGGCACACAGCAGAAGGGCAGGCTGGCAGGCAAAGATAATCTGGACACAGCAGAGGGGAAGTTCAGGCAGGTAATGGGTGAAGTCCAGGCTACAACAGGGCAGTTCAGGCAAAGATAATTCGGGCACAGCAGAAGGGCAGGCTGGCAGACAATGGGCAATCTGGGCACACAGCAGAGGGGCAGTTCAGGCAAGATAATCCGAGCACACAGCAGAAGGTAGCTCTGGCAGGCAGGAGGTCCGGGCACTCAGCAGAAGGCAGCTCTGGCAGACAGGGTAATCAGGGCACACAACAGAAGCCAGCTCTCGCAGTCAGGGTAATCAGGGCACACAGCAGCAGGTAGCTCTGGCAGGCAGGGTAATCGGGGCACACAGCAGAAGGTAGCTCCGGCAGGCAGGAGGTCCGGGCACTCAGCAGAGGGCAGTTCACCGGGTAGCGATCCAGGGACTCACCAGCCAGCAGTGGCCTCAGCAGAGGAAGTCTAGGCAGATAGGCACCAACTCCTCACGGGTCTTCAGAGGGCTGTGTGTCTCGGCCGCAGCTTCAAGACTACACAGGCAATATAGGACCACAAGTCCCAGCAGTGCACAAAGCAAAGCACAGTTCAATGCATCTCAAAGTTAGGTCTCTGTCCATCCTGACTCAAGCTCTCCCATTCTAAGAGTCTTTCTCCCCACATAGGGACAGTATATGGCCCTTTCGATTAACCAAGCCCCAAGCTCCCCGTGCCGACACATCTAGCTTTTCACAGCCATAAGACACCATGCTGTCTGCGCTCCCTACTGGGATAACTCTCACCTCCCACCCCCTGTGGGGCACAGGAACTTCCAATTATAAACAAAGCAGACAAAATAACTGTTGACCACACGTGTTAACAAAACAACACAAAAATAAAATAATATTTCTGCTGTCCGTCACAAATATTTTATAGCTGGTCAATTAGTTTTCCCACATAGATCGTTGACAGGTCCCCGGGATGATGCTGCAGTGGCCTTAGAGGAGGCTGTGTTTGGCTCCTATGAGGCATTGGCCCATCTGCTACACAGAGGTCCCCACATGTTTTGACCGGTTCCATGAGATCTGTATTAAGGGCTTGGTCGGTGGTGCATTGGGCTGAATTTGGGGAACTTTTGCTCCCTCACCTCATGCTTCCCTGTGGAAAAATCCTAATCTACCTAATTTTTACACATATCAGGACTCTATTGTATGGACAAAATTTGGGGTGAAAACATTGGGGAATATTATACATAATGGTCATTTGATGAGTTAAAGGCCTTGTATCACCTACCTAATAAGCAATTTTTCCGTTATCTCCAATTGCGGCATGCTTATCAAGCGCAATTTGTACCCTCGGGGTTTCCTTTTCTCCCTTGGATCTGGATTCACTACTGCGGGACAATGAGTTATCTAAGCCCTTATCCACTATATATAAGTGTCACGTACCTGGATAGTTATCCTAACGTGAAGAGGCAGGCTTCCCGTACAACTCCGGCTCAAGGACTGCTGATGGTGAGACAGCGGTCGCAGGGGCACGGTGGGGTATGAGTGCCTGAGATCAGTCCAGTAATAGCAGGTGAGCTGATGAGTTGCAGGCAAGGAGCAGGGTTCTGATGTAGCCATGCGGGATGGATACTCGAGCACAGCGTGCTGAGGATGCAGGGTCAGACGAGCCGGGTTCGGTATCGGTCAGGCAGATCAGGCTTACAGCGGCAGGAGGAAGAATAGTCAGGTTACAGGCCAGGTCAGCAACGGAAGATCAATCAGACAGGAGCAGAGACAGAAGAATAATCCAAGACAAGCCAGAGGTCAGGGCAGGAAGCAATCAAGCGGAAATCAGGAACAGGCTGGTTCAGTATCAGGAGTCAATCACAGGAATCAGGGAACATGAGCAGGGAAAAGACCATAACGGCAATGGGACAACTACTGCAGCCAGTTTAAATAGCCCTTTTGGCACCAGCATTAGTGACAGGTGCGCGCCCGCATGTGAGAGTGCACATGCGCGCATGCATGTGAGTGCGCCGATGTCCAAGTACCTGCACATCTGTTTGACTGGTAAGGACTCTGCGCATGCGCCTATTTGTGCACCGCGGAACGTCACCTGTACTATGGACAGGCATTCCCTGACAATAAGTCTCTTTTCCACAAAACTAGTAAACTCCTGGAGGTGTGTAGGACTAGGTGGGAGGCAGTGGTCTCTGACCTGGATAGAGAGGACTGGGATAATGTTTGGGATGCTTCTTTCACCAGGCTGGATTACACCATATATATCTGGCCCCAGCCAAAATTGCTAAGATTTTTGGATCAGCCTCTTCCTCCTGTTGGCGTCTGGCAGATGGGGCTGATTTCATGCACATATTTTGGGATTGTCCAGCTATACAGGGCTTCTGGTCGGAAGTTCTCCGGTGCATTCAAGACGTTACCACTATACCGCTTCACCCTTCTGTGAGACATTGCCCACTTAGTCTTGTGGATGATTTGGCCCCTACTACAGCTATATGCACACTACTCACCCTACTCTTCTTCCATGCTAGGAAACTAATTGTTCTCTCATGGAAAAGAACACATGCTCCTACCGTGGGGGCTTGGAAATCCCAGGTTAAGTAGACATTACCCTTTTACAAGACTACGTATCGTAAAAGGAGAGCTGTCCTTAAGTTTGACAAGGTTTGGGGCGGGTGGGTATCATCTTCCCTTATGGTTTCTGATTGAGTGAATATTCTACTACAATTTTCTCCTATTAGGGTCTCTTTAAAACGGCATTTGTTGAGCATTCAAATTGGTTGTTATATTACTAGTCTAAAGCTTACCTCTGTGCTTTGTATTTGCGTTAGAATGGCTCTCTTGATGTAACTCTGTGGGGTGGAGCATGGTGTGGTGCTTTTATTAAGTGTTCTTGCATGGCAAGACCACTTACTGTTATCTCACATATATATTCTTATTGTTATAGCCAAATGTACCACCCTAACTCCTCCCACAGTTTTTACACTACATAGACAGTAATATACCGAAACGTGCGGATTGTTCTCGATTGGTGTGCTATTATTTTGTGGAACGTTTCGCCGAATGGTTCACGAAATATCGCCGTTTTTGTGGTGAAATTTGTCCGATAGGAATGAATGGAGGAATCCTGATAATTTTCACAATATAACTATTTGCTTGCAACTCCCGCCGCCCATTGACATTCATTGAAACTGCACTCTAGCCGCCTCAAATTTGAAGGGCAATTTCTAAACTCTGACTGTGCCTTCATTTTTAATATTTACTCAAGCCACTCCACCCAGTTACTCTGCCCACTCCAGTTGTAGACTACTAGTGGAGACAAGAACACTTCACACAATTTCCCCAGAAATTGTAGCTTTTCTAGTATTGTAATGTGTTTGCCCATCCTACTATGGGTACCTCTTGGACATCTGCAGGCATGGTTATTGTTATTTGTTTTGCTGTTGTTGTTTTCAATTGGGAATTTTGTCTTCTCTATGTTTTCTCTTGTATATTTTATGTTGCTAGCCACTGATAGTGATTAACAGCTCTAGTTCACCATTTTGTACGATGTATATTATGTTAAACTTTTCAATAAATTAAAAAAAAAAAAAACTTTGAAATAATTTTTTAAAAATTGTATACACAGCAATGGTCACCAATAAGAAAAGCAAAATAATTTCTGTAGTTTCCTGACACCAATCATAGACTTTTGTGCAAACCAGAAAATTTGACACAGATCCAATCATGCAATTTAACAAAACACTCAAAAAATGTATAAAATAAAAGTTGACCAGAAACTGATATTTGTGTTTGGGGGCCGAAACACACTTCAGCTGTGGTGGAATGCAGTAACATGTGCGCTGTGGGACATTTTGCTGCCTTGCCAGCCCATTCATTTGAATCTACTGCATTTATACAACAAAATGCATGCTAGCACATGGGCATCAGGGCAATGCACAGGCACCAGGACACCTAGATCTACAGTAACTGTCCCTTAGATAAATGTCAGCTGGTTCAATTATCAGTTTCTTTCTGTTGGCTACATTGACAAAATCAAGTTTTCCAGAGGACACATTAATTGTTGGTGCCTGTTTAGCTAGAGCAGTAGTCTCCAAACTGCAGCCTGGGGACCAGATGTGGCCCTTTGCCACCAACAATGGGGCACAGTTCCTGCCAATGACACCAGCAATGGGGCACAGTTCCTCCCAATGACACAACAATGGGGCCCAATGACATTGATGATGGGGCACAATTTCTACCAATAACGCCAATGATGGGGCACAATTCCTACCAATGATGCCAATGATGGGACACAATTCCTCCCAATCATACCAATGATTGGACACTATTCCTACAAATGATGGGGCACTATTCCTACCAATGACACCATGAAGAGGCACTATTCCTCCCAATGACATCAACAATGGACCACAATTCCTCCCAATCACACCAGTGATGGGACACTACTCCTACCAATGAGACCAATGTTGGGGGATTATTCCTACCAATGACACCAATGATGTGGCGTTATTCCTACCAATTACACCAACAGTGGAGCCCAATGACACCAATTATGGGGCACAATTCCCCCCAATGACATCAAAGATGGGGAATTGTTTATTCCAACTGATGCTGGGATATTTTCTACTCCTGGTGGCCACGTTGTGGCCCCTCTAAAGTCTGAAGGACAATAAACTGCCCCTTTGTTTAAAAAGTTTGGCATCCCCTGAGCTAGAGCATAGGTAAACATAACAGTCAAACAGTTTGGTGATCCAATGTAAAGTAAGTAAAATAATACCTACTTATATACACTTAGTTCAACAGTACAATGTCAATACAAAGTTCACAGTGAAACATTAGAGCATGGGTGTCAAAGTGGCAGCCCTCCAGCTGTTGCCAAACTACAAGTCCCATGAGGCACTGCAAGATTGACAGGTTTAAGCATGAATCCGAAAGGCAGAGGCATGATGGGACTTGTAGTTTTGCAACAGCTGGAGGGCCGCCAGTTTGACACCCCTGCATTAGAGTACAAAAAAGGGAGAACGCTTTCTAAAATGACAAAGAATGGCAATTGGCATAGCTGAATAGGGAATCCAGTGTCATCTAAATTGTGGGAGCCATAACATATGCTAATCTAGAATTTGGAATTGCTTTAGCTATCCAACAAAGTAGAGCTAAGGCTGGCCATAGACAGATTTTTTTTTTTTTCAGACAGCAGGCTGAATGAAAAAAAATTAACAGATTCTTCCATCTATAATCAAAGAATAAATGGTGAGCGCAAGACAAATAGGAAAAGCAGCTAGCACAACATGGCAAACCCTCTGTCTCCACCAAAACAAAACACTATAATATCAATGCGCAGAGCTAATAAAAATGTGTGTTATAATCAATGATGACCAGTGTGATTGTAAAAAAAAATTAAACATCATAAAAAAGAAATAGGTAATAGTGAATACTCCAATGAAGAAACAAAATGGACAGTATAACAAATAGCAAATGAAAATATGTAAGTCCTCTAAATATCATAATAGTCCCAAAAATAGTGATGTGATCAACTCAACAAAATGTTGATGTTTTTACGGTGGTGGAGGAGTACTGTGGAGGTTCTGGAGGAGTTTTGTCGCAAACGATTGATCTAGAGGTGTTTCCACTATGGAGTCTGTCATCAGCGTATAGAGGTGTCAAAACCACAAAGACGGCCAACTTTCCTGCAGGAGAGTGCTGCAACATCTCATGTGATATTTGACCTACTATTCCAGGTGGTCATTGATCTGTGGTGAGTGGGGCTCTGAATGGGGAGCTAAAATTGGAGTACTACGTACAGAGAATTGCTATGGATAAGAAGATTTACTACTGTATCATTTAATATTCACACTTGATCACCGGATGTGGATGGGGATTTCTTTGGGGGGTTTTTTGGAACATTCAATTTTTTTGGAACTTTTAAATGTTTGCACAATTATTGGGACTTTAATATATATATTGTTTTATACAATTTCACTGTATACACAGTTTCATTGCATTGTATATGTGCTAATTGTTGTTTAAGCACCTTGTATTTACTTATTGGTTTATTTGGGATTTAGTCACTGGGGAGGGGGGATATAATTGCCAGCCCACGGGGCAATATAGAACATGCACATTTGTGGGGACTCTTTGTGTAGTAGGGAGTTCATTCATTTATTAATGAATTATTTAAAATAGTTTATTGGGAGAAGCAGCGCGACAATTTTTATATTTGCACTCACACATTTGTTCACCTGTACACATTTGTGATTTTGCTAGCAGCAGCCAGTCTAATTGATCAGTCCTCTGTGCAGGTTATACTCACACATTGATATTATAGATTCTTCTATCTGCACAATCTAGGTGGAGAGAGGAAACCACCCCACTGAAATATTCGGGTTGATTTACTAAAACTCGAGAGTGCAGCAAAATATGGTGCAGTTCTGCATAGAAACCCATCAGCTTCCAGATTTTCACGGGACTTTATATATTTATTCATTTATTCATGTTTGTTTGCATGATCAGTTCTTAGTTTATGCGTTTATTGGGATGCACATGTGTTTTGTGTTATATGGTGGGAACTGATTTTTAGTTCCGGTGGGAGGTTTTTTAGCACATTGAGTCCTGTTGTGACTTACTTGTTTGATTTGGAGCACCATTGGATCCCATTGGATTACTTGGGGCACCATTTATGTTATTTGGTCCTTTTAGGACCTCATATTGACACTTGTCACATGTGATTATTTATTAGTTTTTTGACACTATTTAATATTGTGTGTTTATGTTATTTGTGTCACTAATTTTGCACTGTTTCACTTATTCATTTATGTGTGAAGAATTTTTATGGTAGTAGCGCTGCATCATTTGTGTTTCATTTATAGCTTCCAGATTTTATTGTCAAAGCTTAATTGAAAAAGATAAAGTTAGACTCTGATTGGCTACCATGCAGAGCTGCACCAGATTTTGCACTCTCCAGTTTTAATAAATCAGCCCCAGTGTATTCTGACAGTGGGGAGTCTACACTGTCAGAATACACTGACCAGTGGATGGATGGTCAACTTCTGTCAAGCAGGAGCAACCACGCAGGGATCCATAATTAGTTCTGATGTGATAATTGCCTGTATGTCCACAAGGAGTATGAAAGAGACAGAATCTGGCATAAGTGTAGAAGACCAAAGGCAAGACTACAAAAAATCCAGTAAGAATAGAAGGGGAAGTGAGGGGGGCACAATGAGGAATATAGCAGAAATCTCCAATTCCTGAGGGTTGGCCAACCTCCTAATCATGGTCACATAATCAGGATTCTTAGACTGGGTTGTGAATAAGCTGTTCATAGGGAACAGCATTTTTAGAAATTTGGCATATGTACCTTATGAAATAGCCATTTTTCATGAATCATTGTGCAATTTACTTGTATTTTAACTTCTTGGAAGTTTAGCACAGAAGACTTATAATACGGGTTATGGTTTGTCTGGTGGCACTGAATATAAAACCAACTATTTTTGCTATATTAGGCTGGATATCTTGGTTTCAGTTGTTTTAGAAGGCCTCAAAAGGACTTTATAAAAGTTAAAATTCAAGACTGTGTGTCTTAAAAAGTAAACCCTTATCCACAGCCTTTGAGCTTTGGGGCATGACTGCCATATATCAAGAATAACAGTCTAGAAGGCTATGACCACACACACAAAGTATGGCGTAACGTCTGTTTCAAGGAACAATAGTGCCCAGAAACCAAAATTGAGATTTACCATCTTTCATTGATGTTGGTCTTGTGAAATTCTTTATGGACTTACAGTATTTTGTGGAAACAGAGTTTTCAAGGTGCATATTAAATTGACTGTAAAGTCTTATTTTTTTTAAATAACAAACATGTTATGCTTACCTGCTCTTTGCAATGGAATTGCACAGAGCAACCCCAAACCTCCTCTTCTCAGGTCCCCCACCAGCACTTCTGGCTCCTAATCCCATCTGAGTGCCCCCACAGCAAATCGTTTGCTCTGGGGGCACAAGTGCAGGCTTGATCCCGAGTCATGCTGCCTGCATCCATAGACACAGACAGCATGGCTCTATGGGTGAACAGGCAGAGAAGACAGAGCTGCTGCAAATGTGCACAGTGCTGGATTGAGTGAGGACTTGGGTAAATATAAGGGGAAGGGTAGAAGGGTTGATACTGCTACCTAAACATTTTTTTTACCCTAATGAAGGAAATGCATTAAGATAAAACATCCTAAAAATCCCTGTTTGTATTCCATGGTTTGTTAAAAAAAAGGTTGCTCCATGGATGGAGTCTAACCGGACTGTATCTTATCTTAAATTAAAGATAGATTCTTTGTTAGGTTGGCCAATATCTATTGATGTGATTGGTTTAGTTGCACTTACTTAATCATGGACCTTCCCACTTTCACAAAATCAGGGTGCTCCAGTTTCTCTCTCTGTATGCCAAAAGAGAGTTGATCTTAATTAGCTTTACTTTCGTAAGATACAAACTGTTGGTATGTTTTTTTTTAATTTGCCACATTTATTGTAAAAGTGTGTAAAAGTGGTATATTTTAGAACTATCTGAATTTGGTGCATAAGTTGCTATCAGAACCAAAAATGTTGCAAATGTTTCATGATTTTGGCATAACACATTAACAAGGGGGGTTAACGTCAGAAGAGTGGCGCAGCAGCTTTATTGAATTCCCCCCCAGGAAACTATGCTGCTGGGCTAGATGTCAGTAATATTATTATTATTATACTGAAAAAAGAAAAGAAGGTGCTACTACCCATCCAATGCTCATCCCAGGAACTAGGCAGGTGTGTGATCCAGTTGCTTATCCATTTCAGAATTAAATTAAATCGATTTGCACTACCGCTATTGCTCTAAAATCTTTGTTTTATTAAATCGACCACAGTAAAAACATCACAGGTACAAACGATGACGGGTTTCAGCTTAAGAAGCCTTAGTCATAACCCATACCATGGGTTATGACTAAGGCTCGTTACGCCGAAACGCGTCAACCTTTGTACCTGTGATGTTTTTACTGTGGTAGATTTAATAAAACAAAGATTTTAGAGCAATAGTGGTAGTGCGGATCGATTATTATTATTATACAGGATTTATATAGTACAAACAGATTGTGCAGCACTTTACAACATAAGGGCAGACAGTACCATTACAATATAAATTAATACAGGAGGATTCAGAGGGCCCTGCTTGTTAGAGCTTACAGTATAAGAGGGAGGGTTGAGAGATACCAAAGGTAATAACTGTGGTGGATGGGCTGATGGACAAAATTTATTATTATTATTATTATACAGGATTTATATAGCACCAACAGTTTGTTCAGTGCTTTACAATATAACGGAGACAATCCAGCAACAATACAATTCAATACAAGAGGGTGAGGAGGACCCTACTCCTTGGAGCTTATAATCTAAGAGGTCATGTACAGTTGTTAGGTTGGGAAAGGATAAGCCTCTCTGAAGAGCTGAGTTTTCAGGGATCGTCTAAAAGTGGACAGAGATGGAGATAGTCGGACACAGGGGCGGACTGACCATTTGGAAACTTGGGCACTGCCCGAGGGCCCGGGGTCAGTAGGGGGCCACATGAGATGCCCCTGGTACCTTTTTTCATAGGCTTTTTTGAGTTTGGGCAAGGACACAGGGGCCCCATGATCCCCTATTGCCCGGGGGCCCCATGAGTTGTCAGTCCACCCCTGGTCGGGCACATTGGGGAAGGTAGTTTTAGAGGATGGGAGCAGCTCTGGAGGAATCCTGGAGGCGAGCATGGGAGGAGGTGACAAGGGAGCTAGAGAGCAGGAGGTCTTGGGAGGAACAAAGGTAATGAATTGGTTGGTATTTTGAGACCAGGTTAGTGATGTAACTACTGTAGGGGCTGAGTTGTGGATGGCTTTATAAGTTGTTGTAAGTATCTTGAATGTTATTTGTTGCTTGATTGACAGCCAGTGCAGGGATTGGCAAAGAGGGGTGGCAGACACTTAATGGTTGGTAAGGTGGATGAGTCTGTTAGTAGCATTCATGATGGACTGGAGGGGGGATAGCCTATGTAAAGGTAAACCAGTGAGGGGGGATCTGCAGTAGTTAAGGTGGGAGATGACCAGGGAGTGAGTTAGAAGCCTTTGGTGTCATTGGTGATGTGTGATATTGGATCCACGGTTCCTGCAATGGCTGAGATGTTATCATGGCAGTTGTTGCTGGAGTGGATTGCGTTATAGTGCAGATAACAACTAGAGGCAGAATCTACAAATGCATCACTTTAAATGTAAAGTAGCAATGGAAATATGTTACAATAGCCTGGTAAAATGTAAAAAATATTTTGGAGGCATATTGCAATAATAAGCTTAATACTGCATGTGCTCACTAAAAACACAGTACAATGTTTGCAAGGGCAACTATAACATTTTGTAAATAGCTATGGTTTCTGTTTTTTATATAGTTTCTGTTTTAGAATTGACGTATTTTAGCAGTCTGGAAGCTGTTTTACCGGTTCTGTGCTGCCCTATAGCAGAAATACTGCTACAGGGTGGCACAGGAGCGCAAAAGTATGTATATATTCATGATTTTGCAATTCCGGGTAGGGGCCGCACCGCCATTCGTGGCCTCGGCTGTCAATCACTGGGTCCCGGCCGGTGATTACTTGTCGGCACCCGGTGCTCACCGAGTATCTCCCACGGGGGAGAGACCTGTATGTAAACAATACAGACCTCTCCCCAGTCAGCTCCTGCACACTGCTTTGTATGACTGTGCATAGCACAGCCATACGAAGCAGTGTGTTTACAGTGGAACACACACTTCCCCATAGTGAAACAGCACAACAGTTAACCCTTTGATCGCCCCACATGTTAACCCCTTCCTGCCCAGTGCCATTAGTGCAGTGTCAGTGCTTTTTATTAGCACTGATCACTGTATTGGTGTCACTGGGGATGTCAGTGACACAAAGTCAGTTCCCCCCAGTGTCAGAATGCCCACTGCTATAAGTCGCTGATCGCCACCCACTATTACTAGTAAAAAAAATATTCCAGTATCTAAACCGCCATTTGTAAACGCTATAACTTTCACATAAACCAATTAATTTACTTGTATTGGGATTTTATTTGGCAAAGACATGTCGCAGAATACATTTTGGCCTAAATTTATGATGAAATTTGATTTTTTAAATTTTTTTACTGGTCATGTTTAATAGCAAAAAGTCAAAAATATTGTTTTTTTCTCAAAATTGTCGGTCTTTTTTTGTTTATAGCACAAAAAATAAAAAACGCACAGGCGATCAAATACCACCAAAAGAAAGCTCTATTTGTGAGGAAAAAGGGACATACATTTAATTTGGGTGCAGTGTTGCATGACCGCGCAATTGTCAGTTAAAGTACCGCAGCACCGTATCGCAAAAAAGGGCCTGGTCAGGAAGGGGGGTAAATCCTCTGGAGGGCAAGTGGTTAAAGCTGAAGTTTAATTTATTTATTTATTTATTTTTGCTGTACAGCACCAAGAACATAACTTGCCTATAATGACTGTCATGAAGTCCTCCCCACAGCTCTAAATTTCCAGAGCTGCTGAGGTAGCTGCTGGGAGCATGAATGAGTTGCGCCAATCGCACACCCCTTACACCCACTTCCTCCATTCATTGAATTTGTACTATTCCTTCCCAAAGTGTTCTGTGACTGGAGGAGGTGGATCCTTTCATTCATCTGCCCATCCTCTATTCAGGAGGAGATGGGCAAAAAAGGCAGGCTGGCGTTACAACTCTTTCAGACTTACAGAAATGTCAGAACCACTAATCCCTATATGTGTATCATGTCAGAATCTAAGCATCGAAGCAAAGGATCAAAACACAAGCCACTTCCAGTCCACACACACAAGTATTCCCCATGCTGCTTGTCAAAATCTTCTAGCCCATGCCCATACGATGTGGTATCAAAAAGTTTCGAGACTAGTTTTGTAACACTCCAACAGGTGGCAGCACAAGGGTGTGTGCACAGTCACAGAGAGCACCAACCTTCATAAGTCAGTGTGCCAAAAGACATTGTCCTGTGTACATCAGGAGTTGTACAACTGCTGCTATCCTGACCACATGCATTACCACGTTTGCTATTTCATCATGGACAGCAAGTTGAAACAAAGAACAAACTTGAAACTCTGCGTGAAACTGGGCAAATCTCTAGATCTCCGCAATGTTGTAAAAATGGCGACCTTTGAGTTGGATCTTCATCTTTGGAAGGAGGGCATTCTCAGGGTTGAGCTCATTGAAGGTTTTCCTGATCTCTCGTCCTCCTCGAGTGATGTTCTTCCACTCTTGAAGTGCCCGTGGCACTCATTGAGTTGGCTTTCATTTTCCAATTTCTAACTAATTGATGCATCCATCCAGTTATTCATTCAGCCTTCAATTTATCCATTGGTATCAAAGGATGCCCTGTATCTTGTGCTCAAGCCATAAACATATACAACCACTAGGTGGCAGAGAAGCACTTCTCCATTAGAAATAGAAGGCTTTTCCTGTTAAACTGCATTTACTGAAGAGGTGAAGGTAAAATGCTGGCTATAGAGATGAGTCATTGTTAAAAAATGTGCATTAAAGTGATGCTAAACTCTGGTTTAAAAAAAGAAAATCATATTCAAGTATGCATTCTTAATGGAAAATAGTACATTGTATTGTTCTCAGCCTGTTCCAAGTCTCCAAATTCCTTTTTTTCTGCTTTGATCAGAATTTGCTACATTTGTTCTCCAAGGTCCCATACATGTAGGAACGTAGCCACCCTCTCTTGCTCACTATGGGAAGTGTAGTGTGCATAGAGCAGTGTACTTAAAGTGGTTGTAAATCTTTACATATTCCCAGTGAAGTGACTGGCCTCAGGTGATACACAGAGATGAAACATCCTTCTTCATAAGTTGTACCTGTTTATTTTTTGTATTCTGTTTGCTACATCTGTTCAAAGTCCAGAATTTACCAAGCTTGTCTGAGCTTTCAGAAAGCAGGGGGTGATGAGCTGAAATTACACACTGCAGAGCTCAGTGAGGAGAGATCTAAGAGCTGATTGGTGGGAAGGGACACTCCCCCTTCACACAGCACACAGGAACATAACTGAGGTTGGCAATCACAGGCTATGTGCTGGAGGGTGTATAATAAGTGATTCATGCTGATAACAGAGGAAGGAAGCAACAAAGAGAAATGACACTTTGTGGAACTTTCAACTAAAGCTGTGGCCTTGCCCTCTCCAACTTAAGATGGCCATACACGTAGAGATTTTCTTACAAGAATTTTCATTTCAAGAATATTCATTTGATTTTCTAGTGGGGTCAAATCGATGTTTCTTTTCAACTGCAGTAAAGGGAAAATTTGATGGGGGCAGGAAGGAAAAATTTTCTTGATCAAACTAATTTTAAGCCAATATATGTGGTTATCATTCAGAAATTGCATTAATTTTAAACTCGAATGTTAAAAGCAAAAGACAATTTTCAAATGACATTTGTCCATTCACTGAATATTCAAAGGATGTTCATACCAGTTGTCATACGAATATTCTCGTCTGTAAATCTACATGTGTATGGCCAGCTTTAATCTGTCTATGTCATCTTTGGGCAAAGTTACTGGTTGATGTAGTTGTGGCTTTAAACCTATGCTCCTCACCAGCCACATGTTTCAAGCTACAACCTCTTTATCAAGTTTGTTTGTGCCTTTTCTCTTTTTATGTGTTTTTTTTTAACCACTTTCAGTCCAAACACTTTCACCCCTTTCCTGTCCAGGTCAATTTTCAACTTTCAGTGCTATCACTCTTTGAATGACAATTGTGCGGTCATGCAACACTGTAGCCATATGGATTTTTTAGCATTTAGACAGATAAAACTTTATTTTGGTGGTATTTATTCACCACTGGGATTTGTATGTTTTTGCTATATAAATGAAAAAGTCCAAACATTTTTTTAAAAAAAGTGTTTTTCTTATAAAATTTTGCAAATAAATAATCTTTATGCATAAATCTTGGCAAAAATGTATTTAGCTATCTTTTTATAAAAAAAATAAATAAATAACCTAAATTAGTTTATAATCTAAAATTATACTTTTTCTACAAATTTTTTTTTATATTATTATTTATGGGGGGGGGGGGGGGTTAACATACCGTCACCCTAGCAATACTGTACTACTTGTAGGGGGTGATGAAGATTTTTCCTCTCTGGATGCATTTTTGCAACCATTGAGAAATACTATGAGAGCTGTGATTGGTCACAGCTTGTCACATGGTATAAGGCTGTTGTGGAATAGCCTTGTACCATGTGACCTCTGTGATCATTCACAGATTTCACTAGTAGTCAGGAAGTGACATCTTGCTTATTACTATTCATGTGATCACTGATTGGCTAATCAGTGATCGTATGAATCGGGACTTCACACAGAGGTCCCGTACAGCAATCGGTGTTCTGCTGTGTCCGGAGTACACAGCGGGCACTGGATTGGGGTGCCACACACTCCCAGGGAGCGCACACAGGCTGTAAATGCGAGCACCGTTTCTAAACGGCCACTCGCTTCGCACTGCTCCCATCCAGCCGTTTATGTACATGGGCTGGACGGGGAGTGGTTAATTTATGATCCACACTGTGGGGAGCATCAAATATGGATAAAGTATTATTTGTGGAGGGCCTTTAGGGGGCACCAGTGTGGAAGCACTGAACTGAATGTGAAAACTGTGATCTCCGGCAGATATGTCCCCTGTCTCTGAAGTTCTCTTTCTGTATATCACAAGCTCTATAGGTCTTCTGAAACATTACAAATAACTAGAAAATCTACAATTTCTGGGGAAATTGTGTGAAGAGTTCTTGCCTCCACCAGTGGTCTACAACTGGAGTGGGCAGAGTAACTGGGCGGAGTAGCTTCTGTCACTCTGCTGCCTGCTCACACACCTGGGTTCCTATGGCAACTCACTCTACAGCAAGGGCAGAGGAGCGGTTAAAAACAAACTGCTCCAACTTGCTCACTTCACTGGCAGTTGCCATTTTCAAACGGTTGTAGTTTTAAAACTATAAATCCTACCAAAGAGCTTTATATTGTGAGAATCACAAGACCCAGACCTACATTTTGATGCATAGTATGTCTCTGAAATATTCAAAATGAAGGCACAGTCGCAGTTTAGAAATTGCCCTTCAAATTTCAGGTGTCTAGAGTGGAGTTTCAATGAATGTCAATGGGCGGCGTGAGTTGCAAACAAATGGTCATATTGTGAAAACTATCAGGACTATGGCTTAGCCGTGGACATTTTTAGTGGCAGCAGGGATAGCTGAACGTTTTGATATAAGATTTGTGTAGGTGGGCTTGAAAATGAGGGAGTGATGGCAGTTTAGAAATCATGTTCTGATTTTTCAGCTCACACTCTAGCTTTTGTCAGCTCCCACTATAGTTTTGAACATTCCACCATTCATTCCTATGGGACCAATTTCACCACAAAAACGTCAATATTTCATGAACCATTCGGCGAAACGTTCCACAAAGTAATAGCACACCAATCGGGAACAATCCACACGTTTCGGTATATTACTGTCTATGTAGTGTAAAAACTGTGGGAGGAGTTAGGGTGGTAAATTTGGCTATAATAAGAATATATATGTGAGTTAACAATAAGTGGTCTTGCCATGCAAGAATACATAATAAATATAATGTGCAGACCTTTGGTGGTATAAGACACTACACTTGAGTCCTTCCAATGTCTAGTATGGTGACCATCACTGCTGTGTGGCCCATTCAGACTTCTGCATCTTAAAAGTCGTGTTTTCAAGAAAATAAAATGTAAGATAAAACTTCCAAGAAAAGCAGATGAAATGCACGGCTGAGCATTTACAAAAGCATTAAAGCCCTTACATGTAGTTTGAAATGCACATAGAATGCATCTTTATGATACAAAAGAGTGGATAGGCCCACAAGACATTGGGGGATAAGTATCTGCCTTCTGCTGAGTTGCTTTATTTCGGCATAGAACAATAGGAGTCCTTTCTATCCGCAGAAACATTTTTTTTTAAATCTGAATCTGAAATTTAACAATGGCATTATGGACCATGTATGATGCAGCTCAGTTACTTTTCTAACACCTTCCTAACAGTATGGTCATAGATTATTATTAGATATTATTCATGCTTAACTACTGTATCACACATGATTAAAATGCTTACTATGCAAAATCCTCCTTGAAATTATTTTAGCCCGGGTTCATACTGCTGCAGTGCGGAATTCGCAGCGTTTTCTGTACGAATTCCACACCGCATCAGACTCGCGCCCCGTTCATGCGAACTGCTGCGGGTGTGTATGTTAAGTTAACAACACCCCGAAATCGGTCTGCAAAACGCGGTGTGATGTGCACAATCGGACCGCATAGGTGTGAATACCCATGCGATCCAATCCTTGTGCAGACCCAAAAATGTATGGCTCCAATCGCACCGCACACAATTCGCATGTGATTTGCACAGGAATGCGGTGCAGTTCCTGTGCGAATCACATGCGATATACTGCACCACATATATATGAACCGGGGCTTAATCAATTCATCACCTCACTATAGAACTAGTCAGACATACAGCACCATTTTTTAACATATCTGTCAAACGGTTCTTGCATGACATGCACAGCCAATATCAGCTTATGGGTTTACCCCTGTTACAAGACACTGCCAAGGGAGAAGAAAGATCCACTTCCAAAAATATTTAGTGGATTATAGCACAGTACTGGAGGAAAGATCCTGAACCCAGAAACCATTTTTAGGCTGAAGTCAAAACTCCCCAAACATTTTTGACACATTATACTGTATATAGAAGAAATTTGGAACTTTGACAGATGTGTTCTATTAGCCTCAGTAATGCTGCAACAGCAAAACATATCACTACATTGTACTATGTATTTATCTGTAGACTGTGGCTCTGCTTCATCATGAACTCGAAAAGGTGGGACTGAATCTTTCATCAATTTAGGAAAAACACAGAGAAATTTTCATGACTGTTTGAATGTTTCAAATACTTACTGTGCCTGGTATTTAATAAAGGGCATGATTCATGGAGGGAATACTGATGTTCCATGCAATCCATCCAAAGAAAACAGAGCAAATTGTAATCCACACACAGCAATGATTGAAAAAAGACCAGTAAGGCTGGTCAAAGCTAGCCCTATATTACCTTGTGTAGAATTACCAGTACTATTCAGTGTTATTCTCTCAAAAATCATGGAACCATCTCAGGCTGGTATAGCAGAATGATGTTTGAAGCTATGGATTCCAGTCAGCTAGGGTAAGAGACAATGGAAATGTGTCTTCAAGATAAGATCTGTTTCACATTTTATTATATTTATTACAGCTGTCATGTTACACAGTGCTTTACATATATTGTACATTCACATCAGTCCCTAATCCTACAATCTAAGGTCTCTAACTCACAATCATACATACACATACTAAGGCCAATTTAGATAGGAGCCAATTAACCTTCTGGCATGTCTTTGGAGTGTGGGAGGACACCCACGCAGGCACAGTTAGAACATACAAACTCCATGCAGGTAATGCAGAGGCGTCCCTAGGGTTGGTGTCACCTCTCCAGAGAGGAAGGATCGGTGCCGGTGTAGCGGTAAAATGAGTATCCCGACCCGTGAAGATATGTATCCCCTGAAGTACTATGGGTTGCAAAATCAGTTAACTCCGTATAGGTTGAACCTATACGGGATTAACTGATCTTGCAACCCATAGTGATCCGTGGGATCAGCTTCAGCGCTTTGCAGCCTGTAAGGGGTTAACTGTGGCAGCTCTGTGCTAAAGTTGGAGATCGGCTTCTTTGGCCTGAAACCGGCACATGTGCAGTTGTTTCAGGGGATACACATCTTCACTGGTCTGAGATACTCATTTTACCGCTACACCGGGGGCAGCTGTCACTGTGCCGGGATTACCCCAATAACTGGCCAGGACCTTCACAGAGCCCAGAAGCTCTGCTGGCATCCTGCTCCTGCACCCCCTGTGATGGTGTCACCCGATGCAGCCCACACACCCCTAGGGATGCCACTGAGGTAGTGCCATGGTTGGGATTCAAACCAAGGACCCTAGTGCTGCTAGGCGGAAGTGCTAACCTATTAGTCACTGTGCTACCTATGGTGCATGGGGTAGACTCCAATTAGATCAGCTGGGGATCTGTCCTCTGATTCTCTTCTGATCAGAGCAGGAAGATGACAGGTTCGTGTCTGCTGAGTTTCTGCAGAGCAGACATAGACATGTTGTATGGACCAGGCAGTGTAAATGGACTTCCCTGTCTGTTTACACCCGACTGCCCTCAGATCCGATCTGCCTGGACGGAGGAGCATGGATCCCCTTCCTTGTCTTTTTAGCGGATCGGACTGGAGGTGGGTGGGTGTAAATGGACTTCTGTCTCTGCTGTGTCAGAAATTGTAACAATTGTAACAGCCTCCAGGTTAGTTAGGACGTTTTTGTTAAATAGAGGCTGAGTAGCAGCCTGTGGATGAATCAGCCTGGGAGGTATATAGTGAGGTTACCTCAGGACAGGCTGGTAGGCTCTATGAGGTCAAGGCTTCTGGAGCGCTCCCACTTCTTCAGAAACCTGTGAGCTTTCCGGAGGTGGGATGGAGGAGGGGAGGAGGCCTAGTTCTGCATATCTGAGGGACCTTGGCTAATCCACTGGCAGGAGACTGTGCGGTGGTCAGAGCCTGAGGAAGAGGAGATTCCCCCCCTCGAAACACATCAGCCATTTTGAGCGTCCTCTTGCATGCGAGATGCGCGCAGTACTCCAGACCATGGACCAATGTTGGTCATGATATGCCTGTATATATTTGGCGTTTGTGAGTATACATCTGCTATATTTTATGAATAAAGTTTTATATTGAGGTAATGCACAAGGCTCGTGCGCAAGGCCCTTTCTTTTTCTTATTTTATAGTGCTATTCTGGGTTACCCCAGTCCGTAGGGGGCTGCACTGCACTGCCTAATTGGATTGAATGCAAAGGTGTATAAAGATCCTTCCACACATGCCAGAACACCCACACACACTTTGATTTTTTTTTTAAATAAAGCAAATTTTTAATTATTACTTTTTTTATAAAGGAAGTCTGGGACCGAGAGGGAGGCCCTGGCAGGGGAGCCCAGGGCAATTGCTCCTTTTGCCCCCTTATAAATCTGGAATGTAGTGAGTTAGCTGCAGGACACCCCTGATCCGGAGCTGCCGCACAGCCTTTGGTGTAGCCCAATCTCTGATGTCTCCCAGTGTATGTAAGGTTCTAGAATTGTCAGTATGGCTTTTGAACACTGAGCTCTGCATTGTGGCACTTTTGTACACTCTGTGTACTATGCAAGTTAACCACAGAGCACTCCCAGGGTTCAGAGCAGAGTCTCCGAACACTTGCCTTCTGATTGAACCTCTTAATACCATAATATAAGCCTATTCAGGGACTGTACTATATATTGTGGTGCTTTTCAGACCCTTGAGTATTGTGGCAGTTACTGTCAGACTACTGTAGCACCCTTCTAGTTTAGCTAGGGGGAGCTAGACCCTAACGGTTAGCCAGGAGCTGATTAGCAGCTCAGGTGCAATAGCCAGAGGCGTGAAATTGTGGTCAGGGCCTTGTGACTCTGCAAGCCAGTCCCTCTGAAATTTCCCACTTTTGGAGGAAGGCCTCAGAAGCAATCAGTGGATCTGAGGAGTTGTTGGCTGCACTCTTGAGGGACCTCAGCAAATCCCCAACGGAATGCTTGACAAGGGGCTGGGACTTCCTTAAAAGTGTAGGAGCCTGCTCACTGGCAGGAGTGTAGTGGAGGAAGAGGTGTAGAGAGTTGGTGGAAGATGTGAGGCTGGTGGAGGAAGGCTGCCAGGAAGCCTAGTAAAATGGGGCCTGCCTGCGAGCCTGGAGCTGGAATGGAGGAAAACTCGGAGCTCACTGCCCCCCTGAGCAAGGACCACCTGTATGGCAGAGAAGGAGCAGCCCAGCTGATAGGACTGGTAGCAGCAGCCAACCCTCAAGCAGTACAGGAGTGAATCTGAGTGAGTGCACCTGCACCCCCATGGACAGATAGGGGAAGGAGCACTCTGGTGGGAAACCAGATTAGTCCCATACTAGTGACAATTCACCTCATTTAAAGGAACAGGAGCCTGATTCCCTGCTCAGGAAAAGTCTCCAGATTGCTGGGTGAAGAGGAGTTCATCTAGGGTCTGGGGTGGTACAACAAGGAGATGCTGGCTATCTCTCTAACAGAGACTGTTACAGAAGAGAAGATTGTGACTAGTTCCAGGAAGTTTGTCCTCAGGTATTGGTTCCCTTGGGCATCCTATACCCTCCTTAACCTATCCAAGTGTTAATCCCCTCAATAAAATACGAAACAAAAGTTTTAAGTGTTACTAAACCCAGGACCCTGCATCCACTATATCTGGTCTCCCGCAGTACACAAAACATGGAAATGCAATTATTTTAGTAAATATAAACTGCTAAATACCTTTTCTCAGCAGCAGTTAGAGCAGTCTGGTGACTTCTATCAGTGTCCAGCCGAGCACTAGTTACAGCTTGTAGAATGAGTTTTAATTTTGCTCTAGGAGGATTCAGAACCCTTGACCTCTGTCTGGACAGTGCTGATTGGCCCTGTGCTGATCACATGCACTCTCCCAAGAAAAAAAAAACCTCTCTAGCAATACACATCAAACTGAGCACGTGCAGAGTGACTCCACACGATGTGTCTTATTAAGAGATAAGAGGGGGACACTAGAAGAAGGGGAGGATCAGAGGAGACAGGATCAAACAGTGTTTTTACAAAATGCAGGATTAACCCCTTAGGATGCACAGTGAGTATAACAAGCATTCTTTATTGCATATACAGACTGATTTTGCTGTTGTAGGTTTAGTAACACTTTAAGCACAGATGTCTGACTCCAAATGCGAGCCCGTGTGGAGAATTCAAATTGCCTGGTTGTGCAGGACTATAGGGGGACCAATTCATCAGCAACACCTAAGGGGGTAGTGCTGCACTACTTTCCAGTTTTAGAACCATGACACAACCTTTGATGTGACCCAGTTTCTGTAGGCTCTCTCGCTGTAAGTAAGTCTCTGTTTTGCATTTAATAAAATTCTCTGTAACCTTTATGTACTGGTATTCTGCCTTATGTCACTAAAGCTAGCCATACATTATACAATTTTCTTGTTCAATGTCCTTTAGATTTACCATCAACTATGTAGTGCAAGGGCCTGTCTGATTGCATACAAATTGAAAGTGTTTAGGTTTGACCTCATATTTTAATGGTTTTGGTAAACCTAACGGAAAATTGTATAATGTATGGCTTGCCTTAGTTGCCTGTGCACTGGTTTAGTATTTTACAGTTTACTATCCACAGAGGTGAGACCAGGGGCGGACTGACCATTTGGAAACTGCCCGAGGGCCCGGGGTCAGTAGGGGACCCCATGAGATGCCCGTGGTACCTTTTTGATAGGCTTTTTTGAGTTTGGGCAAGGACACGGGCCCCATGATCCCCTATTTCCCAGGGGCCCCATGAGTTGTCAGTCCGCCCCTGGGTGAGACGTAGTGTTTCCTAATACATTTAATGATTGAAGTAATATTAAAGGCAAGTTTTTGTTTTGTTTTGTTTTTAGTAACAAACATATTATACAAACTTGCTCTTTTGCAGTGGTTTTGGACAGAGCAACCCCCATCCTCCGCTTCTCGGGTTTCCCACTGGCGCTCCTGGCCCCTCCTTCTAGCTTGCTATGGGGGCACCTAAGCAGACTCGCTCCTGAGCCACTGCTCTGTGTGTCTATTCACACACAGAGCCGTGCCTCGGCCCCACCCTTTCTCTTTCTTCATTGGCTCTCTGGCTGTGATTGACAGCATCAGAAGCCAATGGCTACGTCTGTTATCTCAGCCAATGAGAAGGGAAAGTCCCCGGAGAGCTGAGGCTGTCGTACACATCGATGGATCGCGATGGGGCTCAGGTAAGTATTAGGGGGGCTGCTGCACACAGATGGTTTTTTACCTTCATGCATAGAACCATGAGCATTTGCAACCACATTAAGGCCACTACACCCTTACAGTGAATTGTTCCTTTCTGGCTGTCTGCGAACCTTACCAGCTCTTACTGACTTTGTTTGCAAGGATTTGTCTGATTTTGAGTTAGTTACCACTATTCAGTGTAACATTTCCGTTTAAAGACACTCTGAGGATAATATCACTACAATATATGACCTTGTTCCATACTCCCCATCTGTTTTGGGGAACAATTTTCAGAGGTCCCTAGAAAGAACAATAAATTTGGATCCTGGGATTCCTAGTTCTTTAGGAATATCCTCATCAGTAGCTTCTATAGCTTTGCTAGCAGAGCCTGAGACTATCCAACAAACCTCTTCCATCCACTTCTGACTTTGTGTCAGTCTGTGCTCATTTATCAGAACAATTAGCACACAGACATTCCAAACAACCATCTACTGCAGAACATATTCTGACCCTGTTGGGCCCTTTTCCTAACACATCCAGAGCCCTATCATTATATCTTATTCTGAATTAGAGCCTTTACAGACTGCTCCTGAAAAATCTGTATTTTACCAGATCCCTATGATTTGGGAATGCAAACTTTTGTTTCAAATCTGATATACAAGGTATGCTCTACTATGCATCTAGAGCAAGGGTGTCCAAACTATGGCCCTCCAGCTGTTGAAGTACTACAAGTCCCATCATGCCTCTGCCTCTGGGTGTCTTGCCTGTGGATGTCAGAGTCTTGCAAGGCCTCTTGGGCCTTTCAGTTTCTCAACACCTGGAGGGCCATAGTTTTGACACCCCTGATCTAGAGGATCAACCTGCTGTTAAATGGTCTTTTAGAGCTTGTACCAACACAAAGACCTTCCCTATATCCTAAGTTTTAGAACAGAGGACCGGAAACTTTAATTTCAATCATGGCTGCCTCCTGATGATGTGAAGAACCATTTGCCCTTTGACTCCCCAGTTCTTCATCCTAATTGACATCTCATCAATCTAGTTGATGGTGCCTTTACTTTTAGAGACTTCACTGATAACCAATTGATTAACTGGAATATCTCTCTGTCTTTTGGTGGCAGTGACATTATTTTGTGAGACCATATCTCAAGAGGGACTCCTTTAACAATTAAAAAGATCTTCGAGTTTGCAACTTGTTGAGCAACTGTCTGAAGTCTTTCACTTTACTTATGATGGCCTCTTAGAGGCATCTAAGTTGATGTCTGGTATGGCAGTAATGCGGTATGCCTATCCACTTTGGCTTTGGGCCTAAGTTGATGTTCACTTACCGTTTGAGGGAAGGCATTTCTTTGGTCATAAGCTTAACTTTGGAATGCCCAAACCTCCTGGTTCTCTCTCTGGGTGCCTGCTTCAAAACAGGAGATCTGTTGATGAGACAGAAGTACCCCAGTCTTCAGCTAGTACAACAGTAATATATAGTAAGCAACATCTGTTTTCCATGTGAACTGCAGGTCTTGTAGCCATAATCCTCTTGTTTAAAAGTATTCCATAACTTTTATCAGTGGTTTTGTGTTTCCTCTGTCTATTGGGTCTCATGGAAGTTCCTTCCTTTCAGAGTGCTCAGGCTTCATCGTGTAGCTTCTTTTTTAGGCCTTGTAACCAAGTATCTAATTAATTTGCTTTTTCCAGGTTTTTATGTACCCCAGGGTACAAAATCATGCCCTATGTATACTCACCACTCACTCTCTAGGACTTATGTCTTTCTATGTTGCCTGTATATTATCTTGGGATATATTATCCCTTTTTTCTTTTTACCACTTCTTTTTTTTATACATTAGGGCCAACTACTGATGTTAGGATCATTACACTCCTTGTGGTGCCTATTTCTCCTATGATCTCTCTTCTTGAAGATGGGCATATCAACTTACAAAGTTGTCAACTTAGAAGATTGCTTGTTTTTTTTCCCCTGAATATGAAGCTGAATATATCTAGCTTCCTCAAGATTTCAAGTCTCTGATACAGCATTAACTGTTATGTCCACATCAGTGCTCCTTGTCTTCCTAGCCTTCCCATTGTGAATGCTTAATAGATACTCACTAAAAATTGTCAGTGTCCTGGATTCTGGTAGTTTCTGTTATACTAAAGTTGGCCATAAATGGATTTAAATTTGGCAGGTTCAGCAGGGACCAGCTACATTTTTTAAATTTACTGAGAATAAACAATCAACTTGTGTTCAACCACCCTGTTGGTATTTTTTGTCTCAGCACTGCAGGGGGGAGTTCTACCCGCTACAATACCACAGCAGGGAGGATTTCTGCATCCACATCAAGTGTGTGGAAGGGGGAATCTGGTCAGTGTATGACAATCTTAAGTCTCATCTTCTCTCTACTCATTGAGAATAGCACATACACTCCCATTAACCCCCTTTTTGGGATACTGGGATCACTGGGAACTCCATCAACATGTGTTTTGATACTGTCCTTCAGTACTATTTTGTCCCTCATGTTAACGCAGAATCTGGATTTTGAATTGTATACTCTTTCACTCTGAATTGTACTCTTAATTTTATAATCTGTCACTACTGATGTCTGCCTCCTTACGTTACACAGCATTGCAGGTCTTGCAGTGTCCACACTGTTTCCATGCAGACTTCTATTCATGGAGAACTATACACTTATCTTTATTATTAACTCACATTATGATGTACAGCAGTGGTCTCCAAACTGCGGCCCGTGAGCCAGATGTGGCCCTTTGCCTGCCTTTATCCGGCCCCTGGGGCACTGTTACTCTCAAAGATACAAAGTTTTATTCCTCCCACTGGCACCACCCTTCCACTGACAACAACAATGGGACATAGTACCTCTCAGTGACACAAACAATGAAGCACTATTCCTTCCACTGATACCAATCATGGGGCACTATTCCTCCCACTGACACCAATGATGGGGCACTATTCCTCCCACTGATACAAATGATGGAGCACTATTCCTTCCACTAATACTAATGATGGAACACTATTCCTTCCACTGATACCAATTATGGGGCACTATTCCTCCCATTGATACCAATGATGGGACACTATTCCTCCCACTGATACCAATGATGGGGCACTATTCCTCCCACTGATAGTAATAATGGGCACTATTCCTTCCGCTGATAATAATGATGGAGCACTATTCCTCCCACTGATACCAATGATGGGGCACTATTCCTCCCACTGATACTGATAATTGGGCACTATCCCTTTCAATAATACTAACGATGGAGCACTATTCCTTACACCGATGCAAATGATGAGGCACCATTTCTCCCACTGATACTAATAATGGGGCAATATTCCTTCCACTGATACTAATGATGGAGCACTATTCCTCCCACTGATATGAATGATGGGGCACTATTCCTCCCACTGATACTAATGATGGGGCACTATTTCTCCCACTGATACTAATAATGGGGCACTATTCCTCCCACTGATACTAATGATGGAACACTATTCCTTCCACTGATACCAATGATGGGGCACTGTTCCTCCCACTGATACTAATAATGGGCCACTATTCCTTCCATTAATACTAATGATGCAGCACTATTCCTTCCACTGATACCAATGATGGGGCATTATTCCTCCCACTGACACCAATAATGAGGCACTATTCCTCCCACTGACACCAACAATGGGGTACTAGTCCACCCACTAACAACATGATGCTGAACTATTCTTCCCACCACTACCAGTGATGGAGGAATAATTCCTCCTACTGACCACAGGCACTTTTCTTTTATTACTTGCACTGATCACTAAGCCAATCTATTGTTTACTCCCACTGACTCTGAGGCATTTTCTACTTCCACTGGCTACAGTCCAGTCCCCTTAAGGTCTGATGGACAGTAAACTGGCCTTTCCTTTAGAAAGTTTGGAGACGCCTGATGCATAGGGAAGAAAATGTCCATATGAGTTGCACCTCTCTACAAACCCCAGGTAAGAAAGTGAAGCAAGGGCTTCATCCAGACCACACCTCCAATGCATTTCACTCCACCCTTGGAGCCTAATCATGGGGAACTCACACTGTGAGGTTGACTGATGTAGAGAGGATACATGGTCCATTTAGCCTGCCTTTAGGTGTGTGTATATAGGTGTGTGGATCTTTCCATCCCTTCCTTAGAAGGGACTTGATACTCTATACTTCTTGTTTCAAAACAAAGGTTTCTTTCTTTCTCATCTTTTAAAGTAGGTTGATATATTATGGATCTACCTTTCCATGAAATCAAGGTTTATAGGTATTCTACTTTGACCTCCAACTGTTCACTCGTTGGTCCTTAGAACATTGTTCTGCGTTTATCCAATATTTCTTTCCCTGAGGACAAGAGTTAGATATCATTGGCTTCAGCCTTTGCCTTACAAATACTCTTGTTTTGTTGACCATTTTTGCTGTTGGTATAAGTTTTCTCCCACCAATTCTTCCTTATGGTGGTTCCTTGGCTGTCCTCCACATTCTCCCCATAGTGGTGTTACCTGCCCTTTTCTGTAACACCAGCTTTTTCTGTGATACCTTTCCTTGCTAGTAGCAATTTCTTCCTTCTCTTTTTCATCTTTATTTGTTCAGCCATTGATTCATTGAGATATTCTTGTAGTAAGGTTTTCCAATCTGTTGGATTTCTTAGTGACTGTTGCCCACCCCTCAGTTGGATTGCTTTTGAATGTCCCATATATCCAGGAATTACTACATTCCCTCAATGGATGATAAAGAGTACATTGCAAATAAAGTGTACATTGCAAACAGGCAGGTAAGTCTGTATTATTGCAAAGGAGACATAACAAGGTTGGCTGCTCATGAATTTATATTTTTTCCTTTAACTTAGGCAGCTGCATATAACTCATTAGACCCACTTTGTCCCTAATGCATATAAGCGATGACGAAGGCATTGGCTGAAATGCATAAGCGCTCTGCTGTGTTCATGTGAATATTGCAGATCACTTATCTTTTACCAAATACAGTACTGTGGAGGACTGTTATTGGACCCCAGTTGTTTCCTTGAATTACTGCTGCATAAACCCCTATGTCTTTAAATTTCTACATCTCAGTGTCCCTCAATAGATTTTAGGAAAACAATTTTAGGAACAAAACAGGGAAACGATTAAACTGGTCACACATGTATAGATTTCTTTTGATCAGCCTGCAACATACTTTTCTCAGAAAATTATATTTTCTCAATGTGTCAAAGGAAAGGAGAACCTGCGTATTTTTAAATATCTCATAGACTCCAATCACAAGATTTCCTTGCAGTAGTTTGTATTACTGCTGCTTCCAACAAAGCCATGACAAAAGTGTCCCTCTTTCATGGCTGGACTCCCAAATTATTTTTTTTATTCATATTAGAAAGATTGCATTGAGGATCAGAGATATAATTTGTCTTTTTATTGGCTACAGCAGTTGTTCAGATACAAGTTTTCCAGGAGTTACTGTATAACAAAATAGTATGTAATTCAACTTTCTAGCAACTAACAAAAAAGAAAGAGAGAATATCAGTTTTGTATTGAGTTGACCTTATATCAAAACTGTTTTCTGCAAATTCTGCACTTTATTATAAGATCTTAATGTTTGTAAAATGTATTTTAACATCTAAAGGTTAAGGAACAGGCTGCTTAAAAGCAGAGAGAATCTTAAACTGTTCTGACAGTTTGTATAACAAAATATAGACATCTATACATTAGCCAATAGACACCATAAATACAGTAGGTATAATGTGAATGTACTTAAGGGTACATATACGTAAATCAGCCTCATCTCCTGGAAGCAAAAGTGTGATAAATCTTCTACCTGCCAAATACTGAGTATTCCAGAAACTCTTAACTAAGACTCATAACACTTATATGCATGGAAAGTGTGGTAAAAGAAAATGTTCTTGTTGCTGTCATACTTACCCTACTGCAGGTGGTCAGACCCTATAGGCAGCTTCTGTGTTCTTCATCTATAGCAGCCCCTTTTAACATAAGACAAACAGGCCTACCGGTACTCAGTTGCCCCCAGGACTTATATACAATGCTATAGTGCTTGGCTACCATGCTGGGGCAGGTGCAAACTGAGCACCGCAAACAGGTACTTGCGGTTGGCAGACAGGAAAAGTGGTCATGACAGTGGTATGGCAGTCCAGGTACAAGGCAGGCAAGGTTCAGGATAGTCAGAGTCAGATCCTTAGTAAAAAGGCAGTCAGAGGTCAGAGAGTAGTTGATATACAATCTGAGGTTGTCAACGACGGAATCCAAACAGCAGAGCAGGACGGACAGACAGGAAGCTTGCAACACGTTTTACAAATGCAATATCACAAGCATGTGACTGCAGGTTTGGCTGGCTTAAATCGGGTTTGGTCTCCATCCAGGGACAGGCCACATCAATCCCCCTGCAGGTGGATAGACAGACAAGGTGAATGTGTGACAGCCAAAACTAGGATGCTGGAATGAGACCAGCAGCTGTGATGGATCAGGAGCACTAAACGCTCCTGACAGTTGCCCATAGCATGTTATCTGCTTGAAAAGAAAGGAATTTTATGGTGGCTATAGACATTTCAAAGAGGATGGCAGTCAGTATGATATATGCCCCTTTCAGGTGTGCACAGTAGATCTAAAAGAGTCAAACTTTTCCTTGAATAATCATTGCAAGTTGATGCAGCATAATATCAAATGCAAATTATGTTTAGATTCTGTCTCCTCCCTTCCACATCAGCTGATGTTCTCCCTCTGCGAGGATCAGCAGGAGCTTAGGTCAGAATGCAGCAATGGACCCAGAGCTAATGAAGGAGAGGCAGAGACTGAACCTTTCACAACTGACCCCAGTACACTAGGGTAAGAACAGACCTGACATGCATTGCAATTATTCATCCCCCCTGCAATTAATTGGTGATATATGCTATGGAGCATCCTATTGCACCATTGTCACCCTTTATCTGGTGCTGCATGTTCTACTTCTGATCTCTGTGATATAAGCTACTGTTGTTGTACATTACATACTACTAACTGCTGCATATGCTGTGATTTATACTATATTGTCCTGATAATTACATTCTTTATTCTATATACATCTATGTACATTACATACTCCTGATCACAGTGTTTCAACAATTGGTGCCTGCTGTGTGTCTCAACAATTGGTACCTGCTGTGTAGTCCCCAACTATTTAATATTGTATAATATCCACTTGTAAATGTTAAAAAGTCAGGGCTTTCAAGGTGCTTGTATTCTTACTAAAGACTCCAAAAGGTAAAAGAGTGAAATATTTGTTTACACAATTTGTTAAAATATGCACATATTCACTATCTTTCCCAAAAAAATAACAAACAATAAAACAACAAAAGTCTTCTCTTTGGGAAGACTATCGCACAGGTGGCCAACACCTTACTTTGTATGAAACATTTGTATGAACACATACACTATATTGTCAAAATTATTGGGACACCCTCCCAAATCATTGGATTCAGGTTTTCCAATCACTTCCATGGCCACAGGTGTATAAAATCAAGCACCAAGGCATGCAGACTGCTTCTACAAACATTTGTGAAAGAATGGGTCACTCTCAGGAGTTCAGTGAATTCAAGCATGGTACTGTGATATGTTTCTACCAGTGCAATAAGTCCATCCACGAAATTTCCTTGCTACTAAATATTCCACAGTCAACTGTTAGTGGTATTATAACAAAATGGAAGCAACTGGAAACAACAGCAACACAGCTACGAAGACCACGTAAAATGACAGAGCGGGGTCAGTGCATGCTAAAGCGCACAGTGCGCAGAAGTCGCCAACTGTCTGCAGAGTCAATAGCTAAAGACCTCCAAACTTCATGTTACCTTCAGATTAGCACAACAACAGTGCATAGAGAGCTTCATAGAATGGGTTTCCATGGCCAACAGCAGCATCCCAGCCTTACATCACCAAGTGCAGTGCAAAGCGTCAGATGCAGTGGTGTAAAGAATGCCAGTACTGGACTCTAGAGCAGTGGAGACGTGTTCTCTGGAGTGATGAATCCTCTGTCTGGCAATCCGATGGATGTATCTGGGTTTGGCGGTTGCCTGGAGAACGGGACTTGCCTGACAGCATTGTGTCAAGAGTAAAGTTTAGTGGTTTTGTGGAGGGGGGGATTATGGTGTGGGGTTGTTTTTCAGGGGTTGGGCTTGGCCCCTTGGTTCCAATGAAGGGAACTCTTAAGGCACCAGCATACCAAGACATTTTGGAAACTTCATGCTCCCAACTTTGTGGGAACAGTTTGGGGATGACTCCTTCCGGTTCCAACATGACTGAGCATCAGTGTACAAAGCAAGATCCATAAAGACATGGATGAGCGAATTGGGGGGGTAGGAACTTGCTTGGCCTGCACAGAGTCCTAACCGCAACCCAACGGAACACCTTTGGGATGAATTAGAGCAGAGACTGCGAGCCAGGCCTTCTCATCCAACATAAGTGCGTGACTTCACAAATGCGCTTCTGGAAGAATGGTCAAACATTCCCATAGACACACTTCTAAACCTTGTGGACAGCCTTCCCAGAACAGTTGAAGCTGTTATAACTGCAAAGGGTGGGCCAACTCAATATTGAACCCTACAGACTAAGACTGGGATGCCATTGAAGTTCATGTGCATGTAAAGGCAGGCGTCCCAATACTTTTGGCAATATAGTGTATATCATTTAGTCCTGTGGTTCACTTTTCTTGGGTTCCATGGAGGTCTTCTTTCTTGATTTTATTTAATTCATTCTGTTTGTTTGTTTTTCAGGGATATATATACAGTATATACAGTATATATATATATATATATATATATATATATATATATATATACAAAACTCATATTATATTTACTGTAAACATCTGTTGAATTGGCCATACATCAGTAAAGCATGCTCCGTAGCAAGGACCTCAAAATATATTCTTTTATTTTCTCATCAAAAAAAGCAGCATAAGAGCATAAAATCTGGAAAAAAAAACATTTTCATAGTCAATAAACGACTGAGTTGTTAAAAATGTTGATAACTGATAACATTTTTTAAAAAATGTTTTAATTATATGATTCATATTTATGTTTTGCAGCTTAAATTTAGAGAGTCAGTCAGAAGCAGTGTGTAAGTAATTAGTGGTTTTCATTTTACTTATGAATTAATCTTTATCTAAATCCTGTTAGATATGTTACTGACCATTTTCATAGCCTAACCAGATACTTCATGCAGTGACCCATAGATAAATTAAAGGTCAGGACTGGTTTAGTGGCTGCACGCAGGAGCAAAGACCCAGAAAGTCATTTGATTATCTTGTGACTGCTAGAACTCACCCTAGGAATCTAAGTCAAAAGCCACAGTTATCAACAAACTGCAACAGGAAATGTCCCCATAAAAGTTCTTTTCAAACTATAGAGCACATTTAGTAAAGTAAAACACAGTAAACCGTATATAATTATTGCCAAAAACAATATTTTAACCATGCATGTTCCAATCCAATTCTAAATGACTTAGAACCAAATCCTGAAACTAACTGCATGCTCTGCAATTATTTTAAAGGAAACCTGTACTAAGAAAATAAATAGTCAGCCACTGCAAAACTCTCATTTTAAAGATGATAGCTGTCTGGCAGTTAAGTTGGTACAAAGGTTTTAATACTTAATACTAAGTCACTGACCCAGGAAAAGTGTACAGCTCAGGGGTTCTGACTGACGTCTGACTTCATTAGATATATATAGGTTTCATGTCACTGAGGCCAAAGATAGTGCAACTAATATTTTTTAAGGTGTTGGTATTAGCATCATGAGGTCACAGGACTCTTTTTATGCCTTTTTATGCCTTCACCCAACTTTGCCAATTATCTGATGATATACTCCTTTGCAGTCTTATCTTGTAAGAGGCAGTGTGAACACCAGAGTCAATGCTGGACTAAAGCTAAACTTGAGAAAAACACCATTCTTTGAATGAAGAATACTGGACCCTTATGGGTTCTAAAGGAGAATCTGTACCTTTGCCCTGAATGGTTCCCATATAAGAAACACCCTCCCCTCCCACTAAAACACCCTCGCCATTCTTTCCCTCTGCTCCAATGGGGCCCACAGTAAATATCTGGTGCTTCAGGGCATAAAGGCGTTTGTGACCACCTCCTAGATTCAGTGCTAGGGTCTAGAGCAGCGGTTCTCAACCTGGGGGTCGAACGACGCTTCCACAGGGGTCGCCTAAGACCATCGGAAAACACATATTTCCGATGGTCTTAGGAAACGAGACACCGCTCCTCGCCGCCGCCACCGCCGTCTCCAGGTGTGGGCGGGATGACATGCCGCCCCTGTCATCTGGACACATCTCGAGATCAATCCTCGCCTGTGATTGGCCGCCGGCACTGTAGCTCAGGAGAGGAACACAGGCGGCCAATCACCGGCAAGGAGGTGGAGCTTGGAGGGGAGGAGCCGAGCGGCACCGCGAAGATCGAGCGAGTGAAGAGGAGGAGAGCGGCCGGAGAAGGAAGACATCTGACAGGTAAGTGTCGGTACCATGGGAGAGGGAGGGAGCGAGCGAGCCCAGGCTGGAGCAGGGGTCTGCAAGGTAAGTATCATTGGTGTCAGTGGGAATAGTGCCCCATCATTGGTGTCACTAATACCAATGATGGGGCACTATTCCTCCCACTGACACCAACGATGGGACACTATTCCTCCCACTGACACCAATGATGGGGCACTATTCCTCCCACTGACACCAACGATGGGGCACTATTCCTCCCCCAAATGACACCAACGATGGGGCACTATTCCTCCCCCACTGACACCAAGGATGGGGCACGATTCCTCCCCCCACTGACACCAAGGATGGGGCACAATTCCTCCCCCCACTGACACCAAGGATGGGGCACTATTCCTCCCCCCACTGACACCAAGGATGGGGCACTATTCCTCCCCCCACTGACACCAAGGATGGGGCACTATTCCTCCCCCCACTGACACCAAGGATGGGGCACTATTCCTCCCCCCACTGACACCAAGGATGGGGCACTATTCCTCCCCCCACTGACACCTATGATGGGGCACTATTCCCCCCACTGACACCTATGATGGGGCACTATTCCCCCCACTGACACCTATGATGGGGCACTATTCCCCCCACTGACACCAATGATGGGGCACTATTCCCCCCACTGACACCTATGATGGGGCACTATTCCTCCCCCCACTGACACCAATGATGGGGCACTATTCCTCCTCCCACTGACACCAATGATGGGGCACTATTCCTCCCACTGACAGCAATGATGGGGCACTATTCCTCCCACTGACACCAATGATGGGGCACTATTCCTCCCACTGACACCGATGATGGGGCACTATTCCTCCCACTGATACCGATGATGAGGCACTATTCCTCCCACTGACACCGATGATGGGGCACTATTCCTCCCACTGACACCGATGATGGGGCACTATTCCTCCCACTGATACCGATGATGGGGCACTATTCCTCCCACTGATACCGATGATGGGGCACTATTCCTCCCACTGACACCGATGATGGGGCACTATTCCTCCCACTGACACCGATGATGGGGCACTATTCCTCCCACTGATACCGATGACGGGGCACTATTCCTGCCACTGACACCGATGATGGGGCACTATTCCTCACACTGATACCGATGATGGGGCACTATTCCTCACACTGATACCGATGACGAGGCACTATTCCTCCCACTGACACCGATGACGAGGCACTATTCCTCCCACTGACACCAATGACGGGGCACTATTCCTCCCACTGATACCAATGACGGGGCACTATTCCTCCCACTGATACCAATGACGGGGCACTATTCCTCCCACTGACACCAATGATCGGGCACTATTCCTCCCACTGATACCAATGATGGGACACTATTCCTCCCACTGATACCAATGATAAGGCACTATTCCCCCCGACTGACACCAATGATGGGGCACTATTCCTCCCACTGATACCAATGATGAGGCACTATTCCTCCCACTGATACCAATGACGGGGCACTATTCCTCCCACTGACACCAATGACGGGGCACTATTCCTCCCACTGACACCAATGACGGGGCACTATTCCTCCCACTGACACCAATGAAGGGGGCACTATTCCTCCCACTGACACCAATGACGTGGCACTATTCCTCCTACTGCAAAATTACAGTTATGAAGTAGCAACGAAAATAATTTTATGGTTGGGGGTCACCACAACATGAGGAACTGTATTAAGGGGTCGCGGCGCTAGAAAGGTTGAGAACCACTGGTCTAGAGACTAATTCCCAGGCTTCAACATTGTCACTTGACAAGGAGGAATTTAACCCTATGTAAGCTCCAACACGAAGCTTGTACAGAGTTATGTGTGTGTTCCTCAACACATTATCTCTGCATAATATTTAATACATTTATTGGGTTACATATTACACATACAGCTCTCCTAAAATGTTTAATTCATTCACAATATGTATTCTCTTTTTAGTGCCATTTTAAAGCGGATGCATCTTCAACAATGACATGCACGGACAATAATGGAAAAGGGCCAAGCAGTGACATGCAACTTGGCAGACAGAGAAGGGACAAAAGCAAACAACAAAATATGCAAGATGACAAAAAATAGCAAACAATGAATACATAATGCATTAATTAGGAGGAAAACGAACAAATGGATATGGAAATAGAATAAAAAAATATTTTAGGCAATGAAAAAAATAACCAGTTCTAAAATTTCTCTCCAGAACAAGCATGTTTTCCATTCTTTCTTAATATGGTAAAGTAGCATCCAATACCCCTGGGAAGTGTGTGTATGTGTGTCTCATGACTCCTAAGTTGTTTTTAACACTAGTATTTTAATGTCTCAGGGTTGATCCTTGGCTTGTGATAAAAGAAAAAGCCAAACAGGGTGCAAGTCACTTTAGGCCTCTTTCACATGGACGTCATCCTTTCAGTCACTTTTTTTTTGCAGGAAAATGGAATAATTTGACATCAGTTTACATCTGTGTATGCATCCGCCTTCCATTCAGCTCTGATCAGTTTACATCAGTCTACATCCGTTTGCATTTCAGTTCCGTTTCATTCCCTTCCATCTTGCATTCGTTTTTATCCGATTTCTTCATCTTTCATCCACTTTTTCATCCATTTAGATCTGTGTTTACATCCGTTTTGTTTTCCGTTTTTTTAACAAATTAAAAATGACAATGTGCACACGTGTAAAAATCAATGCATTTGTTGTGCATCAATTATAATGTGATATGTCTATACTGAATTTATAATTATCATGATTGTATGTTTCATTTTGTTAATATTTTTTTTAAATATATATCAAGATATATCTAGCTTCCCCTCCTCCAATTAAAAAAAACACACACACTGCATTTTTTGTATTCTTTTATTTCTAACAGAAATTTGGGTCACATCACAAGGTATTTTTGTTACAGATCAGGATAAACACGGGAAGGAGAAATCTGTGAGGGAGGGCGGAAGGAGCTCCCATAGTTTCCTAGGCTTTCTGACTGAGATGAATCATACGATTGTGAAGGGGGCTTGGAGGAACTACCCTGGGTGGCCTGATTTGGTGAGGAGTAACCAGGTGGTCACTGTAGTGAGCTGTGTGGCTGGAACTGGTGCTGCTATGGAGAGCTTTGTTGGTACTACTGTGGATAGCTTTGTTGATAGGGCATAGTTTGAAGCAGGGGACCATCAAATTGGCCTTGCCGGTAGGGCCTCTGAGGGGGATCAGCTCTGCCTATAGTTGGTAAAGAATTTCCTAACATGGCAGCCCTAACACAAGCACCAGTATAATTGTAAATGGCCATTTGGACTTCCATCTGTCTCTCGCTAGGTGTTTTATCTAAAAGAAGATATATATTTCGAAGGAATGCAGCATTGGCATTCTGGCCATCATTAAAAGGATCCCTTCTCTCCTCTCCTTTCTTCCAAGAAGAAGTTCATGGCTGTGTCCATTTCCTCATTTTGAGCCCTTCTTGGTCGATGAGAGGCTCTAAATGGGCTTTCTCTCTGATAACGAGCCTGTAAACAAAAGGAAATATAATTAGCCCATACGCTGATGTTCTAGGAATACACATTTTCACACTGCACACAACATTGTTTTTGATCAATGTAATGATGCCTAGGTTAATATTTTCAAATGTCTCTTGTTGTCTAGGATTCTTACTTGCACTTGAGGGCTTTGCCTTCCTGTTGCATGGGAACCTTCAGCAGGGGGTTCCTGCTGCTGTGCTGGAAGAGATTGGCCATCTTCCTCCAAGGATTATCTATCTCCCTCTATTGCTTCTGGATCAGCTCCTTCTTCATGTTCTTCCTCTCCTTCTGACATGTTTGATGTGGTACTATAAATAAGAATGGTTGCCTGACCTGAACCCCATAGAGAATCTATAGGGCATTGCCAAGAGAAAGATGAGAGACATGAGACCGAACAATGCAGAAGAGCTGAAGGCCGCTATTGAAGCATCCTGATCTTCCATAACACCTCAGCAGTGCCACAGGCTGATAGCTTCCATGTCACGCCGCATTGAGGCAGTAATTGCTGCAAAAGGGGCCCAAACCAAGTACTGAGTACATATGAATGCTTATACTTTTCAGAGGTCCGATATTGTTCTATGTACAATCCTTGTTTTATTGATTGCATGTAATATTTTAATTTTCTGAGATTGTGGATTTGGGGTTTTCATGAGCTGTAAGCCATAATCATCACAATTATGACAAATCACGGCTTGAACTATCTTGCTTTGCATGTAATTAGTCTATCTCATATATTAGTTTCACCTTTTAAGTTGCATTACTGAAATAAATGAACTTTTGCACGATATTCTAATTTTTTGAGTTTCACCTGTATATGATATCCATGTTAAATGACAAAATTACCATACAGTGGGGAAAATAATTATTTGATCCCCTAACAACCAACAATAACTCTGGCTCCCACAGACTGGCTATGTGCTCATGTGGACAGAGATTAGTCCTGTCAATTTACGAAGGTGCTCCAAATGACAACTCATTATTTGTATAAAAGACACCTGTCCACAGAATCTCTTTCTTTCATTCAAAACTCACCATCATGGGCAAGACCAAAGAGCTGTCAAAGAATGTCAGGGACAAGATTGTAGACCTGCACAAGGCTGGAATGCGCTACAGCACCATAAGCAAGAAGCTTAGTGACAAGGAGACAACTGTTGGTGCAATTATTTGCAAACGGCAGAAATACAAAATAACCATCAATCGCCCTCGGACTGAAGCTCCATGCCAGATTTTGCCTCATGGGGTAAGGATGATCATGAGAAAAGTGAGGGATCAGCCCAGAACTACAAGGGAGGAGCTTGTGAATTATCTCAAGGCAGTTGGAACCACAGTCACCAAACAAACCATTGGTAAAACACAATACACCACCATGGATTGAAATCCAGCAGTGCCTGCAAGGTCCCCCTCCTCAGGTAGGCACATGTACAGGCCCATCTGAAGTTTGTCAGTGAGATGAACATCTAAATGATTCAGAGAAGGATTGGGAGAAAGTACTGTGGTCAGATGAGACCAAAATTTCCAAGCTCTTTGGCATTAACTCAACTCACCGTGTTTGAAGGGAGAAAAATGCTGACTATGACCCTGAGAACACCATCCCTATCAGTCAAGCACTGAGGTGCAAACATTATCCTTTTGGGGTGACAGACAAGAAACCTTAAGGACTGAGAGAAGATCTGTAAAGAAGAGTGGACCTAAATCCCTCCTGAGATGTGTGCAAACCTAGTAACCAACTATAAGAAACATCTCAACTCTGTGCTTGCCAACAGAGGTTTCTCCACAAAGTACAAAGTCAGGTTTTGATTGGGGATCAAATACTTATTTTACTCACTGTAAATGGATCTAAATTTGGTTGTTTCATGACAGAACATCCAAATTTAGTTCAAGGTATGTCCATGACCCTTCTCAAGAATTCCCGCATTTCAAAGTATACACTTTTCATTTTTTCGAACGTCCTGCACTAATGGGACTCTCCAAAGACTCATCATTTAAGTCTCGGTAAAAACAGTCACGTAAAGATCTCCATCTTGTGACAATATCTTTTGCTGTAAGACACAATAAAGTAAAAATGTTTCTGTATATTAGTATACAAAGACCCCTAGCCCTAATTCTATTCCTAACCCTAACTCTATTCCTAGCTCTAACCCTAACGCTAATCCTAACCTTAACCCTAACTCTATTCCTGCTCCAAACCCTAACGCTATTCCTAACCTGAACCCTAACTCTATTCCTAACCCTAACTCTAACTCTATTCTTAACCCTAATTCTATTCCTAACCTTAACCCAAACCCTAACGCTAATCCTAACATTACCCTAACTCTATTCCTAACCTGAACCCTAACCCTAATTCTATTCCCAACCCTAACTCTATTCCTAACTCTAACCCTAATGCTAATCCCAACCTTAGCCCTAACTCTATTCTTAACCCTAACTCTATTCCTAACCCTAACTCTATTCTTAACCCTATCTCTATTCCTAACCCTAACCCGAACCCTAACACTAATCCTAACCTTAACCCTAACTGTATTCCTAACCTGAACCCTAACCCTAACTCTGTTCCTAACCCTAACCCTAACTCTATTCCTCACCTTAACCCTAACTTTATCCCTAATCCTAATTCTATCCTTATTCCTATCCTTATTCCTATCCCTATCCTTATCCCTATCCCTATCCTTATCAATATCCTTATCCCTATCCCTGTCCTTATCCCTATCCTTATCCCTATCCTTATCCCTATCCTTATCATTATCTCTAAATACACAAGGTCACAATACATAGCAGAAATGCAAAAATTAGGGTCATGCTTCAGAGCTGTTAAACTTATCACATTTAGCCCGATGCCTCTGCTTCATGGTTGCCCGATCTGATGTCACAGCCTCAAAAATCTCATTTCACAACTGATGCTTTGCCACCTTGTTACTGTATTCTCTACAAGTGATGTCCCACAGGCCAGGCCTGGCATGGACAAGGTTGATGAGAGTCTTATGAGGGACATCTCGAGCCATGTTGACAAAAGTTAAACTAAGGTGCATGTCACTTCCTTTGTTGACCCCTACCTGGGTCATAGGTTGAGTTTTGTGTTCTAAAATAATTATAAATTATTTAAATTGAAATATCTGTAAAAAAAAAAAGGATCTTAAAGGAATGGATGTAAACGGATGGTCCGTTTAAATCCACTTACATGCATTCCGTTCCGCTTCAGTTTAAAAAAATGGAACTGAACAGAAGCGGATGTAAACGCAAAAGAAATTAATGGCTGTCCGTTTTTCATCTGTCAGTAGACAGATGAAAAACGGACAAACGGAATGCCCGTGTGAAAGGACCCTAAGTCTTTTTATAGTTTAATTGCTCAATAAATTAATGGAGGGAAGTTTAGAGTTTCAGAATTCCCAAAAAACAGTAAAATATCCTCAGCCTTTCTATATAAGCAACAAAAGGGATGGTGGATCTAATTTTCTGAGTAGCAACTACAATGCAATCGTAACATTTAATTAAGAGCAGCTATTGCTGGTCCTAGTTTATTCGGTAGCAGCCTCCCAATGACCATGTATCATTTAAGATCAGCTATTGGTGGTCCTTAAATTGCTTAGTAAGGAAGTCTCCATGCAATGTCCATCAGGCAGCAGCTTTCCCCACTCTTTTCTGCGCATCCTTCAGCATAGCTGACTCCTCAAAAGATTTTATTATTTATTGCAGGTACTTATATAGTGCCATAAATTTACAAAGTGCTTTGCATATATATTGTACATTTGTATTAGTCTCTAACCATCAAGGGGTGTACAATCTAAGGACTCTAACTTACATACAAATACTAGGGCCAATTTAGACAGGATCCAGTTAACCTACCAGTATGTTTTTGGCATGTGGGAGGAAACCCACACAGGCATATGGAGAACATGCAAACTTCAGGCAGGTGGTGCCTTGGTTGGGTTTCGAACCAACACTCCTAATAATGGCAGGCAGAACTGCTAACTATTTAGCCACTGAGCTGGTTTTTCTGATAGTATCCCTATAGTAAGATTAGAGAATGATACTACATTTTTGGCTGACATTTAAAATAGACCTATAGAAACCGATTTTTTTTAAACTGCTCACTGTTAAACATTTTATGACAGAAGAAACTTTATGACTAAAACTGGAGCATGTAAAATCTGGTGCAGCTCTGCATAGAAACCAATCAGCTTCAAGGTTTTATTGTCAAAATTTAATTGAACAAGCTAAAGTTAGAAATTAGAATCTGATTGGCTACCATGCACAGCTGCATCAGATTCTGAGTGCTCTGGTTTTAGTAAACTTCCCCTCTATGTCTCTTCTATCTTAAATACTTCTCCCTGGCCTGTCAGGGAGCATTTTTTTTTTTTGTTTAAAATGTAAAATACACCACATATGCACAGCTTGGTGTACAGCCTTGGCATAATTTGGGGGCTGGACAATCAAGACTGATAAGGGGGAGCAAAGAAGATTGTAGTTTCTAAGGTAAATGAGCCATAATGTGCAAATAGAATATGCATACTTGCAAATTATTGCAAAGGCTGTAGCTTAATTCCACAGTTGGCTTAGCTCCCCAGTTATATGTGTTGTGCTGTGTACTGATTTTGGCTTAAGGGCAGGATCTCAGGAAGGCAGAGGCACGTATTAGCTGCCCTCACAGAGGTCAGAAACAATACTTATGCAGCACAATAATTAGAACCTTCCAATAAGATGGCAGGTACAGTGTAAAGAAGGAAAGGCAGATATTAGTCTAATGCTGACTGGTGGCCCCTTTTCTGCTCAGCCACAGAGCCCAAGCATTCCTGTGGCTGCAGAATGGTTTGCCTCTCTCTTTACGGTCAGCATTGGACACTGCAGTAGAGAGAAGTAGGGAGAAGAGAGGATGGCTTGATGTGGCTGCATTCATCAGGTGGACCTTTAGCCCCACCCACTTGCACAAGGAGCAGGAGGGTGATGAGTGGAGAAACTGGGAAGGAAGTAGAAAGTGTTTTGGTGGCATAAACAATGGAAAGTAAGTAACCCAATTCAAGAAAGCCAAGAGAGAGTGGAAAGCTGTGTGGGGAGGTCAGTGAAACACCAGGGATAAAAGCCAGGAAACAGGTAGTGTGCCTAGAGGGTATGGTAGGGAGCAGAGCAAATTGTCCCCAGTTAGCACCCTGAATCAGAGCTCATACTTGTGGACCACCAGAAAGGCCCATAAGGACACCAAGATGATAGAATTCCGGAGATGAGAACCACCAGAGACCCAGAAAAATAGAAAATGCCTAGAGGGCCAGGAGAACAGTGCAGCCACCAGCCATCCAGGAGGACTCCAGTCGGACAATGAAGTGGTGAGCAGCCTTTTGACCTCTTACTTGTGGAGCTTTGCTTATACCTGTTAGACTACTGCCTATAGGAAGACAAGTGAGCAGAGCAACCCCTCTCCAATCAGCCCCGGGTATGAGAGCAGACACATGTGGACCACCAGAGGACACAAAGTTGAAAGAGAGAAGGGCCAGAGAAAAGAAAGGTGCAGACTCCATTCGGCCATTCCTGGGTACCAGCTACCAATAGAATTGCAATCTATTCCTTATCTGTCTCATTGAGTCTACAGCAGCTGTCATCTGAGAAAAGATTGTATCTAAGAGAACATCCATTGGATGCTTCAGTGGTGAGCAGTCTTTCAGCCACCCTATTATGTGTTGAACTTTGCTTACACCTGTTTTGGGACACTAGTGCCTATGCTATAGCTTTCTAAAAAAGGGCTTCTGCACTCTTTTTCTGTAATTTGCTTAGGACATTTTGAGAACATACCTTTACCCTGTGGATTACAAATTCCTTCATTTAAAGGTTGAGCACTCCATCGTTAAATTTAAGGGGTCTCATCAGCTTTTTAACAGATTTACCCAATGGCCATTGGTTAGCCAGGGTCTATTTAAGTGTAGTTAGACCCCATGGTCAGCCTTATCCCTATGAGTATGAATTGGGGAATATTTGCTGTTACTGATTGTTAATTGTTACTGCTTGCAGTGTACTTTTCAATTTACCCAGTGCATTTCAGGCAAAGCCTTTCATTGGTGAAAAAGAGAACAAACACCAACCATGTTCACCTTGCTGTTTTATTGAAATGTATTGCTGTTTTTTGAGCCACTTCATTTACTCTTGTCTACCATGTTAACCGCCCTTAATTTGGGAGTTATTGCTATATTTATTAAAGCCCATTTATTGTCTTTGGTGTGTCAGTGTGTTGACAGGTTACGGGGCTTGTCATCAGTGGAAACTGTAGGAGAATCCAACATGTCCAGGAATCATTGCTACATGTTGGATTCCTAAATACACAGAGGTTGCACTCACTAAAAATAAGAAGCCTAAAAAAATTAGCAAATTCTTGGCAAGTGTACAGGTGGAACATATCTAAACTGATGAAAGCTATGGACATAACAGTTTTCTCTGGACTATTTTCACTCTTGTTTAGATTCTGCAAACTGAGAAATTGTCCAAATTATCTGTATGAATATGTGAAAACTGTTGGAACTGATATGTTATCTGAAATATGTTATACGTAGGCCCTTAAAGCTACCCATAGACAAAGAAAGAGCTTTTTGGACTTGTGAATGATCTTCAATAAAAGTTTAATTCCATGAATATTAAAGATTTTCTCTGTTGGACAAATCAAATGTTCTCAAAGTATAGATAATATACTGTAGTTCTAGATAATACTGAACCACATAAAGGAAATGTGTTTTCATGGCTGTTAGATTAGCTTAAAAAGGAGTTTCACTCAAAAGCGGACGCTCCGCTTATTTGCCTCCTCCCCCCTCCACTGCCATATTTGGCACCTTTTCAGGGAGAGCTGATACCTGTTATTGACAGGTACCCACTCCTATTTCTGGCTCAGTTCACCGCGGAGAAGTAAGCCATAAATTCGACCCCCTCCTTCCTCCCGCAGTCTCCTGGCAACCTTCACAGGTCCTAGAAGACTGCCGGACCAATGAGAATGTGCAGCGCGACTCACGCATGCGCAGTGGGCACCCAGCTGTGAAGGTGCAAGGTGTCACAGCCTGGTGCTACATTTGTGATGCCGGGCAGAGGTAGAGAAGGGATGGTGCAGGTGAGCACATCATTGGACCCTGGGACAGGTAAGTGTGTGTTTATTAAAAGTCAACAGCTACAGTTTTTGTAGCTGCTGACTTTTACTAAACACAAAACTGACAGTTGGAAAAGCAGACATAAAAATAGATTGTTTGTCAAATAAAGGATGGCTGCAAAAATATGGAAACTACCAAACCCAGTATAAATAGATCACTGTACAAGCATGGCTACATCTCCTACTGGTAGTCCTAATTTTTTACTATATGTGATTAGGTCTGAGGAACCGCAAAACTTAGCAAGAAAAGAAGTGCACCCTTTAGTTGCGAAAAAAAAAAACATGTATCACGCGTTTACAGGCTTTTCTCAAGTCTATAGGATCAAAAATGCCTACATTTGCAGAAAAAGAAAAGCTTGTGTACTTTTTAAACATAGGGTGTAGAGCGTAAGGTGACTGAGTGTACCAGTGTGAACAGGGACCATTCAACAAGATTGGGATCTGGAGCAGTCAGGCATAGTAAGCTGTAGTCAAGGGTAGTCAGGCATAGGGAAAAGCTCAAGTTAGACAGATATGGCTGATGGCTATCTACAAGAACATTAATTAGCCATTGTAAATATCCTTAAGGCAGAGTCTGAAAAACCAGATACTTTTAATGAGCATATCAGATCCATTACCAGAAGCCTGAATGCCCATCATAAATAGCCTACAGCAATTCTTTTTTTCTATCTGAGTTTGTTAACTACAGATCTCCAAAACCATTTCACATTTAATAAATCCTGATCAGATACAAATACATTAACAATATATGAATACACGAATGTATGGGAAAATACTCAACAATTCAAAACCTTTCATGACTATGTTGTAATGTACAGAAGACTAGTCACATTGTAACACCTACAGTAAGGAGAATACACACAAGATTAATATTATGTTTGATCTTTATCAAATCGCAAGATTATGCTAGGCAATAATATGATGGCTGTCAGGCTTTAAAACATGGTTATCTAAAATATTAATACAATGATACAATAAGAAACTGAATTTGTGACAGAGTTTGATGAAATATCATATACATTTCAGCCTTCCTCCTTCACACCCATCATCCTTTGTGATTGGGTGGAGGGAATCAATGACATACTCCATCAGGCCCACAAAAAAGCTGCTGGAATTGCCAACTGTAACTCTCAAATTTCCATCATATTACGTATAAAGGCAGAAAGTCTTTCTGTGAGACAGCGACTGTCCGATCAGACTTGCACTGAAGTGTCAGGACCACAGACCAGGCAGAATCCTTGCTAAGCGCTTTCCAGTTTCATTTCTATTTATTTTATTGTTGTTCATATTGTCTATATTGAATATGGGCAAAATTGTAGCATTTCAAATATATGGAAATATATTTGGGAAGAATATTTTTAAAATATATTTCAAATATATTTTTCTTCCAAGTGGAAATGGAATATGTCAGAAAGCTGCGACCTGTTGAGCAGTGAAGGAAAGCAGCTTTGAGAAACCAATCTTAGAGCACAAAGGAGTGAAAAATAAGGTATTACCTGATTCATTATCTTCTAGGCAAAGCAAGCCGGTAACCCTTACAGGGCAGAGGGGGGCCCACTGCAAGGGAATGTTTTTCTCCCAGAGTTAAGCTTTAAATAAGAAAGATGAAGAGAAGCCAAGCACAATATTCTACATCTTAAATGAGTTCTATGATCACAGTACACGTGCAGGCAGGTGCAGTCACTTTTCTCCACTGCAGGTGACACTCAAACTGCAGCGGTATTGCAGAGGGAGAGGATGTCAGGAGGAACGTATTTCTCTGTGGTTTCCCCAGTCACTAAGAGGCGAGCTGCTGCATGTCTTTGTCCCATCTGACTCTGGTGGCCATTTTGGTCAGGCAGAGTCTCTTTAAGACCCTGGCTCTTAGGCTTGGCGCACAGTTTACGAGTGGACAGGCTAGAGACAGGTTATCTTCTGTCAGGGAAATTGAATAGCAGGGAAAGGTACCAGACACATAGAGACAGGATATGGCCATGCTAGCCTTCCTAGGAATCCATCCCATTGGGCTCAGACTGGCCAGGTGCATTCCACCTTCGGAGACAGACGCTGTCGGTGCATCAGGACCTGCTCCAGCTGGGTGCCTTCCCACTGAGCTGTTTGTATCTTTGAGTCATTCCTTCAATATAAGTTTTAATAATTGCAACCGGATGCAGTGTGTTCACTGTCGCTGCACCACGATGCACCTACCCACACATGCTTTCTTTTCATAACATCAGCATTACAATAGCAATATTTTTGACAATCCAACATAATGATTTCTTGAAAAATATCCTTTTATGTTGTGAATGTTGTCTGTCTGCTGGCCTTCTCTTTCCACAACTTCCTGGATTCCTTGCATGCTTTGCAGTTCTCTTCCGCTGTTTACCTTCAATATCTAAGGACTATATATACCATGGTATCTTGCTGTCTACAAGCATTTGTTCCTGTACTGGCTCTGCCTCCTGAATCTCCTCCTCTCAGCACCTCTATAGTTCAGAAGGCAGGCTCTGTGAAATGTGTAACACAGCAGTTCTTACTCACTGGGCATGAATACGTGTCACAGAAGTCAGGGAAGTAAATGTGTGGGGATCTTCACAAAGTAAATTTACAAATAGGAGTAATAGGAATAGTCTAGAAATAGTTGAATTACAATGTGGAAATGAATATATGATTTAAAATGTTTACTATACATGGACTTTAATGGTATAAGCCATGTTGAAGGGCCTAAGAAGGTTGATGTTTCTCTAAAAAAATGCTGTGGGATTTTACTATGGTGCGGTTTAGATAATAATAGACCTTTCTGGATTTGCTTTGAAATGCTGTTGTCCCATACTGCTTGCTGAATGAGGATTAGTTCAGCATAAGAAGGACTTTAAATGTGTATACCATTTATTGTAAATGAGCAGCACAGTGTGGCCAGACAATGCTGTTTATTCCCACATGGACAGTATGTTCTCCCTCTGTTTTTAGGAATTTCGTTAGGCTGCTCTGGTCTCCATACCCTCCTTCTTACCCCTACATACACACACAGTTCAAAAACATACTAATAGGATTCCTCTGTGGAAGAAAGGCCTAGCAATCTACTTCTGTAACCTTCCAATAAACTGTCACTACAGTGGTTTTTGCTATGGCTAGAAAAGTACAGTTATTTGGTTATTTATTTATTTGAAAAAAAAAGAAAAGAAAAAAGAAAATCAGACTTGTATTTGAAAACAATTTAATAGAGTTCCAAAAACATAGAAAATAAAACTATAGCATAAAATTCAGAATTACATTTTATAAAATACAGCACTTTAATATTTTGCCATGTACAAAAATGTTTCTTTTTTTTTTTTTTTTTTTTTATTTTATACATTGAAGATTGCACATCATATGGGCCTTTATTTGTCACTGGCAGTCTTTTGTAGCCTACTAAATTATAGTACACTACTATACCATTCACCTACTCTATCTAAGAAAATCAAGCAAAACGTTCTCATTCATTAAAAAATAACTCATCTTTCATCACATGCTTACAGTATGTCAGGCATCAGGATCCTCCTACCTTCTAAGTCAGCAGCCCACAGGCTAAAAATGGTTTGCTAGAACTCTGTCTTTATCGCACAGGTGGCGAACACCTTATGCCATACATGGGTCGAAATTCAACCAATTTTTTGTCCGAAAATCAGACCTAAGAATATTTTTCGCTCTGTTAGTGGGTCAATGGCACCGGCCGATTTTCATGGTTTGTCCTCTTTTCAGTGATCGGTTATGTTGGAAAATGCATGAAAAACAAACGATTTTCGACTCAGTGATAGTCAAATCGTACGATAATTTTTCCGAAACGAATATGCGCATGAGCCATGACCTAGAAGGAACAGAAGTTTTGCCTGTTATATGGGGTGAACTTTATGACTTGGTCGGGCAATTTTTTAAATCATTCATGGCACCATCGAATTACCGAGCAAACAACGTTTTCGATTTTCAGACGCAAAATCGTTCAGAATTTGACCCATGTATGGCCTGCGTTACTTTGTATGCAACATTTGTATGAACACATACACTATATTGCCATAATTATTTGGACACCCTTCCAAATCATTGGATACAGGTGTTCCAGTTACTTCCATGGCTACAGGTGTAAGCACCTAGGCATGCAGACTGCTTCTACAAACATTTGGGAAAGAATGGGTCGCTCTCAAGAGCTCAGTCTATCCTCCTTCTACGTCAGCAGCCCACAACCTAAAAATGGCTTGCTAGAACTCTGTCTCCTCTGTCTTTAGCACTATTTTCCTATGAGAAAGGAGTTTTGTAGAATATTTAATAAGTTAGTGCAAAGATAAGCGATAATCTTTAACCTACAGTAACCAAGAAGGCCATAGCTGTCAGCAGCCTGTCAGAAAACTGATAAAAAGTGACTTGTGGCTGGCCACTATTTACTTGTGCACCTTAAATATGGAATTTACTAATTAAATTCAGACTTATTACAGACAACTAATACACACTGCCCGATTTTCTAAAGGGGGGGGGACATTTAGATATTTATTTTTAGGCAAAAGGTTACAGTGCTAAAGTATGGCTACAGTAAGAATTTGCTGCATGGTGACTACATGTCGATAATGTTAGAATTTCATGTTAAGTCTAATTTTGTACACATACAGTACATATAGTCAGAGCTGGAAGGTTCAATAGTGTTTCCACCACTAGTCCCTACTTATAATAATTAGAATCATTTGGAAATGATGAAACATTTTCCCATTACCCAGAATGGACATACCTTTTTTTTTAAAAAAAAACTTTTTTCTATATTCTACAGCTCGGGTGTCAAACTGGCGGCCCTCCAGCTGTCGCCAAACTACAAGTCCCATGAGGCATTGCAAGATTAACAGTTACAAGCATTACTCCCAAAGGCAGAGGCATGATGGGACTTGTAGTTTCGCAACAGCTGGAGGGCCGCCAGATTGACTCCCATGTCCTAAGATATCTATAGACCTATCCAATGATAAACTGACACAGCAACATTTAGTTTAGTATGAGAACAGATCTTATCACTTACTACACAGGAAAAAACCCACTTAAGCCTAATATTCGGCCCATGTGTAGGGGAGATGGTCTGACAGAAGCCGGCCGTTGGGCCGGCTTTTTTCAAAGGGGCATGACCATAAAAGGTCTACTGATTGGCTCCCATTGGCTGAGAGCGCTGATCGGAGTGTTCTGGCGGGGGCCATCCACCCTGTCAGAACACAATAGCACAGCAAGGAAGACCGCTGTACTAACATTGGATAGTTGGTACAGCGGCTCCTCCCGAGCTGTCAGGTTTTTTTTTATTCAACCTGCTGGAATGAATGAAAAAAATCTAGTAGTGTGTACCAGGCTTTAGGCCATTTGAAAGGGTATCAAAATGAATGCTCCCTAATGCCAGATCTCAAAGGGTGGATTGATCCATGCAGTTATACACATACCTGCCTACTTTTTGAAGGTGTGTAAAACTGATCAACAGAAGCGGTCGTTAGACCGGCTTCTATTGAATGATCCTACTGGAAAACCAACATTCAATCAGCATTTGCAGCCAATGGCCCCCTCCTGTCTACAAAGACAAGGCAGGAGAGGTCCCTACATCAACATGCTTGTGTTGATGTTGGTATTTGTGATTTTTTTTTTCGTTCAACCCACTATTTGAATGAAAAAAAAAAAACGTATCGTGTGTACCCAGATTAACACACACAGGCACTTAGTGAAGTATCAGCTTTACTTAGAATTCCCAGAGATGTTGCCTGCAGCATTTTGGCTTGCTGTGCTTGATGCTTCAGACCTATTCTATTTCACTGCTCACCCCAACCTGGCCCCCTTGGCTAGGAGAAATTTTGAGAGCTGGACAAAACATGGAAGAATACTTATGTTGAATGCAAGAGAGCACCATATTTATAAGGCTAGAAGGTGTGCATATAGAAGTTAGAAGATTGTCTAAATAAGTAGGCTTGAGTAATGATCAGGACGTCTGTAGTTAAACACACTGTAGATGTCAGAGGACATTTTTGTAGATTGGATTGTGTACTCAGTACCAACTAATACATCTGCCAGTGTTGGTGGAAGAGTCTGCAGTGCATATACAGTACATACATGTTTGTAGGAAATGTGCATAATGAGCAAAAGAAAGATTGTGCAGTGGTCAAATCAATAGTTACCTTGTGACCTCTGTCTTTAAGGTAAGCTTTAAAAAAAAAAGCTCCAAGAAGGGCAAAGAATGTAACAACTTAGTATGCAAAACTAACATCAGAGCAACTTTTACAGAAAAAAAATAAATCAGTGCTTTAAATAAAGTTTTTATTAAAAAAAATCACTTCCTGACATTGCCCGTGTGGGAGCATTTAATGTTAATGTGGAATGTTCTATCCTCAGGGGAGATTCAGGAATGAAACTTAAAGCACCAGTGTTCCCACAGTGTGGGGGAACAAGAAGAAAAACAGATGTATTTTAAACCAAGAGGCCAGAAAGTCCTATAATAAATTGCAGACTGGTTAACCCATTGCAGAGGCAGGCCTGCTACAGATTACTAAACCGTGAACAGGCTTACACATACTGTACAGTACAAGGCACAAGGATGTATGGTTGTTATCCGGTACTGCATGTTCCAGCATATTTAGAGTTAATCGTAAGGTAATGCCGCACTGCCTCACCCAGAGAAATAAATTACATCACAAGGCTGAACACATCATCCATGTAGAGTCACAAATAGATTTTGAAACATGCTGCAAGGATTGAAGTGTATGTTTTTGTACACTGTATATTTTTCTATTTGTCAATGTGCTTCTGTGAACAGATATAAGGCTCCATGCACACAAGGTGTTTTGATAACGATGGTAACGTTAGCTGTGTAAAGTCATGTTAAAAATGTGAGTTTTTCAGCTTTTTTTAGCGTTTTTGCATTGGCGTTTATTGGAGTTTTCCTGCGTTTTTGGTTTTTAGCGGGTTTTTTTTATTTAGAAAATTTTTTTTTGAGGGGGTTAAAAAAAAGTCCAAAAATGCCGGCTTGCAGCATTAGAGCGTTTTTACAGGTACAAAAAACTCCTCTAGAAACCCAATAGTCCTGGGTTTTTTTTCCAGCCAAAGAAGTCCCATCCAAAAAACATTGATTACAATCTATGTGTGCATGGACACATAGGATAACATGCTGGGGGGTTTACTGGCTGTAGAAAAAAACGTCAAAAGCCAAAAACAGCAGCTGTAAAAACATCCAGTGTGCATGAGGACTAAATCACACACACAACAAATGCAGAACCTCTGTATACATTTCCCAGTTGGATTTTTTTCCCAGCTTTACACATATATTTATCATCCTATGCATCAGAAACCTCCACATATACATTGTATACTATCTCAGGATGGATACCAGCAGTTTACCTGCATATCACACTGTGATTGAAAAGACAGACAACCCAAAAGTGAACTGATGTTATCATAAAGGATCCATATAAGATAGTGAAAAGAAATGCTGGTTGCAATAACCTTTTTCCTGGGTAGCATGTCTAGAAAATCTTAAAATCATTACACTCATTCTTATACGCCTTTATGTAATGATTACCAGAGCTTTCATTTTTGAATTTTACATTTCAGAGGCCATAGTGAATCATGGCACTGGAAAGTGCCCAACATGTAAAAGATCACCCAAGACATATGGTACCATCAGTGGCATAATATATGTGTTTGGTCAGCTGTGACCTTTTATAAGTGCCGCGTACCATCATACTATGAAACTATTCCAAGTTCTGATCCACCACTAGGCAGCAACGGCATCATTAAACTCTGTATTCTTTCATATTTTTAGAAAGATATCCATTGGCATCCATATTAGTGGAAAGTTACTGGTCTAATAAGATAAAGGTACTTGAAGGAATGTGCCTGGATATCTGATATTCTGTACGTTGGAAGACAAGGAAAGGCAGTTGCATTTTAACTGCTGAGAAATAGCACCAACTTCAGTTTAACTTCTTGTGTTACCATTAATAGTAATGTACGCGTCCAATGGTGCCCGTTCCTGTGCCCAGAATATCAGGTTGTCCATTCCGCCATATTTCTCGGATTATCCTCTCCCTCTCTTCTAACCTCTGGGCTCTCTCCAGCTCTTCTGCTGAGGTGAACACATTGACTGACAGAGTACCATCCAGTGGGGTCTGGGCTCCTAGGGGTGTGTCTGTCACAGGGGTCAAGATAAATGTTTCTTCATTGTCATCGCTGTCTGGATCCTCTCCATCCACTACAACAGACAGTGGCTCTTTTACACAGTCTTTGGGAGGAGTCTTTTTTGGTTTAGAAGGAACGCTGGGAGTCCGAGGCTTGCAAGAGATGCGGATCACCAGCATACACAGTGTTAATATCAGTCCAAAGCATACTCCAAGCACAAAGTAAAGACCAAAGGATTCCGGGTTATCTAAAAACAAAGGTTCAAAATGGTAAATTGTATGTCAAAATACTCATTGCAATTCAGAGTTCCAGTTATTGTAGTTATTGGTTTGTCAGTTAGCTACATTAAAAAGTCATTTTATATCAATCAATATGGCATTAGTCATAGAACAGTAAGAATTTGTCAATACTTGTGTCAATAACTTCTTTTTTTTTTTTTTAACATGCAGAGATATTTGCTCATACAAATTCATTTATGTTTTTGAAAGTAAGTTTGTTTAGCAGTAGATGTGAGGCTGGTAGATGTCTTAGTGTAAGTAATAGCCAATGAAATGTCTGTTTATCTGTTATCTATACTGCCAGGAACCACAACAATGCCCTCCACCCTTATTTAAAAAGTGAATGGAGCACACATTCAGTGAACAGAATTTTTTCTCTATTGGAAAGGAAATCCTGAGCATTTTTAAAAAGTATTGCCTGTGATTACAAATACTTCTGACTGTTGGAATTGCCTGTCATTTGTCTCTACGTAACAAAATTCCCGTCTGATTGTTGCAGCCGATGTTTGAATACGGTTTACTACTTACAAATGTCAGGCCACATATGACCACCTTGCAGTATGTCACATGGTGTGCTTAAGGAATAGTTTATGAAGAACTGGGCGGAAATTGGAGCTGTTGGCCACCGCAACTGATTACTCTTTTTTCACGTGTAAAAAGCTTTCCAAATGATGGCAATGGGAAAAAGCCCTGCTTCATTCCCGTTTTCATGCATCAGCTCCAGTGCTAGCTCTTTTATTTTATATGTGGTCATCATTTCTCCTATATATTCTACTCTTAAGGTAAAGGTACACAGGCCTCATCCATGATACACTCTGGCCCTGACAGTAACTATCTGAACTGAATGCAATTTAGAGCAGATCTTCACCCTCAATGTGATGTTGCCTCCTCTCCACCTCTCCTCCCCTCCACTTTGAAAATTGGGCCTTTTTTCTTTTACTTTTTTTTAATACAAAACCTTTGGCCTATCCCCTCCCTGAACATCACTCACAGGAGGGGGGCAGGCTTAGCAGTGCATCATCAGGAGAGCAGCTAAATCCAGAAGAGCCAGCAGCTTCCCAATGGTATCATGTAAGAAGATGGTGGCACAGGACCGAGCAGGGGCCAGAAGAAAAGCGGATCTCAACAGGACAACACTAAATCCTTTGGGCAGGTGAGTATCTTAACTGTGCAGGACCTAGAACCAGGTAAGCAGGGTTTAAAATAAAAAGGAGGGGTGGAGGCATAAAGATCCACTTTAAAGAAAAATTATCACCAGAAATTGAAAATGTTGTTGAATTCCCCAGGGGACCCAATGCACATATCACTTAGACCTGTTAAGATCTGTGCAGTGGTTTTGAAAAAAAATATTTTTCTTCACTGTCTGTGCAGGCTTTAGCTCCACCCAAGGCTGAAGCCCAATTTATGGGCATTCATATAGAGGAGTTACAGCCAGCACTGAACCCACCTCCCCCTCTTCATGCTGCAGCCCTGTGCCCTCTCTCCTGTGTTACCTTCTTTATATTGACAATATTTCATTTTACTGACAGGTTAAAGACTGTTCTCATCCCACCAGCTATTCAAAGGAGAGAGGAATAGCTGACAACACTAGCTCAACACTGCACAGATTTATACTTGACCAAATGCTATTTACACTTGGTCCCCTGGGGGATTTAATGGGGATTTTCTATTTCTTACAATCTTTCTTCTTTAGGCGGGGTTGCACTGTAAGTTAATAGAAAGCAAACTGAACTTTCCAAACATTATGCCTGCAGTGTTCATGTACATCAAGACAAATAAAAATCAAGTCTTATTTGCTTACACTGACGTACCTTCAGCAGTATTTTAATTTGTTCCATACCAGCCACCAGCACTACTCTGGTTGAGCTGAGCTAAAATAAGGGGGTGTTGGAGGAATTCAAGTGCAGCCCTGATGCCTGTTTAACGTACCCTAAAACTGCAATTAAATTGGAGAGATCTGTTGTCCTCTGCTGTCTGTATTTGTGGATAACTCTGCTTTTAATATGACCAGGTTGTTCATGTACATCTCTTCCTGTCTCCACTTGGCTGGGTTGAAAAACCCGGGAAGGAGAAAGTGGTGAGATTGTAGCTGAGACCATATACCCCCATAGTAGAACTGTTGTTGTTCCAGGCTAGAAGCAGGAGTTATTTTGTAAGTGTTCCTCTGTTAATAGTTTACTATTGCCTATATATAGCTGCCTATAGCTGATGATGACAGAAATACATATGTTGCCTTGTTATCTCACATGCCGTATACCAGATAGTTTAGTCTGTAACCCAGTGTGCATGTGTAGTGGTCACCTTGCTGTATGTTAGTAGGAGAACCTGTTTATTGCAATAGAGTTTATATGCAGCTCTTGTTAATCTAGTTAACCCTGTCCATTCTGGCCTGGAATTCAATAGCTAGTTCTAGCTCAGGACTCAATAACCAGCATAGGGTAGAGCCAGGTTGGGCCACTTGATAGTCAGATGGCTGGTTGCATGACAGATTAGATGCTACTAGGGACTAAGCACAGGGTAGATAGGCTGACTCAGTAACACACCTTGGTTTCTGCAGGTGAAAAGCTGCATACCAGGCAGGCTGGACAACAGCTAAAAGTTCTCCCCATCACTGCAGTGCTTGTCTTCAGGTCCCTGACACAAAGACGAATGCTGTATCCTCAGTAGCCCCTGCAAATGGACTTTGCTGCAATATTTGTCTGGAGGTATCTGTATTAATAACTACATATTCTTGAGTATAGCTGTACAATTCCACCAGGACTCTTGTTGGGTACCTTGCTCATAACAGCTGTTTGTACATTGGATGTATGTACTATTATGAATCTTTTCCTATATAAAGCTTGTATTATTTCCATACTGCTGTGCATCTACAGTATATTTTTATGGTTAATATTATATGATGGTTGCAGTAGTTCCTCTTCTCCCATTACTTTGATTAGATTGATGATTAATAGCCCAGGAAGGAAATTCCTTCTGTTCCCAGAGGCCCTGTCCTGGGTGAAGGAACTGCCAACTTTATTATCAATCCCACTCCTCCACTTAGCAAAGGTCCTGGTTCTTTTATTTTCCTACAGGCTTGCGAAATATCCTGTTTGGGGAGAGCCATTTCTCATTACCCCCACCCCAAAAGAGAACTACACCATACTTTAGGGTTGCTGTTAATGGTGAGGTTCTATTGTGCAAATAATGTAACCTTGTTTATGCACATACCTGTGCATAGTCTTCCATTGCAGTATTTACTGTAACAAACACAGGAAAAAGTCAGTGTGTTTGTATGAAAATTATATATATATATATATATATATATATATATATATATATCGTATTTTTCGCTCCATAAGACATACTTTTTTCCCCCCAAAAAATGGGGGAAAATGTCCGTGCGTTACCTGTCACATGTCCCAGAAAACTACGGGGAGGGAGGACAACTTCCACTTCCGTTCACCTAGGCAGCGGAAGTGGGAGCGGGTACCTGTCAAATAGGGGTACCTGCTCCCCAAAGGTCTTCAGTCTCTGGTCATCTCCTGTACTATGTCCGCAGTCTCTGGTCATCCCCTGTACTATGTCTGCAGTCTCTGGTCATCCTCTGTACTATGTCTGCAGCCTCTGGTCATCTTCTGTACTATGTCCACAGTCTCTGGTCATCTCCTGTACTATGTCCGCAGTCTCTTGTCATCTCCTGTACTATGTCCGCAGTCTCTGGTCATCTCCTGTAGTATGTCTCCGCAGTCTCTGGTCATCTCCTGTACTATGTCTGTAGTCTCTGGTCATCTCCCGTACTATGTCCGCAGTCTCTGGTCATCTCCTGTAATATGTCTGCAGTCTCTGGTCATCTCCTATAGTATGTTCACAGTCTCTGGTCATCTCCTGTGGTATGTCCGCAGTCTCTGGTCATCTCCTATACTGTGTCCGCAGTCTCTGGTCATCTCCTGTACTATGTCTGCAATCTCTGGTCATCTCCTGTAGTACATCTGCAGTCTCTGGTCATCTCCTGTACTATGTCCGCAGTCTCTGGTCATCTACTGTACTATGTGTGCAGTCTCTGGTCATCTCCTGTAGTACATCTGCAGTCTCTGGTCATTTCCTATACTATGTCTGCAGTCCATTGGTTCAGAATATTTTTTTTCTTGTTTTCCTCCTCTAAAAACTAGGCGTGTCTTATGGTCATGTGCGTCTTGTGGGGTGAAAAATACGGTGTATATATATATTTTTTTTTTTTTTTAATTACTATTATTATTATTATGTAACTACATTTTTCCCCTATTAGAGCTGTATGCATGAATCTAACAGCTGTAAGGTTTACAGTACTCACAACTTTATTCAGAACCCAAGAGCTGTAAAAGAGGCAAACACTATTGTTCACAATTGAGATATTTCTGAAACTGTTGCACAAAAGAAAGCTTTTTGGGTGCTTGATATTAAAGAAGGCCATGGATCAGTATTTTTTTTCAACAAGGGGGTTGAACAAAAAAACTGACCCAATTCCACCATCCATGCATTCAATGTGGATGGGGGAATCCTCTGCTGTGTGGTTGTATTCTGACAGTGAAGAGACTCCCCCACCATCAGAATACACAGATCAACACTGCAGCTTTGGCGCTGACTGAGCGAGAATATACTGAAAATGTGGTCAGTCAGCACAAGGACTTCTGTTCAACCATAGTGCCTATACATAGATCAAAATGTATCTGGTCCCTGCTGAACTGGCCAAACTTCGATCAATGTTTGGCCAGCTAAAGAGCAGAAGATCACATTAAGCCTCAGGACATTAGCAGTGTTTGTGTAGAAGCCTCCGGTGCACTGGCAATTATGTCACATCAGTAAATGGAAGAACATCACCAAGAGCTGACCACATTGACGTCATCTGTCTCGTTGGCTAAAACACACTTTCTGCATTGCAACTCCGGGCTGCCATATGTTTACATTTATAAGCTCTAAAGACATTTTAGAATCAAATACAGTACCGTACCTCTAATATGAGCATATGCTGCTATGCTGTTACTTAGAAACTCCATTTCCCTCTTGTGAGTATCCATCATCTGAGATTTTCGATCTTAAAAGTGAAAAGATATGTCAAAATTTCACAATATCTGCGATTTTCAATTCATTAACAGTTGTATGTGCTCTTTGGGTAAAAGATCATTGAAACATGTGCTATTTATTTGGAACTACTCCTACAGAACCTTACTGGGGATAGTGTACACAGCCTTCTGACTCAGAAGCAGGTCAAGCACAGGAAAATGGTCTGCCTTTGGGCATGTCTGAGATGCAGTCACATTAAAGTAGTTCTAAAGGCAGGACATTTTTTACTTTAATGCATTCCTTGCATTTGCATTAAGGTAAAAAAAAGTCCCAGTATTTGTATCACCCCTCCTCTCACCCCCAGTATTTGTACCACTCGATCCAGTGCTGTGCCTGTTTGCAACGGCTCTCTCCTCTCTCCCTGAATTTACAGGTCAAAGAGGCAGCATTGGGAGCTATTGGCTCCTGCCGGTGTCAATCAAATCTTGTGAGAAGCAGGCAGGGCCAAGTCACTCTGTGTGTCTATGGACGCACATAACCCAGCTTGGGAGTGAGAACGCATGTGCACCCCCATAGAAAGCCAAGAACGTTGGATGAGGACCCCAGAAGAGGAGATGCAGAGCCGCTCTATGCAAAAGCATTGCACAGAGTAGGTAAGTTTAACGTGTTTGTTATTTAAAAAAAAATATTTTAGCCTTTACAGCTACTTTAACTTGTATGAAGGAATCAAAGCAACAATCAATGCAAGTGCAGCATAATTCTATGATCCATTTTAAACATTGCTTTCCACAGCTGTCAACAATGCTTTTCTAACTAATGTCAGATAAAAAATTAAAATTCCCTTGTACACTAGCCCTAGGCAGAAAACTTAGGCTTCATTTACACTTGTGATTGAGGGCAGTAAAAATATTTGGCTGAGATGTGTTTTTACTGCCCCCTCCAACCTCCCCCCCTTAAAGTTACATTAAAGGCAATTCTTTTTTTTTTGTAAATACCAAACAGGTCATACTTACCTGCTCTGTGCAGTGGTTTTGCACACAGCAGCCCTAATCCTCCTCTTCTTGGGTCCCCCACCAGTGCTCCTGGCCCCTCCCTCCTGCTAACTGCCTTCACAGAAAGTACCTTGCAATGGGGGCACCCAAGCAGGCTTGCTCCCGAGCCACTGATCTGCGTGTCCATTCACACACACAGCTGCAGATTGGCTCCACCCCCTCTCTCTCCTCATTGGCACACTAGCTGTGATTGACAGCCTCCTAACCAATGAAGAGGGAGAGCCCTTGAAGAGCCGAGGCTCTCATGCACATCGCTGGATCGCGATGAGGCTCAGGTAAGTATTATGGGGTCTGCTGCACACAAAATGTAATGCAACGTATGCATGAAGGTAATAAACATGGAGCCTTTACAACCACTTTAAGCTGCAAATGCAGTGGATGGGGGCGTGCATATGCCGCGATATTTGCTTTGCATCAGGGCCAGCAAAATTTATCTCTGCCGAACATGATCCACTTAACTGAATGGAGCCGTGCTGCAACCCCGTGAACTGCTGTGTGGGCTTTTAGGGGTTAAACCGGCGGTGAGGAGGTAGCATAAAACCCTCTCTGAAGAGCGATCCACCGCAGATTGCTCTTGCTTTATATGAGGCAACACATATGTAAACAAGCCCTTAGGCTTTTAGGGCCTCCTGATAGTCCCCCATTCCAGCAAGCTAACTTTCCCCATGCTTCTTCATAGCCTCAGAGCTATGGGGAATGGTCCCAGCATACGGCCCTGAATGCGAGTACCACTTGGTCCAATGTTTAGACCCATCCAGCTGCAGTAAATTTCAGCCTGCCATAGACTTTGACTGGGGCTGGACACCGTGGCTCCTGGGCGCACTACGCATGTGGCCTAACCAGGAAAACACAAGATCTCATTGAGTTGCTTTAGGTGCAGCAAGCTGAGTCCCTAAGATATGGCATCCATCAAAACTGAAGTATGATTTTCATGTAACAGGATGAAATGCAATTTGCAACAAAATGTCCCATTTATCAAGTGCAACAACCCCCGTGGCAGACCGTTAGCCTTGTCGGATCAGTAATAACTCAGCTTAGATAGGTTATTATGGGCTACTGTACGTCACACATTGGCACTGCAAATGACGCAGCTGTATTTTATGTTCTAAGTGGTATGTATGTATTTATACTATCTAAAGTAACAATCTTGCTTGGAAAATAAAACATGTTTGTGTCTGAGGTCTTCCTTTTGTATACAATAAAGCAGCCTTTTTCAACCAGGGTGCCCAGGGTGCACCCTCGGGTGCCTTCAGGATTCTTCAGGGGTGCCTTGGTAAAATGCCCAAAAACCTGATACAAGCCAGCATGTGGATCAGGCCTGCCTTTTAGTTGCACAAAGCTACAGGTTTGTATTGTACACCATTACAACTTCCTAGCTGCCGACCTGCTAAAAAAACCAATGATGCCATCAGTTGATAAGGAGGATATTGGGCACCTGCACAGCATCCTTGCTTGCCCTTCCCCTGCCCCTTTCCATCAGCATTGGGGTCACGTTAGCTGAGTGAGAGAGAGAAACAAAAGCATACTAGTCAGTATCAGTCCTCATGCGCACTGGATGTTTTTACAGCGGCTGTTTTTGGCTTTTGACGTTGTTTTTTTTTTACAGTCAGTAAACTCCCCAGCATGTTATCCTATGTGTGCATGCACACATAGACTGTAATCAACGTTTTTTGGCAGGGACATTTTTTGGCTGGAAAAAAACCCAGAACTAGTGGGTTTCTAGGGTAGTGTTTAGCTGTAAAAATGCTCTAATGCTGAAAAACGTGGTAAATCACTGCAAATCACGACAAACAAGCATTTTTGGACTTTTTTTACCAAAAACCGCAAATGTGAAATAACTCTGCAAAATGCTAATACAAAAGCGCTAAAAAACGCTGAAGAACTCACGTTTTTAACATGACTTTACACAGCTAACGTTACCAGCGTTATTAAAATGCCCCGTGTGCATGGAGCCTCAGTGTGCAAAGGTGTATTTGCTTTGAAAGAATAAATCACCTCTGACGTTGGGGTCTCACATGTGCAGATGTTGCTGTGTTCTGTAAAACTAGTTTCGTTTTTTACATTTTGTAATGGGTGCCTCAAGATAGTGCAGAATTTTAACCACTTTACAACCGTGCTATAGCTGAATGATGACTACAGTGCGGTTGTCTAGTTCTGGGAGGGCGTCATATGACGTCCTCCCAGAACGCGCCCCAGCACCACACACCCGGCGCTGTCAGTGATTGCTGTGTCCTTCGGACACAGCTGATCACATGACTAGATAAAAGGCCAATCACAGTGGCCTTTTAACATCACCAGCAGATCACAAAGTAAATACAGTTTCCGGTTATCGGCAGCACTTTCCTCACGCTGTAACAGCGTGAGGAAAGTACTGCCGATAACCAGCAAACGTCACAGAGCAGATCTGCACTGATGATCAGGGCACTGATGATCAGTGTCCTGATCATCAGTGCCACCCATCAGAGCCCAGCAGTGCTGCCCATAAGAGCCCAGCAGTGCCACCCATCAGTGCCCAGCAGTGCCACCCACAAGTACCCAGAAGTGCCACCCACCAGTGCCCAGCAGTGCCACATATCAGTGCCCAGCAGTGTTGCCCATCAGTGCTGTCCAGCAGTTGCGCCCATCAGTGCCCAGCAGGGCCACCAGTCAGTGCTCTCAGTGCCGCCTATCAGTGCCAATTGTCAGTGCCCATCAGTGCCAACTATCAATGCCTATCATTGCTGCATATCAGTGCAGCATCACCAGTGCCTCCTCATCAATGCCCACCAGTGCCGCCTCATCAGTGCCCATCAGTGCTGCCTATCTGTGCCACCTCATCAGTGCCCATCAGTGCTGCCTATCACTGCAGCCTCATCAACACACATCAGCGAAGGAGAAAAATTACCTGTTTGCAAAATTTTATAATCGAAACAAAGAAAAACTTTTTTTTTCAAATTTTTTGCTCTTTTTTGTTTATAGTGCAAAAAATACAAACCCCAGTGGCGATTAAATACCACCAAAAGGAAGCTCTATTTGTGTGAAAAAAATTATTAAAATGTTATATGGGTATAGTGTTGCATGACTGCGCAATTGTCATTCAAAGTGCAACAGCATTGAAAGCTGAAAACTTGCCTGGGCACGAAGGGGTAAAAATGCCCTGAAGGAAAGTGGTTAAAGGCTGCCTCAACTTCGTGCTTTGACTGAAAAAAGGTATAGAAACACTGCAATAAAGAAACAGAAGTCTGGAGGGTAAGCAGCATAACAGGGTATTATCAGATGAAACATAGGTATTAGTTAATCACATCCCCCACCAGCAATGACCTGGTTTCCTGCATGTCCTAAAATACATGCTTGTAACTTCCTTCCAGGTTGGAGACATTCCCTGACACTCCCATAAACAGTACAGCTTCCCTCGATCCCCGTATATCTGCCTTGATGACAGAAAACAGCTCTGATATACAGTATATGCAGCACTTCACTCACAGCCATCACTATCGTTCTGTTCATCTATGTGTTGTCTACAGGAACTATAGAATATAGAGAGATAGCAGTTGTGGAGAAATGTATGTTGGTGAACGCTGTATAGAATTCCTAATCTGACTTCATATGTGTAGTGTAACACTTTTAACCACTTGCGCTCCTGAGGATTTACCCCCCTTAATGACCAGGCCTCTTTTTGCTACTCGGTGCTGCACTAATTCAACTGATAATTGTGCGGTCATGAAAAGCTGCACCCAAACGAAATTTCCTTTTTTTCACACAAATAGAGCTTTCTTTCGGTGGTATTTGATCACCTGTGCGCTTTTTATTTTTCACGCTATAAACAAAAAAAGGCCAAAAATTTTGAAGAAAAACAATATTTTTTACTTTCAGCTATAAAAAATATATAGTAAACTCAAAGTTGGTTATAAATTTAGGCCAAAATGTATTCTGCTACATGTTTTTGGTAAAAAAAATCCCAATAAGTGTATATTGATTGCTTTGTGTGACAGTTATAGCGTCTACAAACTATGGTATAGATACTGCAATTTACGACATTTTTTTGCAATACAGCGCTGCGCTAGTTTAACGGACAATTGCACGGTCATGCAATACGGTACATAAATGAAATTTACATCCTTTTTTTCCCCACAAATTGAGCTTTCTTTTGGTGGTATTTGTTCGCCTGTGCGGTTTTTATTTTTTGCGCTATAAAAAAAAATGCTGACAATTTTGAGGTAAAAAAACAATATTTTGGACTTTTTGCTATAAAACATGTCCAGTAAAAAAAAATGTAAAAATCAAATTTAGTCATAAATTTCTGCCAAAATGTATTCAGCAACATGTCTTTGCTAAAAAAAAAACCCAATACGTGTAAATTAATTGGTTTACGTGAAAGATATAGCGTTTACAAATGGCAGGAAAGATACTGGGATTTTTAGGGGTTTTTTTATACTAATAATGGCGGCGATCAGTGACTTATGGCGGCGATCAGCGACTTATGGCGGGACTGCAGGACTGCGGCGGACATTCTGACATTGGGGGGGTACTGACTTGGGGTCACTGACATCCCCAGTGACACCAATACAGTGATCAATACAAAAAAAAAAAACACTGACACTGTACTAATGGCACTGGGGAGGAAGGGGTTAAGTTTATTTTTCAGGGAAAGGGTTAACTGTGTGAGGGGAGTGTTTTACTAGGGGGCGGGGGTGTGTACTGCAGGGAACACCGCTGATCGGGAGAGAGAAACTCTTCTGTCCTGATCAGCTTGTCCTGGAGCTGTCAGGGAACTGACAGAAAGCACAGCTACTGCAGCTGTGCTCTCTGTCAGCGATTGTCGCATATCGCCGGGACATAGCCGGTAACGACCGGCTGTGACCCGGCGACTGACATCCGCGGCTGTGATCGGACAGGTAGGGCGGTGGCGCGCCCCCTACCTGTTTACAAAACGCACGTTTTAAAACGTGCTTTTGCCCAGCCGTGCCGCCCTGCCGCCGTATTTATACAGTGGCTGGGCGGCATGTGGTTAATCATTGCCTTGTATTATGAGTCATTGTTTTCCTGTTTTCTGTGGTCGGTGTTTTCAAAGTTATTTCTTGAAAGTGAAGCTAAAGTCAAAAAAACAAAAATTACACACACAGGTCCATATATATTTGGACACAGGCACAATTTTAGGCTTTTTCAGGTATTTACCAAAACACATTCAAGCTATAGTTATATAATGGATATGGGCTGAAAGTGCACACTCTCAGGTTTATATCCAAATTGGAGGAAGGGTTTAGGAATTACAGCTCTTAAGAAAAGCCATCCCCCTTATTCAAGGGACAAAAAGTAATTGGATAAATGAATCAAAAGCTGTTTCATGGCCAGGTGTGGGCTACTCCTTCGTTATTTCTTCATCAATTAAAGCAGGGCTCCACCCAAAAGGGGAAGTTCCGCTTTAAAGCTTTGTCCCCCTCTCCCCATTAAGGATTGGCACCTTTGGGCAGCGGGTACCCAAATTTGACAGGTACCCGCTCCCACTTCCGCTGCGATCGCCTAGGCGACCAGAAGTCTTCCTACCCCCTCGCTCCCCATACTCTTGTGGGATACGTGGCAGGTCCCAGAAGACTACTACGGGACCATTCACAAAGCGCAGCGCTTCTCGTACATGCACAGTGGGCACCCGGCTGTGAAGCCACAAGCTGTCACAGCCAGGTGCCCACACTGAAGATGCCGGTGCCAGGGAGAAAAGACGACCAGTGAAACCAGCGGTGGTGAGGACACCGCTGGACCGAGGGACAGGTAAGTGGCTGTATTTTAAAAGTCAGCAGCTACAGTTTTTGTAGCTGCTGACTTTTTTTTTTTAGGTGGAACTCCGCTTTAAGCAGGTAAAAGGTCTGGAGTTGATTCTAAGTGTGGTACTTGCTTTTGGAATTTATTGCTGTGACCCTACATCATGCATTCAAAGGAGCTGTCCATGCAAGTGAAACAGGCCATTATAAGGCTTCAAAAATTAAACAAATCCATCAGAGAGATAGCAGCAACATTAGGAGTGACCAAATCAATAGTTTGGTGCATTCTGAGGAAAGAAGAACGCACTGTTGAGCTCAGCAACATAAAAAGGCATGGACGTCTACGGAAGACAACAGTGGTGGATGATCACAGGATCCTCTCTATGGTAAAGAAAAACCAATTCACAACATCCAGACAAGTGAAGTACACTCTCCAGGAGGTGGGCGTATCATTGTCAAAAGTCTACAATCAAGAGAAGACTTCACAAGAGCAAATACAGAGGGTTCACCACAAGGTGCAAACCATTCAAAAGCCTGAAGAATAGAAAAGCGAGATTAGACTTTGCCAAAAAACATCTAAAAAAGCCAGACCAGTTCTGGAAAAGCATTCTTTGGACGGATGAAATGAAGATTAATCTGCACCAGAATGACGGGAAGAAAAAAGTGTGGAGAAGGCTTGGAATAGCCCATGATCCAAAGCACACAACGTGATCTGTAAAACATGGTTGAGGCAGTGTGATGGCATGGGCATGCATGGCTTCCAGTGGCACTGGGTCATTGGTGATTATTGATGATGTGACAGAAGCAGCCGGATGATTTCTGCAGTGTTTAGAGATATACTGTCAGCCCAGAGTCAGCCAAATGCAGCAAAGGTGATTGGACGGCCCTTCACAGTACAGATGGACAATGATCTAAAACACACTGCAAAAGCAACCCAGGAGCTTTTGAAGGAAAAGAAGTGGAAAATTCTGCAATGGCAAGTCAATCACCTTATCTCAACTCAATTGAGCATGCATTTCACTTGTTGAAGGCAAAATTAAAGGCAGAAAGACCCATAAAGAACAACTGAAGACAGCTGCAGTTAGAGCCTGGCAAAGCATCAGAAAGGAGGAAACCCAGTCTTCCATAATGTCCATGGGTTCCACACTTCAGGCAGTCATTGCCAGTAAAGGATTCTCAACAAAATATTAAAAATGAACATTTTATTTATGATTATATTCTTTTGTCCAATTACATTTGAGCCCCTGAAAATGGAGGGACTGTGTATAAAAATGGTTGGAGTTCCTAAAATTTGTACTTGATATTATTGTTCAACCCCTTGAATTAAAGCTAAAAGTCTGCACTTCAAATTCATTTGGATTGTTTCATTTTAATTTATTCTGGTGGCATACAGAGCCAAAAGTATGAAAATTGTGCCTATGCCCAAATATAGGAACGTTATGCACAAATACCTTAGAAACATTCCATAGATGCCCATCTGCATTCATTCCTTTTGTAGCCACACAATCAAATGCACTGTGAGCTGAGGCTACAAGTGTAAGTGATGATGAATGATGCTCAAGTGAAAGAACACATCTTGGCATCCCTTTAGAAGAGCATGCTTGGCCACTGCAAACTGAAGCTGTGTTGTGACAATCAGTTGCTTGATTACTGTTCCAGAAGCAGGTCTGAGAATGCAATCAAGCAACTGATGGGCAGAGTGCATAGCTAAAGTCTACACCATTCAGTGGCCAGCTACCTCATTGGAATATGTGCCAATGTGGTGTTAGTTTAAGCAGAATTTCACTGACAAATTGAAGTTTCTCTCTTCCTCCTCTTACCCCTCCTCTTCAACTTTTGGAACTTTTTTTTGGGGGGGGGGGCTGAGTGGGTACTTAGTTTTGACAGGTACACGCTTTCCACTTCTGCTGGAATCACCAAAGCGATTCCACCGGAGGTTTTAACCCGTCTTTCCTTGGCCACAGGCTTCTGGTATATGTCACAGGTCCAAAAAGGCTGCAGGACCATTCACTCAGTGCTGCCCGTAAATGCACAATATGGAGATAGCTGTGAAGCAGTAAAGCTTCACAGCGACTTCCCACACTCCGCATGGCCGTGCAGAGGACTTAAAGACCAGTGAAGAACCGACCCAGATGGTAACAGTGCTGGATCCCTGGATAGGTACCGTGAATGTCTTATTATCACAAGTTAGCAGCTACAGTATTTGGAGCTGCTTACTAGAGGTGATTGTAGCCGTATTAGTGCATTTGCGACAGGAACAATTGAGTACTGAAGAAGGGGACACTCCCCGAAAGCTTGTCCTCAAAATTGTATGTTAGTGCAAATAAAAAAAGTATCACGGACAGTACTCAATGGTCCTGTAGCTGCTTACTAGTAATTGTTTTTTAAAAAGTGACCAGAGAACTGCGTTAAGCTATCTTTTAGGACTCACACATGCAAACCGGAGATATAAGTGGCAAACTCGTGCATTCCAGTGCATTTTAATGCTTTCCTAGGTGATAATGAGTCTTGCTATGGTCAACAAGGACTAGCACTGAAGTCTGTTCTCACTGAAATCGTCGATACTGCAAAAATATTCACATTTTTGTCATAATACAAGCAGTCAGCAATACTGCTATAAAAATAATGGGCTTTTTTTTTTTTTTTTTTTTTTAAATAAAAGTGAAGTGAAAACTGTATACTGCACAGCAACCAGCCGGGTTCCTTATTTTATTCTCCAGCAGTCATTTTAGAGATTGAGATAGAATCTGATCTGGTTTTTCTCTGGTAACACAAACAGGTAAATCTGTATTAAATCTAACAACAAAAATGTAATATATTGCAGCTTACAAATCTTTGAAGGTGGTCATTGCATTATTGTTCTTTTTAAGGTTTTATCGCAGTTTACCAATATATGTAATGGCTGCAATTATTAATTTTGTAGGCTTTTTTTCCTTTAATTTTACCTAGTGATACAACCAGCAAACCAGCAACACATTTTCTGATGCTTCTACTCTGGAAAGAGGAGCAACAGAGACACCCTTGGACAACAGAAGTGTCAAACTGGGGAAAGATAGTGTTAGGGCTCTTTCACACGGATGATCCGATTGGGCCTGCCTGCCCATTTTTCAGGCAGCCCCAATTGGAACCTCCATTCTCCTCTACGGAGTGGTGGGTGTAAACAGACATGTGTCCGTTTACACCCGCCGACATCTGATCTGCCAAAAAGGGACAGATGAGGATCCAATCCCCCTTCCATCCGTCGGATTGGATGAAAACGGACTGGCGGTCCATTTTCATCCAACCGCCCATTGAGGAGAGCGAGCAGCTCTGTGTCCTCTCTTCAGCAGCGAAATGGGCACAGAGCTGTCATCCACTTGCTCAGCGGAGAGCAGCGGAGAGATCCCCCGCTGAGCAAGCAGATCCACCAAACAGGTCCACTCTGTGTGAAAGGACCCGTAGGGTCCTTTCAAACAAGCGTTACAGTTTTTTTTATCAGTGCAGTCATCTTTTTTCAAAGAAAAAAATGGATCAGTTCACATCAGCTTTCCATCAGTTTACATCAGTTCTTTATCAGTTCACATCAGTTTTCATCAGTTTACATCAGTTTTCCATCTGTTTACATCTGTTTTTCATCTGTTTACATCTGTTTTTCATCGTTTACATCCTTTACCAATGCAAAAATGGACTGTATGTCCATTTACATCTGTTTACATCCTTTTTTCATCCGTTTACATCCATTTACATCCGGTTTTTGTCTGTTCCAGGGTTTTTTTACAGAAGAAAAATAGGATTTTCTTCTGTTCACAAAAACAGATGTTAATGAATGTTAACAGATGCAGACATTAACGGATGTAAACAGATGATCATCCGCTTACATCTGCTAGTCCACAGAAATACATGACAAATACGGACAGATGAAAAACGAATGTACGGAACGCCTGTGTGAAAGGACCCTTAGATGTACTAGCAGATTTAATGGATCTCCAGCTAATACTTTTTCAACAGTTACAAAAACATTTGTTTAGCTTTTGGGATAAAGGTTTTACATAAATGAATAAAATCTGATCATTTGTAAGCACCCCTGTCAGTGTTAAATCTTTTGTCTCAACCCTCTAACTACCACATTTGCTGGACAGCTAGATCTGAAAAAAAACAGACTTATGCATGCCATACATGGGTTGAATTCAGAACAAATTTTCCTTAGAAAATCAAAAATTTTGTGCATTTTGTAATCTGATGGCAGCACCATTGATTTAGAAACAAAGCCTTCAATTACACGTTGCTACAGAAAATAATTTTCGTGGCCAAGAATTTTCTTTCCAGGTCACAGCCCATGCTCGTTTCTTTTTCAACTCGCAAGATTTTCCCATCATTGATTAGAAATTCATTTGTTTTTCCAAATATTTAAAACATGTCTGATCACTCAAATTCGATGGTTGCACGAAAATCAGCCATTTCTGTGGCCCTCTAATGGTGTGGCTTTCTAACAAAATTTCTTAGAAAAGATTTTCGAAATAAAATTTTTGGGGAAATTCGGCCCGTGTATGGCTGGCTTTACTGGCTGGATCACCAGGTAACAATAAAGGAAAAATAATATGTTTTTGTTCTTGTGTTTAATACCAGGTGAGATCACTAATAATGTTTTTTCATTATTTGGCAGATGATACGCTGTACGAGTACTACTTTCTGTCACATCATCAGCTGTAACATTGTATAGAAAATAGGATTTCTATATCACTATGTAGCTTTTATGTTCACATACTGTATGTTACTATATTATGTTTTAGGCTTCATGCACACTGGGTGTTTTAATATTGCTGGTAATGTTAGCTGTGTAAAGTCACATTAAAAAACGTGAGTTTTTCAGTGGTTTTTAGCAGATTGTAAGCTCGAAAGAGCAGGGCCCTTGACCCCCTTGTGTTTTGTTTTGTTACTGTATTGTCTCATGTTCTGTCTCCCACTATAATGTACAGCGCTGAGCAAACCTTTTGGCACTATATGAATACTGTATAATAATAATAATTTGTGTATTAGCGTTTAATGGCGATTTGCCGCTTTTTTGAGTTTGCATTTTTTAGAGGTTTTTTTGATCCAAAAACGCTGGTTTTCAGCGATATACCGTGCTTTTACCGCGTTTTTCAGCATTAGAGTGTTTTTACAGCTAAAATACCCCTCTAGAAACCCACTAGTTCTGTTTTTTTTTCCAGCCAAAAAACGCCCCTGCCAAAAAATGTTGCTTACAGTCTATGTGTGCATGGACACATAGGATAACATGCTGGGGGATTTACTGGCTGTAGAAAAAAAGTCAAAAGCCAAAAACAGCGTAGTGCATGCACTGTTAGGAAGGAAACGTATTCCATCAGCCGCTGAAAATCTGCAGGCAGTCTGAAGCCACAGAAAGTAAAAGCTTTGTAACTTTTTCATGTACTGGCTGGTCACCTGTGCCTGGAGCACTGTAGTCCTTACATGTGACAATCATGTTCTTTCACTCCCTACAGCTGTCTAAAATCCCTGCGGACACATATGTCACGACCGACTCCCTGACAGCTGGGAGTTGCCAACTTCACCCCTTCCTGGCTCTTCCTGCTGCCATTTGCCAGCAAACCAGGTGTTGGAAACGTTCCCTGTTGTAACACAGTGCAGAGAACAATGGTGTGCAGTAACTCGTCCAACACATGCCAAGTGTGGTGAGACTGCTGAGACTGATGTGTGATTGGACAATGTTACTGCTTTCTGTGCTCCATGTTACTACATATGTTTACATGATTCAGATACTCACTTATTTTACAACAGCATGCAATACCTTCAGCAGGGGCGGACTGACAACTCATGGGGCCCCCGTGTCCTTGCCCAAACTCAAAAAAGCCCATGAAAAAGGTACCAGGGGCAGCTCATGGGGCCCCCTACTGACCCGGGCCCTCGGGCAGTGCCTGGGTTTCCAAATGGTCAGTCCGTCCCTGACCTTCAGTAACATCAATATCCATACCAGGGGCGGACTGACAACTCATGGGACCCCCGGGCAATAAGGGATCATGGGGCCCCTGTGTCCTTGCCCAAACTCAAAAAAGCCTATGAAAAAGGTACCAGGGGCATCTCATGGGGCCCCCTACTGACCCCGGGCCTTCGGGCAGTGCCCGAGTTTCAAAATGGTCAGCCCGCCCCTGATCCATACAATATACAATCTACTTATACAATTTATGACCAATGAATTTCAGATTTACCAAAACTATGTAATATGCTGACCTACCTCATCTATCCAATCAACTTGTATCCTACTAGGCAGGCCTTTCCACTACATAGATGTTGGTAAATTGTACAATTAGAGGGTAAGGTGTATGGAAAGCTTAAAGTGAAACTAAGGGTCCTTTCACACAGAGTGGACCCGTTTAACGGATCCGCTTGCTCAGTGAGGGATCTCTCCGCTGATCCCCGCTGAGCAAGCAGATGACAGGTCTGTGTCTGCTCCGCTGCTGCAGAGAGGACACAGAGCTGCTCGCTCTCCTCAGTGGGCAGTCAAATAAAAACAGACCGCCTGTCTGATTTCATCCGACCCGATCTAATGGATGGAAGGGGAATTGGATCCGCATCCGTCCCTTTTTGGCGGATAGGATTGGATGTTGGTCAGTGTAAAATGACACGTCTGTTTACACCCGCCGCTCCATAGAGGAGAATGGAGGTTCCAATCAGGTGGACCAGATCGGAACGTACATGTGAAATATCCCTAAGGTTCTTGTAGAAGAGGAAGGGAATGGGTTCAATTCACTAAGCCCTGGTTCACACGGATGCGGTGCGGAATTCGCAGAGTTTTCTGTGTGAATTCAGCACTGCATCACATTCGCACATGCGAACCGCTGCGGGTGTGTATGTTAACAACACCCTGAAAGCGGTCCACAAAACGCGGAGCGATGTGCAGACTCGGATCGCATAGGTGTGAATACCCATGCAATACGATTCTAGTGTGGACCCAAAAAAGGGTCCTGCACCATTTTGGTGCGGGGGCGGTGCGATTACAGCCATACAATATGTATGGCTCCAATAGCACCGCACACAAATCGCATGTGATTTGCACAGGAATGTGGTGCGGTTCCTGTGCGAATCACATGCGATATACCGCACCACATATATGTGAACCCAGGCTAAAGGTTACCACATGCAATAACACGGCCACGTGACTTATTTGCATAAATTATCATATGTGGTAACAAAATGTCCAATTCACAAAAAAAAGAGGTATTTAACACAAAATTAAAAATGTGTCGGTAAAAAAACGTATGGTAAGCTGTTAAGTCCAATTCACAAACAGAAAGTAAAAAAAGATGTGATATTTATCACTCGGGTTTTACTGGCAGTATCACATGCGGAATTATTTCAGATGCAGCGAGGGGGTCCCCCCCAACCCCTAGGGCTCTGGTATGGATATTAAGGGGAACCCCATGCCAATTTTTTTTAAAAAACAGTGTGGGGTCCCCCCCAGATCCGTGCCAGACCCAAAATCCCTTAGGATTGTGAGGGGACCCACATGCCTTTTTATTTTACATTTTGGTGTGGGGCTCCCCCAAAATCCATACCAGACCCGAGGGTCATTTTTTTTTTATACATTTTGATGTGGGGTTCCCCCAAAATCCATACCAGACCTAAGGGCCATTTTTGTTTTTTTTTTAATTTTGGTGTGGGGTCTTCCTTAAAATCCATACCAGACTCAAAGGGCCTAGTATGAATTGTGGGGCCCACAGTTTTTTTTCCATCATTTGTAATTGTCGGCATGTTTCGTTTACATTCAGCCGTCAGTGGGCCACCCGCTGACAGCTGATGAGTCATCTGTTGTTAAGGAGCAAAAGGTATTATATTTGGGGGACCTGTACATTAAAAAGGGGAAGAAATGATATACAGAGAGGGGGCCTGAACTTTATAAGATAGGGAGGGATGCTATATGATGATCTGTACATTATAAGGGGACTGATATATGGGGAAGATATACATTATAATAGGGGAACAGATGGTATATGGGGGGACCTGTACATTATAGGAGCAGAATGGGTGATATATTATTGTTATTATTATTATTATAATACAGGATTTATAAAGCACCAATAGTTTGTGCAGCACTTTACAAAATGAAGGTAGACATTACAATTACAATACAATTTGTTACAAGAGGAAACAGAGGGTCCTGCTCCTTAGAGCTTACAATCTAGGAGATATGGGTGGACCTAAACATTTGAAGTTCAGCCATTTGACAAATTTGTATATTATGTTGGGGAGGAGTGATATATGGGGGATCTGTACTGTAATACCAGTACTTTCGGACATTTCGGACATATCCTTTAAATCCCTCCCACTTTTAGTGCAATTTAGCCATACCAGCTAGTTGTCCTGCAATTAGCCTGCTCTCGACTCCTCCCCCATTCTCAGGAATTACAGTTTTAAAATATTCCCAGGTATGTCAACTGCGTTACTACTGCAAACACAAACTGCATAAGCTGATATGACTTAAACCAGTGTTTCTCAACCTTTTTAAAGTCAAGGCACCCCTTAAAATTATGAACAGTCATGAGGCACCCCATTCTAAAATGGGGAGCCTCAAGACTGTCTATAATTTTCAAAGGGCACCCCATTTTAAAATGTGAAAAACTATTCAAATGGTTTTATATAACGCAGCAACATCCACACATGTAGGACACCCATTGTTAGAGGTGATTTATTCTTTCAAAGCAAATACACTTTAGCACACTGGTACTGACTAGTATTCCATTGTTTCTCTTCTCCCTCAGTTTTTCTCCATCACTGAGCTAATGTGACCCTAGCACTGATGGAGAGGGGCTGGAGAGGGTCAAACTAGGATGCTGTGTAGGCAACCAACATCCTCCTTATCAACTGATGAGGTCATTGGTTGTCGGGACGCTGGCGGCTAGGTTGTAATGGTGCACAATGGAAACCTGTGGCTTTGTGTAACTAAAAGGCAGGCTTTTTCCAGGCTTGTATACAAGTTTTGGGCAATTTTTGAGACATTTTGCCAAAGCACCCCTGAAGAAACCTCAAGGCACCCCATGGTGCCTGGGCACCCTGGTTGAGAAATGCTGACTTAGGCCGCCATACATGGGTCGAAAATCAACCAATTTTTCGTCTGAAAATTGGACCTAAGAATAGTTGGCCGATTTTCGCTCTGTTAGTGGGTCAATGGCATTGGCCGATTTTCGTGGTTCCCCCCCTTTTCAGTGATCGGGCATGTTGGAAAAACAACCGATTTTCGACTCAATGATGGTCAAATCGTATGATTGTTTTTCCAAAAAGAATATGCGCATGAGCCATGACCTGGATGGAACAGAAGTTTTGCATATTATATGGGGTGAACTTTATGACTTGGCCAGCTGATTTTTGAAATTAATAATGGCATCATCGGATTACCGAGCGTACAGCGTTTCAGGTTTTTGGACGAAATAATCTTTCAGAATTCAAACCATGTATGGCCTGCATAAAACTACCATTTATTACAGGTACTTATATAGCGCCATCAATTTACGCAGTGCTTTACATATATATTGTACATTCCTATCAGCCCTAACCCTCAAGGGGTATACAATCTAAAGTCCCTAACTCACATTCAAACATACACATATTAGGGACAATTTAGACAGGAGCCAATTCACCTACCAGTTTCTCTTTGGAGAGTGGGAGGAAACCGAAGTACCTGGAGGAAACCCACGCAGGCACAGGGAGAACATACAAACTCCAGGCAGGTGGTGCCATGGTTGGGATTCAAAGCAATGATCCTAGTACTACCGGGCAGAAGTGCTAACCATTTAGCCACTGTGCTGCCCATTACAATGCATTAACGCGTAAATTGCTAATATAGCACTTAATTAATTTGTTTTCATTTTTCTTTCCTTCTCCTCCTTCATGAAAACACTGTGCATATGCATATTTCCTGTTCTGCGTGAATATATTACTCTGCTTGTTTGCTGAAAGTTTTCTTCCTCTGAATACTGTAAAAAGTTTGCACACAAGAAAACAAAGAGGGGGATTTATTACAACTGAAGCAGACAGAACCTGGCACAGCTGTACAATGGCAACCAATCAGCTTCCACCTATCATTTTCAAAGGTTAACTGAACAAGCTGAAGCAAGAAGCTGATTGGTTATTATACACACTTCTCTAGATTATGTCTACTCCAGTGTTAGTAAATTGCCCTCAAAGTATTACATTCCTCAGACCATTACAAAACAAGACTTTAATCCCTCTGACAAGCACAGCCCCTGATGAGTCTGGAAGTGTGATTGCAGCTGTATTTACTGCTGCAAGATAAAGGACAAGGATATTGCCCATAGCAAGGCTCCATTCTATAGCCTGTAATAGGGAACATGTCTGGAATGGACAACACTCACAATCCTTGTCCCATAAACCAGCACTGCTGCATTTTTACATACAGTGATATCTGACTTGTGATCTGGCCCCCAGCTCTGTTCCTGCACTCAAACATGTAATCAGCTTCCACAATGATTTCCTTTTCAATGCAGGGATTATGGTGACATCACACTGCTTTAATAATGACAAGTAAAAAAAAAATGCCAGCCATGTAGATATTTGTAAATTCACTTACCATCCAGGGGTGTCCTCTCTGGTGTCAGTCTCCCAGTGGTGCTGTCACTCCTAGCTGACTTCTTTATTGTGTAGCTATGCACAGCACTTTTATTGTGCTAGAAGCGACACCCTTTATTAAATTCCTCCAACATAACTGAGTGATGAGTTGTCTCTCTTTTTTCCCTCTTTTGTGCTGTTTGTTGCACAGCAGCTCTCTTCTCAGGTTGTGTGTAGTGAAGGATTGCTGTTGGCTGAGTGCAGAGGGTAGACTGGGAATTGCAGTGAATCCCTCCTTCTCCTTCACTTCCCTCCCTCTGTCCAGATGTAATTTGTTTGGCCACAAACTTACTGTTCTGCTCTCAGGAACTCAATGAACACAGCTCAGCCTACTGGCCAGACAGCTAACCCTTTCCACACTGCATACCCGCATGTCACAAACCCTCAGAAAGTTCTGCAGACTTTACTTCTGAAGAGAGATCCTCCCATTGTAGGAAACCTAACCATCTACTGATTCTGTAGAGTGCAAAGCAACCCAATGATAGAAGGTCTCTAACAGGACAGAGGCTATGATAATGCTGGCCTTAAGCTCTGTACACACGATGAGAACATCATACTAATGATCATGCGATTTTTTTTTTGCATGCTAGTCTCATATCTAGTGAAGAGATTCTTGTACAACAGAATAAAAATTTGAACTGTAATGTATTTGTATTGTATTTTCAGAAAAAGTTCTGCAGACTTTACTTCTGAAGAGAGATCCTCACATTGTAGCAGGGGCGGACTGACCATTCGAGCACTCGGGCACTGCCTGAGGGCCCGGGGTCAGTAGGGGGCCCCATGAGATGCCTCTGGTACCTTTCATTGGCTTTTTCATAGGCTTTTTTGGGTGTGGGTGAGGACACAGGGGCCCCATGATCCTTTATTGCCCGGGGGGCCCCATGAGCTGTCAGTCCACCCCTGCATTGTAGGAAACCTAACCATCTACTGATTCTGTAGAGTGCAAAGCAACCCAATAATAAAAGTTCTCTAACAGCACGAAGGTTACAATAATGCTGGCCTAAAGGGGAGGTCCACTCACTCTGTAAAAAAATAAAAGTCAGCAGCTACAAAAACTGTAGCTGCTGACTTTTAAAAAACAGCCACTCACCTGTCCCACGATCCCACGGTGCCCCCATCCTGTATTCTAGGCACCGGCATCTTCAGTGTGGGTACCCAGCTATGACAGCTTGTGGCTTCACAGCCAGGTGCCCACTGTGCATGCACGAGCACGCTGTGCTTCCTGAATGACCCCGTCGTCTTTTGGGACCTGTCATGTGTCCCACAAGACTACGGGGAGGGAGGGTAGGAGGGCAACTTCCGCTTCCGATCGCCTAGGCGATCGCAGCGGAAGTGGGAGCGGGTACCTGTCAAATTAGGGTACCCGCTCCCCCACCACTCCCCAAAGGTGCCAATCCTTAATGGGGAGCAGGGGACCAATCTTTAAATGGTAGGTTATTTGGATCCTGTCTAAATTGGTCCTAGTATGTGTATGTATGAATGTGAGTTAGGGACCTTAGATTGTACGCCCCTTGAGGGTTAGGGACTGATATGAATGTATAACATATATGTAAAGCACTGTGTAAATTGACGCGCTATATAAGTAACTGAAATAAAATAATAATAATAAAGCGGAGCTTACCCTTTTGGTTGGAACTCCGCTTTAAGCCGCATACACACAATGAGAATATCACACGAATGATCATGTGATTTTTTTTTTGCATGCTAGTCTCATATCGAAAGTGAAGAGGTTACAAAAATTCTTGTACAACAGAATAAAAATTCTAAATATAATGTATTTGTATTGTATTTTCAGAAAAAAACTGTGCTGATTAAACGAAAAACGTACGATCCGGTATTGTCCGAGAAAAATTTTCGTGCTTGTCCCTTTGAATAGTATCAAATGAAAGCTGTGTATTAATGATCAGATTATCATACGATTGCTTCAAAAGCAGTATTTTTCATGCGATTTTCTGATCCTGTGTACTAGGCTTTACATCTGTAGAATTTTGTTTGAACTTTCCGACAAGAAAGTATAAAAATCTCTGGTCCAACAATCCGATGGTGCCTTCATGGATTTTGAAGGACCTTTAGTTCAAGTATTATGTCAATGTCTCTGTTTTTGTTCTATTATTATTATTATTATACAGGATTTATATAGCGCCAACAGTTTGTTCAGCTCTTTACAATATATCGGGAGACAATACAGCAACAATACAGCTTAAGAGGGCCCTGCTCCTTGGAGTTTACAATCTAAGAGTTGTTCTACTTTTGCTTTGACATGTGCATATATATATCAAAATTTTTCTTGGACAGGAGCAAATTCAGCTGTTTAGAAATGCATTTGCTCCCATTAGATTCAACAAAAATTTTCCATCTTTAAGTTCCCTTTAAGTCCTCATGCACACTGGACATTTTTACAGAGGCTGTTTTTGGCTTCTGACGTTTTTTCTACAGCCAATAAAGTCCCCAGCATGTTATCCTCTGTGTCCTTGCACACATAGGCTTAAGTCCTCATGCACACTGGACATTTTGATAATGCTGGTAACGTTAGCTGTGTAAAGTCACATGAAAAAAGGGAGTCTTTCAGTTTTTTTTAATGTTTTTGCATTGGCGTTTAGCGGCGTTTTCCCAAGTTTTACCGCGTTTGCATTTTTTTGTGTTTTTTTTCCCCAAAAAAATTGGAGGGGTCAAAAAAAGTCAAAAAACGCCGGTTTGCTGCGTTTTACCGCATTTTTCAGTGTTAGAGCGTTTTTACAGCTTAAAAACTCCTCTAGAAACCCACGAGTCCTGTTTTTTTTCCAGTCAGATAACGTCCCTGCCAAAAAATGTTGATTACAGTCTATGTGTGCATGGACACATAGAATAACATGCTGGGAGGTTTACTGGCTGTAGAAAAAAAACATCAAAAGCCAAAAACAGCAGCTGTAAAAACGTCAAGTGTGCATGAGGACTTAATCAGCTTTTTTTTGGCAAGAGCTTTTTCTGGCTGGAAAAACCCCCCCAAACTAGTGGGTTTCAAGAGGAGTTTTTTAGCTGTAAAAATGCTCTAACGTTGATAAAAGCTGAAAAATGCTGATAAAAGCTGAAAAACGCTAAAAAACTTGGCTATCTGGCATTTATGAGCGTTTTTGAGCCTCAAGATTTTGTGGGTGTATAGCTTTGCTAAAAAACGCAAACGCTGAAAAACACTAAAAAAAGCTGAAAAAAGCTAATGCAAAAATGCTAAAAAAAGCAAAAAAACTCATGGTTTTATTGCAGCATTCTACAGCTAACGCTACTGGCATTTTTGTAACGTCCTCTGTGCATGAGGCCGAATTCTTAGCTAACCAAATGGAGTATTCTGAAAATGACAATTTCTAATGAAATTGTACAAGTGTTAGGCTGGCCATACACCAGTCATTTTTTTTCATTCAACCAGAGGGTTGAATGAAAGAAAATAACTAGATTCCCTCATTCACACACTTGATGTGGAAGAGGGGGAATCCCTCCCGCTGAGTTATTGTATTCTGATATTGGGGAGCCTTCCCAGCCATCAGGATACACTCATCGGCACCGCAAGCACTGATCGAAGGGAAATTCTCCAACAGGCTGGTTGTACACAAAAGTTGATCAATAGATCAACTTGTTTACCACTAGACTACCCATACATGGATCGAAAATCGACCAGTCCCTGCTGAACCAGAATTTTGATCCATGTATAACCGGTTTAAGACCAGCTTAGATCATTCTGCTCTACTGTACATTAAAGCTGCATTTAGGGCTGGTTCACACCAGATGCAATCCAGTGCACTTTTATCCTGCATCAAAAATGCATTGACAGTGTTTTACATGGATTCTAATGGCCCTAGTTCACACCAGTGCAGTGTGTTCCAGCGTAGTCTACAAAAGTAGAACATGCTGCATTTTTTCTGTATGGAATGTTGCAAAACGCATTGGAATGCATTAAAAATGCACCGGAATGTACACGTTCTTAACCACTTCAAGTCCGGACACTTTTACCCCCTTCATGTACAGGACAATTTTCAGCTTTCAGTGCTGTCACATTTTGAATGAATTGCACGGTTATGCAACACTGTACCCATATGAATTTTTTTGCATTTTTTTGAGACAGATAAAACTTTATTTTGGTGGTAATTATTCACTATTGGGATTTAAAAAAATTTTTGCTATATAAATGAAGTCCCAAAAATTTTGCAAATAAATAATCTTTCTTCATAAATCTTGGACAAAATGCACTCAGCTATCTTTTTTGTTAAAAAAAAAAAATAACCCAAATTAGTTTATAACCAAAAATTATAATTTATCAAAATTCTTTTTTACATTTCTATTTTATTTTTTTATATTATTATTTATGTTTTGTTTTTGTTTTACATACTGTCACCCTAGCAGTACATGGTGACACTGTACTACTTGTGGGGGGGTGATGAAGTTTTTTTTTTTTTTTACACTGATTGCTTTTACACCCATAAAGGCTGTAAAAGCAATAATTTCTCCTTCTCTCTGGCTACATTCTTGCAGCCATTGAGAAATACTGTGAGAGCTGTGATTGGTCACAGCTTGTCACATGGTAACAAGGCTGTTGTGAATAGCCTTGTACCATGTGATCTCTGTGATCATTCACAGATTTCACACGTAGTAAGCAATGATGTCAGAAGTGACATCTTGCTTACTGCTATTCATGTGATCACTGATTGGCTAATCAGTGATCACATGATCGGGACCTCACACAGAGGTCCTGTACAGCAATCGGTGTTCTGTTGTGTCCTCCGGACACAGCGGGCACCGATCGCGGTGCCGTGCTTTCCCAGGGAGCGCACACAGGCTGAAAATGCGGGCGCCGTTTATGAACGGCAACCCGCTCCTGCTCTGCTCCCCTCCGGCCATTTATATACCTGGGCCAAACGGGAAGTGGTTAATTGATATATGGATATGTGAGTTGCCCTACAGTAACAATACATATAGCTGCTAGCACAAAATAATGGAAACTCAAAATTAAATATAAAGGTGCTGCACCTATTATAACAAAACCTCATATCGATAATATGAAATAAAATATAAATGTTGTGAAATGAACGTGAATGACTGTGTGTGACATAGATAGTGAGAAACAATGTAATAATGTGATCAAAACTCACCAATACAAAAAGTATCAATATTATCAAATGAAAGCGTCAGTTTTGCAAAACAAACATCAATAAACACTAACCACAACAACTGAGAACTAAAAAAATTGAATGCATGCAAATGTGCTCAAAGTCTATGAAAAAGACATGCTCAAAGTCCAGTGTTCACAATGCAAAAGTGTGTTGTGCATAAGGCTCCATTCACACTTTGCATTTTGGAATCACGGGCAAAGTCACAGCGGTTCTGCCTGCGATTCCAAATAGCATGGTGCTCACTGCACAGTGCGCAACACACATTTGGATGGCATTATCCCTTAATGGCACCCTAGATTCTGCCACAATTATCGCGCGTCAAGATTGCGTGGCAAACCTTGCCTTTAAAAATTATGTGAAGCTTGTCACCCAAAAAGGAGCAGGAGATTTTTTTTTTTTTCGGGCGACAAACACTTCAAGTGAATGGGCTGGCACTATGCAACACGCAAAATCGCATGTAATCGCACGTGTTGATTGCAGCCTTAGTGCAGTCAATCTTTCACCAGGTCCCCCAAAGGTGTGTTCTCATCTGGCCATATGACCCTAACTACAAACTTCAAAATCGCATAAAACAGCCCATACAAAAGTCAACCAGATGGATCCAATCAATGGAGGAAAGATACACAATCAGGATGTCAATCCCCAATGGTTAGCAGGACCTTGGGCAGCACAGTGACTAAATGGTTAGCATTTCTGCCTGGCAGCACTAGGGTTGTTGGTTCAAATCCCAGCCACAGCATCACCTGCCTGGAGTTTGCATGTTCTCCCTGTGCCTGCACAGGTTTCCTCTGGGAACTCTGGTTTCCTCCTACACTCCAAAGACATGCTGGTAGGTTAATTGGCTCCTGTCTAAATTGACCCTAGTATGTAAGATAGGGACCTTAGATTGTACACCCCTTGTGGGTTAGGGGCTGATGTGAATATTTAATATATACATGTAAAGTGCTGCGTAAATTGACGGCGCTATATAAGTACCTAAAATAAATAAATCTTGAGCTTAATAAAACAAAGGGTAATCCAGAGTGCTCTCAAACTAATTTAATTTTTTTTAAAATGCATATGTACTCACATGGATATTTAAAAACAAGGGCTTCCAAAACTGCTGCTGTGCTCACTCACATCTTGGGATGAAGAAAAGAAAAGGGGAAAAAACGCAGCAGAACACATCAAAAACGTGCATGCAGAAATGCATCCAGAATGCAGATATTGTGGTGTGAACCAGGCCTTATAATACTGGCCTCTCCTTGTTTGAGGACAGCAGAGAAATGATTCCGTTTTCAAATTTTTGGGGATTTTTCTGTTTTTTTTACTTGTTTGTTACAGCAAATTTTAAACAAATTAATGACTGTGGTCATGAGAAAGCCTCAGAGGATAACAAAGGAAAGTATTACAGTATGGCTTACACTACAATGTAAGCCCTCTCATATGGACGGCACATTGTTGGTCAGTTGATTTCTGTTTTTACCACTCCCCCACCACCAACAACTTCCAAAAGAACATGGAAACATCAAGGTCCAGAGGTTATAGCTTGGCATGTCAAGTTTGACATGCGGTAGCACCTATCAAACACGCCCATTGGAGTTAGTGAGACTGCACCAAAGTCACCAGCCAAATGAAAAGCCAACCTAAAACACGGGGAGTGATTACCTTATCTGTCAGTTGACTGTAGCTTGGGCTCAATGAACTTGTTTAATAAATGTAACTATGTTGTTTGTGCCCCAGTTGGGAAGAGTTCTCATTATTTCTGTTCTCAAACAAGTGAAGTGGGGAACATCTGCCCTGTGGAGTCATAGGCAACAGATGAAACACAGCAAAGGTTCTTACCCTTCTCTGCTAAAATAAAAAGGGTTTTGCCTAAACCCCGGACCCCGCATTCACTATATCTGGTCTCCAACAGTACACAGAACATGGAAATGCAATTATTTTAGTAAATATAAACTGCTAAACACCTTTTCTCATCAGCAGTTAGAGCAGTTTTGTGACTTCTATCAGTGTTCAGCAGAGCACTGGTTAAAGCTGATAGGAGGAGTTTTCTTCTGCTCTAGGAGGATGCAGAACCCCTGACCTATGTCTGGACAGTGCTGATTGACCCTGTGCTGATCGCATGCACTCTCCCAAGAAACAAAAAACCTCTAGCAATACACACTAAAATGAGCATGTGCAGAAGGGATATGGGTTCAGTCTTATCAGCGTGGACATTTGAACAAGAGGAGGGGCAAAGAAGACAGGATCAAACAGCCTTTTTACACAATGCAGAGGACTAACCCCTTAGGTTCCACAGTGAGTATAACAAGCACGCTTTATTGCATATACAGACTGATTTTACTGTTGTGGGTTTAGTAACAGTTTATGAGGAAGCAGTCAGGGGCAGTAAAAACACAGTTCGGTCACATGTTACCCCCCAACTGCAACTGTAAAGGAGCCCGTAGGCTAGCTCCTGTTGCCACACAAGGGAAGGTAGATCCTCCAACATGACCAGCTCCCAATAGTAGAAAATACTCTGCTACTTTCTCTCAATTAGCTCATGCAAAGAGTCTCTTACCTGTCAGCTACTTACACTTTTCTGAGTGAACTCTTGCAAGCAAAATGCGCACTTGTCAGGTGATTTAAATCTAAACTTTAGTCTTGCAGTGGGTTCCCCTCCACACTGCTCATTTTACTTTATGCCACACTCCCTCGGCAGCAGGGGCGGACTGACCATTTAAGCCCGCGGGCACTGCCCGAGGGCCCGGGGTCAGTAGGGGGCCCCATGAGATGCCCCTGGCAACTTTCATTGGCTTTTTCATAGGCTTTTTTGGGTGTGGACCAGGACACAGGGGCCCCATGATCCCTTATTGCCCGGGGACCCCATGAGTTGTCATTCCGCCCCTGCTCGGCAGTCAGCGCTCTCCTACACTGTCCAGCATCCTGCAATGTTGGCATGCCTTTGGCATCCTGCTGGTCCAGCATTATAACCCATACGGAAGAAAAATATATTTGAAATATATTTAAAAAATATTCTTCCCAAATATAATGCCATATATTTGAAATGCTACAATGTTGGCCATATTCAATATATTTCAAAATATATTAAAACAAATCTGAAGATATATTTTAAAAAATAAATATTTTTAAAAATATATCTTTTTGAAATATAATCTTCTGATTTTTGTTAACATATAAAAAAGTCATTTAACATATATTTTTACATATATTTGTAAATGCATTCCAAAAATGTAGATTTGTATTTTTAAAGACATACAGTATATTTGAAATGTATTTTTAAAAATATTTTTCATATATTTTGTAATAAAAATGCATTTGACCATGCAGTATACTTATATATATATATTGAATATATTTTGAAATATATTGAATATGGCCAAATTTGTAGCATTTGGGAAGAATATTTTTAAAATATATTTCAAATGTATTTTTTTCTTCCATGTGGGAAGGGAATATGTCAGAAAGCTGGGACCTGTTGAGCAGTGAAGGAAAGCAGCTTGGAGAAACCAATCTTAGAGCACAAAGGAGTGGAGGAGTGAAAAATAAGGTATTACCTGATTCATTATATTCTAGGTAAAACAAGCCGGTAACCATTACAGTTATTGTTAATTGTTATTGTTATTGCTTCAATCCTAGCTATTGTGATTTATGTACTAAGAACTGTAAGCTATTATTTTTTAAAGGAATAAAGTGTAGATATTATAATACCTAATTATCTTGTTTTTTTTCTTTTAAGATACTAAAAATTATAAATTCCACCCCACCCAAATTTACCTTAGTTACTTGTAAACTTGTTAGAACAGGTCTGAGAATCGCAGTACCACAACAAATCTTAATGATGTTAACACATGCCAGAGATGTTAATATACTGTATGAGTGATTTCACATCAAATCATAAGTATAAGGTCTCATATATGCATCTGGCCTTTTTTGTTTTTTTTTTATTCCACTAAACACCCCTGCATGTTAGCCTATGTGTCCATGCACATATAGACCTTTAGAGGAGTTCAGAGACTAAAAAAAGCCCCCCACTGCCAGCGAGTACACATGTCTAGACCAGGGGCGGACTGACAACTCATGGGGCCCCCAGGCAATAGCGCATCATGGGGCCCCTGTGTCCTTGGGCAAACTCAAAAAAGCCTATGAAAAAGGTACCAGGGGCATCTCTTGGGGCCCCCTACTGACCCCGGGCCCTCGGGCAGTGCCCGAGTTTCCAAATGGTCAGTCCGCCCCTGGTCTAGACTCTTCTAAGCACGCGTTAAAGCTAGGCGCATTTAGCACTTGAGCATCAATTCATTCAGTCAGTGGTGTATTTAGGTTTTGTGCTGCCCTAGGCAACACAAAAATCGGCGTCCCCCCACAGAGAGAACCTGACATTGACCAACAACACCCTTGACTCCCACCGGAGAGAGCCTTCCACTACCACTGCCGCCCATAAACCAGCCACCATCCCCCATGACGAGAGAGAGAAAAACACTCACCTTCACGGCTCCGGACATCCCCGGGAACGAGAGTTGGTCTGTGCATACACCGTCATGAAACCCGCAACCTCTCTTGGAACCCACCAGGTTTCCATACCGTGTGTGTCCCTTCTTCCATCCCTTCTTCCAAGGGTCAGTGCTGCCCCCCCTGAAAAATGCCGCCCTAGGTAAATGCCTTGTTTGCCTAGTGGTAAATACACCCCTGCATTCAGTGGCCAAAGTCAATTATTATTCTGGCCAATGAAATGTATTAACGCCCAAACTCTTGACATGGCTAAACGCACCTAAATGCACCTAAGCACGTTACACGTGCTTATAAACGTCAGTTATTTTTTCTGCCAAAATGGCGCCGCCAGTAGGAGAGAATGACCAGTGTGCATGAGACCTAAATATTAGGCAGAACAAAATACTTGGGGGGGAAACATCCCAATAAGACCATTACTTTTCTTATGCTTAGCTGCTTTAAGGCTAGATCCAATCAATCCTTAAAATTGAAACCAATCAGATTGCAAAAACAGCAAAAGCATGCACCTGCTGCTTTTGGCAAACATCTTCCATTGGCTTGTCAATTTCTCTATCTTAGGATAGTCAAACAATTGCGCATATTACAAGTGTGCATTTCCTGTATACTCCTGTAGCATGATTCTGATATTATCTGCCATGGTTCCATGTCTGTTCAGCTGATGTGGCAATTTTTATTGTGTTCTTTTGTTCACTTTGAATGTGTACAACTTTGAGGCAAATAAAATTGTTGGTATAAGTGAAAAGATGTGTCCTATGAAAGATTGTTTGTATTGGCTTAGGGCACAAAGTTTGAACTTTCAGCAGAACGCAGCTTACACCGGACAGGAAATAGCAGCTTAAAAAAAGGTTCCTAAAGCTGAGTTTTGCACAAGCATTTAATGCATTCTTGGCCAGGATATTAATTTATTTTAGCCATTAGCATGCATTAACACGGAAATGTGTTTGTGTGCATTTTGTGTTCTTTCTGCTCATAAAGCTCCTCTTCTGAACACATTGTTGATGGGTTTTTTCAGCCTGTAAACTCATGGACACATAGGCTAACGTAGAGGTGTATTTACAGTCAGAAAAGACAGTTTTTCTGATCAGGTGCCAAATGCCTGTAAAAGCTGCATTTTTAAGCCCAGTGTGCATGAGCATCCTAAAGTTTTACTAAAGACAAAATTTTTTTTTCCAGTAATTAAAAAAAGTTATACTCGACCGCTCTGTGCAGTGGCTCCGATCCTCCACTTCTCAGGTCCTCCACTTCTCGGGTCCTACACCAGCAATCCTGGCTCCTTCTCTTCTTTGTGTGTCCCCATAGCAAGTCATTTGCTATGGGGACAAACGCTGCATGCTCACTCCTGACCTGTGTGCCTACAGAGACAGAGCCAATGTCAGGAAGGGGGGTAAATCCTCTGGAGTGGTAAATTGCAAAGCATAGCATCTTGTTCATTTTATTGACAGCACCCACAGCTGCTTAAACTAACGTTCCCTTCACCTATCCTACTAATACTTTCATTGTCAGTGAATGGAGATATCAGTTGCTGTGCGAATTCTGCACCGCATCACAATCGCACCCAGTTTATGTGAACAGCTGCGGGTGTGTATGTAAGTTAACAACACCCTGAAATCGGTTTGCAAAATGTGGTGCAATGTGCAGAATCGGATCGCATAGGTGTGAATACCCATGCGATCCGATTCTAGTGCGGACCAAAAAAAGGGTCCTGCGCCTTTTTGGTGCGGATGCGGTGCGATTAGAGCCATACCGCACTACACAGAATTTGCATGCGGTGCGGTTCCTGTGCGAATCACATGCGATATACCGCAACACGGAAGTGATAACCCAGGCTAAAGGTGCCACACCAATGCCCAGAGCAGTTTTTAGCAGTGAAAAATCAACAAGATAAGAAAGCCACTGTGTTTTGTGGTTCATAAGCTTCCCCTTCATTAGGACTTGTATGTTTTGTCGCTTCAGGAATGCCTGTATGCAGAAAGGCTTAAGGCTCCATGCACACTAGCATTTTTTGTAAGCTAGGAAAACGCTAGAAAAACAACAGGTAAAACCGCTGATATTAGTAGTTTTTAGTAGCGTTTTAGAAGTATTTAGGCGCGTTAGTGTTCTATTAGCATTTTTACAGTACATGTAGAAAAAACTAGAAAAAAGCTGTTAGGAGTATTTTAGTAGTGTTTGGTAGTGTTTAGCGTTTTTTTTTTGCTGGAAAAATGCTCCATAAAACTCTACAAAAACTATTTTTTTTCTGCTCTTAGACCCTGAAGCTCAAAAAATGCTAATATCCTAAAGTAGTGTGCATGAACACATAGGATAACACCATTTAGCTTCTAGGAGTAGAACAAAATGCTAATAACAGCTTTTAGGAGCTTAAATAAACACTAATGTGCATGCAGCCTAAATGTTTTTGTAAATTCTACATTTAATATTAGCACCAGTAGTTAATGCAGCATGTAGCTCTCTTATAGGTGAGGCAGAGGTGGGGCAGACGTGAGCAAAGTTAGATCTCTTTCATAATTGCAAGAATGCCGTTATGGATCACTTTTCAGGGACTTCAAGTGTTTGGCTCACAGTTGCAGAGTGGTATTATTGAACTCAATGAACCTTTCAAAATCTGCAGCATGAGTTTAAAAATTCCCTGGCCGTTAAGCAAAACATTGTGTCTATGGCATGTGTACAACCCTGTCCGGTTGTATTGTTAGCATTCAAGTTGGAGGCTGGGGGTGATACAACCATGGCTGAGCCACCTGCTTTCACCAACTCCCAGCTGCCCATGTGCCTATTAGAAGAGGTTTTCAGGGCACTCTGAGGTGAGCTATGTTGTAAGTGGGTTGCAGGGGGTGCAGAGGTGAGCAGTGTTAGAAGTAAGGTTCCAGGGGTGCAGAGGTGAGCAGTGTTAGAAGTAAGGTTCCAGGGGTGCAGAGGTGAGCAGTGTTAGAAGTAAGGTTCCAGGGGTGCAGAGGGGAGCCATGTTAGAAGTAAGGTTCCAGGGGTGCAGAGGTAAGCAGTGCTAGAAGTAAGGTTCCAGGGGTGCAGAGGTAAGCAGTGCTAGAAGTAAGGTTCCGGGGGTGCAGAGGTGAGCAGTGTTAGAAGTAAGGTTCCAGGGGTGCAGAGGTGAGCAGTGTTAAAAGTAAGGTTCCGGGAGTGCAGAGGTGAGCAGTGTTAGAAGTAAGGTTCCAGGGGTGCAGAGGGGAGCAGTGTTAGAAGTAAGGTTCCAGGGGTGCAGATGTGAGCAGTGTTAGAAGTAAGGTTCCGGGGGTGCAGATGTGAGCAGTGTTAGAAGTAAGGTTCCGGGGGTGTAGAGGTGAGCAGTGTTAGAAGTAAGGTTTCGGGGGTGCAGAAGCGAGCAGTGTTAGAAGTAAGGTTCCGGGGGTTCAGAGGTGAGCAGTGTTAGAAGTAAGGTTCTGGGGGTGTAGAGGTGAGCAGTGTTAGAAGTAAGGCTTTGGGGGTGCAGAGGTGAGCAGTGTTATAAGTAAGGTTCCAGGGGTGCAGAGGAGAGCAGTTTTAAAAGTAAGGTTCCGGGGGTGCAGAGGTGAGCAGTGCTAGAAGTAAGGTTCCGGGGGTGCAGAGGTGAGCAGTGTTAGAAGTAAGGTTCCAGGGGTGCAGAGGTGAGCAGTGTTAAAAGTAAGGTTCCGGGAGTGCAGAGGTGAGCAGTGTTATAAGTAAGGTTCCAGGGGTGCAGAGGAGAGCAGTGTTAAAAGTAAGGTTCCGGGGGTGTAGAGGTGAGCAGTGTTAGAAATAAGGTTCCGGGGTGTAGAGGTGAGCAGTGTTAGAAGTAAGGTTCCGGGGGTTCAGAGGTGAGCAGTGTTAGAAGTAAGGTTTTGGGGGTGCAGAGGTGAGCAAAGTTGGAAGATGTTGGAAAAAATCATGTCTACGGCATGTGTACAACCCTGTCTGGTTGTATTGTTAGCATTCAAGTTAGAGGCTGGGGGAGATACAACCACGGCTGAGCCACCTGCTTTCACCAACTCCCAGCTGCCCATGTGCCCATTAGAAGAGGTTTTCAGGGCACCCTGAGGTGAGCTATGTTGTAAGTGGGTTGCAGGGGGTGCAGAGGTGAGCAGTGTTAGAAGTAAGGTTCCGGGGGTGTAGAGGTGAGCAGTGTTAGAAGTAAGGTTCCAGGGGTGCAGAGGTGAACAGTGTTAGAAGTAAGGTTCCGGGGGTGTAGAGGTGAGAAGTGTTAGAAGTAAGGTTCCGGGGGTGCAGAGGTGAGCAGTGTTAGAAGTAAGGTTTTGGGGGTGCAGAGGTGAGCAAAGTTGGAAGATGTTTTGCAGGCAATGTAGAAGTGAGCAGAGATGGGGGAAGATTAAATGTGATTAAAGGGTGGGATGTGCTGGAAGAAAGTTTCAGGGGGTGTAGAGGTGAGCTGTGTTTGAATAGGTATAGGTTTACAGGGGGTGCAGACAAGAGCTGTGTTGGAAGAGGGTTCCAGGGGGTGCAAAAGTGAGCAGTGTTGGAAAGGAGTTGCAGGGAGCTCAGAGGTGATTGATGTTGGAAGAAGACTGCAGGCAAGGCAGAAGTGAGCAGTAAAGAGTTTCAGGGGTGCAGAGGTGAAGAGTGTTTGAAGAAGTTTTCAGGGGATACAAAGATGAGCAGTGTGTGAAGAAGGTTTCAGAGGGTGCAGAGGTGAGCAGTGTTTGAAGAAGGTTTCAGGGGTTTCAGAGGTGAGCAGTGTTTGAAGAAGGTTTCAGGGGTTTCAGAGTTGAGCAGTGTTTGAATAAGATTTCAGGGGTTTCAGAGGTGAGCAGTGTTTGAAGAAGGTTTCAGGGTTTTCAGAAGTGAACACTGAAGAAGATTTCAGAGGGTGCAGAGGTGAGAAGTGTTTGAAGAAGGTTTCAGGGGGTGCAGAGTGAGCAGTGTTTGAAGAAGGTTTCAGGGGGTGCAGAGTGAGCAGCGTTTGAAGAAGATTTCAGGGGGTTCAGAGGTGAGCAGTGTTTGAAGACGTTTTCGGGGGTTGCAGAAGTGAGCAGTGTTTAAAGAAGGTTTCAGGGGGTGCAGAGTGAGTAGCGTTTGAAGAAGGTTTCAGGGGGTTCAGAGGTGAACAGTGTTTGAAGAAGCTTTCAGGGGGTGCAGAAGTGAGCAGTGTTTGAAGAGAGTTGCAGGGGGGTGCAGAAGTGAGCAGTGCTGGAAGTAAGTTGTAGGGGATCCAGTCATTCATGGCCCGTAGAACTGCTGTGCATCATTCCTGTTACTGGAAAAATTGATTGCTTCAGCAAGTCAAGCCAGCAGCTGAGATGTGATTGTGGTGTGTGGTGCCTGATCTCGCCTGGGTCATCATGTGAAATATTTGATACTAATAGGGTGAACGTCTTCCTCCAATTAATTGTGAGTATGGTAGGGACTTCAAATTGGCCTTAGTTAGACAAGGGCTGATCTGCTTCTATGTACTCTGGAAAGCACTCCTTAGATATGCCAGGAATATGTGAATAAGAAAACATTTGTGCATATGTACTGTATATTTTATCACAGTTATGATTAGTTGTGTGATAGATGATAGCCTTGTGAGCACAGTGATCTTATTGGCATTTTGAAGTTAACTACGTGTATCTGGGATTCTGATATGTATTGTTCCTATTGAAGCAGCTTTGGCCGCAACACATGTACAGCTCATAAGTGACACTCTTCTCCCCCTTTGTGAAGACTTCATTTGCCATTATTTATTGTCCATTCTTGGACAGAGCAGTTGATTATCTTGACTTATAATTGTAATAAGCTTGCAGAGGGCTAGATATTTGTTTTGGGTAATAATGTTTATCAGAATCCTTAAGTGTTTTATGTATAATCTTTTTATATTATGGTAAAATAAAATGATGTATGTTGATATGTGGTTTTTATCTAAGTGCCTTATAAGCCCGAGTACTGAAGTGTTTTTGTGATGGGATTTTGAAGACAGGATGAGGAAAGGACATGTCTCAAGGAAACAACATTACCCACTGACTGAGAGAAACTGTAAACTATAAAGATCAAGAACAGCAAAGGTCACTAAAGAGAATAACAACCTAAACATTGTTCATGGGAACCATTTGACACAAACACGATGTAAGTAATGACTTTTACAGATAGCAGCCAGTCCTACATAGAACACATGCTACTGAACTGTAGCTCTAATAAAAACAGTGAAATAACAAAAGTAAGCAAATAATTTTGCAACATAAAAAATCAATTCAGAAATGTATATTTTATTACAGCTGCATACAGAAAGCATTTCATATTGCATCTGGACAGAACTACAGTCACTGGTCATATGATTCTGCCCAGAAGCTGCCTGTAAAGATTTTTAGATTTCTGGTGCATTGCAGCAGCAGTCTACAGGCACTGGATGCAAAATAAAATATGTAAGAGTTGAGAGCATACAAGTTTGTTTTATAGTGTGTATGTGAACCCTTGTCAGAAGATTCACCCTACTGTTGACATTTGGCAGCAAAAAATGGTGATGGGAAATGCAATACAACATTCATTGGTCAACACTACACAAATAGAGTATAAATCCCCCAATGGGGACATGTGTGCAGTGACAGCTGTTAAAGGTGAGGTTTCCTCTTAATTTTGGTTGTTTCCCCAGGACTGTGTCATCCCAATGGAGACTTAGACAGCAATTAAAACCTTCCAGATATTTTTACCCTTCTACACTCTATCCAAAAGAAAAAAAGCTGGAATTCCACTTTGACAGATGAGACAGTATTGATTTCCAATATATGTAGCATCAAAATATTACTCAGTACTGCACTGAGTATATAGAACTATCATATCAGTTAGTTCTCTTCCTAAAACCTTAAATATTCAATGAAATAGTGGAAGTTAATTTAAAAAGAATATGGGGTGCTAAACAGCCATCTGTACAACTTGTGCTATGACTCATAGCCCCCCTTTACATCATAGCCCACCCTAACATCACAATGCCTCCTTTACATCTACATCCTTAATCCCCCCTTCACATCACAATACCTCGTTCATATCAACGTTCACCCCTTTACATCAGTATCTTTAAGCTGGCCATACATTAATCATTTTTCTTTTTGTTCAACCAGCAAGTTGAACAATAAAAGACCTGATTCCCCCATCCACACATTCAAGGTGGATGGGGGGAGTCATTCCCCCTATGCTATTGTATTCTGACGGAGGGGAGCCTTCACAGACTGTTGCCAGCTATAGCCACCGGCACTGATTGTTCAGGAAAAAGCCGACAGGCTGCTCGTACGGAAGTCGATCAGTAGATTGACTTCTGTACAACCAGCTTGCCCATACATGTAAACAAATATGCCCAGTCCCTGCTGAACTGGACAAATTTAAATCCATGTATGGCTGGGTTTAGTCCCCCTTTACAACACAGTCCCCCCTTTACATCAGTGTCTGGTTGCTAAGGTGCAGGGAGGCTGTAGCAAACAAAGCATGACAGTGGCAATGGGGAGAGAACTGGGATAAAAATCTGGCTGTGCTGGAGACAGGGTGGCCGGGGGTTGGAGGATGAAGAGAGACAAAGAGAGACAACCAAACTGCTGAGTGGCATGGCAGTTGGTACACTGGGCATGTGTTATAGTTGTCAAAACCCTGGATGTCTCACTATGAATGGTATTCATTTATTAGAAATCCATGGCAGTTCAGATATAACTGTCATTTGGCCTAGGTCCAGACTTTGGTCTGCCTTTTAGTGACACCTGCTGTAGGTCACAGTATAAAATATCTAAGAGGTGAGTTGCTGCTTGTACTTGCATGGTTAGACTAGCAATTCCAATACCCTGGATGCCCCACTATGAATGGTATTCATTTATTAGAAATCCATGGCAGTTCAGATAGAACTGCCATTTGGCCTAGGTCCAGACTTTGGTCTGCCATTTAGTGCTGCCTGCTGTAGGTCACTGTATAAAATATCTGAGAGGTGAGTTGCTGCTTCTACTTCTGAATGGTTAGACTAGCATTTCCAAGAAGGAGTTTCAGGTTATTCCTAAAGCACCTGATTATTACCCCTTCCTGTGGATATGTGCATTGCAGAGACTTCCAACCCCCTATAAATAAAGGGCTCAACATTTAAATAATACTGTGCACTTCATAATGATATCCTGATAATGAGATTTTACCTTTTAACAAATTATGTTTTCATTTTGTAATCTAGATACTGGAATGTTTTCTTTGCTATATTCAGTTTCATATTGTCAAAGAAAATTATTTGACATGGTGAACAGTCACTGGATTAAAAAGTGAAAGGAAATCATCCAGTGAGGATACCTGTTCCAATGATGGTTGTCAATGTTTGGATTTCCCTTCACTATAGAGAGATTTCCACTCTCGTCTTGTTGTACCAATGGATAAAGAAGTGAAAAGAAATAAGTGCGTATGTATATATTTATATTAGATATTTAACTGATTATTTTGTGGTGGCCGGTAAGCCTGTTGTTTTTCATCAGAACAAGTTCTACAAACATATCAGTTAGAGTGTTGAGACAAACCATGCTACTGACAGGGATGCTTACAATGATCAGCTTTTATTTATTTATGTAAAACCTTTATCCCAAAAGGAAAAAACCTGTTTGTGTAACTGCAGTGTGAGCTGGAGTTTGGCCCCAATTTGTTAGTGTATTTAAATCTGCCCAATATCTAACACGCCTCCCACTCTGACAATACAGCTGTCCAAAGGTGCCCTAGTGCTCTTTCATCCAGAGTGGGAGTACTCTAATAAAGGAGGTTGGTTACTAGCCAGATTACTGGGTGAAAACAGGGGACAAAAGCCTAAGAAAGAAAAATAATGCAGCCACCACAACAAAAGTGGAATTATAGGCTAGAATCTACTAAGCTTAAAACTGTTCCCACTCCCCTTCTAACACATATACTAACTACCTTGTAGAAGGAATATGTATAAATTTACCTATTCATAGGGCACTCCGGTTTGGTTTCGTGATCTCCCCAGTGGCCAGCTTCAGGGGAGAGGAGAGATCACTGCCAATGAAAGGAATGACTGGGTGGTGACATCACCCATAAGCTTACTATTGGGCATCCTTTATCATCTGTCCCTCCTCTCCGCTGAAGCTGGTGCTGGGAGTTGTTCGCAAGAATTGAAAGGTTAAGGGCAGTTGTGCCTGGAGGAGCCCATCCCTCCTTAAAGATACAGGGACGCACGTGGTGCCCACCTATACAAAATGACAGCAAAGGCATCCAGTGCATCCCTGCATCCAAATTAGCTAACTACACAAAATGGCAACTGTCCCAACCTATAACCAGCCTTAGCAGTAAGGTGAACATGGAAGGGCAATGCACATCACAGATAAAAAAAGGATTTCCCAGCAACACTTACCAGCCAGCTTGCGAAACAATCAATATGGCCCTCTCTAACAGTTTGTGTTAGAAACAGAGGGTTTTGTTTGTTGGTGATAGGTTGGGACGGTTGCCATTTTTGTGTAGTTGGCTAATTTGGGCGTCACGTGCGTCAATGTACCTTTAAGGAGGGATGGGCTCCTCCAGGCACCCCTACCCTTAACCTATCCATTTATACATGTGCTCCTACTATGGAGGCTTAGTTAGGTCCACAGTATACAGAGGACCCTTGACGCGGGACTGTGGTTTTCTCATGTATTTTCAAATGTGTGCAAACAAAAGCCTCTGTCTTTTAACGCAAAGTGTTAGACAGGGCCATATTGGTTGTTTCGCAAGCTGGCTGGTAAGTGTTGCTGGGAAATCCTTTTTTTTGTCTGTGCCATTCACAGGAACCTTTGTATTTTGTTAATGAGTTCACATAATACAAAGGCATCTGTGATTGGGCAGGTGAAGGGGAGGGTAGTAGCTGCAGTGACATTAGTAGCTGCAGTGACTCTATGGTTGAAGATGCTGAGACCTGAAGGATCCACATCGGGCTCTCAGAAATATAGCAATAGCCATATTCCAGGAGCACTATAAACCTGTCAGATATAGATAATTGAGATGAGTTCGGGAGATGTCATGCATCTCATTGAACTTAACTCATAGTGTGCCTTTGCTTTTTATAAAGGTGCTGAATTCCTGGAATTCAGCTTTAAGATGACTATTCCTACAGATGGTAGCAAATGAATGAGTGGCCAATAATTATGCAGGAAAAATCCATCTCTTAGCCTTTTCCTCAAATAGGCGCATAGCTATTGGTAAAAACAGCCTTGCCTGTGATATAGAGGCTGTTTGGAGTACATAAATTACTTTGAAAAATGTATGAATCACCTTGCATAATATTAGGATTATAGTACAATTGTACCCCCACCATCATTTGGTCCATCCTTCCTTAACCACCGCATTAAGCTTCTTGTAATTTCATCTAATAATATTGTATAATATTTAGAGAGTATAAAATAAATGAAATGCATGTATCCAAAGAAATGCAGGTATAGTCAGATACATACTAAAATGTGTCTTTATGAACTATGTTATGAATTTATCCTATGTAAAACAGAAATAACTTGTGGACGGCTGCCACGTGTCAACATTGAATGCAGTCATTAAATGTGAGAGCTGCTAAAAATTCTTGCTAGAATAGCTAAATAATGAACTTTGAACTATGAAAACTTTCATTAAGCTGCTTTCACACCCTCAGGCAGTAGCTGGGATTCTGCAAGAAGAATATTAACCCTATTTTCATAAATGGTAAAAAAGAAGAGCTTAAAGATTAAATTTTTTTTAAATTTCCCATTGTGGTAATATTTTGCTGTACAATTAAATAAATCTTTGTGTACTGTATTTATCAACAACCTTCTTACACATAAAGAAGCTAACGATTTACAGTATATCGATCCTAAACTGTTTATACACGTCATTCATAGGAAGAATGATTTTGTTTTAAAACAAATTTGATGATACTCAGTATATGGACCTTCTCAGATTTAGTAGCCCAATCAGGGGCATACATACAGGGGTCGCAGAGGTCACAATTGCAACCTGGCCCTATGCTCCTGGGGGCCCATGTGGCCCCTTGTGTCCTCCCCATTTTTCGGGAGGGGATTGGTTCCTGCACAGGCCATCCTGCCACCTGCACTGCCAAGTTCCCCTCTACACTCTCCCCCAGCTGCTGTATGGGATCTGTCAGGATGGACAGCGGGGAAGGAGGCGGTAAATATGTCATTTACCAGCCCTTTCCTTGTTTTAATGAATAGAGTCAGTGATCTGTACTGATCACTGACTGTTCATTCATAACTGAGGCATAGTAAACTGTGTTTGTTATGCCTCAATTGGTGAGTGAATGGGAAGCTCTGTACAGAGCTATTCCTGTCCATTTATTCTGTGTTGGTGAGGCTGCAGAGAAGGAGATTGAGGGCTGTGTCCTCACTTTCTATGTCTCAAAGGTGAAACATCAAAGGTCTGTTTAGCTCCTGATTTGTCACCAAAGCACCCCAATGGGGTTCCTAAAAAATTGTAAACAATAACAAAAAAAAAATGACATCGTAAAAAATAAAATAGCAAAAATAAAAAACTACTGACACCAGTGTCGGAACTACCAGGGTTGCAAAGGTTGCACTTGCAACCAAACCCTGACATTCGACCACTATGGGGGGGGGGGTCCTTTATGGTTTCTTGCACAGGGGCTATGTAGATTCTAGTTATTCCTCTAAGCCCAGTCATTATCCACTTTAGACAAGATGGAAAATATGATGATATGACAACTAAATCAGCATGTTTCAAGTTATTGTAAACTATAGGTTTTGCTTTTGCATTATTAGGACCTTAACCTGAGGTGCAGAAAGAATGGACCCCGGGACTTACTCTTGCATTTTCAATCTGTTGTCTTAAACAAACCATTGTAACTATGGCTTTGAAACCCAACTCCAACCCAAACAAAATATCAAGCAGATTTTAACTTGATGTCTATGTACTATTTAGGAAGATTTTTCCTTACTTTCTGGCCTGTCATGTGGGCAGGAAGTGTCTAATTGATCCACAGACATCAATAAAAACCTGTCAGAGGTTCTAATTGCTCCACAGTTGTGTGAAAGTTTCAATAGGCAGTAAATAAAGAGGAGTCTAACCAACAAAATCACATGCAACAACTAAATCTCAGCACATCCAAAACTTTTCTTACCGTATCCAAGTTGCTGCAATAATACTGATTCTTAACAACCAAGTTAATGGAAAATAGGAATGTGTCCTCAAAATCCAATAAGTTCATTCGCTGTCAAAACATTCTTTCACTATGCTTTATGGGAAATGTGCAGCGGAATTTTATGTCCAAACAAATAATTTATCACATCTCTGTTTCCAATTGCTAATTATTTAGCTGCATCTAATGTTTGATCATATAAGCAGATTTATAGCTGGTGTCAAGCACAGTGTACTCATTCACATCTGGAAGATAGCAGAGAACACAGCTCAAGCGTAGCTGCTTCTGAGAAAGGAAAAGCCCAACTCCATCCAAACATTTACTTTAATTTTTGGATCAAGTGGGAATAGGATAGAGCACATAAGGACAGGAAAGGATTGGAAATCTCTCCAGACACAACAAAACACATTTTTCAGTAAAATGTGGAATGGTGAGAACTGTCACTGTACTGTATGACACCGGCTCTCCTCATTTCTTGTCCTCCTGTTACAGTGACAAGAGGCAAGGTAAAAACTCCCCAATGGGGTCACAGACAGTAATAAATATTTTACAGAAGATCTTACTTTTATCAAGTCTATCCAAATAAAAAAACTGTAATGAAGTTGTACTTTAATGAAATAAAGGCTATATATATATTTATTTATATAGTGCTGTCAATTTACGCAGCACTTTACATATATATTGTACATTCACATCAGTTCCTAACCCTCCAGGGGCGTACAATCTAAGGTCCCTAACTCACATTCATACATACAAATACTAGGGCCAATTTAGACAGGAGCCAATTAACCTACCAGCATGTCTTTGGAGAGTGGGAGGAAACCAGGGTACCCAGAGGAAACCCACGAAGGCACAGGGAGAACATGCAAACTCCAGGCAGGTGGTGCCGTGGTTGGGATTTGAACCAGCAACCCTAGTACTGCCAGGTGGAAGTGCTAACCATTTACCCACTGTGCTGCCCCACATATATATATATATTATTGATATTATTAATCTTACTTCAGGCATTTATTAACAGTAAATGGGCACCAGGCATTGTACAAAATAGGGGAGTCACCACAACACACTTCATTCATAGTGCAGAGGAACAGAGAGAGTCGCTGATGCCATGACATCAGCACCTCACTCTGCATTACCAGAGGTCCATCCCTGGCCAGAAAAAAGAAGAAGAAGAGGAGAGAAAACCCAGATTTGTCATTTGACCAGCCTAAAGAAATAAGAGCAAATAAAAATGCAAAAAAAGTACAAAATAGAAAGCAAAATATACATAGACTTTCAATAGGTGGAGGGGGAAGATTGAGGCTAGAGAGCCGAGCCAAAAGTTGAGCTTAAAGGAGAAGTACAGCCAAAGCTCTTTTGGCTGTACTTCTCCTGTGGATCACTGTTTGTTCTGCACTCCTGTGACCCGTTTTGCTGAAGCTCGCTGTCGGCTGATGTCACTCCAGTCCAGGCTGGAAAAAGATCCTGACTTTAAAGTAAATATGTTTTACCTCTTCCACATCTCAATAAGTGGATGATACCAGTCATAGCAGACTATGTAACTTCTACTGGGTCCAGCAGACTCTGAAAGAATAGTCATTTTTCCAAGCAGCAGTACCATTTGGCAGATCACTTAGGATCCATTGAAGATATAAAGTTCAAGGAAGCCAGGAGGCTTTCTATTATTTGTCATGTAGCTCCATCACACAAAATCATGAACCTTCTCTGACATTTTGGTTTTGGTGTCCCTAATCTTGGAGAACAGTCTAGATACATTAACCTTTAATTGTAACATTCAGTTTCCCAGCTGGTAAGGAGAAATCAGAAATGGCAAACATGTTATTGAGAGTTACCATAGAGATGTCTTAAGCGCTCATTTAGCAAACTAAAAGTCTTCTCATACGTTTAAGTTGTTTCCACTGATGTAACAGTTGTCAGGATTGAAAAGAATTTTCTCTAAGGAAATGAAGAGAAAAAAGTTCCCTTTCAGTGAGAAAAAGAATAAAGTTCCCTTTCAGTGAGAAAAAGAATAAAGTTCCCTTTCAGTGCATAATATAAGCTGTGAACGCTAAAATACTGACGACAACTGACATCACTGTGAAGACTTTCAAGCATAATGATGTCAGAAGTACCATAGCCTGATATTATATATTGCTTTAACCCTTCGCTGCCAGAGCCACTTTTGTAATTTTTGCACACGTTTGAAAAATAATTTTAGGCCTGAAAATTGCACAAAACCCCCAAAGATTATATATTTTCTGAAAGCAGCTAAAGAATAAAATAGCTTCCAATTTTTTATGTCACACGACATTACTGCAAGGGTCTAGGAAACACACTAAAGTGAATTTTAGGGCAACCAAATGCAATAAATTATAAATATAATATAAAAGCAGAGGTTGCACCGAGTAAATAGATACCCAACATGCCAAACCGTAAAGTGTTACTAAACCCACAACAGTAAAATCAGTCTGTATATGCAGTAAAGCATGATTGTTACACTCACTGTGGAACCTAAGGGGTTAATCCTCTGCATTGTGTAAAAAGGCCCTTTGATCCTGTCTTCTCTGCCCCTCCTCTTGTTCAAATATCCACCTGATAAGACAGACTGAACCCTTAGCCACATGCACATGCTCAGTTTAGTGTGTATTGCTAGAGAGGTTTGTTTTTTTTCTTGGGAGAGTGCATGTGATCAGCACAGGGCCAATCAGCACTTTTTAGACAGAGGTCAGGGGTTTTGCATCCTTCAAGAGCAAAATGAAAATGCCTCCTACAAGCTTTAAGCAGTGCTCTGCTGAAATCACAAGACTGCTCTAACTGCTGATGAGAAAAGGTATTTAGCAGTTTATATTTACTAAAATAATTGCATTTTCATGTTTTGTGTACTGTGGGAGGCAAGATATAGTGAATGCAGGGTCCGGGGTTTAGTAACACTTTAAATTTGTGTGCACCTATGAAATGGTGATAAACTTCAGTACCCTATATTTTCTATAGCCGAAGCTTCAAAAGCCCTTACAAGTCATTAGTTTAGTGTTATGGAGGAGATATTGTGCTAGAATTATTGCTCTCACTCCGGGGTGCACAGCAATATGTAAAATGTATTACAATCAATGTTTTCACATGTAGGCGCCCCAACATGTCCGTTTATGTTTTTATGTGCGTATATATGGGGAGCGGGGCCTTACAATTTTTTTGGGGGGGGATGTTATGTACATGGGTGTAAATTTATTGTTTTGCAATAAAAACTTTTATATATATATTTATATACATATTAGGGCACACAAAGTCTACTATGTGATGATTTTTAGGTGACAGGTTCTCTTAAATGAGACAGTTTCCCCTTTACATCACAGTCCCCTTCATGTCACAGCCGTCCTCCATCACAATTCCCATAGCATCACAGCCCCACCCCCTTATTTATATCACAGTCCCCCCTTCACATCACAGTTCCCATAACATCACAGCCCCTCCTCCCTTTACATCACAGTCTCTCTTGCAATCACAGCTCCCTTTACATCACAGTCTCTCTTGCAATCACAGCTCCCTTTACATCACAGTCTCCCTTGCAATCACAGCCCCCCACTACATCATAGTCTCCCTTGCAATCACAGCCCCCCCCCCCCCATTACATCACAGTCTCCCTTGAAATCACAGCCCCCCCATTACATCACAGTCCCTCTTGCAATCACAGCCCCCCATTACATCACAGTCCCTCTTGCAATCACAGCCCCCCATTACATCACAGTCCCTCTTGCAATCACAGCCCCTTTTACATTACAGTCTCCCTTGCAATCACAGCCCCCCCCCCCCATTACATGACAGTCTCCTTTGCAATCACAGCCCCCCCCCCCCCATTACATCACAGTCCCTCTTGCAATCACAGCCCCTCATTACATCACAGTCTCCTTTGCAATCACAGCCCCCTTTACATCACAGTCCCTCTTGCAATCACAGCCCCCTTTACATCACAGTCTCCCTTGCAATCACAGCCCTCCCACTACATCACAGTCCCTCTTGCTATCACAGTGCCCCCCTCCTTTACATCACAGCACCATGTCTGAGCAATCAATTACCTATTAGACAGGACTCCCACTCCACCATTTAATGTTGGCTGGCCTATAGAATAAACAGACACCCCTGGAGGATCAACATGCATGCAGTAGACAATTGACTGGGTTGGATTTATACCAAGAGTGCATGCTGATTCTGCACATCGCATAAACATGTACTCACAAGTAATTAACAGCAAAATGGTCAAGCAATTAAAAAAATAAATATTTCGGTGGCTGGATTGTCCTTACATGTTGAAATTATCTTGGGGTTGATTTACTAAAGGCAAATAGACTGTTAGCAAGGGAAGTTGCACTTTGTAAGGGAATTTTCCCGAGAGCTTAGTAAAGGAGGCGAAGCTATGCTAAATTCAATTATCCAATCATGTGCAAGCAAAAAGACAGTTTTGTTTTATTTTCCTTCTAAGTGATTGGATATTTTTCTAACATTCATTAAGCTCTGGGGAAAAATTCCTTTGCAAAGTGAGCAATATGTGTATTTGTTTATTTATTTATTTCAGGTACTTTTATAGCGCCATCAATTTACGGAGCACTTTCATATATATTATACATTCACATCAGTCCCTAACCCTCAAGGGGCATACAATCTAAGGTACCTTTAGCAAATCATCCTTGTTATGTCTAAATTCAGGTTTAGATTTCATGCATTTAAAAAAAAAACATACAGTATAATGAGCTGCTAAAGACTGGACACTTTATAAATGAAAGAAAGAGCTATCTGGTAATAGAAGAGAGAGGACTCATGTTGGAAAGAAGATACAAGGTAGGGTTTTTAGACAAATGTACTAATGGTTTGGGTTTTTTTGCCTCTTTTGGCAGCTCTTTATAGTAGAACACACCTGTTCTTGTCTCATTTGTGATGTGTAAGGGATGACACTACCATAGCACAATGCTTTCAGTCACTAGGGCCAATCTGATTCTGCCACTTGTTGAACTGGAGGTGAGGAAAACAGTCCGTATTTTTCATGGCAACCAATCAATGTCCCGCTGTCATGTTGCCATTGCAGCTTTGAAAATAAAAGAGGCAATGTGGCTGCTTGCCATAGGCATCACAGACGTGCTCTTATCCTCCAGTTTTTATATATGGTACTTCTTGCTGAAGCAAAGCTATCATTTTATACTCTCCTTCTTGGACATCTATCAGAATGAAAAGCTGTCTCTGTTCAGGCTTTTCTCATGAGATGTAAATTAATACATCTGCTGCCCTTTTTTTCTGCTGATTAGTTTTACATTTAAAATGCTAAATTGTAAGCATCCACAAACCATCAGTCAGCGTAGAAATAACTTATGGGGTTAACGCCTTCTCCTCCTACGCTGATCCTTCCTCCCCAGATTACCAACATCCTGCCAGTTATGTAACCTTTTAGTTACAAGGGGAAACCAACAAAAAAAAAGAGCATTTACTAAAAAACTGCTGTAGAAAAAAAAGACAACTCCATCTGGATCATGGAGTTGGAGTTTTTAATGTTTCACAGATTTGCTGGGCTTTTTAGTTGTGTTTTGGAAGTTCGCAATCAGATATCTTCAGAGGAAAATCTGAAATGTTGCTGTTTAGCAGGAGTTTGTTTTCCCACCAATCTGGAATGGATGCCAAATGAAAAATCTCTTTAATAGAAACCAGTGAGGATAGAATATTGGAGCTGCTATTCTTGACTTTTTTTGTCAACCATATACTGACTTTACCGCCTAGTGCACGGGTGTCAAACTGGTGGCCATCCAGCTGTTGCCAAACTACAAGTCCCATTAAGGAATTGCAAGACTGACAGCTACAAGCATGACTCCCAAAGTCAGAGACATGATGGGACTTGTAGTTTCGCAACAGCTGGAGGGCCGCCAGTTTGACACCCCTGGCCTAGTGGGTCACTCACCTCAGTCAAGTCAACTGCACCTGAAAAATATTAACTGCAGGTTCACTTCAGATCAATGACTGTCTAAGTTAGGGGTGTCAAACTCAATTTCATCATGGGGCACTGCGGGGATGATGGCCACCAGGGAGAGCGGAGGCTGGTACATGTTCTCTGTGGTTTCATAGCTGGTGAGGAGTCTAAATATAAGGAGAGCTTATCAGATGAAGAAGCCCTGTTCACGATGACCTCCCTTCTGAGACCGTTCACAGACCAACTAGGTGACAGTGTTGCACTGCGGTATCTGATATGTGTGGGAGATCCCTCTGTTGGTGTTTGTTCTGAAGCAGTGAGAACCCCTATTATGGAGGATATGTAATATCCACAAAGCTTGTTTGACTTTTAATGTTAAAGAGTCCAATATATCTGGTGAGTGCAGTATATGTTGAATGTCACGGGTGGTGTGAACACACTGAATTTTCTGTATACAGCACCATAGTGTCAAAATTGGAGCACATTGGATTTGAACGTCTTCTCAGTTTTTGGATTGAGACTTTTCACTTTTCATTTTGGCACATATATTTATTTGGAAATGTATTTGTATTTATTATTTGGTATATGGTTTATAATGTATTTGCGCTGTGTTTTATATTTCACATCAGCATTATGGTTGCCCTCTAAGGGCCAGTTGTATCTGTAAGACTATATAAATGTATCTAATCTTTATCATAATAAATAATTGCTTCTGCATTCGATTGTTTCTGGTTTTAGTGAAAACGTAAGACTTATGCTATGAAGGGCAGTTGCAGACCGACACGGAGCCCACTCACACTCTTGTATTAAATTAATCAAGTCTGAAAAGGACAGTGGCACACAATTGGAGACCGCTCATACAGAACATGGTTTTGCCGTGATATTCTGTCTGAGCAGCCTTCAATAAAATTTCTTGAATGATACCAGCTGTGATCGACCTACTTTTCTCTTAATATTTATGTGTTAAAAGCTCCCACACCATCAGAAGGCAAGAATCCCCTACCCTTCCTTACATCACAGACACACCCACCCTTACCTTGTGCTGCTGCAGGGAAGAAGCTGGGGGCAAAGATGGGAAGCAGAACGTGCAGGATCTGGAGGAGGACCAGAGGAGGGCTGTCAGTGACTGATGAATGCTGGGACAAGGTGGGGACTACAATTAAGGGGGTGCCACATATGCAGGAGAGGCGTGACGGCCACAATAACCTCCCTCGCGGTATGATTATGTCAGGAATTTTGTACCAAAAGCGGTACCATTTTTTTGCATGGAAATATGTATTTTTTTTATTGTAGGCCTGTAATTTAGGAATAACTCCCTGAAATCTGTCTGAACAAGAGTCTAGTAAACATCCCGGGTAGGATAAAACTTGAAACACGAAATCATAAATTATAATTTAATAAATACTCATAAAAAATAATAATATAATAATAAATTTAATTCAATAATATAATCAAACCAAAAACACTGAAATTTGAAATATAGCGCCAAGTTCGCACATCACTGAGCAAAGTCGCAAAATCGTTTTCAGTGCCTGATGATGACTTTCCCCACAAATCATTATCACTCAATTCTGCAAGTGCTTCTAATTTACTATCGCTGTTCTCTAGCTGGTCTAAAACCGATTTTGACCTAAAGGGACGCTTTTTGGACGCCGTGGACTTTTCTAAGTTTCCAGGCAGAAAGAACAGTCAAAATGCAGGCAGGGCACAGGACAAAGCAGTAGGGACAAAATGTATTTGAAATGCTTTGATACAGGAATGTTTTGTTATGAAATAATCGTTTTAAAAAAAATTAAATTTTTTTTACATTTTCAAATTTGCCGCCGTACGTCCCGACGTCACAGGGACCGGAACACGGAAGCCAGATGCCGGCATCGGCCGGAGGAGATGGCCGGGGACGCTGCAGGGGACGCATCGCGGGAGCGAAGGACAAGGTAAGCACTGTAGGGAATCCCTGAGCAACGCCGCATGGTAAGCCCGAGTGTAGCTCGGGGTTACCGCTTTTGGTACTGACATTTTACCCCGAGCTACACTCGGGAATACCGCCAGGGAGGTTAAATGGTCTGGTGTGCTGGATTTAGCCCGCGGGACTTGTGTTTGACACATGTGGTCTAGGTAGTGAAGCCAGGATCAGGATGCTGCCCATGGAGCTTGTACTTTTAAAACCCATCTGAAGGCACCCCCTCCTATCTTTCCACCATCAAAAAAAACCCCTCCAAAGCCTCTTACCTGACTTTGTTGTTACGTGCCCCTTGCCAACTCCTCTTTTACTAGTGGAGACCAGTGTTCCAGCAGTTAAGACAACAGACATGTTTATAACAACTGAAGTTCTATAAGTTAACCTCTTTCCGCCAACGTGGTACATTTCCATCGAATGAACTTTCATTCCAAGAGGCCGCATATATGCAGCCCAAAATAAACAACTCTTTGTGCTGAAAGCACGTGCCCTGCGCGCTCCCAGCACAAACACCGCGAGGACTGGAAAGCCTCAGAAGCATACTGAGCTTTCCAATCATGTGACCGATCTGACAGCCAATAACAGCAGTCACATGACCCAAATGCCCACCTTCGCCTCCTGCCATTTAACCACTTGCCCTCCAGAGGATTTACCCCCCTTCCTGACCAGGCCATTTTTTGCGATACGGCGCTGCGTTATTTTAACTGGCAATTGCACGGTCATGCAACGCTGTACATAAATGAAAATTATGTCATTTTTTCCCCACAAATAGAGCTTTTGTTTTGGTGGTATTTTATCACCTCTGCATTTTTATTTTTTGTGCTATAAACAAAAAAGTCTGACAATTTAAAAAAAAAACAATAATTTTGACTTTTTGCTATAAAACATATCCAATTAAAAAAAAATTTAAAATCTAATTCTTCATAAATTTAGGCCAAACTGTATCCTGCTACATGTCTTTGCTAAAAAAAAACCCAATATGTGTAAATTAATGCCAGCATACAATACCAATGCCAGCATCCGTCTTCCGGATTCTGTTCCCTGAGAGCATCGGGACGTACTGTATCAAACCATTTCACCTAAATTTTGTCCCTAGTGCTTTGTCCTGCGCCCTGCCTGCACTTTCACTGTTCTTTCTGCCTGGAAACTGAGAAATGTCCATGGCGTCCAAAAAGTGTCCCTTTAGGTCAAAAGAGGTTTTAGAACAGCTAGAGAACAGCGATAGTAAATTAAAACCACTTGCAGAATTTATATTATTGAATTAAATTTATTATTATTATATTATTATTTTTTATAATTATTTATTATATGATAATTTATGATTTTGTGTATCATACCTGGGATGTTTGCTAGACTCTTGTTTGGACAGATTTAAGTGAGTTATTCCTAAGAATTACAGGCCGACAATATAAAACAACAAATTTCCATGAAAAACAATGTACCACTTTGACATTCAAAAATATTGATTAGTTAGACCGCCAGGGAGGTTAATCAGCCTCTGTGTCTTTTTCGGGGCAAGGTTTTTTGTTACGTTAGTGGTCAAAACACAATTGTGGCCTTTTAACCCCTGAACTTATGGACTGCAGTGGGCTGCCAATAGACTTCCTACTAGGAATTGCTGCAAATCACCATCTCCATAGTCCACAACAGTAGCTTCAAGAGTGACACTCATTTTCAGTGGGTAACATTAAAAAAACCCTTTAAAACTCTAGAGCCATTTCATATTCTTTTACTGTCTTATTTATTTTTAATTTTTTTTACATTAACCGCTTGCACGCTGCCCTATAGTAGAACTACTGCTACAGGGCAGCAGGGCTGCGCAAAATCACATATATATATACGTGATTTGCATTTCCGGGTAGGGGGCACGTGCACCGCCCTGCCTGTGCCGCCATTAGCGGCTATGGATTTCAATCACCGGGTCCCAGCCGGAGATTCCCCACTGGCAACCCAGCAATCACTGAGTATCACTGACAGAGGAGAAACCTGTGTATAAACAACACAAGTCTCTCTCCTGCCAGCAAGAACATGCTGCTGTGTATTTCTCTGCAAAGCAGCATGTTTCCCCAGTAAAACACATACAGCACAAACAGTAAAATAGCACACCGCACGCGGTTAACCCTTTGATCGCCCGAGATGTTAACCCCTTTCTGCCCAGTGTCATTAGTACAGTGTCAGTGCTTTTTATTAGCACTGATCACTGTATTGGTGTCATTGGGATGTCAGTGGCAGTTGGTCAGCTCCCACCTAGTGTATTAAAAAAAAAAAATTATTCCAGTATATATACCGCCATTTGTAGACGCGATAACTTTCATGTAAACCAATTAATTTACATGTATTGGGATTTTTTTTAGCAAAGACATGCAGCAGAATACATTTTGGCCTAAATTTATGACAAAATCTAATTTTTTTTTTTTTTTACTGGATATGTTTATAGAAAAAAGTGAAAAATATTGGGGTTTTTTTCAAAATTGTCAGTCTTTTTTTGTTTATAGCACAAACAATAAAAAATACCACTGAAAGAAAGCTCTATTTGTGCAAAAAAAGGGACATAAATTTCATTTATGCAAAGCGTTGAGTGACCAAGCAATTGTCAGTTAAAGTAACGCAGCACCGTATCGTAAAAAATGGCCTGGTCAGGAAGGGGGGTAAATCCTCTGGAGGGCAAGTAGTTAAGGACAGAATTGACAAAGGTTTTCCTTAATGTTTATCACATATAAAATAATATTCTGTGGAGCCTTTGTGCCTAAATTGTGCTATTACCACAAACAGGTGGGCAGGTATAAAAAGACTAGTTGGAAAATTGAAAACCACTTTGTGACTGTGACAGGTGACAGACTTTTAGTGACAAAAGTTCTGGTGGCAAAACTCATTTGCTTAGGAGGTCAGCTTTACCAGAAACAAAGAGCTAGTTATGGACACAGCAGGTGTCAGGGGTGACACTAGGAACTTTTGTCACCTATTTAGAAACAGATCTGGTAGACAGTGCTCATGCTATATATAGCTGTTTTCAAACAAGAAACAAAAAAACCTTTTGTGAAGTTTTGGAAAGGGTTGATAACAAAGAAAGCTAGGGCTTGGACAGATGTGTCTATAAATTATTTTAAGCGTAAGCTAAACTCTACCTAAAACTTTTTTGTAGTTTTGGATAGAGTAAGAAAGGTTTAGAGATTTTTATTTGGGGAAATCCATTTAACTTTTTATCTTTGTGGCACATGAACAATAAATAAGGAGAACTGGTACCTCCCCACATGGAAGAAAAATATATTTGAAATATATTTTAAAAATATTCTTCCCAAATATATTGACATATATTTGAAATGCTACAATTTTGGCCATATTCAATATATTTCAAAATATATTTCAATAAACATATATATATATATATATATATATACTGCATGTTGAAATTAGTTTTTTATATATTACAAAATATATGAAAAATATTTTTAAAAATATATATTTTTTAAATATACTCTTCAGATTTTTTTAACAGATAAAAAAGTCATTGTAACATATATTTTTACATATATTTGTAAATGCATTCCAAAAATGTAGATTTGTATTTTTAAAGACATACAATATATTTGAAATGTATTTTTTAAAATATTTTTCATATATTTTGTAATAACAAAAGCATTTCAACATGCAGCGTATATATATATATATATATATATATATATATACAGCTCCTTTCACACTTGCGGTGGTGTCTACAACCCCTGAAAAGTGATGACAGTTAAAGATGAAAGGAGGTTTGCAGGCATTCACTTTTTTTTATTTTTGTTGAATGCCAATTTTATATTGTAGGTCCGCACCACAACTGCAAGTCAAGCATGGCTTAATTCACTTACATAGGAGAGTCTGACAGGCAGTGCCACCTGTCAGAATTAGCATGTAGCGTTAAAATTGCTGCACCACTATGCAATGTGCAATGTGTATCTATCCGAGTGGCTGCTTGTATGTGTGTGGTTGGGAAGCAGTAAAAATATGCATCAGCTGCCTGTATTTACCTTCACCCCCAGCCAGTGCCAGGACAAGGTCATCTAGCGCCCTCCCTCAAAATGTATGAGCATTATGTGTCAGCAAAAATGTCCTCACTCCTCCCCTCAAAAAAATGAAAGCAGTATAGGAGGGCTATAGAGTACTACAGGATCGCAGCGTCGGGGCCCCCGCACTAGAGATGCCACTGGCTGTCATATTGCCACTGTGCAGTGTTTGCTTAATCACACTGTACCCACATTCTTTGTTGGGAGGAGATGGGGAAGGGTAAACAAACACTGCACAGTGGTGATCCAGCAGTCCCGACCCAGGAGAGGAGAAGGAGTTGGAGGTGAGAAAAAACAAAACCTGCCCATACTCCGGTTAAGCAAGAGAACAGTGACATTCTCTTCATACCTGCTATCTTACCTACACATAGTTGTGGACATTGTATTAAGTTAATACGTGTTGCAGCCTATTTCCTATAGTCGCTACTATTGAACACATTTACAGTACATTTAAATCATCAGAACTGACCACAGTGTACGCCTCCTGCAGGCCAGACCACATCAGTGCTCCCTGAACCATTGGCTTATCCTTGTAAAGGAACTTCTACCACTATTGCCATTGGACACCGCATTCCAGAGTGGAGTTGCCCATTTGCCAGCAAGCTCATTTGCCAATTTAATACTTTATTTGACTAAAAGCTGCTCTTTTCCCAGCACATTAAATTAGAAAAATCGCACGTCATTTAAAGGGAGAGTCCTTGCCCTTTCTTTTACCTCCCCATTGTATCCATTCTGTCAGGAACTATCATCTACATCGCCTATAGTCCCACCTATATGTGCACCAACTGGACCCCAGCAAGCGCGCAAAGAGTCCTCACTGCACTTAAAGGGACATTGACTACCCTAGTCAAAGAGCTCTTTTACCTCAGATTTAAACCTTGCCGTCAGACTCTGAGGGCCCAAACTGAGCTAGTCCCATTATTGCTAGATCTTAATGCTCACTGGGGTTGCTACTGCCTCAGCCGGAGGCATTGGGTTAATTTCTGAAAATAGGCCTGCTAACGTTGATTGAACTTCTGCTATATGTGTTACTTATTTGCTTAAAGTTATACTAAGGGTGATTATTGCCATTCCAAGTAACAATACCAGTTTTTACTGTTCAACCAGGTTTACAATGAAGTTTAATATAAACCTCATATCAGTTTACTCTAATCTGTGTGTAAGTCAACTTTCTGGTATTATAGTGTCTACCACTAACCAGATGTGCTGAGGGCGTTCTTGGAGTCGAGGTGCAGAACAGTGAACCCAAAATAACCAAGCGGCTCCTTTGGGAGTAGCGCTACACTATTTTACCAAGCTTACAGCCAAGTTTAATATAAACATATCAGTTCACTCTAATCTGTGTAAGCGTCTATTTTCTGGTGATATTTTACTCTGGTCTGAAGAGTGCTATGGTGTCAGCAGGACTTGAGTTTTCAGAGGGGTCCAGAGCCACAGGGAGCCCTAAAATAACTCAGCGACTCCTAAGGGGCTAGTGCTACATGTAATTAGAATCATTTTGATGTCAAAATGCTGAAAATAATAGCAAAGATCCAGAATTATCTGTTTGGACCAAGCATTAAGTAAACTGGATGGACACTGTACCTTTAGCACAGATACACAGTGGATATTACTTACCAAATGGTATCTGCATATACAGACACAAATCATATCAAACTGCTGAAGTGCAAACTAGTATTAAATACAACTGTAAATGCAGAAAAGTCTTGTCCTTTGTCCTTTGTGACAAATACAATGCCCCTTCTCATTGTCAGTTTAGATATCTGCAGATTTCGTATATGCCTTCAGTAGCCAATTTCCACAACACCATCTGGCTCTCACATGCTCTGATCTTGCAATATTGCTTCGGTCCGACCACCTTGTAAATTCAGCCTCAGCCCTTTATCAACACCTTCTCATGTCCGCTTTTACAGATCTGGCTGGGGTCTGGGCCATTAAGGGACAAATTCTGTTCTTTTTGTGTTTTTTGGTTTTATAGCACAAGCCACACACATACACTGTATTACATTAAGTAGTATTTTTTTTCTTTATTGACCATCAGGTGATATCCCCCATGTTGGCTTGGTTACTTGGTCTCTGTGTAACCTTATCTGAAAACTTAATAAATCAGATTTATTTGAAAAAAAAAAGGTAAAAAAAAGCCATAGTGCATGCTATAATGGGGACATCACAGTGCAAATACTCAGATATACCAGCTGTGCAAGTGTATGATTTTATATGCTGCTGCCTGTGTACAGGTTTTCAACGATAAAACGATAAATATTTATATACACGTTAATGTTTTTATTCTGACAACAGAAAATATGTGTTTTTAGGAGATACCCATTTGCTTGGTATATACAAATTGCATTGCATAGCAAGCTGGTCACATTAGCTATTTTTCCAAATTCAATTCACTCAAGTAAAATGTTGATATGAGCATTCCTTAAATCGCCTTCTTGGACACATTGAACACAAGTGAGTACAGTATGCTTGATATGTTCTGACATTGCATGAGCTATGTGCTCATGCGAGCACCCAGATACAAGTGTATTATGGCATAAGCATGAACCAAAGGCTGTTTGTCAATTTATTTTACTTGTTGGCTGGTATTACTATAGAATATCAGAAAACAGAACTCCAGTTAAAAACACGTATAACCCATTCAAAGGTAACATTTGAAAAAAAAAGCTTTTTGCTGCAGTACTCACCTTCAAAATGGAGCACTTCCTTTTTGCCACTAGATGTCCTCATTCTTCCAGGTTGAATGATGGACAGCAACATTTAAGCCAGTTCCTCTGAGCCAGGGCTGTCATGGACCCACCCACAGCCTATGAGTGGACAGTAAAGAAGAATGTGATATGCTCATTTCCCTGTCATTCTGCTTTCTACTCCTATCAGCATGCTCCTCATCAGCTCCTCATCTTACCCCATTCTGAGTTCTGCTATACATTCACTGCAAGAGACTGATACAAAGTCAGATTCAAGGACGTAAAATTCTTGTAATTAAAAAATAAATAAATTTAATGGATAATTAATTTGCTTCTTTTTTTATCTAACTAGAGTTCAGCTTTAAACTTTTAAGCCTTTCAAAATATTTAATGCATTGCTTTCTTAGTTTCGCATTCTTTTTTTCCATCGTTTCTAGATTTTTTAATATGGTCAGATGTATTAGGAGACAAAAAAAAACACCCACAATAATAACTAAAGCATATTACTTCCTAGCCGTTCCCTGACTGGCAGTAAAACTGTTAATTCAGGCAGCAAGAGAGCTGTAGCTGTTAATGCGTCACAGTTCCAGACCTATTTCCTGCTTTCCTAATGCTAAACAGGCTTCTCATTCTTTAGTCAAAAGAAAAAAAAAAGTTCCCTTGGTTCCCTGGGCCTCAGCTCAGCAGAGAAATAATGTATATTTAAAGCGTGTGGCTGACAGATAAAGGGGGATGGAGCGTTGGAGGATGCAGGAGTCACCCTTTCCAGGAACCCTTCATCAATAGAAATTTTTCCAACAGAAGTTCTGCCTAAAAAAGTGAGGACACTATAGCTGGGGGATTTATGTGACATAACTGCACTGTGATGGTTTAATCATGCAGGTGCCATATTTAATAACAAAACTCAGAGATTAAAATCTCAATTCCTTTTTTCTTCTATGGGATCTAGTGCACAGGGAATCAGTCTCGAACAAGTGATCTCTTATTATTGCAATATGCAGTATAGGTGTCAGTGATTAAAATTAACCTATGCTCAATTTGAAACCACTACATGAACTCTGCTATTGCCTTTATTAACCAGAAATGCCTCTTTTGTCCTCCTCTGTGATTTTGTTTCACTAAACTGCTAGAGCCCTGAGTTTCCATGATTGATGCAATAGCCCAGCAGGTTATTATTACAGGTACTTATATAGAGCCTATCTTGTATATGGCTGGGAAGCTTCATTTCTTTCCAGGTCATAGCTCATGCTCATTTCTTTTTTGATTTATAAAGTATTTCTTGCACCATTCTCCCAACATTGGTTAGCAATTTATAAATACTGTATATATATTATTATTACTACAGGTTCTTATATAGCGCCGTCAATTTACACAGTGCTTTACATATATATTGTACATTCACATCAGTCCCTAACCCTCAAGGGGTGTACAATCTAAGGTCCCTAACTTACATTCATACATACACATACTAGGGCCAATTTAGACAGGATCCAATTTATCTACCAGCATGTCTTTGGAGTGTGGGAGGAGGCTGGAGCACTGGGAGGAAACCCACGCCAGCACAGGAAGGACATTCAAGCTCTAGGCAGGTGGTGCCGTGGTTGGGATTCAAACCAACGACCCTAGTACTGCCAGGCGGAAGTGCTAACCATCTAGCCACTGTGCTGGTTCCTGATAAAGAAATACACCAGCCATAGTATCAGGAAACTTTTCATGCCCCATTCACACTTGGCTATTTGAAATCACGTGCAGAATTGCATGGCATTTACTGCAAAACATGCAACGCACATTTGGGTGCCATTCTCTATTTATGGCACCCCAAATGTGATGTAATTCTGCTGTGATTGTTACACATGTCTTTGGAGTGTGGGAGGAAGCTGGAGCACTGGGAAGAAACCCACACTGGCACAGGGAGGACAGTCAAGCTCCAGGCAGGTGGTGCTGTGGTTGGGATTCAAACCAACGACCCTAGTACTGCCAGGCGGAAGTGCTAACCATCTAGCCACTGTGCTGGCTCCTGATGAAGAAAGACACCAGCCATAGTATCAGGAAACTTTTCATGCCCCATTCACACTTTGCTATTTGAAATCACGTGCAGAATTGCATGGCATTTACTGCAAAACATGCAACGCACATTTGGGTGCCATTCTCTATTTATGGCACCCCAAATGTGATGTAATTCTGCTGTGATTGTTACGCGACAGGATCGCATGGCATGTGTCATCTGAAAAGGAGCAGGAGCTACTCTAGGATGACAACTGTGCATTGCGCAGCCCTTTCAAGTAAATGGGATAGCCCTATGTGATATGCAGGATTGCATGACAATCATGCTTTAAAAATCGCATGGCGGGAACGCTCATTCCCGATATGCAATATGTGAATGGGGCCTAAGAGGGTCTAAACCTGTGTTTCTCAACCAGGGTTTCTACTGAGGTTGCTAGGGGTTCCTCAAACAGTGAGCAGTGATAGACTGTTCTCCCATCTACATTGACCAACAATGCAAGGGGGAAACATTCCACGAACCACCAATGTAAGGAGCACGTATACAATGACCACTAATGTTAGAGGATGCCACAGTATTACTGTCCGCCTTTCTTTTCTACAGTTTTTATTCATTTTAAGAATATTATTAAAAATAATTTTGTAGGGGATTGGTAAACAAATTATATACCCTGGGTGTCAACATAGCTAGGTTTGGCACATTACTTATTTTTAATTTAAAAGTTTTTTACCTTATGGACCATACTAATATGCCACGAGTTGTAGGTACTGTATACTCCTTTTTAGCAAAGGTTCCCTAGAACTTGATATCTTTTTTTTAAGGGTCCCTTGGGGTAAAAGGTTGAGAAAGGCTGGTCTGAACTAATCACTGCAAGTCATGAGCTCCAACCAGAGGGTCTTAACAGCCAGGTAACTAGCATTTTCAGAAGGAGTTCGGCAATGGTAGCCCATGTTGTTCTCTTCTGACTTTGAAATGACTCCTTATAGGAAACCTTTTCTGATAGAAAACATAGGCTGATATCACTGAGCTATCATTTTGCAAATTTATAATACGTTTACAAGCACTGACCTGAAACAACTATGTTGATCATGAGTTCTAACTTCACTAGCTACATGCTTGTTCGAGGTCATTTACTCAGAAAGTGTTGAAGTCAGCAGGCATAGGTTTTATTGTACACATTTCCTTTAAAGATGAATTCTAGGCAGGGTTTATTGTTACATAACTACATTGGTCCAGCTTGGAACTCACCCATTGGGTTGCAGTTGTGGCATGGTTGCATTGGCTCCAATGGGTGAGTTTGGATGTTTGAACTGTGTCTGCCAAGTTAAAGTTTCTGTATTGCAAAGCATTGTGGCCACAGTAATGTGTATTCACCCCAGCCCCCAACATGGTTCTTTGTCAGGAGGGCGGTCAGCAGTGGCAAAATTCTGTTTTTACCGTCTGTGTGAAGGAGACCATTATCTGCACTAGCAAATGTGTGCCTGGTTGGATACAAAGCCTTTAAAGGCATGGTGAGCTTCCTACCTGCCTAGAGTAATGAATGAATTTAATGAAATATAATTAATTTATATAAATACGTTTTTAATGTAATGCTACCTACTGAATGTGTTTTAGCTGAAGATACAGTGCCTTGAAAAAGTATTCATACACCTTGAAATTTTCCATATTTTGTGATGTTACAACCAAAAACGTAAATTTATTTTATTGGGATTTTATGTGATAGAACAACAAAAATGGGCATGAAATGGAAGTGGAAGGAAAATAATAAATGGTTTTCAAAATTTTTTACAAATAAATATCTGAAAACTGTGGCATGCATTTGTATTCAGCCGCCCTGAGTCAATATTTTGTAGAACCACCTTTCACTGTAATTACAGCTGCAAGTCTTTTTGGGTATGTCTCTACCAGCTTTGCACATCTAGAGAGTGAAATGTTTGCCCATTATTCTTTGTAAAATAGCTAAAGCTCTGTCAGATTGGATGGAATGGAACCATTTCATTGTAGCTCTGGCTGTATGTTTAGGGTCATTGTCCTGCTGGAAGGTGAACCTCCGCCCCAGTCTCAAGTCTTTTGCAGACTCTAACAGGTTTTCTTCTAAGATTGTCCTGTATTTGGCTCCATCCATCTTCCCATAAACTCTGATCAGCTTCCCTGTCCCTGCTGAACAAAAGCATCCCCACAACATGATGCTGCCACCACCATGTTTCACGGTGGGGATAGTGTGTTCAGTGTAATGTGCAGTGTTAGTTTTCCGCCACACATAGTGTTTTGCTTTTAGGCCAAAAAGTTCAATTTTGGTCTCATCTGACCAGAGCACCTTCTTTCACATGTTAGCTGTGTCCTCCACATGGCTTCTCACAAACTGCAAACAAGACTTCTTATGGCTTTCTTTCAACAATGGCTTTCTTCTTGCCATAAAGGCCAGATTTGTGGTCTGCATAACTAATAGTTGTCCTGTGGACAGATTCGCCCATCTGAGTTGTGGATCTCTGCAGCTCCTCCAAACTTACCATGGGCATCTTGGCTGCTGCTCTGATTAATGCTCTCCTTGCCCGGCCTGTCAGTTTAGCTGGATGCAATGTCTTGGTAGGTTTGCAGTGGTGCCATACTCTTTCCATTTTGGGATGATGGATTGAACAGTGCTCTGTGAGATGTCCAAAGCTTAAGATATTCTTTTATAACCTATCCCTACTTTAAACTTCTCCACAACTTTATCCCTGACCTGTCTGGTGTGTTCCTTGGCCTTCATGATGCTGTTTGTTCACTAATATTCTCTAACAAACCTCTGAACGCTTCACAGAACAGCTGTATTTATACTGAAATTAAATTACACACAGGTGGACTATTTACTAATTGGGTGACTTCTGTAGGCAATTGGTTCTGCTAGATTTTAATTAGGGGTATCAGAGAAAAGAGGGCTGAATACAAATGCACGCCACATTTTTCATATATTTATTTGTAAAAAAATGTGAAAAACATTTATCATTGTCCTTCCACTTCACAATTATGTGCTACTTTGTGTTGGTCTATCACATAAAATCCAAATAAAAAACATTTACGTTTTTGGTTGTAACATGAAAAATGTGGAAAATTTCTAGGGATATGAATAATTTTTCAAGGCACTGTATAATTGTCATGAACAGGAAATATCAATTAGGAACAGATATGGATATTCAAAATGAATGTTATGTATAAATGGACACTGTTTGAGCAACAGTTCACATCTGTGCAATGCATTTTAGGTGCACTGGGCTTTAGATGCATTTTACATGCATTTAGGTGCTTGCCATTGATCACTATATAACATGCATTTTGATGAAACAATACATTAAAGATGCAGCGCACCTAAAACACACATAAAACGCACGGTAATGTCTAGCAGTTTCCATAATTCTCAAGGATCTGTGAGAGACCCTTTCAAACAGAAGATAGATGTAGAGCAGATTTTGTTTTTTAACAAACAAAGCATTCAAGAACAAAGGCGGACAAGGGTAAATAACGGTCTACATATTATAATTACCTTTGAATTTTGTGTTTTGTCTGGCCTTCTTATATTAAACAAAAGATACACGCAATAAAAACAAGACTTGCGGGAAAAGAAAAGGTTACTGTGATGAATATTTTGTTTCAGTTTGAATGAAGTGAGATGCTCTAGTGGATGAAGTGAAGTTTCCCACTCAGATCCAATGCCAAGTCTCACACTTCTTACTGGTTAGTCTTTTGGATACAGTCCAGAATACATTTATCCACCACATTTCACATCTGTAGACTGCTTTGTCTTTTTTGCCAACTGACCTTTTTTTTAATTTTACACTAATGGTTGCAGGCTAGAACTGTGAGAGCTAAAGAAACAAATTAAGTATTTGAAATGTTAACAAAGTAAAATAGGAATAATCTAAATAGCATCAGGCTAATTATGGCCAGAATAAATCTAATAGTGTGAACATTTCATGGAAACAAAAGTCATAATGTTCACAAATGTGATAATACTCTGATGGGTCACAGCAGCTGGTTTATAATTTGTCACTGCCTGTGGATCTTGTAGATTTAGCAAGTTGCAATGCTCTCCATACAGACTGGGTCTTGGGAGGTCTTTTGCATACAGTGACATTTGAGGTGGGGGAAGGGAAGTTCTGTAGCATTGGCTTTCTTGGGAGAAATGCATCCTGGCTGATTGATTTTGGGCAAAAAAAATCAGGGGAAGCATGCAGACATATGAATATTGCCCAATCCAACAGTAACAGCCGAAGCAGCAAACACTCTTATGTGTAATATAAACAATAAAAATATGAGCGCTGGGTGATAGCAGGAAAAACAGAGGGGAGCAGCCAGCATAGAAGAGGAAACAACCTCAAATCCTCCAAGATATGCCAAGAATAATAGTACAGATGCGGCGCTATAGAGTATTAACAGTACACAAATGGTATCTCAAAGTAACAAAAGTATTGGATATAGTTCATGCGAAATAATGTGACTGTGGTGACACAATGAGCAACAATTAGCTTTTGTGACTGCTGTGGCTGGAAGCAATGAGCATACTATGCTCTAACCAGATAGCACAGATTAATGTGCGTTGGAGTATATAAGATCTACTCCTAGGTACTCTGGGGGTGGGAACTCTGCATGCGGATGTGGTCATCAGGTGGGGGTGCCTCACCAGCTGTCATCTACCCAGGGCAGGTTTCTACATCTTAGATTAGCTGCATCCAGCAGTGCAATTTCCAGCCATCAGGGGGATCATACATTCAGATGAGAATCCAGAAAGGTTCCTTCAGGATAAGGACTCTCGGTGCCAAAAAAAATGAGCCTAGAGAGAAAGAACTCCAATAGTGTAGTATGTTTAATAATCACAAAAGGAGTAACATCAAGGTACAGGTAAAAAAGAACCAGCACTTACATCTGAGGTAGACAGTAGGTCATGCAGTTAGTGTTCCATGAGAAAGGGTACCTCCCAAACGCGTTTCGTGTAACAACACATTTGGTTAGTGCATAGTATGCTCATTGCTTCCAGCCACAGCAGTCACGAAAGCTAATTGTTGCTCATTGTGTCACCACAGTCACATTATTTCGCATGAACTATATCCAATACTTTTGTTACTTTGAGATACCATTTGAGTACTGTTAATACTCTATAGCGCCGCATCTGTACTATTATTCTTGACTCTCTTATGTGTGTAAGCACCGTAAATATTTCCACATTTGCAGTCAAATTTTAGAAAGCCCCACTATATGTTCGTTCGTTATGTGTTCCCATTCACGCAGCATGCCTGAAAAAATGCTTTTTAAAAATAATTTGTACCTTTAGATGTTTTTCAGGAGGAGATTTCATGGCTGGCTGCAAGGTTTTTTGAACAATATTGGAGTGAGCCTGTCCTAAGTCTGTCCTAATTAACACTGTTAATACATATTGTTATTGCCCTCTAGATAGGCTGTTTAAAAAATCTAGTTTTTGGCTCATTGCTGAGTATGGAGCAGTGATTGATTGTTTTGGTCTGCATGGGGTTTCCTGAGCTGAGAGTTTGATTACTCCCACCTGTTTCTGAAAGAAGTTTACAGACTATAGGGCTGGGACATTCAAATGATCAGTTGTATATTTGTCATGCCCCAGTCAGTCTTTGGAAGGAAGCATCCAGAAGGTTGCTGGAGAGTCGATACATGTGCAGGAGGCCTGAACAGATTGTTCTTTTTCTTTCAGGGAAGGTTCCAGTTCTCTTGAGACTGCTGTCCCTAGAGGCAGCTTTATTGAGACAAGGGATTGCAGTGTGAGCCTCATCAGCTGCTGAGCTGGGGGCCTGGAAAAGATTGCCAATGGATGTTTGCTGAAGGGCACTGCACTGAAGTCGTGGTCTGAAGAAGGATCTTGTTATTACCCTCACTTAAGATCTACCTGCGGATGCTGGGTGACAGACAGCTCCTGGGACAATGTGAAAGACCATGCTGGGGACTGATAGTTGTGCATGTGCCATAAGAACTACATTTCAGGGAATTTGATAATGAACTGCTTCCCTAGGGTCCCAGACATACTAGTCATTCCCTGCTACCTCCAGAAAGCTGCTGCTCATTTTGGAGTATCATGTGACCCTAAACCCCTCTCCTGTTGAAGTTCTTCAACAATAAATACTAAAAAGACATCCCATAGACTGAGCCTGAATTGTCGGTGTGCATGGAACTGTACATTTGTGACTTGCAGCCTCTGTACTACTTAAGAGAACCTGTCTGTTCTCAGCGGGTGAGCACTATACATATGATTCAAGAAGCCCAGCCTCTATTATTATTATACAGGATTTATATAGCACCAACAGTTTGCTCAGTGCTTTACAATATAACAGGAGACAATACAGCAACAATACAGTTCAATACAAGAGGGTTAGGAGGACCCTGCTCCTTGGAGCTTACAATCTAAGAGGGAGGGGCTAGTGGTGCAAAAGGTAATAATTGTGGAGGATGGACTGGTAGGAGGAATAGAAGATTCCATTATTGGCTGAAGGCATGATAGGCTTCCCTGAAGAGATTTCAGAGATCACCTAAAAGTGAGTAGAGTCGGTGATAGTCTGATAAATTGGGATAGAGATTTCCAGAGGATGGGGAGGCTCTGGAGAAGTCCTGGATATGAGCATGGGAGGAGGGGAAAAGGGAGTTAGAGAGTATGGCGGCTCTCCAGCTGTTGCCAAACTACAAGTCCCATGAGGTATTGCAAGATTGACAGTTACAAGCATGACTCCCAAAGGCAGGGACTTGTAGTTTCGCAACAGCTTGAGGGCCACCAGTTTGACGCCCCTGCTATACACCTTTGTTAGGACAGACAGTATTCAAATCTAGTTACAACTGATAATGAAGATCTGCCTGCACAAGACAGCCAAGGTTGGTTATGGTAAATACAGCTGCCCAGGCCTCTCATAAACAAATAGATCTACCTAATATTTGTCCTTGCTGAAGGGTCCAGAATCAAACCTCTAATAAAGGTAAGCTGTATTTTTAAATATTTATTTAAGTTATGCTAAGTGAATATGTACCAAAGAAAAAGTAGGTGTCCTGTCAATTTGGCTGCAAAAGTGGAAATAAACTTTTACCCATTCTAGTACATAGAGAATAAAGAGATGCTGTGAGACTCATACAGAATTTCAGAAGAATGCTCTTTTTATTAACAGCATGGAGTGCATAAAACTCTTCTGGTCAGTGATCACAATCTCGTGACAAAACAGCTAATTTTTGTTATTGACAAGATAAAATAAAAGCAGTATAAACAGTAGTATGATTCCGCGAAGTGTAGTAAAAACAAGCATTTAAATTTATCTGTCATCGGTTTGGAATAGTCAAACAATTCAAATGTACTGTCTTGTTAATTGTGCTTTAAATACTAACAATGGGCATTTGTAAAAATCTGAATCTACTGTATACTCTTGAGCTATTGTTATACTAGTGCAATTGTTGTATGCCTGCCTGAACTCAGTGCTGAAAACAGTCAAAAAACTGTGACATACTTGAAAGAAACGTATGTAAAGGCTGTGTTTATTGACAGGTTTAAGCCAGTAATACATGGATCAAAATTAGGCCAGTTTAGCAGGGCCCGGACGAATTTTGATCCATGTATGGGCAGGCTGTTGTAGTCATTGATCGACTTGAGTACAACCAGCCTGTCAGATTTTTTTTTATATGTGATTACTGCCAGCAGCTACAGCCGCTAGCAGTAATCATTGTGTTCTGATGCTGGAAAGGCTCCCCATGCCCCACACCACTCCCCCGCCTCAATGGAAAACATAATAACGCTACGGAAGGAATTCCACCATCAACACTGACTGACCTACAGTGGAAGGAAAGATAAATCAAATCATCTATGGACTGGCTTACCCTACAGCCCAAACACATTGATAGAAGCTCACCCCCTGCATTTTCTACACTTCTTCCACTGATTCCAAAGAACAGTCTAGAGCAGTGTTTTTCAAGTAATGGGTTGTGATCCAAAAGTGGGTCACGACCAGGGGCACACTGGGCCACGGGGCAAGTGCCCCCCAGGCCTCTTTAATGCCCTTACCATCACCCCAGGCTTTGAGACACTTATCAAGAGCAAGAAGCATCCCCAGTTTTCCCATTAGTTCTAATTAATTTCATATGTTTCAATTACCGTTACAGCACTTTCATTTTCACTAGCGCTGTGATTACTGCACTATTCATTTTGGAAAGAAGTTGTTTGTTAACTGTTTAAAAAGTGCATATACATTGTAGAATACTGCACAAATTGTTTTGTGAAATAAATTATAATCTTTCGAAAATTAAATTATCTTGGCGTCATGACTTAATGACCAAAGACAAATGTAGGTCCTGAGGTTCCACAGGCTGAGAACCACTGGTCTAGGAGTTTTTTGGGGGGGTTTGTATTGGGAATGATGACCTTAACTTAACTGGATAATTTAAGAACTCCTCATTTTCTGGCTGCTCTGCACAGAACTGCTGGCTGCACTGCACAAACTGCTAAATGTCCCACAGGATCTCTTATGCTGTTGGTGACCTGTAGTCCGTCCAGAGTCAAAAGCTACACACAGTCACTTTTCTTCCAGAATTGGAGATCTACTCACTCAGCCATAGGATCATTGATTGCCTCCTGCCAATGTCCACCAGGCTCTTCCTAGTGAGGGAGATGTAGACTCACACCACCATAGGACAGGTGGAATCTTTGACGCCAATGTCCTCTGGGTCTCTCCAGCGAGTTTCTCCAGACTCAACTTGATCCCAGGACACAGATTTGAAAATATGCCCCCAAACTATGTCTAGCTGGGAAATTGGTGTCTTCCTGAAAACTTCCTGTAGGATCCTGCACCAGGGGCAGAGCCCCTGCACAGGATCTCCTCCTGGTGGACTGGATCCAAGAACACTACTCTGCTGCTTCAGGCCTCAGACCATTTATGGGTTCTCTCACCACCTACTGGGCTGACATCCCATAAATATTCAGGCTACCTACTCTGTTATTCCTCTCACTAGAATTCTAGCATCCTCTAGATGGGAAAAACAGCAGCAGCCTGTGAAACACTGAGTGGCCCCAACCAATCAACCCCAGCTCCACTGGTTACAGAGGAGCCAGCTAAATTTACCTAGGAGCTTACACTACACTAGGACAGTGCTACACAGGTTATCTATGAATGGATAACTGGTGGATGAATGAAAGGTCCACCTCATCCATTCATAAAGCATTTTTCATTCATGTAAGCTAGAGTTCTGTGAATTAAGCAGGGGGTGGAAAGGGCGGGCATAGTCCCAGCTCTATTAGCCCCCCATGCACCTCAAGGTTACAGCTTCAGGGTAATGAAGGGGGCAGAGGACAGAGGTGGGTAACCGTGACAGCCAGCACAAGCACAAGGGACATTTCACTTTAAATGTAAGTACATTCCCTTGTGCTGATTTTTTTTATACTTCTACCTTGTTATTCAATTTATTTACAGTACAAATTTATTTACAGTGTTTGTTTTGTACTCTAAAAAAAACTGTTTATTGCTGATTTTGCTGATTTATGTATTGAGTCCAGTGTAGTGGTTCAAAACTCTATTTTAAGTTACCTTGGCATAGTGACTATACTGTCTAACAGACTTCGTCTGAACCTACACTCTGTATGCTCATTTATGCTCAAACCACCATTTGCTCTGACCTGTACTGATACATTGAGTTAATTTACCACTAAATGGTCTTGTATCTACTTCCTGGTACTTACTCACAGTCAAGTTAAATCCATGCTGGTGTTCTTATAAGTGCTTGCAGCAGTTTTCATCCAACCAGGCAGGGCTGTCTTTAATGTGGGGCAAAAGGGGCAGATGCCTCGGGCCCAGTCATTACTGTGACACCTGACAACGAGCTGCACTGGGGGACAAATGTTGTGTAAGTCTCACTTGTCCTGTATGACTTCTCTATCCACGGTCAATCCTTCTATTGCAGGTGGCATGACTAACCATTTATTCCTGGCAACCCATACTCAGGGATGCTGCTCACATTGAGCTCTGTTACTACCTGCACTTAGTTAACCTTCATAGCTGTGTGTGCTCTATTCTGCTCTGCTCATTGCCAATAAGAAGTTCTAGAAATGTGTTTGTTTTTTGGGAGATGTTGGGATGAAGTGCAAAATTGATTACGGGGGGTGTGCAAGAAAACATTTGCTCAGGGTCCAAATCAATATACATTTGCTCAGGGTCCAATTGATATTAAAGATGGCACTGTGAAGCCGCACCGCAGAGCCACTCCCTATGATTAAGTCCGGAAGTGACGAAACACGTCAGAATTTTCTAAGCGGCAAGCGGAAGTGAAGAGCATTGGAACCGGAAGTGACGCGGGACTGTACGAGAGCGAGGACCGGCAGTGGTGAGAGCATTGTGCGATCTTCCCTCTCTGATACTACCGATACATGGATATTTTCATATCTTTGGGCTTGTTTTATTCAATTAACTTGTAAGTGAGATTCTCGGGCAGAGATTAAATGGTTTTAAATGGTACTGCACCATGTCGGGTCTCTATCTTTTTTCTTTTATGTGATGTTTGTGGCAAGTTACCATCAGAGGCAATAATATATTGAAGAATTTTAATCATTTCTGGGAGGAATCATTTTGTGACCTGAGAATCATCTTTCCTCTGGAGGAATACATATATATATAAAAGCGCATTTGCCAACCATGAGAATGGAAGGCAAATAATTCTGGTGAGTGCACACCTGAAGGGGGAGCACAGCACATTGGAGAAAATATATACACACTGCTCAAAAAAATTAAAGGAATAGTTTTTAATCAGAGTATAGCATCAAGTCAATTAAACTCCTGGGATATTGATCTGGTCAGTTAAGTAGCAGAGGGGGATGTTAATCAGTTTCCGCTGCTTTGGTGTTAATGAAATTAACAAAAGGTGCACTAGATGGGCAACATTGAGACGACCCTCAAAACAGGAATGGTTTTACAGGTGGAGGCCTCTGACATTTTTTTCTCTACTCATCTTTTCTGATTGTGTTTCACTAGTTTTTCATTTGGCTAGGGTCAGTGTCACTACTGGTAGCATGCGGCGATACCTGGACCCTACAGAGGTTGCACAGACAGACCAACTCCTCCAGAATGGCACATCAATACGTGCCATTGCCAGAGGGTTTGCTGTGTCTCCCAGCACAGTCTCAAGAGTATGGAGGAGATTTCAGGAGACACGCAGTTACTCTAAGAGAGCTGGACAGAACTGTAGAAAGTCCTTAACCCATCAGCAGGTCTGGTATCTGCTCCTTTGTGCAAGGAGGAACAGGATTAGCACTGCCAGAGCCCTACAAAATGACCTCCAGCAGGCCACTGGTGTGAATGTCTCTGACCAATCAGAAAAAGACTTCATGAGGGTGGCCTGAGGGCCCAACATCCTCTAGTGGGACCTGTGCTCATTGCCCGGCACCATAGAGCTTGATTGGCATTTCCATTGAACACCAGAATTGGCAGGTCCGCCACTGGCGCCCGTGCTTTTCACAGATGAGAGCAGGTTCACCCTGAGCACATGTGACAGATGTAAAAGGGTCTAGAGAAGCTGTGGAGAATGTTATGCTGCCTGTAACATCATTCAGCAGACCGTTTTGGTGGTGGGTTAGTGGTGGTCTGGGGAGGCATATGCAGGCAGTTGATACCATTGAATGGCCCCCACGCTTGCCTGACTTAAATCCAATAGAACACCTCTGGGATATCATGTTTAGGTCCATCCAATGCCACCAAGTTGCACTTCATACTGTCCAGGAGCTCAGTGATGCCCTGGTCCAGATCTGGGAGGAAATACCCCAGGACACCATCCATCGTCTCATTAGGAGCATGCCCCAATGTTGTCAGGCATGCATACAAGCACGTGGGGGCCATACAAACTACTGAGTGCCATTTTAAGTTGCTGCAATGAAATTTTAGCAAAATGGACTAGCCTGCTGCATCATTTTTTCACTTTGATTTTCGGGGTGCCTTTGAATTCAGTCCTCTTTAGGTTGATAATTTTCATTTCCATCAAACCATGGGGCTTCCTTACGTTCCTAACACATTACCCAGTCCATATCAGTATAGATATCCAGCATGATATTTTTCCCCATTTAGATACTATATGGTTACATAGTTAGTCTGGTTGAAGAAAGACAAAAGTCCATCCAGTTCAACCATTAAGAAAAAAAGTTATAATCCTATACCCACAGTTGATCCAGAGGAAGGCAAAAAAACCCAGCAAAGCATGACCAAATTTGCTCCTGCAGGGGAAAAAAATTCCTTCCTGATCCCCTGAGAAGCAATCAGATATTCCATGGATCAACTTTACCTATAAATGTTAGTATCCAGTTATATTCTGTTTATCTAAGAAAGAATCCAGGCCTTTTTTAAAGCAATCCACTAAGCTGGCCAGAACCAACTCTTGAGGGAGTCTATTCCACATTTTCACAGCTCTCACTGTGAAGACACCTTTCCGTGTTTGGAGATTAAATTTCTTTTCCTTCAGACGTAAAGAGTGCTCCCTTGACCTCTGTGATGACCTCAGGGTGAATAGCTCTACACCGACCACTGATGTATTTATACATGTTGATCATATCGCCCCTTAATCTCTCAAGAGATCTGATGTGTTTTCAAAGTGTTCCTTTAATTTTTTTGAGCAGTGTATATTCATGAACTCCCATATATTACTATATATTCAAATAACAATGAGTTGGTGTCCAGCTACAAAATTGATAAGGACTGGGTACCTAATATACAAACCTATACTCACAATGGTCATAAGATGTTCCATAATATGAAAAAAGGGTGGATATAATTAAAGATGTAGGACCAAATGGAGTTTCAAATGGCAAAGATGTGGCTAAGGGAAGAATATTATACCTAAGAACAACACATTATAAATTTGGTATATATTATCTGGGCTCAGGCCATGTTCAATATTCAGTAGTAATGTACTTACTTGTATGACTAAGCAAGAACAAGAGGATGACTAAGCGGATTGACAACATGTTTTCCAGTGCATGGTTTTCCAAGCCGGGACAAAGATTGTCCCACAGAACATAGGCCAAGTATATCCTGCAATATTTTCTACAGGCAACCACCTACAAATCCACAAAGAGTCATGTACCCAAGAGATAGTCTAATAGTTTATAGGGTACAATATCTTACTATATATGTCTCAATACAATACTTCACCTCATATAAGAGCAGTAAACGGTAATCCAACTGAAGAGCCACAGTTATTCGCTTGCACCTGATGCATATGAAGAGTGCCTGCAAAGAGCAATAGGGTAAAATAAGTACTACAATAATACTATACCGTATATACCATTTCCACCCTAGGCCCTTGATATGTAGCTTACCATACAGTCAATATTTGAGGCTCCAACGCATTTGTTTAAATGAACAAGATTTTAAAAAAGAGGCAGATGGATTACGAGACAGGCTATTACAAAGGGGGTATTCAAGCACAACACTCCATGTGATGGAGGGAGAGGGAAGCTACAGCACACAGCCTGTGATTAAAAGCCTTAGCTGTGCATGTTTCTCTATGAGATTGTGTAGAGCAATGTGTGTCCCTTCCCTCCACTCAGGTTTCAGATTACACTTATATAGACAGGTTTATGCCTTTCCTAATCATGTCCAATCAACTGAATTTCCCACAGGTGGACTCCAATCAATGAAACATCTTAACCGTTTCAATACCGTGCAATTTTACACCTTCCTGCCCAGGCCATTTTTCAGGTTTCAGCGCTCTCACACTTTGAATGACAATTGCGCGGTCATACAACACTGTACCCAAACTAAAATTTTATCATTTTCTTCACACAACTAGAGCTTTCTTTTGGTGGTATTTATTCACCGCTGGGGTTTTTATTTTTTGCTAAATTAACAAAAAAAGACCAAAAATTTTGAAAAAAAAACACATTTTTCTTTGTTTCTGTTATACAAGTTTACAAATAAATAATTGTTCTTCATAAATTTAGGCCGAGATGTATTCTGCTACATGTCTTTGGTGAAAATAACCCAAATTAGGATGTATTTTTTAGTTTGTAGGAAAGTTATAGAGTTCACAAACTATGGTATAGATCTGAATATTGATCAATCCTGAAGTACTGACAGCCAATCTAATTTCTTGAGGTCCAAGAATGTCAGAATAGTACAGATATCCCCAAATGACCCCTTTTTGCAGAGTAGACAGTCCGACATACTTCATAAGAGGCATGGCGAGTTTTTTGAAGTTGTATTTTTTTGTCATAATTTTTCGGAAAATGAAAAAATTTAAAAAATTATTTCACTATTTTTTTTTTTACATACTGTCACCAGTGCAGTACAGCATCATCATATAACTGGCATGGCGGTGAACAGGGACACTGACTGGTGACAGTATGAAAAAAAAATATATATATATTTTTTTTTTTATTATATTTAATTTGTTATTACATTTTTTTTATTTTTTAAGATTTTTTTTTCATATTTTACTATGACCAAAGTAGTACAATGTTACCATAGTAACAATGTACTACTTTGGGGAAGTGATCAGTATTTTTTTTTTTTTACACAATTTGCTTATAGCAAAGAATTACTTTGCTATAAGCAAGCATTTACCTGAATGACATCGATTCATTCAGCTTTTTTTTTTTTTTTGTGCTTAGCTGTGATTTGGTCACAGCTAGGCACTAGTATACAATGGATGGGATCATGAATGAAGCCATCCATTGTATACAACTGTCATGTGACCTGCTGTGATTGGTCACAGCAGGTCACATGGTACCAGCAACGGGAGCCGGTACTCGGATCTGTCATCGGCCGTGTCCGAGATGCACGGCCGGTGACAGATCGCACTGCTGCGCCGCTCTGCATTAGCGCAAACGGCGCATGTGCGGGAGCACGCCAAATGGCGTGCACCCGGAATGGAGAGACAGTTCTGAAGCCGCCAAACGGCCATTGGCCGGGCGGCTAATGGTTAAGGATGATCAGTGGGAACAGGATGTACCATAGTTCAATTTTGAGTGTCATGGCAAAGGCTGTGAATACTTATGTACATGTGCTTTTTTGGTTATTTGTTTTTAATAAATTGCAAAGATTTCAAAATGAACTTCTTTCACGTTGTCATTATGGGGTATTGTTTGTAGAATGTTGAGGAAAAAATGAATTTCATCTATTTTGGAATAAGGCTGTAACATAACAAAATGTGGCAAAAGGTAAGCGCTGTGAATACTTTCTGGATGCACTGTAAAAGGAAATCTATACTAAAAGTATGTAGCTTGCAGTTGGTGACCTCGTTCTGAAAGTGCTAATAGCCTGGCTGTTCCTGAGTCAAAGCAACACATAGTATCTGCCTACATGTTGCAGCTCAGTGACTCAGATGATATTGAAAAGATGCATCGATATGACAGCCAACGAACTAGCATTTTCACAGGGAAGGGTTGCTAAAGTAGTATACATATTTTCCTCAGCATAAGGTCCTTTAAAAAGATTGCTTCTCTGTAAACTGAGTGAAGGTCACAGCAGGAAATGGTAGTATTTATTAGCATTTAGTTATATCCTATCTTCTTATAATTATATACATTCTATTTGTAAATTGTGCATAAACATGTCAGTTTTACAGGATATGCCAAATATGGAATTTCTATATTTGTTTTTCTAATAGTACTAGTGAACTTCCATACCGCAGTGTTCTCTGCTTGTACACTTCCTGGGAAATGCTGAATCACACAATACATCCCACTCCCTTTCCCCATTCTTTGTAGATCTTATTCTTTACTTCTCAGTGTCACATAGCATTTCCCTGTAGCTCTACACATGACATTTCATTCTTATTCTTGCCTGCCTCCTTCCCTCCTTAGTCATATGACAGTATCTACGCTTCTTCAACATGCTTCTTCTATGTATTCCTGTTTACACTTCGTTCCATGACTCTGCTACTCTGATTAACCCTCACTACCTCTCTGCTGGGGCAGGCTTTTGCTCCCAAGCTTGCAAAAGATCATCAGCTTTTCAACAAACACGAGAATGGAGGAAAAAATGTGCCTTTTGATGATTGAAGAATGTGTTTACTTTACAGAGTCCAAAGGCTATGTCCAAAGCCTACTGAGCTCCATTTCGGCTCAGTCTGAAATCCCCTGGCATTGTTCCACAAATCCAAAATATGCTGAGAACAGCAATGTGTGGAGTGCAAGCATTAACTCTCAGTGATCTGCCGGTACTCAGTTGTGCTCTAAATTGTCCACTAGCAAAGAACAAGAATTCTATTTTTAAAAAATTATCTTAATCTATTTTCCATGCATTTCCTCTTTTGCACAAGAGCAGATTTTATTTCTATGCCCCCATGACACTTATGCTATGATAACCTTTTAACAAAGTACATGTTGAGAGTACTCACCTACTTCAAGACTATATGAAATTCCATCACTTCTGGAACTCCAGGTGTCAACCAAAGGAACCCCAACCAGGCCCTATAAACTCAATAGAAAAGTAGGAAGTCACACACAAATGGCATCAGATTAAATCCAACTTTATCAAACCCAAACACAGCACATTAAAGCCCTGCCTAGGACTTTCCCTCTCTAACATTTCACCCAATACGGGCTTGATCACAGAGAGAGCTCTGTGACTGAGAAACCTTGGCATAGAATTACTAAAGCTAGAGCACTCAGAATCTGGTGTAGCTGTGCATTGTAGCCAATCAGCTTATGATTTCAGCTTGCTCAATTAAGCTTTGGCAGTAAAACCTGGAAGATGATTGGTTTCTGTGCAGAACTGCACCAGATTTTGCTCTCTCCAGTTTTAGTAAATAACCCCCTTTGTGTTCTCCCAGGCGCAGGGAATGTGGAAGATTTGCCTAGATTTTCCAGACTACAGAGAATAGGTGAGTAGCATTGGAGTATGGATATGAATACCTGTACATTCAAAGCCAGATGATTGACAAGATAAAGAAACGGCACCAGAAATGGTGTGACAAGGAGCTTTGGGAATACCTTTGCATCCTCAATCCTTGCAGGTGTCAGTACTCCCTGGGTTTATAGCAGAAGTTTTTGAAAGTCAGAGAAAACTGGAGTTTGTGGAGATTGATATTCGAGGAAAAGGTGGTTATCAAGAAAGCAGGATGGAAGGACCAGAAATGGTCCATCAATATTTAGGGCCCTGATGGAAAAATGGTGCAGGTCCCAGATCCAGGGGTTCAAATGATAGACTGCCATACATTTTTTTGTTGAAGTCATTGTTCACACTCTAAGGGTTTTGTTACAGATTGTTAACTTCCGCCCCAGAAAATTGAAATGGAGGACTGAATTGTAGGGATAGGCTTGATGTAATGAAAGTTGAATGTAAGTTCGACTTGAACATCGGCTGTTCATGTGTTCAGCAAACACACGAGTGGTAATGGTGTTCAGCAGGCTATTTGCCCTCTGTGCCCCGCGATGCACTGCACTCATTGTGATTGGCCAAAGCAAAGCACCTGACCACAGGTCAGGTGCAATGCTTTGGCCAATCACAGCACAATTGGGCGGAACTAGCAGTGACCGATAGGTCCACCCAATTGTTTACATCTGACCAGCAAATGTCAGATCGTGGGGAGCACTTGGCAGGTGCAGACACGTCAGAGAGCATCATGGTTTTTTTATTTCGGCGAGTTGTCGTCATCATGACAAAGCTGGATGATGGATCACAAGGATGGAACCATTTTTTTGCCTTTTGCTTTTTAGTAAAAAACTTGTCAAAAACTTGTGTTTTTATTTTTTGGTGAATGGGTAGGGGTATGTACCCCATACTCATTCACAAAGGGGGGTCCGGGATCTGGGGGCCCCCTTGTTAAAGGGGGCTTCCAGATTCTGATAAGTCACCTCCCGCAGACCCCCGCAACCACAGCCCAGGGTTGTGGGAAAGAGGCCCTTGTCCCCATCAACATGGGGACAAGGTGCTTTTGGAAGGAGGAGCCCCCCTACCTCAAAGCACCCCCCAAATGTTGAGGGCATGTGACCTGGTACAGTTCAGGAGGGGGGGTGCTTGTCCCCCCTTTTCCTGGCCTGCCAGACTTGTATTCAGATCAAGGGTCTGGTAGGAATTATGGGCAGACACCACACTTTTTTCCCCCATTTTGGGGGGATGGGGTTCCCCTTAAAAGTCCTACCAGGCCTAAAGGGCCTTGTATGGCTTTTAGGGGGAACCTCACACACTTTTTTTTTAAATTTTGTACTGTGGAGTCCCTCCTAACTTTCCTTCCGGACCCAATGGGATTGGGGGGGGGGCACCTGTTTTTTTTTAATAAAAATGTCAGTTAAAAAAAAAAAGTCAGCCCTGCTGCAGCAGGTTCTATACATTGTACAGATGTACAACTTCGTAGGTAGTTTAACCACTTGACCTCCAGAGGATTTATCCCCCTTCCTGACTGGGCCATTTTTGCGATACGGCACTGTGTTACTTTAGCTGACAATTGCACAGTCATGCAACACTGCACGCAAATGAAATGTATGTAATTTTGTTCCCACAAATGGAGTTTTCTTTTGGTGGTATTTGATCACCTGTGCATTTCTTATTTTTTGCGCTATAAACAAAAAAAGACCAACAATTTTGAGAAAAAAAACAATATTTTTGACTTTTTCCTATTAAACATGTCCAGTAAAAAAAATGTAAAAATCGAATTTATTCATAAATGTAGTCCAAAATGTATTCTTCTATATGTCTTTGCTAAACAAAATCCCAATACGTGTAAATTAATTGGTTTACGTGAAAGTTATAGCATCTACAAATGGCGGTATATATACTGTAATTTTTTTTTATACTAGTAATGGTGGCGATCAGCAATGTATAGCGGGACTGCAGTGAGCATTCTGACACTGGGGGGTGAACTGACTGTCACTGACATCCCCAGTGACACTAATACAGTGATCAGTGCCAATAAAAAGCACTGACACTGTACTGATGACACTGGGCAGGAAGGGGTTAACATCTGGGGTGATCAAAGGATTAACTGTGTGCTGTTATACTCTGTGCTGTGTGTGTGTTTTGCTGTGTAAGCACATTGCTTTGTATTGCTTTGCTATGCAGAACAATACAAAGCAGTGTGCAGGAGCTGAAAGGGGAGATATCAGTATTGTTTACATACAGATCTCTCCCAGGTCAGTGATGCTTGGCAAATGCCTGGTGCCTGCGGGGAATCACCGGCTGGGACCTGGTGATCAACAGCTGAGGCTGCCAATGGTAAATGCAAAATCACATATATATATATATATATATATGTATGTATATGCGTGATTTTGCGCAACCCTGCAGCAGTATTTCTGCTATAGGGCGGCGGGGAAGCGGTTAAGCGGATCTCCCAGGCATGATATTTAAAGGAAATATTTTTTTTTCTATTTTAAGCAAAGAAAAATTACTTCCCTTTTAAAAACAGTACTTTTTTCCACTGATTCATGTCCCTCAGGGCAGTACCCATGTCCCCATACCCATTTTATGGTAAATAACTAGTATATAAGCCTTCAAAATGGGCACTTTTGAATTTACAAGTTTGAGTCCCATAGACTTATATTAAGGTTGAAGTTTGTGGTCCAACTTTTGTTAGGTTTGAATATTTGACTTCGAACCAAACAGGGGGGTGTTCAGCCCATCACTTCTAAATTGTTGCCCAAAACAGGGATTCATTGAGATGTGTGTTACAGGTCAAGCAAGTTCACTTATGTTGGACCCTGCAAAAGGGATACTCTACCATTTTCATAGTCTGCTGAACCTCTCTCAAAAAAGAAAATAAAAAAAACTACCCACCCATTGCTGTTGATTTTTGTCTGTTTTTCATCAACATCTTTTTGTTTTTTATTCCATCGACCTACTAGACTCTGATTCTCAGAGCCAGTGCCCAAAAAAATGGGGGGGAATACTTTTTCTTCTTCTGCAATACATTCATGGGCTTGAATTGAAAGATTAACTCCAACATGCTGTTTTACAACAAATATATTATTGTACTGTTCACTTTTAACGACTAGGTGGCAGTACAGTGATTAAACTAGTTCATGGACTCAAGATAGTGCACTTTACAATGACAGATTGTTTACTAAAGTTATTGACGTGATGGAGGACCATCTTTGCTGAGATGATGCTCCGACATTGTCCTGTAATGCCTTAATTCAGTTTTTTTGTAGGTGAAGAATGACGAGTGATTTGCATTTAGAACAAGAGAAATTCAACACTTGGACTTTTAAGGAGTCCCAAAGAGTAACACACAAAACACTAATTGTAAAAACAGCAGGGGAGAATCCCTCCCCAATTACCCTTTGTCAATACAAAAATGAAAAACAATACAGATATATATATATAAAGAATATTAGCAAGAACAGCAAATGCTAACATATAGTGATTTAATCCAGCATTACAATGGTCTTGAAGCATCCGCTCTTAACAAATTCAATTCAGAGATGACTGCAGTTCCTCGACATGTTTTGCAGGGAATTATACCTGCTTCCTCAGGAGGATTAAATCTGCTACTATAAGAAAAACATACATCAATTTTTACAACAAATATATAGAATGTACAATATAAACAAAAATATAATTTGTAGTAGAACTTGATACATATAGTCAAACTGTATGAAGATGGTTGTAGCTCCAATGTGCTCATATGTGATAGTATCTACGAGATAGAATCTATCAGGCGGTGACATCACTCTGGAGGGGAATAAATATCTGGGACCACTTTTTCCCTGACAATATGTGAGCGGCTGCATTCACAGAGTCCTAGGCAGTTACTTTTTTTTATATCTTTTAATATTTTTTTCCAATACAAAAAGAGCATCTAATGCACACAACAATAAAAAGAACTTCACCAATAAATAAATTCCATTTGCATCGTCTTATCCCCTTCCCCACCCTTCTTCCCCTCCCCCCCCCCCCCTCCAGTTTCCCCAGTCCATACCAAAATCATAGTTTCTATCCACTATTGTGATTATCTATCTACTGTATATCTGTATCCCTTCCTTCCCATCTCCTTCTCTCTGTCAGGTACTCCATTAAAACTCTCTCTCATACTCTTCCGCCTATATTCCCACCAGTTTTAAATATCTTTTAGATGTTTTAAAAATTAACCAGCTACTCCACATTTTCCTAAATGTTTCTTTTCTCTCCTCCTCAATATGGCACAAATCCTCCATCCTGTAGATATTTTCCACTCTGTTAACCCAGTCATTTATTCTTGGTGGGTCTGGGGCAAGCCAAAATTTGGGAATCAACCTCTTAGCCACACTGATTAGATGATATACAATAGTACCCTGTTCTTATGTAGTTTTACTAAAGGTTGAAACTTATAAAATAAACATGTCCACGGGTCTTTCTGTACAGTAATCCCACTTATTTCCTGAATGTATTGTAATATTCCCTTCCAGTAATCTTGTATATTCGGGCAATCCCACCATATGTGTACCATTGTTCCCTCTTCCCCACATCCTCTCCAACATAAAGGTGAAACATCTACTTGTTGTTTTTGTGCCTTACCGGGTGTAATATACCATCTAGCCATACATTTGTAATTCATTTCAATTGTGCTCATATTTGTCACCTCATATGTTCATTTGAATATTTTATTCTTTTGTTGCTCCTTCAATTTTGTTCCAATCTCCTGTTACCATTTTTCCAAAAACTCAGGAGTCTCAGTACCCTCCATATCCATAAGAATCTTATAAATCCTGGAGGTGCCTTGTTTAGCAACTATTGTTACATTCAACAGTTTTTCAAATGGGTACAGATTCTCCGACGTCCTCAGTGGTTGTGGCAGAGTTGAAACAAAATGACCTAATTGGCCATACCGTTACTTGTCTAATGTGAAAAATAAATCTTTTTTTTTCTTTAAGTCTGAAAAAGTGTGCAATTTCCCCTTATTCAGTATATCTTTCAAACGTGCATTCTGATCTTTAATCCATTTGCCAGAAATAGTATCCTTCCCTGGGGGGAAATACTCTGTTCCCACCAAGGGAATCATAACTGAATTATATTTCCATCCCTATTGCTTATACATTCTATCCCAAACACTTAAAACTTTCTTTGTTAGCGGACTAATATTTACATCTAATGTGCAGAATTTATGTGGTACCCAAACCATCTTCCCTAACTGTGCCTTACTCAGGATCCCTTCGATATTCACCCAACCTTTCCCTTGTGAATTAAATATCCAGTCTATTATTCGTGATAATATCACCGCTTGATAATATTTCTTAACATTTGGCATACCAAACCCCCATTCCCTTTTGCCCTACACAATACCTCATACCTAATTCTTGGTTTCTTATTTGCCCAGATAAACTTAAGTACCATCTTTTTTATTACCCCGAAGAAAGATCGTGGTAGATGTACTGGGAGCATGTGAAACATATACAGGATTTTTGGTACTATCACCATCTTTACAAGGTTTATACAACCTATCCAGGAAGCACCACCCTTTGACAATCTCCCCAGCTCCTCTTTTACTTTGTTTACTAAAAGGATATAATTTGCCTGGTACAGGGCTTTTATTGAAGGAGTTAGTTTTGTTCCCAAGTAGCCTATTCCCTTTTCCCTCCAAGTAAATAGAAAGTCTTTTCTGTAGACTCAGCTTCTCAACTTTTGCAATATTGAGGTTTAAGATCTATGACTTTGCAAGGTTTAATTGCCGGTTAGATAGCTCACCATATTGTTTTAATAGTCTCATTAAATTAGGCAACGTTATTCTAGGATTTACAATATAGAACAACATATCGTCTGTATATGCTCCACTTCCCCTATCTTTATTCCTGTTATGTCTACACACTTTCTTACTCTTGCCACGACAGGTTCCAGAGATAAGACAAATAATAAAGGAAAAAGTGGGCATCCTTGTCTGGTTCCGTTATACATTTTAACCCCTTGGCGCCGGCGCCTCCCGGCCTTTTAAGGGTTTCAGAATCCGGGAGGTGGGGCGGGGTTTAGGGCCATGTGACCACCGTGACACGCTGTCACGGCAGTCACATGATCGGGAAAGGTCCCGATCAAAACAGGAGATCGGGACCTTTCCATGAGTACCGGACATGTGTGCTGGGAGTGCACAGGGCGCACGCTCTCAGCACATATGTTTTTTTTAATAGAACGCAAATGTGCGGCCGCTCAGAGTCAAGGCCCAGATGCCGGGAGGCTGCACATTTGCGTTCGGCCAGCGCCAAGAGGTTAAAAAACTGAGAGAGGGATCCGTTAACCTTAACCGCCACTGACGGAGCACTATGAAGCCCTTTAATATTTTAGGACCTGTTCCTAAGATCTCTAGCGTGTCAATCATGAAACCCCAGTTAACCCTGTCAAAAAACTTTTCGGCATCAATTGACAGGAATAATGTCGGCAGTTCCTCTCTTTTTACTCTTTGTAGGAGAAGCAATGATCTCAGACCATTGTCCCTACCTTCTCTTCCCGGAATGAATCCTATCTAATACAGATGTATCCACTCCGACATCAACTCCTTCAGTCTGGTTGCCAATACCTTAGCGTACAATTTGGTGTCAATGTTTAGTAGGGATATGGGCCTGTAACTGGCACACTGTGTGCTATCTTACCCTTCTTTAAGTATAATCCTTATATGTGCCTGCAATTACTCCTCCCTCATTTCCAGCCCCTTCCCTATTGCATTCATATAACCACACATTTTAGGGACTCCACACATTTTAGGGACTAGGAGATCTCTAAATTTAAAAAAAAAAACCACAGTATATCTGTTCAGGCTGGGGATCTTTTAGCCGTATTTTTTAGGGCTAAGGTGATTTCCCCCAGGGTAATAGGTCTCTCTAGGGCCTCTAATTTTTCTTCTGCTATTTTTGGCAACTCCACTTTGTTTAAATATTTTCTATGTTTCTTCTTTTCCTCCTCCGTTTCTTTTTGGTTTCTGGGGCTCACATCGTACAGCCGGCTATAATATTTTTGGAACCTATTAGCGATATCAGTGGTGGTCAGGGACGGACTGACCATTTGGAAACTCGGGGACCGCCCGAGGGCCCGGGGTCAGTAGGGGACCCCATGAGATGCCCCTGGTACCTTTTTCATAGGCTTTTTTGAGTTTGGGCAAGGACACAGGGGCCCCATGATCCCCTATTGCCCGGGGGCCCCATGAGTTGTCAGTCTGCCCCTGGTGGTGGTGTAAACCATTTCTCCTTTGTCATCTTTAATTTTTTCTATGAAGTTTTTGGATTTATTTTCCTTTAGTTTCTTTATCAAGTATTTTCCAGGTCTATTCCCTCACTGATATCTTTCTTTTGAGACCCTGTTGAATATCCCTCTCGACTCCTGTTCCAAAAGATCTTTTAATTCTTCTTTTTTAATACTTATCTTCTGATATATGTCTGTACCTATCTTCTTTTTGTGTGACTGTTCGAGCTCCTCCATCATCATCTTTATTTTTTCCCTTGTTCTTTCTTTTTTTCTGCTCTCATCGAAATCAATATTCTTTTGATATATGCTTCATGTGCCTCCCAGATTGTGGCCACTAACCCATCTCATTGAGCTAAAAAAATTGCTCAATTTCCCGCCTTAACCTTTTTTCTAATTCAGGATCCTGTATAAGCATCTCATTTAATCTCCACATAACTATTTTATCATGATCCCCTCCTACCCGTAGTCTCACTGTGACAGGAGCATGATCAGAAATAGACATAACCTATGTTGGCACTATCCAACGACTCCAATTGTCTTTGTTTGGTTATTATATAATCTAGTCTTGAATATGATCCATGTGGGGAGAAGAGGGTGTAATCTCTTTCTCTTGGATGTTTTACTCTCCAAGTGTCGGTCAATTGACACTGATCTAATAATCTCTTCAATAATTTTGATTTCTTACCCCCCTCTCTCCACGTACAAGATGACGCATCTAGCCGAGGGTGTAAACACAGATTTAAATCTCCAGCCACAACCAGACTACCCTTTTTAAATTCAGAAAGTGTCCTTAATACTCCTTCCAAGAATGTTACTGGATTTTTATTCGGGGAATAGATATTAACTAGTGTATGATCAGATCCTTGTTATTTTCCCCTCAGAAATAGAAATCGGCCCTCTGGGTCCTCCATTCTTCCCTCCAGGATAAAACTCACATTTTTTGAAAACCCAATTGCTACCCCTTTAACTGGAGAGTCTGCGTAGTACCATGTTGCATAGTACTTCGTATATAACTTAACATTTGTATCGTGGGTTATATGTGTCTCTTGAAGAAATACTACATCTATGGAGTGTTGGTGAATTTCTCTAAGTATCTTATGTCTTTTTATTGGGGAGTTTAACCCTTTCACATTGTAAGTCATAAACTTAATCAAACTCATTTCAATTATTATTTCCCTACCCTACCAGGATTCCCAACACAAGAAGACATTTTAAGATATGGACTTTCTCCCTTCCCTCTGTACCAAAAATCTCTATTTTCTTCCCTCCCCCCCTCTGTTAACCACCCCATTTCCCACCCTCCCTTCCCCCTCATGGCCTACATATTGCCCTGGAATCTGTCGTGAAATATTCCCAGTAGTGATTCCTAGTATACGGTAAGAATCAGAACACGCATACCTGCCAGATCCATGTTCTTGCTGCCCCTCCATCCCTCCTACCCATTATCTCATGCCAGGAAAGAAAGAACCAGGGGCAAGGGAACCATGGTGTGGCCGTGGAGGGTCGGGGGGAAAGGAGAGAGAGAGAAGAAAAAAAAGGACTCTCTCTCCAACCTTCACCCCGCAGACCCCACCCTCACACCACACCCCCCTTCTTCTTCTTCTTAGATATCCGCTGCCATTTTCCTAATCCCTGCCTTCCACTCTAATTTTTCACATTTTTTTTGACCCCCCCCCCCCCACCTTAACAGATCTACTCTTAATTTTGTTTAAGGATTTAACATGAGAAGGAAAGACTTTTTTTTTCCCTTCTTCTGATGGCTTATACCACCTCTATTGTGCTGCTTTGGAAGTAGTAATAATCTAGCCAGTTCCACCAGCACTAAACACGTCGGCTCATGTAATCCTCACATAGTTCTACATCCCCCCCCCCATGCACAGGTGAATTTTAGATTGCAACAATTATATTAGGAACAACAAAGGATTGAATATTCTGCCGTTACCTACGGAACCTCACCACTACCTTCCATGCCAACTGTATAGGATCGTTCAATCCTGCTGCACTTTCAGTCCCAGCCAATGTCTCCAGGTCAGTTTCCAGGAGGGTTCAGGTGGATCAATAGGGGGAACTATATGTGTCCAAGTGGCCTGGGGTGTTTCAGGGTCTCAGGGTCTTCCAAAGCTGCTGTCTCACTGCTCTCCTATTCCTTTAGGACAAATTGTCACATTCAAAATTGCAGCCATAGTCCCCTGGGCTGTCACATAGGTGGTCACATGGTCCCAGGGTCACATCGTCGGTCACATGGATGCTCTCACCGCCCCCTTCTCCTCCGGCACGGCAGCTTCCGGCTCCAGCTCCCAGTCCTTCAGTGTCCAGGGAGTCCAGCACTCCTCTCCAACCACAGCCATATCTGTTTAGCTTATAGTAGCAGCTTTAATCCTCCTGAGGAACCAGGTATAATTCCCTGTGAAACATGTCGAGGAATTGCAGTCAACTCTGAATTGAATTTATTAAGAGCAGAGGCTCCAAGACCATTGTAATTCTGCATTAAATCATTATATGTTAGCATTTGCTGTTCTTGCTAATATTGTTTTTATGAAGTATACATCTGTATTGTTTTTAATTTTTGTATTAATAAAGGGTAATTGGGGAGAGATTCTCCCCTGCTATGTTTACAATTAGTGTTTTGTGTGATACTCTTTGGGTCACTTTAAAATGCCAGGTGTTGATATTTTGGGTATGGGGTCCCACTCATTGTTTCAGGGCCAGAACCACCATAGGTTTAGATTTGCATTTAGGCTAAAATGTAATGCACTGATATTGTTGTTAATGCACTAACCATTTGTGATTAACTAGTGGTAGGATTCTACCAGGTAAACAGCATATACAAATGTCACTTTGTAAGAGTACCTGTCACATGCTGGCACATTGCCTAGTGACAGTCTCATTGTCTAATGTTAGTTCACTTTCTGCTAAAGTTTACAAGTTTATTTCATGTGGAATGCCAAATTGCTTTCATTCTTAGGAAAAAGAACATTTTTTGTGGTGTTATTTGGCCCATGAGGATAGGGCCTAATTTTTTTTTGGGGGGGGGGATATGGCATAGAATGCTAGGCAAATTTAGTTTTTGTCTCCTTCTGTAGTCAAGGGAGCAGTGATTGATTGTTCTGGTCTGTTCAGGGTTTCACTGTCTGGGAGTTTGATTGCTTCCTTCTGCTTCTGAAAGAAGTTTCCAGAATATGGATTTAGGAAAGTCAAATGACCAGACTGAATATTTGTCATGCCCTAGTTAGTCCTTGAAGGGAAGTGTCCAGAAGGAGGCTGGGGAGGTGATAAATGGACTGAAGCCCTGGAGAGATCATTCTCTCCTTGTCAAGGAGGGTTCCAGAACCTCTGGGCTGCTGCCCCCTGAGGCAGCCTGTCAACTGTTAAGCTGATTTTGTGCGAGAGCATGAAGCAATCTTTTAGAAGCTGGCTGTGGGACTTCACCTTAAGGGATCTGGTCTGGAGAATGTCTGTTTCCCCCACTGGGTAGTGTCCAGAAGAAGCTGGAAAGTGTGCAGTTGTTCTGGGGACTTGTGAGTACTGACCCTGAACTGGTGACTGTGTGCTTTGGGATATTAATGCCAGGGGTAATTATGGGCTGAGAGCGCTCTCATAGGGTCTCAGACTACTGGCCATACCTCTGTGTTCTCAGAAGAATCCATGTGTGTGATCCTAGACAAGAGTGTCCTGCTATCACCGTACAAGCATTTTGTAGTATCCCATGCCGTAACCCCCCTCCTGTTTAAAGTTCTTCAAACATTAAATATAAAAAAGACATCCCCTAGATTGAGCAACTGGAGCCAATGTGCATTGACTCATACTTGTCGGGACAGGCAGCCTTAGTATTATTCAGGAAGAACCAGTGGCCCTTATGTGAGTAGCGCCACTACAGCATTTTAAACAGTAATCCATCACAGATCACTTTTTCAGAAAATATACTTAGCCTAAAGGTAATCTGTCATGATAACAACATGGAGGTTGCCATTGCTTAGTTCTCCTTCAGAAAATGTGAACTTTCCAGGTGTTTTACCACCACACTCTAAGCCACTGACCCAGAAAAAAAGATTAGTAGCATTAGTGTGCGCTGGTTCAGTAGACTTCTGAGAAACCTGAGGACCCCAAATTTCATGAGAATGCTCTCCATTGTTTTTTTTTGTCTTAATTTAGCTTTAAGCCTAATTTACATTGCCTTTGTCTGACTTATTAGCTTCAGAGTCAGAGGCCATCAAAAGTTACTGCTGTGTTAACATTGTCCCCAAGAGTTTGCACACCATTACCAAAAGGAAAGCCCTTTAGCTTGAATTCCTCTTTACTGTGTGTTACTAAACCCAAAACAATATAATCTGTCTGAATGTGCAGTAAATCATGCTTGTTCTCCTGACTTCTCTGATCCTCCCCTTCTTCCAGTGTCCTCCTCTTATCTCATGATAAGACATACTGTGTGGAGTCACGTTGTACATGCTCAGTTTGGTGTGTATTGATAGAGAGGTTGTTTTTATTGTTCTTAGGAGAGTGCATGCGATCAGCACAGGGCCAATCAGCACTGTCCAGACAGAGGTCAGGGTTTCTGCATCCTCCTAAAGCAGAATGAAAACTCCTCCTACAAGCTTTAACCACTGATAGAAGTCACAAGACTGCTCTATCTGCTGATGAGAAAAGGTATTTAGCAGGTTATATTTACTAAAATAATTGCATTTCCATGTTCTGTGTACTGTGAGAGACCAGATATAGTGAATGCAGGGTCCTGAGTTTAGTAACACTTTAAAAGCAAACTATAATGTTTTAGGATACTTTTATTGTACTTTTTTTAAGTTTGCAACTTATATATTTTTTATTGTGAACTATTGTGGGGTACATCATGACATTCTGTTTGAAAAGCATAATGGACATTGTAATAAGAAAGCCTAGCACTACTTGTATGCTTTCTGTTCTATCCCAATATTTCAGACATTGATGGCTCTTCTGGCGGAAGAGACAGGGAGTTACATTTTTCAGAATTTTTATTTATTTAATTTCATTTTTTAACATCTGCAATGTTTCTCCATTCATATCTCCTAACCGCATCCTACAATGCCTGAGGTCTCAGCCAGTGTTTCTCATCCAGGATGCCATGGCACACTAGGGTGCCATTTGGGTTCCCCAAGATGTCGCAAGCACAAGATCCAGTTTGCCCTGACTCTCAAATGGATGGGAAGACTGTTATTAGGGGACCTCTGTGGTGATGAGGGGCTCTGATGTGATGGGGGGGACGCTTTCATGGGGGAACTCTGATGTGAATGTAAAGGGGGACTTTGATATGATAGGGGAACTCTGACATTATGGAGCTTCTGACATGAAGGGGGGTTCGATGTAATGAGGAGACCTCTGATGTGAAGGGGACTTTCAATATGAAATGGATTTCATCAATGTGGTTGTATGCATCATCCCATGTTCAGGTTTATGATTAAAGAGTAACAATTAAGTTTTTTACGTTTTAGACTGGGGTGTCTTGAGATTATGCATACTTTTAAAGGGTGCTTCCACTAAAAAAAGGTTGAGAAATCTCTGACTAGGCCTGGCAAGGGAAGGTCATAATAACCTAACATCATAATGTTGCTATTTACACATCAGTTACATAGTTAGTCTGGCGGAAAAAAGACAAAAGTCCATCCAGCTCAACTATTGAAAAAAAAAAAAGTTATAATCCTATACCCACAGTTGATCCAGAGGAAGGCAAAAAAAAACCCAGCAAAGCATGATCCAATTTGCTCCTGCAGGGAACAAAGTTCCTTCCTGATCCCCCGAGAGGCAATCGGATATTCCCTGGATCAACTTTACCTATAAATGTTAGTATCCAGTTATATTCTGTGTATCTAAGAAAGAATCCAGGCCTTTTTTAAATCAATCCACTGAGCTGGCCAGAATCAACTCTTGAGGGAGTCTATTCCACATTTTCACAGCTCTCACTGTGAAGACACCTTTCCGTGTTTGGAGATTACATTTCTTTTCCTCCAGACGTAAAGAGTGCCCCCTTGTTCTCTGTGATGACCTCAGGGTGAATAGCTCTACACCGAGTTCACTATATGAACCACTGATGTATTTATACATGTTGATCATATCCCCCTTAATCTCCTCTTCTCAAGAGAGAATAAATTCAGTTCCTCTAATCTTTCCTCATAGCTGATCTCCTCCATGCCTCTTATCAGTTTGGTTGCCCTTCTCTGTACTTTCTCCAGTTCCCCAATGTTCTTTTTGTGAATTGGTGCCCAAAATTGAACTACATATTCCAGATGAGGTCTTACTAATGATTTGTACGGGGATAATATGATATCTCAATCTCTGGAGTCTATACCTCTTTTAATACAAGAGAGGATTTTGCTTGCTTTAGAAATCGCAGCTTGGCATTGCATGCCATTATTAAGCTTCTGATCTACCAGAACTCCCATATCCTTCTCCACCATTGATTCCCCAAATTGTCCCCACCCCCCCCCCCCCCCCCCCAGTATGTATGATGCATGCATACTCTTATGCAGGCCATACGTGGGTCGAATTACGAACGATTTTTAATCCGAAAATCGAAAACGTTGTTTGCTCGGTAATCCGATGGTGCCATCAATGATTTTGAAAATCGGCCGACCAAGTCTTAAAGTTCACAACATATAACAGGTGAAACTTCTGTTCCTTCCAGGTCATGGCTCATGCGCATATTCTTTTAGGAAAACTAATCGTACGATTTGACCATCATTGAGTCTAAAATCGTTCGTTTTTCACGAATTTTCCAACATGCTCGATCACCAAAAAGGGGAGGAACCACGAACATCGGCCAGTGCCATTGACCCACTACATTTATCAACATTAAACCTCATTTGCCCAATATAATTTGCCCAATTAAACAGTGCTTTGAGATCGGCTTGTAAGTTTTGGAGTATTATGGCTCATACATGTGGGCGTATGGATAAATGTTCCAAATATGCTGCCAGAAGTTGGCAGAAAAAAGCCTATAATGTGTTGTATGTATGTGCATTTACATGTATGTACATTTACATGCATATTGCATATGAGCGTAAGCCTATTCTATTGGCTAGAATATTCATTTATTTTAGCCACTAGAATAAATGTACATGCTTGTTTATGCACGTTTTACAGCACTATGGGCATAAATTATGTTGAAAATTCTTCTGAACAGTGGTTTGGGACATTTTTTTCTTAATTTCCATGAATGCTGCTTGAAAACATGCCTGTAAATAACACACATGCACATTAGATAACCTACAGCTTCTTTCAGAGGTGTGAAAAAAAAAAACAATGTCAGATGCCCAGACAGTGCCATTTTTTTTGTGTATGAGGCCTTAGGTGTGCAGCATGAAGGAATGATTTGCTAGATACTGACAGCTTATGCTGTCAGCCCTGAGATCCTGCTGCCAGTTTAGTAGCTCCCTAACCCCATCAGGTTTGTTTTTAGGATATAAGGAATGTAAATGCTAAAAAAAAACAGCCTTGGTAATATCTACACTAAATACAGCTGTGTATTTACTCATGCATAGATAGATTAAAGAACTATAGGTAAACCTTTTTTTTTTCTAATTTTGGACAGAGCAAGGGAGGGTTATATCCCCTGCTAGTTTATTTCTATCCATCTTGGTCCCATTGTGGAGATTTTGCTTCACTTCCTGTCCCATAGACAGAACAGGAAGTGAGAGGAGATCCCTGCAAATTAAAGGAATGCCTTAGGGACCCCTAGGTCACCAGAACTAGTGACCTCATTGGAGTAGATCCCCTCTATTACTTTTCTGTGGACAACCCAAAATTTGGGATTTTCTCTTTCACTTTAATAGTAAACAGGGTGAATCTCCCTAAAGGGGGCACAGATGGGGGTCTAATCTACCTCCCCTCGATCAAAAATGTAAAAAAAAAGTTTTGCCTTTAGTTGTACTTTAATAAAACATCAGCTGAAAGTAGCTTAACCTCCCTGGCGGTATTCCCGAGTGTAGCTCGGGGTAAAGTTTCAGTACCAGAAACGGGAATACCCTGCAGCATTGCTCCGGGATCCCTCGGTCACTTACCTTGTCCTGCGCTCCCGCGATGTCCCTCCTGCAGCATCCCGGCAATGTCCTCCGGCCGATGCCGGCATCTGTCTTCCGGGGATCCGTTCCCTGCAACACCGGGACATACGGGCGACGGAGTTGGCGGGAAATTTAAAAATGTGAAAAAGTGACATTCACTAAATACACTAAAATCACATAGCAAAACGTTACTGTATCAATGCATTTCACATACATTTTGTCCCTAGTGCTTTGTCCTGTGCCCTGCCTGCATATTTTCTGTTCTTTCTGCCTGGAAACTGAGAAATGTCCATGGCGTCCAAAAAGCGTCCCTTTAGGTCAAAAGCGCAATGTCCATGGCGTCCAAAAAGCGTCCCTTTAGGTCAAAAGTGCTTTTAGACCAGCTAGAGAACAGCGATAGTAAATTAGAACCACTTGCAGAATTGAGTGATAATGATTTGTGGGGAAATTTGTCATCAGACACTGAAAACGATTTTGCGACTTTGCTCAGTGATGTGCGAACTTGGCGTTATATTTCAAATTTCAGTGTTTTTGGTTTGATTATATTATTGAATTAAATGTATTATTATTATTTTTTATGATTATTTATTAAATTATAATTTATGATTTCGTGTTTCAAATTTTTTCATACCCGGGATGTTTACTAGACTCTTGTTCGGACAGATTTCAGTGAGTTATTCCTAAAAATTACAGACCTTCAATAAAAAAAACTACATATTTCCATGCAAAAAAATGTACCGCTTTGAGCACAGAAATACTGACATAATCAAACCACTAGGGAGGTTAAGGCTGAGTTCACACTACAACGGACAGCTGCTGGAGTGCTTTACCACGGTAGGGGACACCATGGTGCGCAATACAGCTTATCAAATGAATCCATTTTTTTTGGGGGGGGGTTCACAAACTTTATTTGAAGTGTACAAAACATACATTTTATCCATGGTGCTGTACAGCAGTGTGATGTGCTACGCTGCTGTACAGTGCCATGTTGTTCGGTATGGGGCGCTGCAATAAAATGCAGCATGTCTGCATTTTCTAATGGGATGCTGCAGTGCAGCCCTAGGCTACATTGCAGTGTGAATGGGACACATAGAAAACAATTGTTTCCTGTGTGTCCTAGTGGTGACAGACATTTTACACTGCAGTAAAACGTCTATCATCGCACAGTGCGAATTCAGCCTTAGGCTCCATGTACATAGGACACTTCTGAACGATGGAAACTGACTGCTGCAAAACATAGGTTAAAAAACGTCTGTTTAGCTGCGTTTGCATACCGCGTTTATGAGTGTTTGTGCTTAGAAGAGTTTTTTAAAGATAACCTCAGGAGACATTCCAAAATTCCCAGAATGCACTGAAAATCAGTAAAAAATCAACTATTTCAGACATTTTGAGAGAAATAGAGAGAGCAGAAGCAGAGAGAGCAGTGTGTGTTGAGATTAGCTGTCTTTTTTTTTTGGTGGTGTTTGAATGTGTTCCAGCTCATTTCTGTGCAGAAATTATTGCAGCAGTGTCTAACATATTTTTTTTCATGAAAAACCTCAAAGTATGGTGTACCAGGTCTATTTGAGTCCCGGGAAAATGCTTTGCATGAATTTTTAATAATGAAAAAAGGCTCTGGACAGCATCTGGAAATGGAAAAGTTTAAAAAAATTTCCAAATGCAAATGCTTATAAATGCGGTTAGCAGCGTTTACACGCGTTTACAAGTGTTTGGAATGCTGATAAAATCTACTCCTGAACACAAGTTTGGTGCGTTAAAAAAAAAACCTACTGTAAACAACTGCCTGTAAATGACATAGTGTACATGAACACATAGGAAAACATTAGGGAGAGTTCAGGGGCTGCTGAAAAAAAACGCAGAAAAGCTCCTAAACGTGAGTTTATCAGCTGCAGTGTACATGGAGCCTTAGTGAGAATTTCACTATTTACTAGGGGAGGAGGAGAGGTGAGTGAGAGGAGGAAGCAGGAGGAGAGATCGGTGAAGGGAGGGAGAGGGAAAGAAAGAGAAAGGAAAGAGGAGGAAAAAAAGTGTGGAGTGGGGAGCAAGAGATGGGTGGAAGGGAGGGAGGGAAGGTGAGAGAGTGGAAGGAGGAAAAGGAGGAAGATTTAAAAAGGGGGGAGAGGGAAGGGTGAAAGAAAGTGGGGTGCAAGGAGAGAAGGAGGAAGAGAAAGAGGAAGGAATAGAGAGGGGGGAGAGAGAAAGAGAAAGATGGAAGAAGGGATATAGAAGGGATACATGTATGGCCAGCTTTACACTTTTTGTTAGCATTTTCCACATTTAGTGCACCCGACAGATTTACAGTATAGCCCTTTAACATATGCTTATGTGTTACAAATGCCCTCATATTTACAAGTATACATGTAAACGCTGTGTGAAAACAGAGCACGGTCTAACCTAGGCCAGAGTTTCTCAACCCTTTATCCATCACTATGCCCTTTAAAATGGTTGTAAACCTCCAACATGAAATATAAACAAAGCATATCCCTCTATAGTGTTTACTTGTCCAATTAAGAGCACTAAGTGCCATTTCTGTCTGCTGCTTTGTTCCTCTGCTATCAGCATGAGTCATTTCTGAAAAGCTTTCCTGACACCATGAGAAAAATGGTAACTGGAGGGATCTTCAGCAGATTGACATCTTCAGCTCTGTTCCTGTGAGCCTTGTGGAGATGCGTGTGTCGCTTCCCTCCAATCAACTATCAGAGCTCTCTTCACTGAACTCTGCAGTTTGTGATTTCAGCACTCCGCCCCCCTGAACTCTCAGACAAATTTTAAAATTCTGCAGTTTGAATGGATGTAGAGAAGAGAAGACAGCAGGTACAACCTTTGTAGGATTTATTTCATACCTGTGTATCACCAGGCCAGTCAGTCACTGGGTATATATAATGGTTTACAACCACTTTAAATATGCAAACACTGGAGTCACCCAGTTTAAAATTTAAAAAAACTTAAATGTTACTTATCTATGGGAAACCTGAGAGTAGAACAAAGCACACAATCATTTTGATAAAATTAACTTCACATAGACACATAGAAAAGTGACGGCAGAAAAAGACCGAGTGGTCCATCGAGTCTGCCCGATTATTTTTTAATTTATTTTTGTCATTAGAAGCTTCTCGTCACATCAGAACCCCCCTTCATATCAGAAGCCCCCTATCACATCAGGGATCCCCCATTATGTTAGAAACATAGAAAAGTGACAGCAGAAAAAGACCGAGTGGTCCATCGAGTCTGCCCGTTTATTTATTTATTTTTGTCATTAGAAGCTTCTCTTCACATCAGAACCCCCCTTCATATCAGAAGCCCCCTATCACATCAGGGATCCCCCATTATGTCAGAAACATAGAAAAGTGACAGCAGAAAAAGACTGAGTGGTCCATCGAGTCTGCCCAATTATTTATTATTGTCATCAGAAGCCTCTCTTCACATCAGAACCCCCTTCATATCAGAAGCCCCCTATCACATCAGGGATCCCCCATTATGTCAGAAGTCCCTCTTCACATCAGAAGCCCCCCCTATACATGAGAGTCCTTATCATATCAAAGTCTTGCTATATATCAAAGGTCCCCTATACATGAGCCCCCCATCACCACAGAGTCCCTCCATCAATGAACCCCCCCCAATCACACTCTGTCCTCTCTTCACATCAGAACCCTACTGTTTTGTTCCAGCCACGTGGCAGAGGACAGGGAGTACAGGAGATCTAGGGACGCAGACTTTGGTCTTCTCCTGAATACCACCTGTCCTAGTTCAGAGTCATGCGTTGCCATGGTGTAGGCGAGCTGTCATCACCATAGCAACAAATGATGCCATATGTCCAGGTCCTAGAGCGTCATTGGTTATTATAGTGCTGGTGGTCAGGCCCACCCACACAATGGCAACTCGTGATGCTGATTCAAGACAATCAGGGTTTTGTGCTCTCTGCACTCCAGGAAAACCCAGGCAGCATTCTAGGGTGCCGCAGTACTCTGTTTGAAAAATATCGATCTAGGCAACCAAATTCCCAAAATGAGACAGGGTACTCAGAACTGCATCCATGGCTCAGGCAAGCTGGACTTTTTGTATTCTTGCAATAAACTGTGCAGGATGGGGCATGATTTTGGATATCAGGGACACATACAGGGCTGACCTGCTGTTAGAATATTACAATATAGGATACAAGTCTGTAACAACTATCAAAGACATCAATTCAAAAAAGGTTTGTCATGGAGAAACACCTTTCCTGTCAAGAGTAAAGGTTTCTACCTGTAGTGTACAAATTTCTATTATATTTTAGTTAACAAATAATGGCATGCTTAAAGCTAGTTCCTTACCAATGAAAATGGGAATGCTTGAACTATTAATTGCAGGAATTATACAACATACTAAAAATCTATATGACCAGTTGTATGTGTGATTCCATTACTCAATTATCATGAGCATTGATTCTATTGACCACAGTTCTTGAGATATTTGGGTATTAGGTAGCCAGCTATAACAATGACTACAATAGAGAACTTTACATGAACAATGCCTTAGGGCTCATTCACATCACACCACATTCAGTGACATACATTATAATGAACATTATAATATGCGTTACCAAAACACATAGAAACATACTGTATACAGTATATGCATTACTGAATTGCTTCCTTATATATATATATATATATATATATATATATATATACACAGTGGAACAGTAGAATAGTGGAAAGTGTCAGTAGAGCAAGAGCTTAGTGTCAGTAGGTTAGTGAACGGTATCCATAGTTTTTTGTTTTTATTATTGTATTTTTTTTATTATTGTTTTACAATTTTTAGTGTCCCTATTGTGGGGCTTTGGTGGGATATCACTGGTCTAAACAGACCCCTGATGTCTCACTTCATAGATTCATCAGTCCTTTTCTCTGCAGCCTCAGCTGCACTGGACAGTGAATGGAATGGGAAGAGCTCTGTGTTGACCAGCTTCCTGTTCGTTCGCAAACGGAAGTATAGTAAACACAGTTTACTATGCTTTGGTTATGAATGGACACAGTGAGTGATCAGTACTGATCACTCACTGTCAGGGGTGGACTGACCATTCGAGCACTCGGGCACTGCCCGAGGGCCCAGGGTCAGTAGGGGACCCCATGAACTGCCCCTGGTACCTTTTTATAGGCTTTTTTTGAGTGTGGGCAAGGACACAGGGGCCCCATGATCCCCTATTGCCCAGTGGCCCCATGAGTTGTCAGTCCGCCCCTGCTCACTGTGTTCGTTCAGAAAAAGAAGGGGTCAGTAAATAATATATTTACTGGTTCCTTCCCTGCTCTCCATCCTGAAATATCCCCCACAGCCACCAGCAGAAAAGGAGAGGAGGGGAGCCAACAGGGTTTGATTAGGGTGTGTCCAGGTACACCCTGCACACCTTGTACGCATGCCTATAAGTGTACTACAAAACTCCATGATGCACAAATGCAAATGTTTTGTGAGTTAAAATGCACTACAGTTTAAAATATAGTAGAGGACCTAATTTTTAGTGCATTGACAGCCTATTCAAAATGAACGGGTTGCTTTGCTCAGTCAGCCTTAATGCATAAAAATGCATACATTACAGCACCAGGGGCGGACTGACCATTTGGAAACTCGGGTACTGCCCGAGGGCCCAGGGTCAGTAGGGGGCCCCATGGGATGCCCCTGGTACCTTTTTCATAGGCTTTTTTGAGTTTGGGCAAGGACACGGGGCCCCATGATCCCCTATTGCCCGGGGGCCCCATGAGTTGTCAGTCCGCCCCTGTACAGCACACAACTATTGCAGTGTGAATGAGCTCGTTGACTTTGAAGTACTAGCTTGCAGTTAGTTTAAACTCCTACAGTTTACATAGCTGTTAAATGAGAGATGATGTAAATCTGACCAGACCATATACTTTATGTTAATAATATATTCATGACCTATTTTGCTGTTGAACAAGAAAAGGCAGAATCTATGCTTGACGACTGATCTTGGTTTTACATCCAGAGAAGACAGCAAATTATAGTGTAGTTGATATTGATAACCAGAAACCAATGCTACTCATCATTGCCAAGAGCCACACAACCACAGTAAGGATGTTACACATGAACTATATGATTCTTTGGTTGCGCTACCAGCTAAATGGTTGATGCTGGAACTATTAAAATTTGCTGAAAACATTTTCACACAGACAGTGTCCAGACTTCACATTCCTTACACACGCCATAAACATGTCACATACCAGTAAAGATTCCAGACATCTCTACAGAAGGAGTCCTCAGAGTTCTCCATCCTCACATTGTTTTCCTTTTATGTGACTTTTTCCTAATCTGCTCCATACTGTAGAGCACACTGAACATATCAGGAGCATAAGGAGCACACTTGGTAACAACCTTACTATTAAAAGCATCAGGACCCCATATTGCATTCTTTTATTCCTATGGTTTTTAAAGAGTAACTCCACTTATTTTGATAAAAAAAAACAATCCCCCTCTGGATGAGCAATGTACATTTCAGAGATTTTAAAGGATAAGTTCACCTTTTATAACATGTTACATGTAACACCCATATGGGCAGCACAGTGGCTAAGCGGTTAGCACTTCCACCTGGCAGTACTAGGGTCGTCAGTTCAAATGCCAGCTACGGTACCACCTGCCTGGAGTTTGCATGTTCTCCCTGTGACTGTGTGGGTTTCCTCTGGGACTCCAAAGACATGCTGGTAGGTTAATTGGCTCCTGTCTAAATTGACCATAGTATGTGTATGTATGAATATGAGTTAGGGACCTTAGATTGTACACCCCTTGATGGTTAGAGACTGATGTGAATGTACAATATATATGTAAAGCGCTGTGTAAATTGATGGAGCTATATAAGTACCTGAAATAAATAATAATAATTCAGGATGTAAAGTAAGGACCGTCCCCCGCTCCCTCTTCCCTCCCTCCAATCCCCCAATGTGGCAGCTAGCAGATAGATGATCTTCTCCCCCCCACCCCCGCTAGCCATCACAATTTAAAAAAAAAAAAACATAGTCTGCTGATCACTGGTGCAATGCTTTCCAGGCTCCCAAAACAAAAAATAATAAATGCACATTTTTTTTACCTGCAAAAACCTGTTAAAAGGTTGAACTTATCCTTTACCACACTTGGTTGAAGAGTCCTACCTGATTCTACTCTAACAAAAATGCTGTTTGTAGTATGCGGAGTAAATCTCAGTGGGACTGACTTTTTCATTATTAATCAGCTGATGCACTGTTCTAATGAGAAAAATACAGGGTCTGCATCCCTTTAGAAGTATCTCACTAAAAAATGAAATTTTGCTGCAGAGGATGCCTAAAATCTCACTTGTATCTTTGTGCAGACTCCTGGGAAAATCAGTGAGCCAATCAAACAAACAGTTCTGGGAGTGCTCTGTACATCAATGGCGTACAGAACACCTCTAGCTTGCCACATTGCATTGAATTTTATGAAAATTACAGTGCTGCAGATTGAAAAGGAAAAGTCATTTTTATTAAATTCAATTATAATATGGTTTGTGTAGCTAATGTATATGCTATAAAAAAATTTTTTTGCAGGTCTGCTGTATTGTATTGCTAGATCTGTTTTCTTTAACTTTGATACATCTAATAGGAAGTCTTCACAAAATTAACTGCCCAGTGTTTGGTGGATTTCAAACAATTGTGTGATCACAGAGGACTTTGTAGGATCCTATCAGGTAGGTTTTCCCTGTCTAGGACTTATTCCAGTCAGTGGTATCACCCAACCTGGGCTCATTTTCCAAGCTTGCTTTGTGTAAAGCCAAATAAATAATGGTCAAAGTGAGGACAGTGGCATCAAGATCACTGACTGGGTCATAGAGAATTCCAAAGCAAACTTGTCACCAAAGGCCAAAGTCCTGTAAATGATATTTGTCTGTCTAATATACTGACTAAAGGATCAATTAATTTAAAGGCAAATAGACTGTTGATTTGCAAGGGAATTTTCACTTTTTCACTTATTTATTTAAGGTACTTATATAGAGCCATCAATTTATGCAGCACTTTACATATATATTGTACATTCACATCAGTCCCTAGCCCACAAGGGGTGTACAATCTAAGGTCCCTAACTTACTATCATACATACATATACTAGGGCCAATTTAGACAGGAGCCAATTAACCTAGAAGCATGTCTTTGGAGTGTGGGAGGAAACCCATGCATGCACAGGGAGAACATGCAAATTCCAGGCAGGTGGTGTCGTGGGTGGGATTCAAACCAATGACCCCAGTACTGCCAGGTGGAAGTGCTAACCATTTAGCCACTGTGCTGCCCACTTAGCTTAGTGAATCTGGTTAAAATTCCCTTTGCTAAGCATACCCAATCACATGCAAGAAGAAAAACACAGATATCACGGTATAGGGGCCCGGCCAATTATCAATTCCTGCTTACTGATCCGGAGTGTCACGATATGAGTTCTCTGCCCGCCCAGTTATTAATCCCCAGGTATTAATTCCTTGTTCCTAATCCCTCCTGGCCATAGGAAGAGCCTCCTCCAATTAGTGTTCACTCCTGTGTGCCAAAGGCCCCTAGCTGTAATTAAGGCTCCCCCTCCACAAAAGGTCCCAAATTCAGTTAGTGTATACATCCCTAATTAGTGCCTTACTTTTGTATTAATGTATTTCCCCCACTGTTACCCTGTTTACAGCTGCAAATCTAATTATCCTGTTTCAGTGTCCAGCCTGTCCAACCAGTATTTTCTGTTTACAGCTACAAATTAAATTACTGTAGTTCCACTCCTGTCCATTCTCTTCATTGTCACCTGCTAATGACCCCCCCACACACCTCTCACCCTGCTCAGGGGGTTTAAGAGGCCAGTACTGGTCTCTCTTGTTAAGCTATTCTGCTGGGCAACCACTGAGGGGTCCAACTGGACTCCAGTGGCCCCCCCGGCTCTGCCTGAGCCCTATTGGAGGAAGGGGGACCCCAGAAGCTACATCAGCTCTGCCTGAAACGCTATCAGCTTTGCCAGAGACTACCACATCAGCTCTGCCTGAGACCACCGCATCAGCTTTGCGTGAGTGCATGCTTCCCTTGTGCTATCTGACTGCTTATGAACTGCCTCTTGGATTACAAATTGCTGTAGAGACTTTAACTTTGCCCACCAGGGCTGGATTACAAGTATTTTGGACTCTCTCTCCCTGCACTACTCCCCATTGAGTGACTGTTGTCTGTTTTAATAAAGCTTTAAGTGTTTGCTGTCTGCCTTGTTTGTTCTGTCCCGTTTACCCTCCGTCACATACTGGTTGGCAGCGGTGGGATCAGAACACTAAGGGAGATGGCAGACAGCGAAAGCCAGCTGATACTGGACCGGGCCTCTGCAGCCATCCCCACTGGGTGCTCTGCATGAGCCCCCCTCCTCAAAGGTCAGACCCCACAGCCATGACTCCCGCTGCTGTTCCTGACTGCTGCAAGGGCCCCTGCCTGTTGATCGCTGGGCCCCTGGAGAAGCTGGCTTCTGTGAGGGCCGCTGTCCGTTGCTGAGAGTCCTTCTAAACTGTCCATTGCTGAGTGTCCTTGGAAGCTGTGCGTTGCTGAGTGTCCCAGGGAGCTGTGCGTTGCTGAGTGTCCCTGGAAGCTGTCCGTTGCTGAGTGTCCCTGGAAGCTGTCCATTGCTGGGTGTCCATGGAAGCTGTCTGTTGTTGAGTGTCCCTGGGAGCTGTCCGTTACTGAGTTTTCCTGGAAGCTGTCCGTTGCTGAGTGTCCTTGGACGCTGTCCATTGATGAGTGTCCCTGGGAGCTGTCCGTTGCTGAGTGTCCCTGGAAGCTGCTGTTGCTGAGTGTCCCTAGAAGCTGACCGTTGGGAGTGTCCCTGGAAGCTGTCCCCTGCTGAGTGTCTCCGGAAGCTGTCTGTTGCTGAGTGTCCTTGGAAGCTGTCCGTTGCTGAGTGTCCCTGGAAGCTGTCCGTTGCTGGGTGTCTATGGAGGCTGCCCATTGCTGAGTGTCCCTGGAAGCTGATCGCTGGGAGTGTCCCTGGAAGCTGTCCGTTGCTGAGTGTCCTTGGAAGCTGTCCGTTGTTGAGTGTCCCTGGGAGCTGTCCATTGTTGAGCGTCCCTGGAAGCTGCCCGTTGCTGAGTGTCCCTAGAAGCTGACCGCTGGGAGTGTCCCTGGAAGCTGTCCGTTGCTGAGTGTCCCTGGAAGCTGTCCATTGCTGGGTGTCCCTGGAAGCTGTCCGTTGCTGAGTGTACCTGGAAGCTGACCGCTGGGAGTGTCCCTGGAAGCCGCCTGCTGCTGAGCACCTGCAAGACACCTATCGTAAGTGTCCCTAGAAGTCGTGAACTGTCCCTATTGTGCGCTCAGAGCACCCGTGCCCTGAACTGTCCCCATTGTGCGCACAGACCACCCTTGTCCTGATCTGTCCCTATTGTGTGCACAGACTACCCATGCCATGAACTGTCCCTGTTGTGCACACAGACCACCCGTGTCATGGACTGTCCCAATTGTGCACACAAACCACCTGTGTCCTGAACTGTCCCTGGTGTGCGCTCAAACTACCCATGTCATGAACTGTCCCTATGGTGTGCTCGGACTACCTGTGTCCTGAGCTGTGCTAGGCCAGACTCCACGGTTGGAGTCCTGTTGAGTCCCAGTGAGCCTGTTGTCCCTAGTGCGCTGTGTGGGAGCCGTGTTAGACCAGACTTCACAGTTGGAGTCCCGTTGAGTCCCCGTGAGCCTGATGTTGCCCCTAGCATGCTGTGTGGGGGCTGTGTTGAGGGCAGCCTCCACAGCCAGAGTCCCGTTGAATCCCCGTGAGCTTGATGTTGCCCCTAGTATGCTGTGTGGGAGCTGTGTTGAGGGCAGCCTCCAAAGCCAGAGTCCTGTTGAATCCCCATGAGCCTGATGTTGCCCCTAGTATGCTGTGTCGGAACTGTGTTGAGGTTAGACTCCACAGCCAGAGTCCCGTTGAGTCCCTGTGAGCCTGCTCACCATGGGTGTCCCTACGGGCCACGTCACGGAGTGCCATGGATTGTCCTGGTTGAGTGTCTTTCATGGTTCAGTGAAGCTTTGTGTGTTCTCCATCTTCTTTGTGCGTTCTGTCCTGCCTACGCTTCCGTCACACTGACTGGTGGCAGCAGCAGCAGTGGAGGACCAGAACACGGAAGAAGACAATGGAGAAGTGATAACACCCCACAAGTGCCTCCAAGGAGACCTGTGGAGGCCCCCTTATTGGCACTTGTAAAATGGAAGGGGGAGGAGTGTCACAGTATAGGGGCCCGGCCAATTATCAATTCCTGCTTACTGATCCGGAGTGTCACGATATGAGTTCTCTGCCCGCCCAGTTATTAATCCCCAGGTATTAATTCCTTGTTCCTAATCCCTCCTGGCCATAGGAAGAGCCTCCTTCAATTAGTATTCACTCCTGTATGCCAAAGGCCCCTAGCTGTAATTAAGGCTCCCCCTCCACAAAAGGTCCCAAATTCAGTTAGTGTATACATCCCTAATTAGTGCCTTACTTTTGTATTAATGTATTTCCCCCACTGTTACCCTGTTTACAGCTGCAAATCCAATTATCCTGTTTCAGTGTCCAGCCTGTCCAACCAGTATTTTCTGTTTACAGCTACAAATTAAATTACTGTAGTTCCACTCCTGTCCATTCTCTTCATTGTCACCTGCTAATGACCCCCCCCCCCCCACACACACCTCTCATCCTGCTCAGGGGGTTTAAGAGGCCAGTACTAGTCTCTCTTGTTAAGCCATTCTGCTGGGCAACCACTGAGGGGTCCAACTGGACTCCAGTGGCCCCCCGGTTCTGCCTGAGCCCCATTGGAGGGAGGGGGACCCCAGAAGCTACATCAGCTCTGCCTGAAACGCTATCAGCTTTGCCAGAGACTACCACATCAGCTCTGCCTGAGACCACCGCATCAGCTTTGTGTGAGTGCATGCTTCCCTTGTGCTATCTGACTGCTTATGAACTGCCCCTTGGATTACAAATTGCTGTAGAGACTTTAATTTTGCCCACCAGGGCTGGATTACAAGTATTTTGGACTCTCTCTCCCTGCACTACTCCCCATTGAGTGACTGTTGTCTGTTTTAATAAAGCTTTAAGTGTTTGCTGTCTGCCTTGTGTGTTCTGTCCCGCTTACCCTCCGTCACAACAGTATTTTTAGAATGCATATGATTGGTGTGACAGACCCAACCGGGGCAGGGGCTTTTGGAGGGGACTAGGCGCTAGCCTTCTACCCACTGATTATGGCCCATGGAGGAGGCCGAGGATTTTGTTTAAGTCTCCTGGTCAGAGCATGGAAGAGAGCTCAGTCCAGTCTCTGATTACGAGAAGAGAGCGGATCAATCTGTGATGATGGATAATAACCTGATGAATGCTGAGAGCGAGGCTTGGATTACTTCTCTGAATAAAGACAATAAAGCTTTCCTTCTGGAGTGGATAGAAAGGTGTAATATTAAACTTGTACAGGTTAGTGGCCAGAGGAAATATGGTGGCCATCCTGCTGACTGGGTTGAAGAAGCTCCTTCACTTGGGATAGAAATATTTATCAACAGTCTCCCTCTAGAAATCTATGAAGATAAATTAATTCCACGTTTTCAGACTGTTGGAATATTGCATAAGCCTTGTCTCATGATGGAGAGATTGCATAGGTGGGGGCCAGGCACCTGAAAGACAGCATGTGTGATGTACTTTGTGTATTCAGGGTTGGAGGTGCCGGGCTGTCTGAGGTGGGCTCCAGATCTTCAGTAGACAGCCCCTCAGTCAGCTCTAGCAGAACCGGGATCTCAGCATTCAGGTTCTCAGGTCGCCCACCTGAGGCCTACTACAGCAGATGCAGCAGTATTGCCTCAGAGGGCAGCATGCCTCCTCCAGGCTGGACAATCCTTTACAAGAAAAGACCCAGGGCCCAGTGTGCTCACTAAATATATACAGTTATCCAGCATGCCATCAGAGCTTCCCTCTCTGGGATAGGACATGGCTTTATCAATATTTATGCTGCCATCTACATAGCTCCACACCTCTCATACGGAAACTTTTCAAGCTTTCTGGATGCAAAGGGAGCTATTAGGCTGGCAGCAGTTGAACACACTGAACAGACCTAACTAACAGAACACAACAACAGCTCTGCTTTTACCTAACAACCATCACACCAACTACAATGACTACAGAGTGACAGCTAAATTTACCTATCAATACATATACTAAAACTTATCTATCTAAACCTAGCACATATCTAGAAGGGTGCTACACATACATTCCTTGGTGTACCTCACTTAGCAAAGTAGGTTGCCTGGCTAGGCAACCTTTTTTAGTCACAAAGTGTCAGGGATCCCGGGTCCTCGGCGGTGCGCGCATGCGCAGATGGCCGATCTGTCCCGGCCGACGATCGCGGCGGCGGCCGCGCATGCGCAGTAGCGATCGCGGCCGCACCAATGGGAGAGCAGGGCGCTCTATTTAAAGCTGCCCTGTGCATCTCCAGGTTGCCGCAAGGTCTTGTTCCTGAACCTGTAAGTACGCTTCCTAGTTGCCAAACTCTGCCTGTTCTGACCTATGCTGACCCTCTCCTGCTCTGACCCCGGCTCGTCCCTGACCATCCTCCTGCCTGACCCTCTGTACCGCGCTGCCCGCTACCTGCTGATCCTGGCTTGTGACCCCGACCATTCTCCGCTTACTTCCCCTGTACCACGCTGCCCACACGATACCGACCCGGCTAGTCTGACCTCGCTCGCTCCTAGCTGTCACCCATCCATCCCGCTCGGATCGGGATCTGGCATCCGTCCATCCCGCTCGGATCGGAGTCTGCCATCCCATCCATCCGCTCGGATCGGACCTGTCGTCCCCTTCGCAGCAGGCTCATCCCGGGCACATACCCCCAGCGGGACCCCTCTACCACCGCCGGGGGTGCCCAGGGGCGCGACCTGGTTCCAGTCTTGCACCAAGTCCATCCCCACCATCAGGGGCCCTGGTGAAAAGGCAGACTGGGGCTTAGACTCCGCGTCCTGGGAAACCCCGTGCTGTGGACCACTAGAGATCCCGTTAGGCGGAGCCTGACAGTACCTTGCGGCCATGACTGAGCCTGGAAGGGGAACGTCCCCTCTGGATGACATCTGCCGACAGATGGAGACCCTTACATTAGGTATTAGGGGTCTACAGGAGGGTTATACTAGATTGGACAGTCGCATGCAGACCATAGCTACATCTACCGGGGGGTCTGGGGAACCCACTAGGGAGACACCAGGGTTGTTACCCACACCTGAACCCCGTGTCCCCACACCAGAACGTTTTTCTGGAGACCGAAGTAGATTCAGGGCCTTTCGTAGCTCCTGTCAGCTATACTTTGACCTCCAGCCTCGGACCTTTTCCTCTGAATCAGTGAAGGTAGGGTTCATCATTGCCCTACTACGGGGTGGACCCCAAGACTGGGCCCACCGGCTCCTAGAGAATCAAGACCCGCTGTTGAGGTCAATGACGGTATTTTTTGAGGCTATGGCCCTCTTGTATGACGACCCGCTGCGCACCGCAACGGCCGAGAGGGCCCTATATACACTCAGGCAGGGTCAGCAGACAGTGGAGGACTATGCCGCCGAATTCAGGCGTTGGCGTAGTGACAGCCAATGGAACGAGGCGGCTTTGCACCACCAGTTCCGCATTGGGTTAGCTGAATCACTGAAGGACGAATTGGCCCGAATAGACATACCTAGTACTTTGGAGGCCCTAATAGCATTGACTATTCGAATTGACCGCCGGTTGCGGGAGCGCAGGCAGGAAAAGTGCAACCAAGGACGAGGACCAACTGAAACACCCCCTCAGGCTTCAACCCAGTTCCAGCCGGCAAGCCAGAATCAGGATGCTATGGATACACCCAAGACCGGGCCACCGGGAAGGACACGGCTGACACTTACACCTGAGGAACGCCAGAGGCGTCTTACCAACCATCTCTGTCTATACTGTGGGGGAGCAGGCCATGTGGTACGTACCTGTCCAGCCAAGGGGGGTAAGTGTTCCGCTGTTTTTTCTACGATCAATTCTACCAGTGTGGGCAACACTAGTTATCTAGCGGTACCTGTGTCACTTCAGCTGCCGGGGAGAACGGTGGTGACCACAGCAATTGTGGATTCTGGGGCATGTAGTTGCTTCATAGATTTGGACTTTGCAGTTCAACAACGAATCCCCCTACAAGCAAAGGAGGTGGGATTGAATATTTTCCTGGCAGATGGATCCCGTATTAAGTCAGGGGTGGTGGACCATGAAACCCCACCTATCCGTACCACTATATCGACCCATCATGAAGAAATCCTTCGGTTAGACGCCATAGCATCCCCATTATTTCCAATTATTTTGGGACTCCCGTGGTTACGAGCCCATAATCCCCAGGTGGACTGGAAGACGGGTTCTATCCAGTTCCTCTCCACATACTGCCAGCAGCATTGCCTCCCTAAGACCTCCCCGATTCCGGAGACCTTGTTGTGTCTAGAAACAGATGTGGAACTGGCGCAAGTCATTCCTTCGGCCTACCATAATTTTTTGGATGTGTTTAGCAAGCGGGGGGCGGACACTCTCCCCCCGCACCGAGGTTATGACTGCCCAATTGATCTCCTCCCAGGGTCGGAGATTCCATTTGGGCGGATATTCCCCTTATCCGAGCGGGAGTTAGGGGTACTGAGAGAATATATCGATGAAAACCTCCATAAGGGGTTTATTAGACCCTCCACGTCGCCAGCTGGGGCGGGCATTTTCTTTGTGGAAAAAAAGGACAAGTCCCTCCGGCCCTGCGTAGATTACCGGGACTTGAATAAAGTCACGGTGAAGAACCGTTACCCGCTACCACTAGTCCCCGAACTTTTTCAGAGGTTGAAGTCAGCATCTGTCTTCACTAAACTAGACTTGAGAGGTGCCTATAATTTAGTCCGTATCAGAGAGGGGGACGAGTGGAAGACAGCATTCCGTACCAGATTCGGACACTATGAATATTTGGTTATGCCCTTCGGTCTATGCAACGCTCCAGCCACCTTCCAGCATTTCATAAACGATGTGTTCAGGGACTATCTGGATGTCTTCGTCATTGTGTACCTAGACGATATCCTTATCTTTTCCCCAACCTTGGAGGACCATAGGGGTCATGTGAAGCGCGTGTTAGAACGGCTCCGCCAACACAGCTTGTATGCCAAGGCAGACAAGTGCTGTTTTGAACAGAGTAGTATTTCATTTCTGGGCCTAACCATCTCGCCCACGGGAATAGCCATGGATCCCCAAAAGGTTTCGGCCATCTTAGACTGGCCAGCCCCCACCGATAAGAAAGCGGTCCAACGCTTTATTGGCTTCGCGAACCTTTATAGGAAGTTCATTAAGAACTTTTCGGGCCTAGTATCCCCTATCACCCAGCTGACCAGGCAGGGGGTCCGCTTCCAGTGGACGCCTGAGGCACAGAGGGCATTCAAAGCTTTAAAAGAGTTGTTTACGGCAGCTCCTATTTTGAGCCACCCTGATTCGTCCTTGCCATATATCTTGGAGGTAGACGCATCCGAGAATGCGGTCGGGGCGATCCTGTCCCAGAGGAAGGGCATCAAAGAGCTTGTGCACCCGGTGGCTTTCTTCTCCAGGAAACTAACTCCTGCTGAAAGGAATTACGATATCGGGGATCGGGAACTCTTGGCGATCAAGGTGGCACTAGAGGAATGGAGATACCTGTTAGAGGGGGCGGTACACCCGATATTGATTTTCACGGATCACAAGAACCTAGAGTATTTGAGAACAGCTAAACGTCTGAGGCCACGTCAGGCCAGGTGGGCACTGTTCTTTTCACGGTTCTTTTTCCATATAACTTATAGGCCAGGGTCTAAGAATACGAAACCTGATGCGCTCTCCCGCATGTTTGGGGACCCCGAAGAGAGTCCCAAGCCAGACACTATCCTGACCCCAGGGAATTTCCTAGCCCTCCAATCAGAGCTTCATTCTCAATTGCAGACCGCATCCGTAGGTATGCAAGGTCCACCCGGTGTCCCCTTACTAAATAGGGAGGGACTCCTCTGGAAGGAGGATCAGATTGTGGTCCCTGAGGAAGCCCGTACATTGGTATTGGGATACTGCCATGATCACCCACTGGCCGGGCACTTTGGGGTACGTAAGACCTTGGAGCTGTTGCAGCGTACCTTCTGGTGGCCTAATATGGCCAGAGAGTGCGAAACTTACGTAAAAACCTGTCCCGTTTGTCAGAGGAACAAGCCTACTAGGAATAAGGCTTGGGGTCTCTTGCGTCCATTACCGATACCCGACAGACCATGGACAATGATTTCCATTGACTTTATTGTGGAACTTCCACCCTCTCAGGACCACACAGCAATCTTCGTGATTGTAGACCGCCTGTCCAAGATGGCCCATTTTGTACCTCTAAAGGACACACCTACGGCCCTTGAGACAGCACGTGTGTTTATTAAAGAAGTGGTAAGACTCCACGGAATTCCCAGGGATATTGTATCTGACAGAGGGGTTCAGTTTACATCCAGGTTCTGGAAAGCTTTATGTGATACCCTGGGAATTAAGCTGTCATTCTCCTCTGCTTACCACCCACAGACCAATGGCCAGACGGAGCGTACAAACCAGACCCTAGAACAGTACCTCAGGTGCTATACCACCTTCCTCCAAGATGACTGGTTTACTCTCCTGCCGCTTGCGGAATTCGCATATAACAATGCGAGTCACTCGGCTACTGGACAGTCCCCGTTTTTCGCAAACTACGGGTTCCACCCTGTATTCCTGCCAGATCTGATCCCGGAGGTCGCAGTCCCGGCCACGCAGGATATGTTGAACTTTTTGTCAACCAATAGTAAGGTATTGCAGGAAGCAATGGCAAAGGCCCAGGGTGACAATAAGAGGGCATTTGATAAGAAGAGAAGGGGGGAATTGAGTTTGCAGCCAGAGGACCAGGTTTGGTTGTCCACCGCAAATTTGAAAATGCCCTGCCCTTCGAAGAAACTGGCTCCCAAATTCTTGGGGCCCTTTCGTGTAAAACGTAAGATCAACGAGGTGGCATACGAGCTTGCACTGCCCGAGTCTATGAAGGTTCATCCGGTCTTCCACGTGTCCCTGTTGAAACCAGCAACTCCAGATCCCTTCCCGGATCGAAGGTCTAAACCACCGGAGGCAGTAGACGTGGATGGGGAGGAGGAGTTTGAAGTTGAAGCTATCTTAGATTGTAGGAAGAGGGGAGGCCGAACTCAGTTTCTGGTTAAATGGAAAGGATATGGGGCGGAGGAAAATTCATGGGAGCCGGCCCAAAATGTGCACGCCCCAAGACTTGTGCGGGAATTTTTTCAGAACCGGCCGTTCGGTAGGGCTCGGTTGGGCATCCGGAGGTTGCCCGTAGGGGGGGGGCAATGTCAGGGATCCCGGGTCCTCGGCGGTGCGCGCATGCGCAGACGGCCGATCTGTCCCGGCCGACGATCGCGGCGGCGGCCGCGCATGCGCAGTAGTGATCGCGGCCGCACCAATGGGAGAGCAGGGCGCTCTATTTAAAGCTGCCCTGTGCATCTCCAGGTTGCCGCAAGGTCTTGTTCCTGAACCTGTAAGTACGCTTCCTAGTTGCCAAACTCTGCCTGTTCTGACCTATGCTGACCCTCTCCTGCTCTGACCCCGGCTCGTCCCTGACCATCCTCCTGCCTGACCCTCTGTACCGCGCTGCCCGCTACCTGCTGATCCTGGCTTGTGACCCCGACCATTCTCCGCTTACTTCCCCTGTACCACGCTGCCCACACGATACCGACCCGGCTAGTCTGACCTCGCTCGCTCCTAGCTGTCACCCATCCATCCCGCTCGGATCGGGATCTGGCATCCGTCCATCCCGCTCGGATCGGAGTCTGCCATCCCATCCATCCGCTCGGATCGGACCTGTCGTCCCCTTCGCAGCAGGCTCATCCCGGGCACATACCCCCAGCGGGACCCCTCTACCACCGCCGGGGGTGCCCAGGGGCGCGACCTGGTTCCAGTCTTGCACCAAGTCTATCCCCACCATCAGGGGCCCTGGTGAAAAGGCAGACTGGGGCTTAGACTCCGCGTCCTGGGAAACCCCGTGCTGTGGACCACTAGAGATCCCGTTAGGCGGAGCCTGACACAAAGCTTTCGAGCTGATTCACACATGTGCGATGCGGATTGAAGCTCAGGTTTCACAGCTAATTGACACATTCGTTGTTCAGCGGTTCATGTCAGGTTTACATCAGGTTAACGACAGGATTAGGTCAGGATTTTAGCCTGTTTACACATGTGCAGTTTAGAAATGGTTCTCATAGAAGTCAATAGCCTGTGATCTGCACCTGAACCTGAAGGCACTGCTCACAAATTATACATGACTCTTTTTCACACCGCACTGAATTCGCACTGAATGTGCACTGCACTGCCAAATATGAACAGGAACCATAGGAAGCAATGTTATTTCACATGTCATGCGGATTGGATGCAATTCAAACCGCATCCAAACTGCATATACAGTTGTGTTCAAAATAATAGCAGTGTGCTGAAAAAAGTGAATAAAGCTCAAAGTCCTTCTAATAGCTTTTATTTCCATACACACAAATGCATTGGGAACACTACACATTCTATTCCAAATCAAAACATGAAGAAAAATATATCAAATTTGTGTTGTTCCTCTAAAAACATTGAAGAAGAGTGAATATTAGACTGTTCAAAAAAATAGCAGTGTTTGTATTCTTCTTTACAAACTCAAACATTCATTATATAAACTGAAAAATGTTTGAAGATTTTGCTTTCCTTTGAATCACTTAATTAATATTTAGTTGTATAAGCACTGTTTCTGAGAACTGCTGTACATCTGTGTTGCATGGAGTCAACCAACTTCTGGCACCTGTGAACAGGTATTCCAGCCCAGGATGATTGGACTACATTCCACAGTTCTTCGCTATTTCTTGGTTTTGCCTCAGAAACTGCATTTTTGATGTCACCCCACACGTTTTCTATTGGATTAAGATCCGGGGATTGGGCTGGCCACTCCATAACGTCAATCTTGTTGGTCTGGAACCAAGATGTTGCACGTTTACTGGTGTGTTTGGGGTCGTTGTCTTGTTGGACACCCATTTCAAGGTCATTTCCTTTTTAGCATAAGGCAGCATGACCTCTTCAAGTATTCTAATGTATTCAAACTGATCCATGATCCCTGGTATGCGATAAATAGGCCCAACACCGTAGTATGAGAAACATCCCCATATCATGATGCTTGCGCAACCATGCTTCACTGTCTTCACAGGGTACTGTGGCTTGAATTCAGTGTTTGGCAAACTGTCTCCGGCCACTAGACCCAAAAAGAACAATCTTACTTTCATCAGTCCACAAAATGTTGCACCATTTCTCTTTAGGCCAGTCAATGTGCTCTTTGGCAAACTGTAACCTCTTCAGCACATGTCTTTTTTTCAACAGTGGGACTTTGCGGGGGCTTCTTGCAGGTAGCTTGGCTTCACATAGGCGTCTTCTAATTGTAACAGTACTCACAGGTAACTTTACACCTTCTTTGATCTTCCTGGAGCTAATTGTTGGCTGAGTCCTTGCCATTTTGGCTATTCTTCTATCCATTCGAATGGTAGTTTTTCGCTTCTTCCACGTCTTTCAGGTTTTGGTTGCCATTTTAAAGCATTTGCAGTCATTTTAGCTGAGCAGCCTATCATTTTCTGCACTTCTTTATATGTTTTCCCCTCTCCAATCAACTTTTTAATCAAGGTACGCTGTTCTTCTGAACAATGTCTGGGATGACCCAATTTCCTCACAATTTCAGAGAGAAATGCACTGTAACCAGCATGTACAACATTTGCTGCCTTCCTTCCTTAAATAAGGGCAATAATTGCCACCTGTTTTTCAAGAATGAATGACCTCACTAATAGAACTCCACACTGCTATTATTTTGAACATGCCCCTTTCAATTAGTGATTGAATTACACAGAATCAGCAGCATGCATGTCATGACTGTTGGGTCTGTTGGATTTCTATTACTCTACTACACCTGCTAGTAAATTATTTGCCATGTAGAAATATCATTTCTACCAAAAACAGTGATTGATCAGGTTAGTGATGTCTGACTGCTATTATTTTGAACACAACTGTATGTGAACCAGCACTTATCCCACTGACCCTAAAACATAGAGATGTTAGGCCTTCCCATGTACACAGGCTGGTCTTTCTTGCCTTCTCCTGGTATTTGTACTGGGTTTCCTCTTGGACCTATTTTTTCTAGGGGTTATTAGTTAGTGTTTCTGTTACTGCCTATGTCAGGTTGTGGGTCCTTTGCTCCTTGTTGGGAATTTGTTATTGTTCCACCTGGTTGGTGGGTTCTGGTTGATCAGCTTCTCGCTTGTTCAAATACCATTTTTCCTTCTGTGAGGAGCAACTCCCTCTGGCAGTGACCTTCTTCATCCTGTTATGGAGCATCAGGTTCATTCTCCATGCTTTCCCCTTTGGTCATGTTGGTAGGTCCTCTATTAAGTAGGAGGCCTCACCTCACCAAACCCATTCAGATTTTGGCATTGGTCCTTTAGGCATCTCCTGGGCGGCAGGCAGCCCTCAGTTGTTCTAGTAAGGACTGATAGACTTTTTTGTGCATTTTTGCCCACTCCTCAGTTGGGCTGCTTTTAGGTTTCCAGACCTGGATTCCTGTGTCCCTCAATGGATGAGAAAGAATCAAAATTTTGTGCACTTACTGCAAAATTCTCACGGGTCCTTCCCCTCTGTGTTTTTGCTCATGCATTAAGTACTCAGTTTGGCAGTGTCCAATCCTTTTGTAGGCAGAGGTATAACCCATCTACATTTTTACAGCTGATTTTACACTCGGCTGAGGACTATTCTGTCAGGAGTTTTTCATGGAAAAAGGTCGAAACTCTAGAGGCAGCTTGTTTTCACCTTCAGAACCAATTTATCTAAGATGTTTCTGATAGATAGGGTAGAGATGAGAGCCCAAAGCATGATGCCTGTTGGCTGCTGACATATATACTGTATATCTAGCTCTGTTTACTGTTATTGCTAGCCATATGTTTGTCTCTCAAGTTGTTGCTTAGCATATTTAGGACTTGAGCCCACTCTTAGATATGTGTGGTATGTGTTGTTTTGGCTGTGCAGTGGTAGAGGAAGCTAGAACTGCAAACTGCATCATTTTTTTCTTTTAACAAGCTTGTGTACTACATTCAGTAAAATTTAGAGCTTGATGGGATTTTTACTGAGCACATGACTGATAATTGAGATGTGTTTGCTTGCAGAATGCTACAATTCAAAGTCGCAGTCAACTTCTCAGAACAGTAAAAATGTGCTGGCACTTTGTAAAACAGTGAACTTAAAGCCATGTTAAATAAAAAAATAAAAAAGTATATAGCAGTTTACCAATTCTTACTTATTGGTACTATTCAGGATTTATATAGTGCCAACAGTTTGAGAAGTGCTTTACAAATAGCTCTGCAATCAACAAAGCTCATACTCATTGCTGATTCAACAGCTCTAGCTCTGGCTCAGCATGGGGACATGTCAGATCTCTTCAGAGAGACCACTGCTTTCACACAGAGATCAAGAGTGTTTCTCTACAACATGCTGTCAAGAAACGAATATCTGCTCTGTGGGTTGTATTCTAAAGAATACATTCTGTGAAGCTGGCCATGCACTGATCAATTTGAGCCAGTTCCTGATGAGCCAACCAAAATTTGCTTTGTTGGTGGCCCTAATGGCACCCTCTGGTCTGCCATCCTTTCATTGAAAATCCAAGGGATCCAGGTTGAAAATTGTCAGCTGCAATCATTGTTCAGATATTTTGACAGCCACTGGTGCCAATTGTCAGAATACAATAGCCGTAGTGGGAGATTCTCCCATCTGTTTTGAATAGCTGCAAGATTTTTAGCCCTGCAGGCTGAATAACAAAAATCTATAATTCAGCTGGTTCAATTAGGCTTTAACCCCTGGACTCCCCGCAGCTCCCAGCACAGAGACCGGGCTCTCACCAAGAACCCCGGGTCTCGTACTAACGATCAGGATCCTGGACTCCTTGTTCCCGATCACCTGATTGCTGTAATAGCCTCTGGTTGGCTATCACAGTAATCAGTCACTGTGCAGCCCATCTATGTGTTTTTTTTCTCCTTTGAATGGAGAGAAAGATACATATCTTTCTCTTCTTGCCAGGGGAGAAATATAGAAACATATAAAAAATTAAATAAAACAAAAAAAAATTAGCTAGATCAAGGTTTGATCTGGCAAGAGTCAGGGTTAGAGTCAATGTAAGGGTCAAAGGTCAAGGTCGGGGTCAGTCAATTTTTGTTAGGATTTTTTTTTTAAAAAAGCATTTTTTAAGTCAGTGTCAATGTGTTTTAGGTAGGATAAAAAAGCAAATGCACACTATTGATTTTAGGCCCTACTATGGGTACAAAGAACAAATAACATACAGATGTGGTATTGCTGTGATCATCAGAAGCAGGAGACTTTATTTTGGGTTCTTCATTGGTGGTATATTATGGTATAGTACCTGAACATGGCCTCCACCCAATCTCGGGCATTGTTGAATGTGTGCACACACGGAAAGTTACCCCATGTACATGGCGAGTATCCCACCCCACTGCCTGACGTAGCCCAAGAACCCCGTGGGCTTACAAACTGGAGTAGTCGTCAAGGATGCACTCACTCTGCTACTGCACATGCGCCTCTGGAACTGCTTGCTCGAGGCCACACCGAGCCACTGAACAGTACTTGACGGATGCTCCTCCCAACAGTCACACCATTACCCCCCTCCCCGACAGGCCCATATTGGAGAAGGGATGGAGAAGCAGCGGAGAATAGGCATTGCTAGAATTGAGAGCTCCATATTCAATGTCAATCAAAGCTCACAGGAGGTGGAGCTACAGCGTTCTCCTTGCCTGGCGATTCTGTGAGTGCGGGTGCAGCCAGCATTTATACGCAAGGCTGTAGTGCTACAGGGGTGAGCATGCATGCACAGCTGCCCCCATGAGATGAGCAATACACAGGGGGTACCCAGCAAAGAGGACAACTGGAAATGGGTAAAACAAAGCCAGAAAATAACAACTTGGAAGCGAAAATGATACAAAAGGTTAGACTTTTCATGTATTGCTATTACTGAGGAACAGAAATAGGCAAAAAAAGTGAAGGTTTAATATCACTTGAACTGATTCACATGCACTGCAATGATTGCTGAATGTAACATTCATTGCTTTATAAATATGTTTTTTAAGTATTTTGTATAAACACACTATCCTGAATTGTGTTCCTTCAACCACCTCTCTTTTACCAAAAGATTTAATCGGTAATGCAGGCCATAGATGGGGAGAAAAACGGCAGATTTTCAGCCGATTAACGAACTATCGGTCGGTCTAAAAAAACTTACCTGACCACCAATTATTACGAAAATCGGCCGATTAATGAGTAACCTATAACGGGAAATGATGTCATTTTGTGGCCTTTGTGATCCTTTTTCGGAAAACGATCGTTCGTTTTTGACCATCAATGAGGATAAAGTCGGGCGTTTTTCGAAAATTTTCCAACATCACCGATAATCTGAAAGTCCAAAATACACAAAAAACGGCCGACAAAATCGTCCACGGTTTTATTTTCGGACGAAAAATCGGCCGTTTTTCTCCCCATCTATGGCCTGCATTAGTGCCACAGTAAAAAAATGAGTCAAATAAAATCATGCAGGAACAAAGTGCCACTTTAGGACAGGCAAAAGTCATTTATCGAAAAGAAAAACATCATGCTTGCCCTCTAGTGGTAGTCTATATTTTCACAACAGTGAGACTCCTTTCTTCAAAACGCAGACAAGTACCAAATACATATTTCTTTCTCATTAAGGTCACAGGCGTCAGAGACAATTGAATTACACTGACATCTACAGGAGGATTTGAACACAGGCAAACAAAAAAACAGTGATCAGCCTGGTATAAACCCTCCCAGTCTCCGCTATTTTTTTTTTTTTTGCTAGTGTCTTAGGAGGATGGGCATCTTTTCTGTAATTGGAAATGTTTAAATGTTTACTACCCATTTTTCTCTTTTTGTTCTAGACTATTTTTTCTAAATAAAGTTTTTTAAGAAGTTACCTGAGCCTGATCTGAAGTTACTTAAAAGGGGTGCATGACAGTTAGCGCAGCCAAATGAACTTCAGTCAGTTAATGCACATTGGATAAAAAGCAAGTCTGTTACAGGGGGTTAACAGAGCACCAGGAGTGAAGGAAGTAAGCAGTTTCCATGGGTAGGCAAGGACTAGTAAAGAGTGTTTCTGAAGCCTTTCTCTGTACAGTTAATTACTACGCAATGCACAGCCCTAAGGTTGATTTTACCTGAACATGGCCTTTGTCCAATCCCGGGCATTGTTGAATGCATGCATACATGGAAAGGCACCCCATGTACAGGGTGAGTGACCCTGCCCACTGCCTGGTGTAGCTCAAGAACCCCGTGGGCTTACAACCTGGAGTAGTTGGCAAGGATGCACCCACTCCTCATCGCCCATAAGTACATGGGCGATGAGGAGTGGGTGCATCCTTGCCAACTACTGGAGAGTTCCTTTAATTGTCTGGATGTAGTTCCAGTGTTCATGTATATCCCTCAGCCACTCTGACATGCTTCGTAAAGGGGAACCCGCTTTCCATTCCACCATTTCTCAGTGTCTTGGACAAATTCAAGCTTATGGTCTTAAAGGGTTACTAAAGGCAGATTTTTTTTTTTTTTTTTAATTAAAATAAAATACTCACCTGCTCTTTGCAGTGCAATTACACAGAGTGGCCCCAATCCTCTTCTTCTCAGTGTAACACTTTTGCTACAGTATTCTGACTCATAAGTAAAGCTTTGCTGATCTTGTAGCCTTCACCTTTCTTGTGTAAGGAAATTATTTTCTTTCTCAGGCCTTGTGACATTTCTCTTCCATGTGGTGCCATTGCTGACAGCATGAAATGGGAAGGGGTTTTCTTTGTTAAGTAAAACTAAATCCCTGAAAGACTTTACCCTCTACAAATCCGCTCTTCTTAAAAACAACTCCAGCCTCCACGCTGCTTAGCAAACCTGCTATAACACTCTCATCAAGACCCTCTCATCCAATCCTCATCAACTTTTCTCTACCCTTAATTCCTTACTCCACCCCCCACTGCCTCCATCCACCAACTTACTTACTGCACAGGAGATTGCCAGTCACTTCAAGAAGAAGATCGATACAATTCATGATGAGATCTCCAGTGTCAAGCTTCTTCCTCTAACCAACATACCAGACCCAACACCAAACTCAACACTCTCCTCCTTCAACCCTGTTACCACCAAGGAAGTTACCGATCTCCTTTCCAAGGCCCACTTCACCACCTGTCCCCTGGATCCTGTCCCCTCACGACTGTTGCAGCCTCCTTCCTGCTCTATCCTAACTCTCTAACCCACATCTTCAACCTCTCACTGTTCATGGGCACCTTTCCCTCCTAACTCAAACATGCACTGGTTACCCCCATTCTCAAAAAACCCTTGCTGGACCCCACCTGTTTGAACAACTTAAGACCCATCTCCCTGCTCCTGTTTGCCTCCAAGCTTCTTGAGCGCCTTGTTCACAACCGTATGAACTGCTACCTCACCAACAACAACCTTCTTGATCCCCAACAGTCTGGCTTCCCCTGACAACATTCCACAGAAACTGCCCTACTAAAACTCACTAATGACCTACTAACTGCTAAAACCAATGGCCATTACTCCATACTCATACTCCTTGACCTTTCCGCTGTCTTTGACACAGTTGACCACCCACTCCTCCTCAGTAAACTCCACTCCTTCGGCCTCCGTGATTCTGCTCTCTCCTGGTTCTCCTCTTACCTTTCTCAGCACACTTTCAGTGTCATATACAACTCCTCCTCCTCTGCTCCTCTTCCCCTTTCTGTTGGGGTACCCCAAGGTTCTGTTTCTGGGACCCTCCTTTTCTCTCGCTATACCTCCTGCCTGGGCCAACTGATAACCTCCCATGGCTTCCAATACCACTTCTATGCTGATGACACGCAAATCTATCTCTCCACTCCCCAGCTCACCCCCTCAATCTCCTCGCATATCACAAATCTACTAAGCGACATATCAGCATGGATGTCACTTCCTCAAACTCAATCTTTCAAAAACTGGGCTTGTAATATTTCCTCCTCCCCAATCCCCCACTCACGACTTTACCATTAGGATCAACAGCACAACCATTGGTCCTTCCCCTCATGCCAGGGTGCTAGGTGTAATCCTAGACTCTGACCTCTCCTTTGGGCCCCACATCAACTCACTGGCTAAATCCTGCCGCCTCAACCTCCAGAACATTTCCAAAATCTGCCCCTTCCTGACCAATGACACCACAAAACAACTTATTCACGCCTTGGTTATATCCCGCCTCGATTACTGCAACTCCCTCCTCACTGGTCTACCGTTACACAGGCTATCCCCCCTTCAGTCTATTATGAATGCTGCTGCTAGACTCATACACCTTACCAACCGATCAGCGACTGCTGCCCCTCTCTGACAATCCCTTCACTGGCTTCCACTAACCCAATGTATAAAATTCAAAATACTAACCACAGCTTACAAAGCCATCCACAACACTGCCCCTACCTACATCACCAACCTCATCCACAAATGTCGGCCAAATCGCCCACTCCGCTCCCCCCAAGATATCTTCCTCTCTAGCTCCCTCATCACCTCCTCCCACGCTCACCTCCAGGACTTCTCCAGAGCCTCTCCCATCCTCTGGAACTCCCACAGCATGTCCGGTCAGCCCCCACCCTGTCTGCCTTTAGGCGATCTTTGAAAACGCACTTCTTCAGGGAAGCCTACCCTACCTCCACCTAAGAACTGTACTTGAATCACCTCCACCAGATCATCCACCGCAGCTATCACCTTTTGTATCATCTCCCCCTTCCTTTAGATTGTAAGCTCCACGAGCAGGGCCCTAAAACTCCTTCTGTACTGAACTGCATTGTAATTGTATTTTCTCCCTTATATTATAAAGCGCTGCGCAAACTGTTGACGCTATATAAATCCTGTATAATAATACTAATAATAAAAAAGTAATGCCCTTTTATAATCAACTGTCTGCTGGACACATGTTTAATGAATAATTAGACTCACCTGTACTTGAATTCTTGTTAATTTGTATTTTGTTGTTTTTTTGTTTAAAATGTAGCTTTGCTCTTAAGACTTTAATTTGGGTGTAGTCATTTTTGCAACATGGTCTTAAATTAATTTGTTAGGAAAAATACTTTTTTGTGTGTGCAAATTAACAAATCTTGTTTGCAATCAATGGCCCGCATTTGTGGGAGTATTTTATAGTATACTGTCCCACAGAAAATGTTGATTCTGAAAGGAAGTGAAGGTTTTCTGACAAATCTGTTGGGGTGTACTCATTTATGCTGAGCACTGTATATACACTATATTGCCAAATGTATTGGGACACCCCTCCAAATCATTGGATTCAGGTGTTCCAATCACCTTCATGGCCACAGGTGTAAAAAATTAAGCACCTAGGCTTGCATACTGCTTCTACAAACAGTGAGTTCAAGCGTGGTACCGTGATAGGTTGCCACCTGTGCAATAAGTCCATCCGTGAAATTTCATTGCTACTAAATATTCCACGGACAACTGTTAGTGGTATTATAACAAAGTGGAAGCAACTGGGAACAACAGCAACTCAGCCATGAAGTGGTAGACCACGTAAAATGACAGAGCGGGATCAGCATATGCTGAAGCGCACAGTGCGCAGAAGTTGTAAACTGTCTGCAGAGTCAATAGCTAAAGACCTCCAACCTTCATGTGGTCTTCATATTAGCACAACAACAGTGTGTAGAGAACTTCATGGAATGGGATTGCATGGCTGAGCAGCTGCATCCAAGCCTTACATCACCAAGTGCAATGCAAAGCATCGGATGCAGTGGTGTAAAGCACTCCGCCACAGGACTCTAGAGCAGTGGAGACCTGTTCTCTGGAATGACGAATCACACTTCTCTGTCTGACAATCCGATAGATGTGTCTGGGTTTGGCAGTTGCCAGGAGAACGGTACTCAGCTGACTGCATTGTGCCAAGTATAAAGTTTGGGGGCGGGGGATTATGGTGTAGGGATGTTTTTCAGGGTTTGGGCTTGGTCCCTTAGTTCCAGTGAAGGGAACTCTTATTGCGTCAGCATACCAAGACATTTTGGACAATTTCATGCTCCCAACATTATGGAAACAGTTTGGGGATGGCCCCTTCCTGTTCCAACATGACTGCGCACTAGTGCACAAAGCAAGGTCCATAAAGACATGGATGAGCGAGTTTGGGGTGGAGGAACTTGACTTGCCTGCACAGAGTCCTGACCTCAACCCCATAGAACACATTTGGATTAGAGCAGAGACTGCGAGCCAGGCCTTTTCGTTGGACATCAGTGCTTGACCTCACAAATGCGCTTCTGGAAGAACGGTCAAACATTCCCATAGACACACTCCTAAACCTTGTGGACAGCCTTCCCAGAAGAGTTGAAGCTGTTATAGCTGCAAAGGGTGGGCTGTTGTGGGCTTTTGAATTATGTCTCAAAAACATGATTTATCAAGACATAATCCTATATAACATCAAGTCAGCATAGCCGGATGTTAAGGGGTTAATTTGTCTTGGTTGGAAAGTCAATGACCATCTAGCTAGAGAAATGTAATGGGTGAAGGGATTGTTTTTCTTTCCTCCTAGAGACAATACTATTTTGAAGTTCTACAGGTGATCAAACACCATTATTCAGACTTCAATAAGCAGGTAAACATATACAAGGTCTGGACATGACAATAGAGGAACCAAACTGATTGTCTGAGAGCTTACCCAAACCTTGTAGAGTGTGATGAACTAACAGACCTCTGAAACTATTACCATATACTATTGTTCACCAAGGGTGAAAGCATTAACAATTGTTTACCATGAGCCCAATACAAGGGCCATGCAAATAGAGAGTTTTTTTTCCCTACACAGAGAAAATGTTGATTCTGAAACAAAGGGGTGAAATTCAGGACATTTAAGTTTAAAAGTTCACTGTATATCATGACAAAAATATACTACAAAAACATATCATAAATAAGATGTTATAGATTTTAAACACCACTAAATACTCAGCAATGGGAACTATATATCACTAATTTGAGTATTGAGATGATGGGAAGTAAGATGTATTATAGACTAGCATTAGTTACATGTCTTATCAGGAAACAAACAGGATGGTACTTCAAGGAGGAATAACCGAATATACACCTATATTCCATGGTCCCTATTTAGAATAATATAGGTATCACTGCTATATCTGGATAGAGCCGTATATTTTATTCCTGAAATTACCTGAAGATTCCACCCAAGGTATGAGTCATCTCAAATACTCACATTGTTCTGTGATACATGACCGCCACCTGGCGGGCAGGTGAGAAATAGCTTATGTACACACATTTCTCAACTAGCCAATCAGGAAGCCTGGTGGGAAGGTATCTTAGAACAATGGACTAGTGGATATAAAAGCCCATGTGCTTTAAGGAAAAGGGATCCCTCATAAAAACCTCATGGAAAGACCTGACATCTGAAGAAGATCTGCTGAATAACTACTCTTCCATCTTTTCAAACTTCCTAAAACTTTAAACCTCTAATCTGATAACTTCCTACATTCTCCCCTACTGAGAATCTTTCACTTGCCCTATATATCAGTCTAAAGGCGTTCCACTGCCAGCTAAATCCACGGGAGAGTTGCCTAGTCTGAATTCCGGGTGTGGTGAGATATTTATTTGATTTTTGTATTAATTATTTTCTCTGTTGTGTGGAATCATAAAATTACCTCAGTGTATCATAACAATATTGGGTAGTTAGATATATGTAGAAAGATACTGTGTTACTGTTAAAAATTGTTTATTGCCATATTATAAATTTTTTCATATTTCATAATTTATTGAATATTAATAACCAGAGTATCATATCAAGGGATTCCTTCTTGCAATCCTATGGCCACGGCTTGTAAGAATATAACCTTTGAGATATTCGAAATTATTAATTATTAATAAATTTAATAAATATCATATCATTTAAAATTTGTGATTGATGTAATTAGTTAGAGACCTTATTAGTGTGTCTTACATTGGTAGGATATATTTTTGATTGTGTGTACCAATATTCATTTATCACCAGTCTTTTGCGTTTTGTGTTAATATATATATAATTTTTGTACATAAATAAATTTTTATATTTATCTATTATAAGGCAAATTTTGTGTGTATGGTACGAAATCATATTGGCTAAAAGAATTCAGGGTATAATAATAAGTGGTGATCAAATTATCAAAGTGTCCAAATTATTGGTTTACTAAATATTTGCCGTATTTTAACGGCTGGAGGCACTGTAATATTTCATCTAAGGGAAAGGGACACGCCCTTTATAAATAATATATATCCTTACATAAACCACCACAACAGGGCCAACTCAATATTGACCCCATCCCATCCCAATACTACAATGGGGGGGGTTATAAAACATTTGTTGTACAATTGTCACACCATTTGTGTAAGCTGCACAATATAACTTCTGTAATTGATTAATTCCTCCAACAGTCGACTCAGTCAAAGTGTCGACATGCAGTAATGTTTTCTGAAATACCCCAATGTGAAAATATACTGCATTTTGGTCAGTGGATGGAGTTAACCATGTGTGTGACATTTGCCCAATGAATGTTTTAGAAATAGACCCCTAAGTGTTTTTTTCTTCATACTGCCAAGAGGTTCCATTCTTTCACACACAAACAAAATTGAAGACCTATTTATTGAACTGCTTAAAAATGCAGGTTATTGCACCCACGAATAATTAAAGTGGACATGAATTCAGAAAGTGAAGATTTGCTATGTTATATGGAAAATCCAGAAATGTTATTTGTACCTAAGCAATACCCTGAAAAATTCAAACTTCGGCCTTGCTTTTTTCCTAAACAATGGTCGTGCATTTCTTAATAGGTGAGGGTGCCTTGCATTCCTTTGCTTACACTTTCATAGCTTTATATCTGCAGCGTGAGTTCTAATGCACTTCAGCTTCTGACTGCTATTAGCAAGATTATGAGTGAGATCTGGTGATGTGCTGCTGTGTGCTGTGCTGCTTGCTGATGAGGAATCTGAAAACCTGCAGTGCAAAAGGGTACTTACAACCCCCTTCCCGAGGGGCCCAATTTATCATGGACAGCCCAAGCATGCGTCATTATGCCAATCTGGGCTCACAATACTGCTGCATACAGTAGTACCCACATATTATTACATGATCACCATTCTGTGCAAAATGAAAGGCTGCCCAGAGCCAGAGGAAAGAGTACCCTGCGCATCATATAACCAAAAGAATAACAGGGAACAATAGGTTCATTTTTTTGCAGCTCTATATGGGCTCCTTTAAATCCATTAAGCGGTGCTGAAACCTCAGCTACATTTTTTTTGTTCTACCTTGTGTGATGGACAGCTAGAGCTACAGGAAAAGAGAAGGGCAATGGGGTCCAGGGGCGGACTGACAACTCATGGGGCCCCCGGGGCAATAGAGGATCATGGGGCCCCTGTGTCCTTGCCCAAACTAAAAAAAGCCTATGAAAAAGGTACCAGGGGCATCTCATGGGACCCCCTACTGTCCCTGAGCTGTTGGGCAGTGCCCGAGTTTTCAAATGGTCAGTCCGCCCCTGATGGGGTCTGATTTTGCCACAGGCAAAGAGGGACCCTCCCCTGGCAACCCTGGGATAAGAGGACCTCAGATTAACTGACCCCACATGGAGCCCGAGCTGCATGCATGGTGCAGGATGCTGTGGTACTGACACCTATTGGCTGCAGTTGTGCCAGAGTGTTCCAGCTGTCCAGTATCCAGTTCCAGTTAGAGGCTGCAGCAGAGATCCTGCTTCAGTGAGAAGTATCTGCCTTTTCCTGACCCTCAAGTAGAGAACTGCCTGTTACCGCAACTTGATGCCAGTTCGAGAGGGAGGACCTGTTTGATGACTGGGAGTAAGCACACCACTGAAAGGGCCCCAACGCTGGCGGGACTGCATTTAGACATCCACTGGCCAGTGGCAGACAGGGCCTGTGATATAGTAGCTAGGGCTCACCGTTGTTGACACTTCTTTCTTCATGTTACTGCTGGGCCAGTCTCACTCTTTTACTACATCCTGGGTTGTTCTGGCTGAAAGGGAACTAGTGGCACAACAATACTCTTAGTTGGGCCACATGTAAAATGACATCAGTAAAAAATCCAGTAGAATCTGCACTACCTGAAAAAAAACTACCCTCAACCCAAAAGCTGCTGTGTATGAATGCACTGAAGAGATACTGTATCAAACAATCGATAATATCATCCAAATAAGTGTTTAAATAAATACTAGATAAAAATGAATAAACACATTTATCTAAAAAGATTTCATAAAGAAACATAGAAAACACACAGAATTTCAATTCAGTCAATGCTATAGAACGGTCATTTTAGGAAGTCAAAGTATGACAAACCGCGTAGAGTGGGGCTTGCGATTGCTGGTGTGGCACGCAAATCTTTTCCTGTGCCTGAGCGCAGCTACCTTAGTACTGGGAGAGCATTATAAGTTTTTATATTGAATTTTCATTTGTTTTTAAATAGATTGACAGTTTACGGTGTTGTCTTCCTATTTTCTACACACCTCCCTATAATGATGAGTGTTTCTACCTGACACTGTGAGGGAACTGAGGCCTGGGATAGCTGCAGCCACTCCTTGCTGCTAAACAATATCTATTTAATTTAATAAATTAAGTGTTCACTGTCATATGGTGAGTTTACTCCCTACAGGAAGGTGTGTACAGGTGGAGGAGTCATCATTGATTGCTGAAGCATGAGATTAAAGATGAATTTGCAAATTAAGCATTTCACTATGGTTGGCACTTGTGTGGGGATTTGCTATAGAGACTTTTTGCACTTTGCATTTTTTTTTTCGTGGATTTGCATATTCTAGCGTACTTTATATGAATTCACTGTGTATGCCTACATTTACCCCTGGTTCACATCTGTCCGTGTAGCCGCACCACCTGCCAAGAGGAATGCGGACCCGTGGGCGGATGCCATTAACCACATGCCGCCCAGCCACTGTAGAAATACGGCGGCAGGGCGGCACTGGCAGGCAAAACCACGTTTTAAAACGTGTGTTTTGTAAACAAATAAGGGGCGTGCGCGAGGCGCGGCCCTATCTGTCCCGCCGATCACCGCCGCGGATGTCAGTAGCCGGGTCACAGCCGGTCCTTAGCGGCTGTTTCCCGGCGATCGGCGGTAAACAGTGACAGAGAGCACAGCTGCAGTAGCTGTGCTGTCTGTCACTTCCTTGTCAGCTCGAGGACGAGCTGATCGAGACAGAAGAGTTTCTCTCTCTCGATCAGCCTTGTCCCGTCCAGCACACACCCCCGCCCCCTAGTAAAACACTCCCCTCACTCAGATAACCCTTCCCTGCAAAATAAAGTTAACCCCTTCCTCCCCAGCGCCATTAGTACAGTGTCAGTGTTTTTTTTTTTGCACTGATCACTGTATTAGTGTTTTTGGGGATGTCAGTGACCCCAAGTCAGTACCCCCCAATGTCAGAATGTCCGCCGCAGTCCCGCCATAAGTTGCTGGTCGCTGCCATAAGTCGCTGATCGCCGCCATTATTAGTATAAAAAAAACCTAAAAATCCCAGTATCTTTCCCGCCATTTGTAAACGCTATAACTTTCACGTAAACCAATTAATTTACACGTATTGTTTTTTTTTGTTTAGCAAAGACATGTCGCAGAATGCATTTTGGCAGAAATTTATGACTAAATATGATTTTTGCATTTTTTTTTTACTGGACATGTTTTATAGCAAAAAGTCTAAAATATTGTTTTTTTTTCCTCAAAATTGTCAGACCTCTTTTTTATAGTGCAAAAAATAAAAACCGCACAGGCAATCAAATCCCACCAAAAGAAAGCTCAATTTGTGGGGAAAAAAAGGATGTAAATTTCATTTATGTACCATATTGCATGACCGCGCAATTGTCTGTTAAACTAGCGCAGCGCTGTATAGCAGAAAAATGGCGTAAGTTGCAGTATTTATACCATAGTTTGTAGACGCTATAACTTCCGCACAAAGCAATCAATATACACTCATTGGGATTTTTTTTACCAAAAACATGGAGCAGAATACATTTTGGCCTAAATTTATAACCAACTTTGAGTTTACTATATATTTTTTATAGCTGAAAGTAAAAAATATTGTTTTTCTTCAAAATTTTTGGCCTTTTTTTGTTTATAGCGTGAAAAATAAAAAGCGCACAGATGATCAAATACCACCAAAAGAAAGCTCTATTTGTGTGAAAAAAAGGACGTAAATTCAGTTTATGTGCAGCATTGCATGAACGCGCAATTATCAGTTGAATTAGTGCAGCACAAGTGGTTAATTCTAATGACACGCCGCCCGCACTGGAAATCGCAACCGTGCTGGAAACCGAGGTTGCGGGCTGCGGTTTCCAAAGAAGTGCAGAGACTTCTTCCTTGCGTGTTCCGGGGCATGGGAGTCTATTCAAATGAATGGGCTCTCGTGCCCAGCAAAACACAGCCCACAGGAACGCGGAGATGTGAACCTAGCCTCAACCTAAGTTCACAAAAAAATGTGGTGGGGGAAAGCTGCAACCCGTGTGTATTTTCTGCACTGCATTTATCTGCAGCAGTTGTCAGTGCAAACTTAATGACACCCCAAACACTGCATTTCTGTGCAAATCACATGCAATGTCTGTGTCGTGCAATTTGAGCCATTCATTTTGTATGGCTCAAATCGCATGGCATCCGCACTTGAAAAGTGCAGGACCCTTTTTTTTCCCTGCATCTGATTTGCATCCCATGGGTATCCACACTCATGTAATGCAAATTCTCGAAATTGCACTGCGTTTTGCAATCTGTTTCGGGGTGTCGTTAATTTAACATTTACACCTGTACCAGATCGCATTGAAGCCATGCAATTGCAATGCGGTGCAGGAAACACAGGATTCGCTGCATTTCCCCGACTGCTTTTATTTGAACCAGGGCTGAAGCTTGCCAAAAGTTTCATAAAAGCACACTGTTCACACTGCTGTAACTTTTCCAAGGTAACATTTATCCATACTTTGATACTGTTATTACAATATGAGTGTTAAATATTTATTTAAATTCAACAGAGTGGCCGTATAAGCCCACATTAATGGGCACTGTCCAGGATGTCATTACATCAGGAAGGCTAATACTTTTCATTACAAATGAAAGGGAAATTCATTTATTATAATATTATGAAGATGCCAAGAACAATTGTTAAGTGATTTAAAACATTAGGAAAGTGTGTATGGGCACGAATCTGTTTCTTGTGTATGCTAACTTGTATCTGAGGTGCTAACTTGTATCTTGCCCTGCACTCATGTATAAAAGAGCATGCCAGATTTGTAATAGCCAGTTACAAACAGGTTAAAAAAAAAAAAAAAGACCCCTCTGGTCAGGTGGGGAGTAGTGCATTGCTTTGCCGCAGGTGTTAAAGCGATACTAAAGGCAACATTTTTATTTTTAAAAAATATCATACATACCTGCTTTGTGTGCAGAGCTCCTGGCCCCTCCCTCCTACCTAGTGCCCCCATAGCAAGCAGCTTGCTATGGGGACACCCAAGCAGGCTCGCTCCCAAGCTGCTGCCCTGTGTGTCCATTGACACAGAGCTGCAGCTCGGCCCCATCCCCCCTCTCTACTAATTGGCTCACTAGCTGTGATTGACAGCAGCAAGAGCCAATGAGGAGGGAGAGTCCTCGGAGAGCCAAGACTCTTGTGCACATTGGAGGGCTCAGGTATTAGAGGGGGCTGCTGCACACAGGTTTTTTACCTTCATGCATACAATGGATGCATGGGGGTTTGGGGTTCCAAAGGTGCCATGATTCGGTCCCCAAGGGATCAATCATCAGATTTAAGCAAGTGATGTTTGGCCTAAATCGGATGATCCTTGGCCTATCACAGATCTTCCTGTACCTGTGTTTACACTTACAAAGGTACAGGAAATTATGAAATCTTCTCTCTCTGGGCACATTCCATTCCAGAGAGAGAAGAAAGAAGATACAGTAAGTAAATCAGCACACTAATACAGTTAAAACACATTTAACCCCTTGATTGCCCCCTCCCAGTTAACCCCTTCACTGCCCTGTCACCAGTGTCATTAGTACAGTGTACAGATTTTTTTTGCTGATCACTGTATTAGTGTCCCCGGCGACTTCAGATAGCGTTAGCATCAGTTAGCATCCCTCCCAGACAGTGTCAGATTGCCCGTCATTACACCAGTCATCACACCACTAATCACATTTAACCCTTTGATTGCCAGGAACACGCTCACATCAGCGTTCATATTAGTATAGTGTCCCCAAAAATGCAGTTTTAGCGGGATTAGCCCCAGAACATGCCAGCACCTGTGTTTAGCCCCTACGCTTACCCCCCCCCTCTACCCCAGCAAGTGCAGTGTCAGTAGATCACTATCACTTGCTATATGCACACAAAACGGCAGTGTTCACAGAATCAGGCCTGATCTCTGTTAGCACTTGCAGGTAAATTTTTTTGTTGCGGTTCAAGCAGTCCCTGACAGCCAGGTGCTCTTTTTCCCGTGAATCGCAGTAGTACCTATACATTTAGTGGCCAAAATGTCAGTCGAAAGGTACTCTAGTAAAGAGGTCTATAGGATTCTGAGCATGTTAGATGAGAGCTAAGGGGAAGCCTCACTGACAGAATCTGCCTCAGAATATGAACCTATAGACAGCAGCGGCACCCTGACAGATAGCTCAGGTGATGCATAAGAGGTCCCTGCTAAGGTCAGGCATACCAAACCCTGTTCCCAGGTTGCTGAGATGTTGCAATCGCATAATGATTCTCATATGCAGTGCCAGTACTAGTGCCGCTCTACCTTTGGGTGAACTGGTGAGCACCAGCAGCCTAGTACATCTTGGTCTTTCACATACCAGCACTGCAGTATCACTTGTGCAGTACAAGCTGGTGCGGTGGCTAGCACAAGTAGTGTCCCGCAGCCACCAAGAATTCAAACACAGAGAATTCATCAGCAAATCCTGATTGGCAGCCCACAAATTCTGCAGCACCCGTACTGGAAACAGCAAATTTAACTACTCCCCTTGATTTTTTTTTTTTTTTTAAGCTGTTTTTCACGGAAGATCTGTATGCATTAATTATGGATCAAACAATTTATATGCACAACAGTTTATTGCTGCCAACCCAAAATCAAACCTTGCCAGACCATTCTCATAGAAACCCATTATGGTTTCTGAATTTAAAGTTTTTTTAGGCCTAGCCCTCAACATGGGCATTACTAAAAAAAAAAAAAAAATGAATTGCGGTTGTATTGGTCCAGAGACCCAATTCATCATATGCCTGTGTTCTCTGCTGTCATGGCCAGGCATAGATACGGTAATATAATGCGTTTTATACATTAAAAGACAATACACGCGGTCGTCCTCAAGGCAACCCTGAATTTTTATTCAAGCATGCCACTATTTAGACATTTGTACAATCTTGGAATTGGCGCATGTGGCACCGTGTGACCTAATCCCCGGGGCTTACCCCAATGGCTTGTAAATACCCATCTTAGAAAGGGGGAAAAAGCCTGCTTGAGAATGGAGGAATTGCTCGCTGTGAAATGGAAGGACAAACGGGATGTTTTCGTCCTGTCTTCCATTCATGAAGACACAACCATCCAAATTGCCACGGCAGCTGGTGTTGTTGAGAAGCCCCTCTGTGTCCACTAATATAAGCTTAACATGGGAGGGGTGAACTTCAACATTCAGATGATTAAGCCCTACTTAGTTTCCCAAAAAGCCAGACGCTGGTACAAAAAAAGTGTGTTTATTTCAATTGGCTCTATATAATCCTTTTTTGCTTTACAAAGAAACTGGACAAAGTGGATCCTTCCTAAAATTCCAGGAAGAGATCATCACGGCCCTTTTGTATCCAGAAGGTGCTATGGCCCAAACCCCCAACCCAGATGTAGTTAGCCAGCTGCATGAGAGGCATTTTCCAGGTACCCCAACCCAATGGACACCCCAAAAAAGATGTTGTGGCTGTAGCAGACATGGAATTATGTGTGACACCTGCTTTTCTTTGTCCCTTTTGTCTTGGCCAACCTGGTCTCTGCCTCAAGGACTGCTTCCTTCACTACCACACAGTAGTGGAGTATTAGTATAGGGTACAGCACGGCACAGTTCAGGGCACAGATTTGCACAGGGTCTCGAAAGATGTTAGGTAGTCAGGAAACTGGCATTTGGAGATACCCTACAATCTGTTTAAATTCAAGTTAAAAAATAAAAAGTAAAAACAAAAAATATATATAAAAATATAAAACTTGAAAGTACAAAAAAGAATTAAAAATGTTAAAAATCAAAAATCGTTTTTTTTGTTATTGTTGTTGAGTTACGGTTGTATGGTTACGATTTTAAGGTTTTATTGTTCAGCATTGCTGTTTTCTTTGCAGAAATGCCATTCAGCTGTGCCACCGATTTGTTTATGCTGACAGTGACAGGGTCCACAGTTAAAAAAAAGAGCATATATGCCGAAGCATGGGAGCCTGGGGTGGCCAGTGGGTTGAAAAAGCAAATTTTTTTTTGGCAGAGATTTTTTCATCCACATCAACCGATGTGAATAGAGGAATCTGTTAGGTTCTTTTTTTTGTTAAGCCCACGAGTTTCATGTGTACCCACCATTAGAAGTGGGTGGATGCAGGGCAGTATATTCTAATGGTGGGCATACCACATACTTTTTCAGCCCACAGGCTGCGGAGATCACAGTGGGCACCAGATCGTGGTGCTGCACGCTCCCAGGGAGCGCACACAAGCAGGGTGCAGGGAGACCATTTATACAGTCAGGTCCATAAATATTGGGACATCGACACAATTCTAAAATTTTTGGCTCTATATACCACCACAATGGATTTGAAATGAAACGAACAAGATGTGCTTTAACTGCAGACTGTCAGCTTTAATTTGAGGATATCTACATCCAAATCAGGTGAACGGTGTAGGAATTACAACAGTTTGCATATGTGCCTCCCACTTGTTAAGGGACCAAAAGTAATGGGACAATTGGCTTCTCAGCTGTTCCATGGCCAGGTGTGCGTTATTCCCTCATTATCCCAATTACAATGAGCAGATAAAAGGTCCAGAGTTCATTTCAAGTGTGCTATTTGCATTTGGAATCTGTTGCTCTCAACTCTCAAGATGAGATCCAAAGAACTGTCACTATCAGTGAAGCAAGCCATCATTAAATGGCTGAAAAAAACAAAACAAACCCATCAGAGAGATAGCAAAAACATTAGGCGTGGCCAAAACAACTGTTTGGAACATTCTTAAAAAGAAGGAACGCACCGGTGAGCTCAGCAACACCAAAAGACCCGGAAGATCACGGAAAACAACTGTGGTGGATGACCGAAGAATTCTTTCCCTGGTGAAGAAAACACCCTTCACAACAGTTGGCCAGATCAAGAACACTCTCCAGGAGGTAGGTGTATGTGTGTCAAAGTCAACAATCAAGAGAAGACTTCACCAGAGTGAATACAGAGGGTTCACCACAAGATGTAAACCATTGGTGAGCCTCAAAAACAGGAAGGCCAGATTAGAGTTTGCCAAACGACATCTAAAAAAGCCTTCACAGTTCTGGAACAACATTCTATGGACAGATGAGACCAAGATCAACTTGTACCAGAGTGATGGGAAGAGAAAAGAGTATGGAGAAGGAAGGGAACTGCTCATGATCCTAAGCATACCACCTCATCAGTGAAGCATGGTGGTGGTAGTGTCATGGCGTGGGCATGTATGGCTGCCAATGGAACTGGTTCTCTTGTATTTATTGATCATGTGACTGCTGACAAAAGCAGCAGGATGAATTCTGAAGTGTTTCAGGCAATATTATCTGCTCATATTCAGCCAAATGCTTCAGAACTCATTGGACGCCGCTTCACAGTGCAGATGGACAATGACCCAAAGCATACTGCAAAAGCAACCAAAGAGTTTTTTAAGGGAAAGAAGTAGAATGTTATGCAATGGCCAAGTCAATCACCTGACCTGAATCCGATTGAGCATGCATTTCACTTGCTGAAGACAAAACTGAAGGGAAAATGCCCCAAGAACAAGCAGGAACTGAAGACAGTTGCAGTAGAGGCCTGGCAGAGCATCACCAGGGATGAAACCCAGCGCCTGGTGATGTCTATGCGTTCCAGACTTCAGGCTGTAATTGACTGCAAAGGATTTGCATCCAAGTACTAAAAAGTGAAAGTTTGATTTATGATTATTATTCTGTCCCATTACTTTTGGTCCCTTAACAAGTGGGAGGCACATATGCAAACTGTTGTAATTCCTACACCGTTCACCTGATTTGGATGTACAGTTGTGTTCAAAATAATAGTGTGTTGAAAAAAGTGAATAAAGCTCAAAATCCTTCTAATAGCTTTTATTTCCATACACACAAATGCATTGGGAACACTACACATTCTATTCCAAATCAAAACATGAAAAAAAATAGATCAAATTTCTGTTGTTCCTCTAAAATAAATTTAAGAAAAGTGAATATTAGACTGTTCTAAAAAAAAGCTGTGTTTGTATTCTTCTTTACAAACTCAAACATTCACTATATAAACTGAAAAATGTTTGAAGATTTTGCTTTCCTTTGAAACACTTAATGAATATTTAGTTGTATAAGCACTGTTTCTGAGAACTGCTGTACATCTGTGTTGCATGGAGTCAACCAACTTCTGGCACCTGTGAACAGGTATTCCAGCCCAGGATGATTGGACTACATTCCACAGTTCTTCTCCATTTCTTGGTTTTGCCTCAGAAACTGCATTTTTGATGTCACCCCACAAGTTTTCTATTCGATTAAGATCCAGGGATTGGGCTGACCACTCCATAACGTCAATCTTGTTGGTTTGGAACCAAGATGTTGTACGTTTACTGGTGTGTTTAGGGTCGTTGTCTTGTTGGAACACCCATTTCAAGGGCATTTCCTCTTCAGCATAAGGCAGCATGACCTCTTCCAGTATTCTGATGTATTCAAACTGATCCATGATCCCTGGTATGCGATAAATAGGCCCAACACCGTAGTATGAGAAACATCCCCATATCACGATGTTTGTGCAACCATGCTTCACTGTCTTCACAGTGTACTGTGGCTTGAATTCAGGGTTTGGGGGTCGTCTGACAAACCGTCTCCGGCCACTAGACCCACAAAGAACAGTCTTACTTTCATCAGTCCACAAAATGTTGCGCCATTTCTCTTTAGGCCAGTCAATGTGCTCTTTGGCAAATTGTAACCTCTTCAGCACATGTCTTTTTTTCAACAGTGGGACTTTGCGGGGGCTTCTTGCAGATAGCTTGGCTTCACATAGGCGTCTTCTAATTGTAACAGTACTCACAGGTAACTTTACACCTTCTTTGATCTTCCTGGAGCTGATTGTTGGCCGAGTCCTTGCCATTTTGGCTATTCTTCTATCCATTCCAATGGTAGTTTTTCGCTTTCTTCCACGTCTTTCAGGTTTTAGCTGCCATGTTAAATCATTTGCGATCATTTTAGCTGAGCAGCCAATCATTTTCTGCACTTCTTTATATGTTTTTCCCTCGCCAATCAACTTTTTAATCAAGGTACGCTGTTCTTCTGAACAATGTCTGGGATGACCCACTTTCCTCAGAATTTCAGAAAGAAATGCACTGTAACCAGCATGTATAACATTTGCTGCCTTCCTTCCTTAAATAAGGGCAATAATTGCCACCTGTTTTTCAAAGAATGAATGACCTCACTAATAGAACTCCACACTGCTATTATTTTGAACATGCCCCTTTCAATTAGTGATTCAATTACACAGAATCAGCAGCATGCATGTCATCACTGTTGGGTCTGTTGGATTTCTATTACTCTACTACACCTGCTAGTAAATTATTTGCCATGTAGAAATATTATTTCTACCAAAAATAGTGATTGATCAGGTTAGTAATGTCTGACTGCTATTATTTTGAACACAGCTGTAAATACCCTCAAATTAAAGCACATCTTCTTCGTTTCATTTCAAATCCATTGTGGTGGTGTATAGAGCCAAAAATGTTAGAATTGTGTCCATGTCCCAATATTTATGGACCTGACTGTAAACGGCCACCCAACCCTACACTTCCACCATCTGGCCGTTTATATACAACGGTTGGACGGGAGGTGGTTACAGTGAAGGACACACCCCCCACCCCCTAGTAAAACCCTCCCATCACACGGTTAACCCTTTGATTACCCCTTATGTTAACCAATTCATGCCCAGTGCCATTAGTACAGCGTCAATGCTTTTTTTTTTCAGCACTGAGCACTGTATTGGTATCACAGAGGATGTCAGTGATACCAAGTCAGACCCCCCCCCCCCCCCCCGTGTCAGAATGCCCACTGCAGTCCCACTATAAGTCGCTGATCGCCACCATTATTAGTATAAATAAAAACTCCAGTATCTATGCCACCATTTGTAAATGCTATAATTTTCACGTAAACCAAATTAATTTACACGTATTGGGATTTTTTTTTTTTTTTAGCAGACATGTCGCAGAATACATATATAAAAATACACAGCAGCACAATCCCAATATAATATCCCAGAAAAGTTATCCACCTCCACCCTTGAAGGCCAAGCAAACAAAATATATAAAACTTTACTTTTTTTACCTAAATAATAAATATATCCCCCAATCCCACCTTATAAAAAAAGTGTCCAAAATATCAAAATAGTGTCCCAAATGTCTCAATTATCAAAATAAATCTCCACACATGTAAGCCATTAAATTCTTTCTTCTTCAAACTTGTAAATCCTGATGGCAGTAAACCTCAAAGAAAAAAAACTTAACATAGTGTCATACCATTTAAATAATAAAAAAACACGTGCCACTCTCTGTGCAACATGCAAAATCTATATATATGTGTATACTCTATAAGTGAGTATCTCTATACAAGCAGAAATATATCAATAAAAGACACTCACATAAAGTGTCAGCTGCAAACACAAGTGAAACTAAAAATATCACTCCAAACGATATGTGTCACCACACTCAGTATACATAAGTGTACACCTTAGACCCAAACCAGCAATCTCCACCTCGTGCTGATGGATAATTACCCTATGCAGGAAGAGATAGGGCATCACACCACTCTGGGTTACTATCTCCTCATTCAGATCATTCAGATTTCAGGCTTCCTCCAATATTATTCCTCCATTTCCCTCATGAGAAAATTCACAGTTACCGATAGTAGATAAAACACAGTCTTCCTTTATTTGACAACTTACATTAAAATAAGGGTGAAGCAGCTCCTCCTCACAGGGATACAGATACAAACAAGTTTAGGGAAACATTAGCCGCATGTTCCCACTTCCAAGATGGCCGCGATCGCACCTCCGGTCAGCGTCGATACGTCTGACGTCACGTGTCCTGACGCGTTTCGTCACTTCCTATGACTTTTTCAGAAGGGTAAGGACGTCTGCGCATCGACTCCTTATGTACCGCCCTTCCTACATTAACGGCACCACTAACCTCCATCTTGGAAGCTGGAAACCGCCGCCCACACTTATTTTCATTATCCCTTATTGCAACAATAAATCTAAAGGACATTTCACATCTTAACCTAAAACCTGTGCCTCTATACTATCGTTTATAGCACCAAGAGCACCATTAAATATGCACATCAAAAAAGTGCCAATATACAGATAAATACATCTTAAAACATTAGACACATAAATATACTTTCTATTATTTTATATACTCCAAATTAATCTACTTCACCCTTCAGAACAACCTTGTGAATACAACCTTATATCATTCTTAAAAACAATTCGAATATATAAAAAAAATATACCTATCCTCATTTCTATATTATTCATACAATATACCCCCTCTGCTGGTCAAAAATTGGAACCACCCCTATACTATATTAGTTACTTTAATTACTTTAATTCTATCCTGTTTTCTCATAAAACAACTTACATACCATAATTATCATTATATAACCTATATATCAATATTAATATCAGTATATACGTCTATCCTTCTGTCAGGGCTCCCAGGTATGACCAGAGGTGTGTGACTGATGCAGGGAAACGCAGACTTCAGATATGTGATAAACAATATAATTTATTAACACTAACAATACAAACATAAACGCAGTGCAATACTAAAACATAACACAGTGCAACCAAACCAAACCAACCACCCACAGATAACAGTATATACAAGCAAGCGTCGTCAGGCAGGCCGGGTCAATATCAATAGGGCAGGTAGGTACAGGGGGAGCAAGCAGAGAATGGTCGGGGTCACAGGCCAGGTTCAGCAGGTAGCAAGCAGCGTAGTACAGAGGGTCAAGCAGAGAGATGGTCAGGGTCACAAGCCAGGGATCAGGACAGGTAGCAGAGAATCAGACAGGAACAGAGAGCAGGAACAGGATACAGGGCCAAGAGAAACACAACACCAAGGCAGAGTCTGCAAGTCTGGCCATCCCTTAAATACCCCAGTATCATCAGTTCCAGGTGTTAGCTGGCTGAAAGGTTGAGTCTTTGATTGCTGGGAGCACCCGCTGGCCAGCCCTGGTACTGCAGATCAAAAGGCAGGTGAGTCCCACCATTGCTGGCCAGTCCATTCCTAACAGTACCCCCCCCTCAAGGAGCGGCCTCAGGACGCTCCAAACAGTCCTAGCTGGGCAAAATGTTCCACCGCCCGGGTCTGGTAACTGGCGGGATATCAAAGACTGGCACTCCGGGCAGCGGCACACCGGGCTGGACTCCGGGCAGAGGCACACCGGGCTGGACTCCGGGCAGAGGCACATCGAGCAGAGGCACACCGGGCAGAGGCACATTGGGCAGAGGCACATCGGGCAGAGGCACACCGGGCAGAGGCACACCGGGCAGAGGCACACCGGGCAGAGGCACATCGAGCAGAGGCACACCAGGCAGAGGCACATCAGGCAGAGGCACATCAGGCAGAGGCACATCGGGCAGGACTCCGGGCAGAGGCACATCGGGCAGCACTCCGGGCAGAGGCACATCGGGCAGCACTCCGGGCAGAGGCACATCGAGCAGAGGCACACCGGGCAGAGGCACATCGGGCAGGACTCCGGGCAGAGGCACATCGGGCAGGACTCCGGGCAGAGGCACATCGGGCAGGACTCCGGGCAGAGGCACATCGGGCAGGACTCCGGGCAGAGGCACATCGGGCAGGACTCCGGGCAGAGGCACATCGGGCAGGACTCCGGGCAGAGGCACATCGGGCAGGACTCCGGGCAGAGGCACATCGGGCAGGACTCCGGGCAGAGGCACATCGGTTTACCAGGCGAAGCAGCAGGCAGCGGGCCACCAGGCGGAGCAGCAGGCACCGGGCCCCCGGGCGGAGCAGCAGGCACCGGGCCCCCGGGCGGAGCAGCAGGCACCGGGCCCCCGGGCGGAGCAGCAGGCACCGGGCCCCCGGGCGGAGCAGCAGGCACCGGGCCCCCGGGCGGGGCGACATGCATCGGGCCCCCGGGCGGGGCGACATGCATCGGGCCCCCGGGCGGAGCAGCAGGCACCGGGCCCCCAGGCGGGGCGACAGGCATCGTGCCCCCAGGCGGGGCGACAGGCATCGTGCCCCCAGGCGGGGCGACAGGCATCGTGCCCCCAGGCGGGGCGACAGGCATCGGGGCGACAGGCATCGTGCCCCCAGGCGGGGCGACAGGCATCGTGCCCCCAGGCGGGGCGACAGGCATCGTGCCCCCAGGCGGGGCGACAGGCATCGTGCCCCCAGGCGGGGCGACGGGCATCGTGCCCCCAGGCGGGGCGGCGGGCGCCGGACCCCCAGGCGGAGCGACAGGTCTCGGGCCCTCAGGAAGAGCGGCGGGCGCCGGACCCCCAGATGGAGCGACAGGTCTCGGGCCCTCAGGCGGAGCGGCGGGCGCCGGACCCCCAGGCGGAGCGACAGGTCTCGGGCCCTCAGGCGGAGCGGCGGGCGCCGGACCCCCAGGCGGAGCGACAGGTCTCGGGCCCTCAGGCGGAGCGGCGGGCGCCGGACCCCCAGATGGAGCGACAGGTCTCGGGCCCTCAGGCGGAGCGGCGGGCGCCGGACCCCCAGGTGGAGCGACAGGTCTCGGGCCCTCAGGCGGAGCGGCGGGCGCCGGACCCCCAGGCGGAGCGACAGGTCTCGGACCCTCAGGCGGAGCGGCGGGCGCCGGACCCCCGGATGGAGCGACAGGTCTCGGACCCCCAGATGGAGCGACAGGTCTCGGGCCCTCAGGCGGAGCGGCGGGCGCCGGAGCCCCAGGCGGAGCGACAGGTCTCGGACCCTCAGGCGGAGCGGCGGGCGCCGGACCCCCAGATGGAGCGACAGGTCTTGGGCCCTCAGGCGGAGCGGCGGGCGCCGGACCCCCAGGTGGAGCGACAGGTCTCGGACCCTCAGGCGGAGTGGCGGGTGCCGGACCCCCAGGCGGAACGACAGGTCTCAGGCCCCCAGGCGGGGCGGCGGGCACCGAGTCACCAGGCACAACCGTGGGCTCCGAGTCAACTGGGATGACCGCTGGCACTGGGTCAGACATTGGATCGTCTGGCTGGACAGCGGTCATCGGGTCACCAGGCATCAGGTCATTTGGCTCGACAGCGGGCACCGCGTCATCTGGCAAGGCAGTGGGCTCCGAGTCAACTGGTATGACCACGGGCACTGGGTCAGACATTGGATCGTCTGGCTGGACAGCGGGCACTGGGTCACCAGGCATCAGGTCATTTGGCTTGACAGCGGGCACCGCGTCATCTGGCAAGGCAGTGGGCTCCGAGTCAACAGGCACGACAGTGAGCACCGGGTCATCAGGTACCGGATTGTCTGGCTCGACAGCGGGCACCGCGTCATCTGGCAAGGCAGTGGGCTCCGAGTCAACTGGTATGACCGCGGGCACTGGGTCAGACATTGGATCGTCTGGCTGGACAGCGGGCACTGGGTCACCAGGCATCAGGTCATTTGGCTTGACAGCGGGCACCGCGTCATCTGGCAAGGCAGTGGGCTCCGAGTCAACAGGCACGACCGTGAGCACCGGGTCATCAGGTACCGGATTGTCTGGCTCGACAGCGGGCATCGGGTCACCAGGTATGACAGCGGGCACTGGGTCACCAGGCATCAGGTCATTTGGCTCGACAGCGGGCACCGGATCAGGTACCGGATCATCTGGATCAACAGCGGGCATCGAGTCAACTGGCCTAATAGGATCGTCAGGCTGGATCAGTTCATCATGCTGGGTAGAGGCATCAGGCCAAGTAGAGGCTTCAGGCCGAGTAGAGGCTTCAGGCCGAGTAGAGGCATCAGGCCGAGTAGAGGCTTCAGGCCGAGTAGAGGCTTCAGGCCGAGTAGAGGCTTCAGGCCGAGTAGAGGCTTCAGGCCGAGTAGAGGCATCAGGCCGAGTAGAGGCTTCAGGCCGAGTAGAGGCATCAGGCCGAGTAGAGGCATCAGGCCGAGTAGAGGCTTCAGGCCGAGTAGAGGCTTCAGGCCGAGTAGAGGCATCAGGCTGAAGAGAGGCATCAGGCTGCGTACAGGCATCAGGCTGAAGAGAGGCATCAGGCTGCGTACCGGCATCAGGCTGAAGAGAGGCTTCAGGCTGAACCACGGAAGGCAGGCTCACCGGTTTGGATACTGGCAGGATGGTATTGGTTGGAAAGAATTTTCGCTTTTTTCTGGTTTTAACTACTGGAGCACTGCAAGTAAACGCAGGTCTGCAAACGAATGGAGCAGCTGGAGACAGAGAAGAACTGGAGGATGGAACAGGAGAGGGAGCGGTTGCTACAGAGGGCTTTTTTACAGGGTTAAAGGCAGGATAGGTGCAGCGAGTGGGAACAGGGTACTGACATGCGGTAGATAGCAGGGCAGGAGGAGCTGTTGGGAATGCAGGAATAGAGTTTTGAGGAAATAGATTAGAAGCAGGACTGGGTCTTTGTAAGCTGACTGAGGCTGGGTGCAACAAATCTGTCCATGTCTGCAGTATGGGTTGAACAAAGCTGAGCTTACACAAAGCCTGTCTGGTCAATGACTGCACTGCGTTTATACAGTCTCTTAGTACCTGTGGTGAACATGTGGAATAACGCTCCAGAAAGTAACCCACATCATCCTCTAATAACCACACCAGGGACTCTACCTGGTCTGCACTAAATGGTGGCAAAAATTCATCCCTGCATTCGGGGGAACCAGATGAAACCAATTCAGCACAAACTTCAATCAAAGGCTGCACCTCAGAGAACTCTATGCCCTGATCTACTAGAACATGAGCGAGCCGTATACATTCTAGCAGTTCATCCCGGGTATACTCCTTCAGAGTCTGATAAGCATACTCCCTGTCATCAAACACTAGCAGATATAAATATTCAACCTCATCCAGATCCATCCTTCCCATCAACAAGCCAAGATGGCTTCCCTGTGCAGCCACTTCTGGTCAGGATTGGCCTTGGTGTAATGTCAGGGCTCCCAGGTATGACCAGAGGTGTGTGACTGATGCAGGGAAACGCAGACTTCAGATATGTGATAAACAATACAATTTATTAACACTAACAATACAAACATAAACGCAGTGCAATACTAAAACATAACACAGTGCAACCAAACCAAACCAACCACCCACAGATAACAGTATATACAAGCAAGCGTCGTCAGGCAGGCCGGGTCAATATCAATAGGGCAGGTAGGTACAGGGGGAGCAAGCAGAGAATGGTCGGGGTCACAGGCCAGGTTCAGCAGGTAGCAAGCAGCGTAGTACAGAGGGTCAAGCAGAGAGATGGTCAGGGTCACAAGCCAGGGATCAGGACAGGTAGCAGAGAATCAGACAGGAACAGAGAGCAGGAACAGGATACAGGGCCAAGAGAAACACAACACCAAGGCAGAGTCTGCAAGTCTGGCCATCCCTTAAATACCCCAGTATCATCAGTTCCAGGTGTTAGCTGGCTGAAAGGTTGAGTCTTTGATTGCTGGGAGCACCCGCTGGCCAGCCCTGGTACTGCAGATCAAAAGGCAGGTGAGTCCCACCATTGCTGGCCAGTCCATTCCTAACACCTTCCCATATGTCCAGACACATATCTTAACGCCTAATAAACAATTTTCTTAATATTACAATCAAATATACATCATCAAATAATTCTTAATTAAAATCAGCTTTATATTATCTCAAAAATTTACTATTATCAATCTTATATTATATTACCTCCATGGATCCCCATATAAATTTTCACGAATCCATATAACCTTCCCTCAATATATATTGGGTTTTATTAAAATTTCCTATAAGGTAAATGTAATATATTAGATCTAAAATCATCTAAAAAAGTTATTTTATAAAATATTAATCAAAATTTAATAAAAATTATTATATTAGAAATCCGAAATAAAACAGTTCAAATCCAGTTCTACATTTAAACCATTCGGTTTCAAAGTATTCAAATTAAAAATCCAATATGTCTCGTTTTGTGAAATACTTTTTACCCTATTACCTCCCCTCCAATGGGAGTCTACCGTGTCTATACCACAAAACTTCATGCTGCTAGGATCCGAATTGTGGTATTCTTTAAAATGACGTGAGACGTTATGGTCCTTTTTCCCTTTCAAAATATTAGCTACATGTTCTTTTAGTCTAGTACCTAAATTTCTTTTGGTTCTTCCCACATATTGTAATGGACACGGACATTCTAATACATAGGTCACATACTTAGTGTCACATGTAATGAATTTTTTTATATTAAATTCTTCTCCTGTGTGAACCGATTTGCAACTCCCGATTTTTTTCTTTTTAGTGCCTGTTACTTTACACATTTTGCATCTTTTACATGGATAGAACCCCTGTAGATCAAACATCCTCATTTTTTTAGGGGGTGAGATAACCCCCTTGACTAATAAGGTCCTTAGATTGTCACTTTTTCTGTAAACAAACTGGGGTTGGTTGGGTAACATATTACTCAATCTCTGATATTTTTTCAGGATAGGCCAATATCTTTTAAAAATACCCTCTATATCTTTATACTGACAGTGGAATTTTGAAATAAAAGCCCAATCTATTACATTTCTTTCCTCTTTCCTTTTAATTTTGGTCTTTATTTTAGTATCTCCTATGTAATTTTTACTGACTTTAAATCTAGCTTTTTCTAATTCAATTGGATTATATCCTTTCGAAACAAATCTTTGTTTAATTAGTTCTGATTGTATAATGTAATCCTCTAATTTTGAACAATTCCTCATTATTCTAATAAATTGTCCAATGGGAATCCCACGAATCCATTGGGGATGGTGGCAGCTCGTCGTAGGAATAAACCCATTCCTGTCAGTGTCCTTAAAAAAAGTCTTAAAACAAATTCTGTTTTCATGTTTAAAAATATTCAAATCCAAAAAATTGGCCGATTCTTTATCAATTTTACATGTAAGTCCCAACCCATACTCATTATCTTTAATCACATCTAGAAAGATTTGTAAATTCTCATCCGTACCCTCCCAGATAAATAAAATATCATCAATATATCTTCTCCAGATTTTGAGACCTTCCCATTGTCTACCAAAAATGACCTTATCTTCCCATTTGGATAAAAGGATATTTGCCACACTTGGGGCAAACTTGGCGCCCATCGCCACACCCTTTCTCTGTTCATAAAACTCCCCTTTATACCAAAAGAAGTTCTTGCTCATACTGAACTCGAGCAATTGGATGATGAACTTCCTCTGTTTCAGATGTAAGTCTGAGAAATTCCTCAGACCCCATTTCACAGCCTCAATACCATCATGATGTCTAATGTTAGTATAAAGGGAATTAATATCTATTGTCACAAAAAGGGTATTCTGTGAGATCTCCATTCCTTCTAATAGATCTATCACATCTCTGCTATCCTTCAAATATGACGGCATTCCCTTTACAATTGGTTGCAGAAAAAAGTCTGCATATTCACCGATTCTCGAATGAATAGACCCAATACCATTTATAATGGGCCTACCCGGGGGCTTCGTCAAGCTTTTATGTATTTTAGGTAAAATGTAAATAAACGGGGTTCTACAATGTGAGGGAATTAAATATAATGCTTCTTTCTCATTTAAAATTTTATTCTCTTTCGCTTGATTCACTAGTTTTTTTAACTGTTTTTTATATAAAATTATCGGATTTTTTAAAATCTTCACATATGTATCTGAATCACTTAAAATGAGTTCCAACTCTTCTTCGTATTGTTTTCTATCCATCACCACCACCCCTCCCCCCTTGTCCGCCGGTCTAATCACTACATTCTTTTCTTTTTTTAAATCATTTAAGCCCTGAAAGATACTTCTTTCTTCCATAACCTTAGAAGTTTGTAAACTACGGAGATCTTCTATTACCATTTGTTTAAAGACCTCTATGTTCTGGTTTTTCGAATTGACCGGATTGAATGTGGACTTATTCTTAAAATTACTATGAGTAAAGGTAGATCCACTGTTTCTATTTGTCAGAGTGGTGGGTCCTGGTAAAGACGCAAAATATTTTTTGATATTCAATTTTCTAATATACTTATTAATATCGATATAGGTATTAAATTTATTCAGATTCCCTTTTGGGGCAAACTTCAAACCTTTATCAAGCACCTTAATCTCATTATCCGTTAAAACTATGGAACTAATATTATAAATTCCTTCCCCTATGTTTCCTGCCTTTTCCTTTTGTTTTCGTTTCCCATCTCTTGTGGCTGGTTTTCTATTCTTTGATACGGAGTTCCTCCTCCCTCCTCTTGTCTTGGGACCGGTCTGCCCCCCCACTCTCTCCTGTAAGGGGATGACTCCCTTGGATCCCTTTCCCATTGATATGGGTAGTATGGGACCATTTGAGGTGGACCCGGGGGGCGGCCTCTGAAGTTCCTCTGAAAAAAATTCCTTTGAAAACCTCCTCTCCCTCTATTCCCTCTGGGGTTGTTCACATATCCATTTCCATAATTATTTTTCCAACCTTCTAATGGTTGAAATCTATTATAAACTGGAACATTATATGTCTGATAAGATGGACTGTGGGGTTTGCTATATCCACTTCCATTATTCCTTTGGGGTGTTCTAGATTGACCCGATTTTTTCTGAAATGCAGGCATCTTTTTAGGAAGAACAGACCTCTGTATCTCCTGATCCCCTCTCTTTTCTTCACTCAGTGATCTCACAGGTGATGACTCATTTGACTGACAATTATTGACTACAAAATCTTGCCATTTATAAATCTTGTTATTCTTATAGTCTTCCATATCCCTGTTGAACTTTTTCTGCTTCTTCCTCTTAATTTCCACATCTTTTTTGTTCAAATGTTCATGTACCACTTTAAATAACTCATTATACTCTTTTTTATCTTTAAAAACTTCCACCTTCATTTTTATGTCTAATATTTTTGACTCCACCATTGTCAATTTCCTTCTTTTCCTATCCAATAGTAGATTTAGCAACTGATTTTCACATTTGTGGAAAAAGCCCATCCATTCTTTCATTGAATCTTCATCTTCATTTAACCCATCATTGGGTCCCAAATCCCACCTCAATCTCCTTGGAACTATCCCTTCTGCCAGTTCTGTTGCAATAAGGGATAATGAAAATAAGTGTGGGCGGCGGTTTCCAGCTTCCAAGATGGAGGTTAGTGGTGCCGTTAATGTAGGAAGGGCGGTACATAAGGAGTCGATGCGCATACGTCCTTACCCTTCTGAAAAAGTCATAGGAAGTGACTAAACGCGTCGTGACGTCAGACGTATCGACGCTGACCGGAGGTGCGATCAAGGCCATCTTGGAAGTGGGAACATGCGGCTAATGTTTCCCTAAACTTGTTTGTATCTGTATCCCTGTGAGGAGGAGCTGCTTCACCCTTATTTTAATGTAAGTTGTCAAATAAAGGAAGACTGTGTTTTATCTACTATCGGTAACTGTGAATTTTCTCATGAGGGAAATGGAGGAATAATATTGGAGGAAGCCTGAAATCTGAATGATCTGAATGAGGAGATAGTAACCCAGAGTGGTGTGATGCCCTATCTCTTCCTGCATAGGGTAATTATCCATCAGCACGAGGTGCAGATTGCTGGTTTGGGTCTAAGGTGTACACTTATGTATACTGAGTGTGGTGACACATATCGTTTGGAGTGATATTTTTAGTTTCACTTGTGTTTGCAGCTGACACTTTATGTGAGTGTCTTTTATTGATATATTTCTGCTTGTATAGAGATACTCACTTATAGAGTATACACGTATATATAGATTTTGCATGTTGCACAGAGAGTGGCACGTGTTTTTTTTATTATTTAAATGGTATGACACTATGTTAAGTTTTTTTTCTTTGAGGTTTACTGCCATCAGGATTTACAAGTTTGAAGAAGAAAGAATTTAATGGCTTACATGTGTGGAGATTTATTTTGATAATTGAGACATTTGGGACACTATTTTGATATTTTGGACACTTTTTTTATAAGGTGGGATTGGGGGATATATTTATTATTTAGGTAAAAAAAGTAAAGTTTTATATATTTTATGTCGCAGAATACATTTTGGCCTAAATTTATGACTAAATTTGATTTTTACATTTTTTTTTTTTTACTGAACAGGTTTAAATAGCAAATAGACTCAAATATTGTTTTTTTTTCTCAAAATTGTTGGTTTTTTTTTTTTATATAGCGCAAAAAATAGAAATAAAAAACCAAAACAAATGCACAGGCGATCAAATACCACCGAACGAAAACTCAATTGTAAAGTAAAGCAGTCCATAACGCAAACCGCTTCCTGACTGCCCTATAGCAGAAATATTGCTTCAGGGTGGTGCGGGTGCGCAAAATCACTTACAAATACGTGATTCACGCTCCCGTGGTTTTCACGCCCCTCCCAGATAACCCATCAGTACACCAGTAATTACATTTAACCCCTTGATTGACAGGAACACGCTCATACTCAATAAACCTCCATTACTAGTATAGTGTCTGAACGGATCAATATCTTTGATCAGATCAGCACTATACCAGTGTTCACATTAGTATAGAGTCCCCAAAAACACAGCATTAGCGGGATCAGCACCTGCATTTATCCCCTACGCTTACTCCCCCTTCTCCACCAGCAACTGCAGTGCCAGTACTAGTGCCGCTCTACCTTTTGCTGAACTGGCAAGAGCCAGCGGCCTAGTACATCCTGGTCTTTTACATACCAGCACTGCAGTATCACTTGGTGAGCCCATAAGTTCAGTACAAGCTGGAGAGCACAAGTATTGTCCCGCAACCACCAAGCATTCGAACACATTCCCATAGAGCTCCTAGTATCCTTTCGGATGTGCTTGCAAATCCAGATTGGCAGCCAACAAACTCTGCAGCACCCATACTTAACCCCCCCATTCACTGCCCAACTCAGAATTCAGGTGGAAACAGCAAATATAACTACTCCCCTTGTTTGGTTTTTTTTTTTGTTTTGGAGCAGTTTTTCACGGAAGATCTGTATGCGTTGATTATATTATGGATCAAAGCAATTCATATGCACAACAATTTATCACCGCCAACCCAAATTCAAACCTTGCCAGACTATTTGCATGGAAACCCATTACGGTTTCCAAATTTATATTTTTGGGGGTCTAACTCTCAACATGGGCATTACTTTAAAAAAAAAAAATTAAATTGCATGTGTATTGGCCCACAGACCAGATTCATCATATGCCCGTGTTCTCTGCTGCCATGGCCAGGCATAGATATGAGAGTATGTATTTTATGCATTTCATCGACAACACACTGTTGTCCTCAGGGTGATCCTGAATTTGACTGTCTCCACAAAATTCAGCCCCTCGCAAATAACCTTAACCAAAAATTTGCAGATGTCTATACTCCCCAGCAAACCATCTGTGTTGATGAGTCCCTCAATTTTTCTGGTCACCTTGCATTCAAACAAGCGTGTCAGATCTGGGGTCAAGATGTATAAGACCTGTGAAAGGGCAACAGGCTATACATATACCTTTCGGATTTATAAGTGCAAGATAGTTTGGGACTCTATGTCATCCTTTTCCATATGGGGTACCACTTATACATGGACGATTTTTATTCAAGCGTGCCGACATTTGTACAATCTGGGAATTGGCGCATGTGGCACCATGTGACCTAATGTGCACCCACCATTAAAAGTGGGTGGATGCAGGGCAGTATATTCTAATGGTGGGCATACCACACATACACTTTTTCTGGCAGAGATTTCTTTTTCCATGCAACGCATAGGCTGCATATAAAAAAAAAAACAAAAAAAAAAAAACATAGCATATATACCCAACGACCAGCTATGTACTGGTACATTGCTGGACTTTGAATAGTTCTACCAGGATTATGCCTGCACAGCTGCAGGTATCATCCTGGTATCTTTTCTTCATCCAGCAATCGGTTTTCATGTAAATGCAATCTTAGTGGCTAATTAGCTGCAGGATTGCTTTTACAAGCAGTAGGGGACGATACACACAGCCTTCTCAGGCAGTCCCGTGCCATCAGGGGAACCTGAGAATGCAGGCGGTGGTTCTGCCAGCTGATCATAGAGCTGATTAAGAAATTGGAAGCTATGAGCATTTCATCACTTCAGACTATAGAGATGATTGGCACCATTCTGGTCTCCAGTTTCATAGGATATAAACAGCGCCATTTGTAAATTGGGAAAGCATCTGATCACACCGATCTTCGTGAGATTACATAATGTAAGGGTAGAGGAGATACCCAGAAAAAAAAAAAAAAAAAAATATATGAAAATGCCCATTGAAGTTTAAAAAAAAAAAAAAAAGAAAATCCAATGACCACCTTCAGGCTTTTAAAGGGCTTTATTTCCTCACACTTCCTGACTACCTATCACAGTTGGAGGCCCTGAAATGCCAGGATAGCACCAATGACCCCTTTTTGGAAAGTAGGCAGCCTAAGGAATTTGAGAAGATGCATGGTATTTTGCAGATCTTGTTTGTTGCCACAAGTTTTTGGAAAAAAAATAAAACCGAAACATTTTCTTTTTTTATTAAGAAAAAAAAAAAAATCCATGGCTTCAATATGCCTCTTGGCAGATAGCTTAGGGTGTCTACTTTCCAAAAAGGGGTCATTTGGGGGTGTTTGTACTATCCTGGTATTTTAGCACCTCAAGAAATGTGATGGGCAATCAGAAAGTAAAAAGCTGTGTAAATTCCATTATCTATACCATAGTTTGTAGACGCTATAACTTTCACACAAAGCAATCAATATACACTTAATGGGATTTTTTTTTTTTTTTTTTTTTTTTTTTAACCAAAAACATGTAGCAGAATACATTTTGGCCTAAATTTATTACAAAATTTGAGTTATTCAGATATTTTTTATGACAGAAATGAGACAATATCGGGGTTTATTTCAAAATTATTCGGTCTTTTGTTTATAGTGCCAAAAATAAAAAGCTTAGGTGATCAAATACCAAACGAAAGGCTTATTTGTGTGAAAAAAAGGCCGTAAATTTCGTTTGGGTACAGCATTGCATGACCGCACAATTATCAGTTGAAATAATGCAGCGCAGAAGAGCCAAAAGAGGCCTGGCCATTAACCACTTCCATACAGGGCACTTTTACCCCCTTCCTGCCCAGGCCAATTTTCAGCACTCTCACACTTTGAATGACAATTGCGCGATCATGCAACACTGAACCCAAACTAAAACCCAAAATAAAATTTTTTAATTTTCTTCACACAAGTAGAGCTTTCTTTTAGTGGTATTTAATCACCACTGGGGTTTTTTTTTGCTAAAATTAACAAAAAGACAGAATTTTGAAAAGAAAAAAAAAAAAAAAAAAAACGCACGTTTTTCTTTGTTATAAAAGTTTGCAAATAAATAATTGTTCTTCATGAAGTTAGTATTCTGCTACATTTCTGTGGTGAAAATAACGCAAATTAGTATTTATGATTTAGTTTGTAGGAAATTTATAGAGTTCACAAACTATGGGATATATAGTACTGACAGCAAATCTAATTTCTTGAGGCCCAAAAAAGTCAGAACAGTACAGATATCCCTCAAATGACCCCTTTTTGCAAAGTAGACAGACATTTCATAACAGGCATGGCGAGTTTTTTGAAGCTGTAATTTGTCACAATTTTTCGGAAAAAGAAATTAAAAAAAAAAAAGACTTTTTTTTTTTTTTTACACATACTGTCACCAGTGCAGTACAGCATCATCATATAACTGTTGTGGCAGTGATCAGGGATACTGACTGGTGACAGAACAAAATGTAATAAAAAAATTAAGAAATTATTAATTTTTTTTTCGTACTAAGATTTTTTTTCATATTTCACTATGACCAAAGTAGTATAATGTTACCATACGACTTTGATATAAGCAAATTGGGGAAGTCATCAGTATTTTTTTTTTTTCCACACAAAGAATTTACCTGAATGAAGTCGATTCATTCAGGGTTTTTTTTTTTTTGATTAGCTGTGATTTGGCCACGGCTAATCACATGACACAGAAGGGCTGTGATTGGCCCAGCTTGTGCATGTGATCTCTGTGACCATTCACAGCTAGAGACACACTTGTATACAATGGATGGCTTCCTTTCATGCCATCCATTGTATACAACTGTCATGTGACCTGCTGCGATTGGTCACAGCAGGTCACATGGTACTGGCAACAGGGGCTGGTACACAGATCTGTCATCGGCCGCGTCCAAGGCACACGGCCAGTGACAGATCGTGCCGCAGCACGGCCCTGCGCACTTTGAAAAGGACACCATATGGTGTCCACCTGGAGGGAAGAGATGTTCGCCCGGCCGTCATCTGGCTATAGGCCGGGCGGCAACTAGTTAAGGGGGGGTAAATCCTCAGGATGGCAAGTGGTTAAAAGTCTGAAGGTGCTTATTGGATTTCAGGCTCCTGTATGTGGCTATACCATAGTTTGCATATTGGTTAGTGTGAAAGTTATAGCATCTACAGTTATTTTTTTTTTTTACACCGAAGACATGTAGCAAAATACATTTAGGCCTAAATTTGACAAAAAATTTTTATGACCAAAATGAGAAAATATAGTTTTGTTTTTCAAAATTTTCTGTCTTTTTTTGTTTATTGTGAAAAATAAAAAACCCCAGAGATGATCAAATATCACCAAAAGAAAGCCATTTGTGTGGAAAAAAAAAAAAAAAGCGTAAATTGCAGTAGCTTACCCATAGTTTGTAGATGCTATAAAAAACTTTCGCACAAAGCAATCAATATACACTTATCGCAATTTGTTTTTTACCAAAGACATGCAGCAAAATACAGTTTGGCCTAAATTTTTTAATTTTACTATATATTTTTTCTAGCCGAAAGTAAAAAATATCATCTTTTTTCAAAATTTGTCTGTTTATAGAGCAAAAAATAAAAACAAGTGCACAGGTGATCAAATACCACCAAAGGAAAGAAGATCCACTTGTGTAAAAAAAAATAAAAAACGACAAAGTTAATTTAGGTACAGCACTGCATGACCAGTTACCAGTTGAAATAGCGCAGTGCCGAATAGCAAAATAGACCTGGTCAGGAAGGGGAGTAAATCCTCTGGAGGGCAAGTGGTTAATTTTTTGGAGCATTTTATTTATATATTAATATAAACACAAACTAGAACTCCTCTAAAAGGTGTTTGTTGATACCTTTACTCTCACTTCCCATCTAGCAAAACCATTGTCAAATTGGACGGTGAAGGAAAACCTATTTATGTTTAAGGTTCCAAACCTTTCCCACACAAAGAAAAAAAAAAAAAATACATTACACATTTTTCCTATTCAATTTCCTTTTGATTTACCTTCAACTATGTAGTGCAAGGGCCTGCCTGATTGCACACAAATTGAAAGTGTTTAGGTTTGACCTCATATATGGTTTTGGTAAATCTAAATGAAAACTGTACAAGAAAATTGTATAATGTATGGCCAGCCTAAGAGGAGGATTTACTAAAAACCGATGCACACAGAATCTGGCGCAGCTATGCACAGTAACCAATTCCAACTTCAGCTTGTTCAGTTAAGCATTGGCAAAAAGTCACTGGTCATACCGCTGCGATCACATGATTTGTGTGCAATTTCAATGCAAATTCAGGTGTGCTTTCTAAAGACTTTATTGCTACTTGTGAAGAATTTCAACGATTTCTTGCAATTTGCAGTGTGATTTCCACTATATTCTATTCTATGTGAAAGCGCAAAAAAGAAATAAAAAAACGAGCTGCAGCACATCGCAAATGTTAATACACTGACATTCACAGTCATTAGATGCGATTTCAGTTCCCAAATCACACCGGTATGACCAGACACTAAAACCTAGACATTGAATGGTTACAATACACAACTGCACCAGATCAAAACCAGTTTTAGTACATCTCCCCCTAAAAGTCAAATATCACAAAAGATCATTCATGGTATTGGTAACCTTCTAATTATTTAACGTAAACCGGTCAAAAAATGCATAGGCTGCCTCTGATGGTGGTGTCTCCTTCGTAAAATTCTAATTGCCTGCACATGGAAACAAACAGAACCCTCTCTGCTCTGTGGGTGGTCGGATGTAAACAGACTCAGTTTTCCTTTACACCCGACTGCCCTCCGGTCCACCTAGACGGAAGGGGACGGATCCCTTTCCCCTTTTTTTTTGCAGACCGGATCAGAGCAAGTGGGTGTAAATGAAAAAAGCTGCCAGTTCATTAGACCATCCAATCAGGTTTGCCAGAAAAACTGACAGGCAGACCTGATTGGACCACAAGTGTGAAAGGAGCCATAAGTGCAAAAAAAGTGAAAAGCGAAAAACTTTGATCAGTTATTCAAGCAATATAAGATGAGCAAGACAGACACTGTTTTTCTTGAGACTGGTTTGTTTGAAGTTTAGGTTTCATGTAGGGTTATGTCTGATGCTAAGAGTTGCCTTGGGTTTGGACCCAGCCAGTCCCCCCAAAAAAGATGTGTAGTGGGAAAATATAATGAACACAGTGCAAGCTGCCTAATTAAACACACCAAAAAGGACATATCAGCAGCAATTTATAAAAACAAAAAAATGCACACTATGGCCTTTATTTAATAATATGGTGCAAACAACAATGATGTGCCTAACACCTGACAATCAATCAGAGCTCAGCACTTTAACAAATGCACTGAAGGATCCGATTTGCCATTATATGTTACCATGTACTGCTTTTTACCTTCCCAAATAAAGGAAATATCTATATATACAGATAGAGAGGCATAAATTTTTTTTTTTTTTTAATGAATCATCAAAATTCCATGTCACAGTGTAACACAGCGAGAACACATCATTCCGTGCTTTGTAAAAGGGACCTCAGGATATTGTTTTCAGACTAAAAAAATAACATTCTAATAAATAGGCAAGATTTAGATCATACAGGGGAAAAAAAAAAAAAACAAAATAAAAAAAAAAAAAAAAAAAACAAGGTCAGATGACAGGAGAGGATGTGGATGTTATAAGCCTGATGGTTATAACACAGCTTATTCTTTCTACAAGGATATTGCAATCCAGCGGATATTCAATATCAAATATATATCTCTATATAAGGATATATATTATTTATATATATATTTATATATGTACACAATATCTAGACTAGGTCACCCCAGCAGTAAAAAAAAAAAGGGGGACAAACTATGAACAAATAGCAAATAAAAGACAAATCTGTTCCACAGCAGACTCCTTCTAAATGCTGTATGTTTCCACTCTGTGGAACTTGCTACAAAAGAGAGGTAGATTTAATGTCTATGTATAGATCTATATATATATATATATATATATATATGTATATATTTAAAAAAAAAAAAAGCTGATAGCTAAAGAATAAAATTGTAGGAGAGAGGGGATTTAAAAAACTTTTTTTTTTTTTTTTTTTTTAAAAAGAAAAGTATTTAATGCTTCCATGCCTTGCTTGCATTGTCTGCAGCTAATGGCATCTGTAAATTACACCCTGCTTAAAAATAAATGCTACATTAGCTTGTATTTGTATTCATTGTGCTGGAAGTGTATTGCTATAGGATAACTGGAAGGGGCATCAGGATTCATGTGCAATATTTTGTTTTTTTTTAGACAAAATCATAGTAAAAAGGAAAAGAAAAAATTAAAAAAAAAAAAAGCTGAGCGAGGCAAAGTAGAAGTCTAGCACCATGTAAACCTTTCACAGCTGAGGGAGATTCTCCACCTGTTTTTAAAAAGGGACAACGAAGCATCTAGGGCCTAATGGAGTTAGTGAGAACTGGGAAGAGTCAGGTGTGGTGGAGGCAGGTATCGCTGGGCCAAAATTGCAGCGTCCAAAGGGCTCACTGGCTGAGCATCATATCCCAACCTTCTAATGGGTGGGAAATTGCCAAAGTGACGTTTCTGAGGGAAGTTCTTGGCTTCGTGGATTGTGTTTTTCTCCTCTGCCAGAAGAAGCTGCTGCCGCATGTAGTTTTCAAACTCATACTGAGATGATTCTTCTGTCACTTTTGTCTACAAAGATAAAAAAAACATGTCAGATAGCAAAGAAAAACTTTTGCCCAAATTAAGTAAACTGCACTCTGAAACTCAAGCAAAAAACTAAGGTGGAAGGAATGGACTGGGCTGCAGTAATTTAACAAGAGGACTGTCAGCTTTAATAAAGCAAATAATAAAAATATGGATTTAAGTTCCCTGCAATGGAAAAGCTAATATACTCACCTCTCCAGCAGTCTGTCTCTCCCATTAAAAATTGCAGCTTACCTTTTAAAAAAAATCTTCACACGCTTCCCCTAGGTTTGTAATGTTTAGGAGGGGGCAGCAGAATACTGTTTAACAATTAACCCTGTCTGTACCGTTTGCAGTTCCTCATTATGAGCTGTAATCTAGATTTGAACACTGTCTGTCCTAACAAAAGGGTAAAAATTTAGAAACTGCCTTCCTGCATTGTATGTTAATGAGTGACGGATCCCTACCCATTTTTTTTGCAGACTGGATTGGAGCAAGTGGATGCAAGTGAAAACAAGCTGCCAGTTCATAGGGATATATGGACCATCCAATCAGGTTTGCCTGAAAAACTGACAGGCAGACCTGATTGGACCACGAGTGTGAAAGGAGCATAAGCAAAGTGCAAAAAAGTGAAAGCGAATAACTTTGATCAGTTACTCAAGCAATATAAGATGAGCAAGACAGACACTTTTTCTTGAGACTGGTTTGTTTTAAGTTTAGGTTTCATGTAGGGTTATGTCTGATGCTAAAAGTTGCCTTGGGTTTGGACCCAGCCAGTCCCCCCAAAAAAGATGTGTAGTGGGAAAAATGATATATATATCTGATAGCTAAAGAATAAAAAAAATTGTAGGAGAGGGGATTTAAAGTCTTTTTTTTTTTTCAAAGAAAAGTATTTAATGCTTCCTTGCCTTGCTTGTATTGTCTGCAGCTAAAGGCATCTGAAATTTACACCCTGCTTAAAAATAAATGCTACATTAGCTTGTATTTGTATTCATTGCGCTGGAAGGGTAAAAATTTAGAAACAGTCTTCCTGCATTGTATGTCAATGGATAGTGTGGGGACAAAAGACAGTTAAGACGGTCTAGAAATTCTTAAAAATTGTCAGGTGTCATGGCTAATTCTATTTCTACAGTGTGAAAAGGAACACAAACATAGTGCGGTTTTCTCAAATTTAACTGCAAAAGTGGGAATCCGGAGGTTCACTTTCAGGCGTGTCAGATGCTTGTGGTCCCCGCTGTGCACTGTGGTGCCATCCTCTGACCATCACTACAGGACAAAATAGTGAAGTAGGGGATAAAAGGATAGAAAAACAGAGCACAGTAAGGGACACCAAGAGGTTCAATGCCATCAAACACTGAAGCCTGCAGCACTGGACTGCTGGAGAGGTAAGTAAACCCCCTTTGCTCTTCCAGGGAACTCTAAAAAAGGATAGGTTGACTTGTTATACCCATATTCATGGCGTAACAGGTCACTGTTGCAGCAGCATTCCCCTCGATCCCCAGCCTGCGGTCACAGTTTTTTTTGTTTTTTTTTTAAAAACTGCGGCCGGGTTGGCAAGCCCCACACGGTGAATGGGGAAAAAAAACTGCAACTACCATCATCCATTGCAGCTGACTGCTTGTAATTCTTACTGAACTACCAGGGGGCGCTGATGAGCACTCAAGGTAGTTCATTGATGCTTCCTGTCATTCAGTAACTGCCTGCCCATATGAGGTATGGGCAGACAGCTACACCAACAGTCTGCAAGAGCCTGAGATTGCACCCGGGTTCTGCTGATCTCGGGTGCAATGCTTTAAAGGTCCCTATTAACCAGCAGATTTACTACTACAGGGCGTATGGTCTGTGTTCTTTTGCACTTCCGCCGTAGGGCACGCACTCTGCCGGAGGGATGCTTCTGCTTTGATTGGTCATAGCAGAAACCAATCAACAGGTGCCAGCCAATGGATGAGCACTGGCATCTGTTGATCACCGAGGAGACTGAAAGAACACAGCTCTGCCTATGTAAACAAGGCAGAGCTGTGTTCTGTCAGCTGTGAACTGCTAGATATCTTCCTGCAAAGCAAGGAATAAGATCTAGAAGATTTCTCAGTAAAAACAGTGCACAAAAACTATGGCTATGCACCCAGTTAAACATCTAGGGCGAGAAGAGTTAACCGTTTCCCAGCCAGTGTCATTAATACAACGAAAGCGTATATTTTTAGCACTGACCACTGTATCAGTGTCACTGGTTCCCACAGTCCCAAGTGTCAGTCAGTGTCAGACTGTCTGCGCAATATCGCAGTCCTGCTATAAGCCGCTGATCGCCACCATTAATAGGATTAAAAAAAAAAAAAAAAGTCCTATATACATACATACACCATAGGTTTCTAGACATTAACTTTTGCGCAAACCAATCAACATACACTTATTGGGATTAGTAGGTTTTATAGCAGAAAGTAAAATGCATAAAAAAAAATAATAATTTATATATATATATATATATATATATATATATATATATATATATATATATATATATATATTTTATTTATTTATTTTTTTTTTTTTAAGTATTTATATTTATTCAAAACAGAACAGTCCTTACCTCCTGCAAGTTCTCTGGACTTGTCACATGATCAATGTCAGGAACAACCTGCAGCGGGCCACTTAACGAGGACATTGATTGCCTACAAACAAGAAACACTTAGATATTAAAAGTTATGATTTGCCATATTACAAAATTACAATAAGAAAAAAAAGGTTGTCACAAGAGCAGAAATGACAAAGACAAAATCAGAATTTGTAAACATGAGACAAAATTTCTCCTGTCCTTGGATGTGGATGAGGGAAGGTGTCTGAAGTCATCCCCCCAGCAGCCTGCAAATGAAGACTGGAGTCAGCATAGCTGACAGCAATCTCTAGCAGGGGTTCAGCAGCAAATAACTTAGATTAACCTGTAGAAATTGTGCACACAGAGATGGATGCGGTCATCCATCTTGCTAAAGACCTTCCATCTTGTATTTCCCTCTCCCTCCTCCAATCCCCCCCCCTCCCTCTGTTGCGTGACATGTGGTCTGTATGATGCTGAGAGATCACAGGCATCAGGCCCCAGCTGGAGAGCTTCATGGTTATAAACCCCAATTAGCCTGGCCCCAGTATGTCTTTGGAGACTCTTGCTTGGAAAGGATCGCAAAGCCATAAACCAGTCCTTCACTGGGCTTCACAGACATTCCAGCTAGCCGTAAAACAGACTCACATTTAAAAACCTACTTTTCCATATAATTATATATCTTAAGGTAGGAAATAATTACATAAACAAACAAAGCATATAATTTGGATAGCTCAGTTTAATACAAGTCACCTGATATCTTACACCCCCTAGTTGAAGTCTACAGGAGAGCAGAAAGCATATAGTTCTAGCTGAAATAGTAAACTATGCCATGTTTGATATCTAGACGTTCAGAATATCATTCTGCATATTAATCTACCCGTGGATAGAATGTTACATGTACCTAGGGAAGGTTATTGACCTGGTATAACTTGTGAGGGATTTTGGTTCTAGCCTGAGTCCCCTGCCTACAACACCCTCCCCAAATGAGGCAATTGGTTCTCTGCTTCAAGGAGACACCCTGCTGAGTTCCTAGAAAAAGGCAGTTATGCTTGGAGCAGAGAGTTAAGTTGAGTTGAAGAAATCTCCCTTTTAACATCAGAACCAACTCGGGAGACAGTACCCTTTGCTCTGAAACTTGAGCTGATTAAACCAAGGCTGACGGCCTCTCTAAACTTCTGTTATCCCTTTGCTGTGTGTAATATATTTATTCCTTTTCTGTAAATATTGTTATTGCACCCTTTTTAGTAATAAATCCTATTATCTGAAAAGTGTTGAACTGTTTCTAAAGTTCAATGCAAACTAAGGATCCCTGTCTCTGAAGAGCGCTACTATGTGTTTTTAAACTTCTGTATCTCTCTGCCTGCGGTGACAGTGGTATACAGACGATTATTCAAACACCCTAGTGTTATTGCTAATATTGGCGAGTTTCCTCCTACTCTGTACAAAAAGGTGGTTGTTACTGGGTCAGGTTAATTACGCAATTAACCCTTCACACTGCCACCATCGCTCTTAGGCTGCAGGTACATAGATCGAGGGCCATTAGCTGGAAAATCTTTGTACAGGGTGCAGCTGAGCGTGGCATGGTTACGCACGTGACAGCGTGGTTTTAGATTGGCTAGTCCTTCGGTCACAAGTTGGTGAGAAGGGCTGGGGGTCTGACGCCACGATCGTCACATAACCTACCAAAATCAATCAATTATGCTGTGCACAGGGAGGAGCTTCAGCCTGGAAAATGCAAGAATCTGCTGACGTGTGCAATGGAGAGTTCGTACACACACACTTCCTGGGTCAGCAGCTTCTGATATGTAGGAACTGTATGGTGAGAAAATACATCTACAGGAGGAAAGTCTAGCATCTATGCGCATTTTGCATGTTCCACGTTCATTTTATGCCTTAACAGCTCCTCTCCTGAACACTATGAATTTTCTTCTCCCTGTAAATGCTTCTCTTTTAACCACTTGCCGACGGGTGATAGCCATATGACGGCTTCACCACGGCCGGCCAGTTCTGGGAGGGAGTCATATGATGTCCTCCCATGATTACGCTTCCCGTGCGCCTCCAGTGGCGCGCATCTGGAACTGTAAGTGATGGCTGTGTCCCTCAGACACAGCGCATCACGAAGAGGAAGGGGGGGGGGTGAAGGGCCGATTGCAGGGGCTGTTTACATTTGTGATTGCTCTGTCCAATGAAGAGCGATCACAAATGTAAAAACACAGAAGGGTCATGGCTGGGTTTTCCCTCTCCTTTCCTTAAACCAATAACGTGTGCGAGGAAAGGAGAGAGAATCTGTTTCTAAACGGTGAGTGTTCTCACCAGTGCCCTATCTGTGCCTGCCAGTGAGTGAACGTGAATTGATTTTTTTAATTTAATTTTTACGAAAGACTTGCTAAATTCAATAGTTGACCAGTGCAACCTCTATGCCCAACAACCCATAGCCACCAACCCAGATCCAAGTTATGCCAGTTCCTATGAATGGAAGCAGTTAACAGTGGAGTACTTTAGAACCTTTTTGGACCTTACATTTAATATGGGACTCAAAAAAAAAAAAAAAAAAAAAACCCAACACACACACACACACACACACACACACACACACACACACACACACACACACACACACTACTGGTCTATCCACCCAATCCATCATATGCAAAATTTCCTAATCAGTCGTGCCCAGAACAAGATATCTAATCATCATGTAGTTCCTCTATTACAACGATAACACCCAGTGCTTTCCCCAAAATGACCCAGCATATGATAAATTGTATAAAATTCGGCCACTTTTTTTTTCTCCAAGAAATTCGTCCAACTATTTGTCCTGGACAAAAATATCTGCGTGGGTGAGTTGTCTCCTTCACTGGCAGGCTGAGCTTCAAGCAGTTTATCCCCAGCAAAATATGGGGATAAACTCTAAATTATGCGACAGAGCCACGGGATACGTGTATGCCTTCCTCGTGTACGAAGGAAAGGACACCCAACTGCATCCCCCTGAATGCCCAAAATTACATTGGAGCAAGTGGAAAAGTTGACTGGGAGCTTGTATTTCCACTCCTTGAAAAAGGTTATCTATATGTTGAGAATTTTTACAACAGCTTGCCCCTTTTCTGCAATCTTCACTGAAGGAGAACACTAGCATGTGGTACTGCGAGAGCCAGTAGGAAGAACTTTCCGCAAAGGCTGGTGAACACAAGACACCAGCGAGGGGAGTCTGAGTTTGCGGAACAAAGATATTGGCTATGAAGTGGAGGGAAAAACAAGACATCTACAGTGGATATAAAACATCTACACACCCCTGTTAAAATGGCAGGTTTTTGTGATGTAATAAAATGAAACAAAGATCATTTCAGAACTTTTTCCAACTTTACTGTGACCTATAAACTGTACAACTCAGTTGAACAACAAACTGAAATCTTTTAGGTAGAAGGAACAAAAAAAACAAAAAAACACTATAATAAAGGTTGCATAAGTATGCACACCCTTAACCTAATACTTTGTTGAAGCATCTTTTGATTTTATGATTATAGCACTCAGTCTTTTTGGGTATGAGTTTATCAGCATGGCACATCTTGATTTGCCAATATTTGCCCACTCCTCCTTGCAAAAACACTCCAAATCTGTCAAAATCGCAAGGACATCTCCTGTGCACAGCCCTCTTCAGATCACCCCACAGATTTTCGATCAGATTCAGGTCAAGGCCCTGGCTAGGCCATTCCAAAACTTTAATCTTCTTCTGGTGAAGCCATTCCTTTGTTGATTTGGATGTATGCTTTGGGTCATTGTCATACTGAAAGATGAAGTTCCTCTTCATGTTCAGCATTCTAGCAGAAGCCTGAAGGTTTTGTGCCAATATTGACTGGTATTTGGAACTGTTCATAATTCTCTCTACCTTGACTAAGGCCCCAGTTCCAGCTCAAGAAAAACAGCCACAAAAAGCATGATACTGCTATCACCATGCTTCACTGTGGGTATGGTGTTCTTTTGGTGATGTGCAGTGTTTTTGTGCCAAATATATATATATCTTTTAGAATTATGGCCAAGAAGTTCAACCTTGGTTTCATCAGACCATAACACATTTTCCCCACATGCTTTTGGCAGACTTCAGATGTGTTTTTTTCAAAATTTAGCCAGGCTTGGATGTATTTCTTTATAAGAAAAGGCTTGTGTCTTCCCACTCTACCCCATAGACCAGAAATATGAAGAATATGGGAGATCGTCACATGTACCACACAGCCAGTACTCTCCAGATATTCCTGCAGCTTCTTTAATGTTGCTGTAGGCCTCCCAGACCAGTTTTCTTCAGGTCTTTTCATCAATTTTGGAGGGATGTCCAGTTCTTTGTAATGACACTGTTGCGCCATATTTTCTCCACTTTATGATGGACTTATGAACTGATGAACCAAGGGTTAACTTTTTGGCCATAACACATTTTCTCACATGCTTTTGGGAGACTTCAGATGTGTATTTGCAAAATTTAGCCAGGCTTGGATATTTTTCTTCATAAGAAAAGACTTCCTTCTTGCCACTCTACCCCACAGCCCAGAAATATGAAGAATACGAGAGATTGTTGTCACATGTATCACACAGCTAGTACTTGCCAGATATTCCTGCAGCTTCTTTAATGTTGCTGTAGGCCTCTTGTAGCCTTCAAGACCAGTGTTCTTTTCATCAATTTTTAAGGGGCGTCCAGTTCTTGTAATGTCACTGTTACGCCATATTTTCTCCACTTGATAACTGTCTTCACTGTGCTCTATGGTATATCTAATGCCTTGGAAATTCTTTTGTACCCTTCTCCTGACTGACACCTTTTAACAAAGCGATCCCTCTGATGCTTTGGAAGCTCTCTGCGGAGCATGGCTTTTGCCATATGATGAGACTAAGAAAATGTCAGGAAAAACCTACTAGAAGAGCTGAACTTTATTTGGGGTTAAACAGAGGCACGTTAAATAGAAGCCAGTACACACCTGCCATCATTTAACATGATTTTGAATGCGATTGCTTAAATCTGAACACAGTTACATCCCCAGCTATAAGAGGGTGTGCTGACAATATCTCTGCCGGCTTCCTGTACCGACTATGGACAATAATCCTGTCTGCTGCCTGGACAATTGCTTTTGATGTCGCTGACCACGTCCCTGCCTGCTGCATGGACCAATGCTCTCCTCTGTGGACAACTGCACCACTAAAAACCACAGGTAATCTTTTGCGTACCATTTTCTCAGCATAATGTATTTTGGAGCGTAATTCTTGGTATGTACATGCTAAGTGTTAGAAATATGAAGGGCCTTCAAAAATGATAGGTTGTCTGGAAATAAGATGTGCAATTTATTTCCCTAGAACATCTGATGATGCTACTTTGATGTCGGGCCTCTGTATGTGGCCAGGCTGTTAAAAAGTCTCACATATGTGGTACTGCATACTCCGGACGAGTAGCAGAATGTATTTTTGGGTGTATTTTTTGTTATCTACATGCTATGTGTTACAAATATCTTATAAAATGGACAACTGTGTAAGAAAAAAAAAAAAACACCACACACGTTTTCATTTTCTTTCCACATATTCGGTTTGCTTTCCAAAACTGGGTCATTTTGTGGGTGTTTTCCCAGTCCTGTTGCTCCAGGGCCTTCATAAATGATAGGTTGTCTGGAAATTAGATGTGTAATTTTTGCCCCTAGAACGCCTAAAGGTGCTACTTGAATGTTGGGACTCTCTAAGTGGTCAGGCCGTGGAAAAGTCCCACACATTTGGTATAGTTATATTCAGGAGTAACAGAATGTATTTTGGGGTGCAGTTGAAAATATGCCTGTGCTGTGTGTCAGAAATAACTTAATATAACAATTTTGTGGGTGGGTGGGGGGGGGGGGGAATAAAAAAAAAAAAAAAAACGCACCATGCATCTTACTAAATACTTTGGAATGTCTACTTTCCAAAAAGGGGTCATTTGGGGGGTATTTGTACTGCCCTGGCTGGTTAGGGCCTCAATAATTAGATAAGCCATCGGTACATCAGCGTCATCGATTTTCAATGATTGGTACCATAGCTTGTAGACTCTATAGCTTTCACACAGACCAAATAATATACACTGGTGTTATTGCTACCAAATAAATGTAGTAGAGTATGGTCTATGCCCTTCTCCGCACTATGCTACACACAGATATTAAGCATAACCCATATGAGGCACTATCTCCTAGATTGTAAGCTCCAAGTAGCAGGGCCCTCGAACCCCTCGTGTATCGCATTGTATTGTTATTGTACTGTCGCATGGTCTGTCTCCCATTATAATGTACAGCGCTGAGCGAACTGTTGGCGCTATATAAATACTGTATAATAAGAATAATTATTATTTAAACCACTAGTAGGCCTATTCCGTTCTCAGTGGCAGTTAGCATCGCATCTATTTATGGCTACCAAATGGACGATCGCAAGAGCTTGGAAAACCCCTCTTTTTAGCTTTGAAGCCATTAAGAATCAGCTTCTCATTGACCATTATAAAATTTATCGGCTATGCTGTTGGACACCCACACTAAGTTTCTGCAGACCAGCGCCCTGGATTGATGTGGCCCAACCATCTCGATTTGACTAGAACCTCCTGTCGATATGAGAATCTCCTGGTGCCCTCTCTTTGTCTTTCTATTCTTGTTTCTCCCGTCTCCCCTTTTCCGTTTGTCAGTTTTCATGTTACACGCGCCGATTGTGATACCCCTGAAGAATCAAGCCTGTAATGTTTTATACACCTGTGGGACTTTGGGAGTCCTTGGTGTAGAGTTCCGATGTATGTCCAGTGAGACTCCATGCTCAGCTTTTCCTATTATCTGTATGCGACTTTGGTGATTTTCCTTGGCCTTTGCCCACTAGCTCATTGGTCACCACTTGTTTGCGGTTACAGCAATTTATAGAGTTTCATTCCATCCTTTCATAAATTGTGTTTTTGTGCTCAGTTTCTCTCCGTGTTAATACTTCAGTGCATTTGTTATGTTCTCATCAACAGAATTGTACATCTTATTTTTTGTGTCAATGAGCTTGCTTCGGACTGTTTCTTTGTTCTTGTGCTGTCTAATAAAATTCATTGTACAAGAAATGTAGCAGTATAAATTTTCTTCAAATTGTGTGAAGTAAAATTACTTATTTTCAAAATTTTATAACTAAAAAAAAAACGCATTTTTTCCCAAAATTTTCGGTCTTTTGGCAGACGTCACGGTCCATCTTCAAGAAAAGATCCAGACTTTACAGTAGGGATCTACCCAAATGTCTGGGCTGGAAGCTGGATCAGATTCAGAAAGCCACTGGGAGACAAGGTCAGCCACTCCTACCCCTAACTCAGCCTGGTGCTCCAGCGAGTGCTGGAGGGGTAGAGCAGAGAGCCGGAGACTGACAGCTCTCTGCAGACTGAAGGCCGAGAGCTGAGCATTTGATCGCTCAGTTCTCGGTCTTCGTACCAGTGGGAGACAAATTCAGCATGGATCTGTGCTGCATCCACCTAGGTGATTATGAATGGAGGATTTTTTGTTTTGTTTTTTTAAACAAGCCCATGCTTCTCTTTTTCAAGTGTAACAAGTCTTACAAACCAGAGACATAGCGAATACGGATTAGGATTTAAAAATACGACACCATACATTTATTTTAAAATGATAAATTAGCAACCCACCATGAAGATATGATTCCTCCAAGAGACTCCAGAACCTCAGATGCAGTCAGGCGCTGCTGAGGATCCAAAACCAGCAACTTTCTTATTAGACAAACTGTATTCTCTGATACTCTGCCATCCCTGTATTGAAAAAGAAAATTGCAGATGTTCATTAAACGCTTCAGCTAAACAGTAGGAGACTGCTACCCCTGGTGTATATATATATATATATATATATATATATATATATATATATATATAAATAAAATATAATCTCTCTATATCCGTGCGGGCCGCATTTTGCGTGGGCACGAGAGTCCATTCATTTGAATGGAGCCCCGTGCCAAGCAGGGGAGAAGTACCTGCACTTCTTTGGAGACCACAGCCCGCATGGGAACCTCGGTTCCCAGTGCGGTTGCAATTTCCAGTGCGGGCGGCTTGCCATTAGAATTAATGGCACCCACCTGCAGGTCCGCATTTTTCTGTGCGGGTAATGCAGCTGCACATATGTGAACCTAACCTTAGCCATGTTACAGGTGGTCCAGACTCCTGGTACATCAAAAGCCATTAAAAAAAAAAAAAAAAAAAAAAAAAAAAAAAGAGAACAGGGAAACCTAACCAGCGGACGTCAGCTGTGACTTATAAAGCAGTCTGCAATAATTTCATAATTTGCCTATTCAATAAGTGGGCTACAAATCTTAAATAAACATTAGCATGAACTTTGAGTTGCACTTGTTACACACCTCAACCAAGAACATATCTTACATCTGCTTACCAAAAAAGGAATTTTGACTTGCCTGCATCTTGAGAGCGCAATACAGGGCACGGCTTGATAAGCCTAGACCCTGGGTTATAGGCTGGTACTTTCAGCTGACTGGACACTGGATTATATATGTATAAACTATTGGGATTTTAGAGCAGGTATTTTTTCCTTTTTCTATAGTTGCAGAAAAGTCCAAGCCAGATATGACACTTTGCATCCATTTCTAGTTGCTATCTCATGCATGCAGAGACTGGTGTTAAAATAGGGTCCTGCTCCGATGCAAGGGAAGCATCGTCACCGAGTTTGGGCTCGTTCACGCATTGTGTTGATTATGAAGAATTAATGCTCATTAAAGCTCCTATAGCATTTATGACAGGTTTGTGTTACGTTTATGAAGCACTGAAGACTCCTTTGAAAAAGTGTTGCTTTTCTAGTGGGACGTACCTAATGGAGAGGTGATAGAGAAGATAGTCTACTTTGAGGTGTGGTTAGGTTGTGGTGTTCTAGCAGACATTTTGTGAATTATCTGAAAGATGGATTATAAATACACTATATAGCCAAAAGTATTGGGACACCCCTCCAAATCATTGGATTCAGGTATTCCAATCACTTCCACAGGTGTATAAAATCAAGCAGCTAGGCATGCAAACTGCTTCTACAAACATTTGTGAAAGAATGAGTCGCTCTCAGGAACTCAGTGAATTCAAGCGTGGTACCGTGATAGGTTGCCACCTGTGCAGTAAGTCCATCTGTGAAATTTCCTTGCTACTAAATGTTCCACGGTCAACTGTTAGTGGTATTATAACAAAGTGGAAGCAACTGGGAACAACAGCAACTCTGTCATTTTACGTGGTCTACCACTTCATGGCTGAGTGGGATCAGCATATGCTGAAGCGCACAGTGCGCAGAAGTTGCAAACTGTCTGCAGAGTCAATAGCTAAAGACCTCCAAACTTCTTGTGGCCTTGAAACTAGAGCAACAGTGTTTACAGTGCTTCATGGAATGGGTTTCCATGGCCCAGCAGCTGGATGCAAGCCTTACATCACCAAGTGCAATGCAAAGCATCGGACTCTAGAGCAGAAGAGACGTGTTCTCTGGAGTGACCAATCACGCTTCTCTTTCTGGCAATCTGATGGACGTGCCTTGGTTTGATGGTTGCCAGGAGAACGGTACTCGCCTGACTTCATTGTGACAAGTGTAAAGTTTGGTGGGGGGGGGGGGGGGATTATGGTGTGGGGTTGTTTTTCAGGGGTTGAGCTTGGCCCCTTAGTTCCAGTGAAGGGAACTCTTAAGGCGTCAGCATACCAAGACATTTTGGATAATTTCATGCTCCCAGCTTTGTGGGAACAGTTTGGGGATGGCCCATTCTTGTTCCAACACGACTGTGCACCAGTGCACAAAGCAAGGTCCACAAAGACATGGATGAGCGAGTTTGGGGTGGAGGAACTTGACTGGCCTGACATCAACCTATTAGAAAACTTTTGGGATGGATTAGAGTGGAGACTGCAAGCCAGGCCTTCTCATCTGACATCAGTGACTGACCTCAAAAATGCACTTCTAGAAGAATGGTCAAACATTCCCATAGACAAACTCCTAAACCTTGATGACAGCCTTCCAAGAAGAGTTGAAGCGGTTATAGCTGCAAAGGGTGGGCCAACTCAATATTGAAACCTACGGACTAAGACTGGGATGCCATTAAAGTTCATGTGCATGTAAAGGCAGGCGTCCCGATACTTTTGGCAATATAGAGTACTTTGATCTTTGACATTTAGCTTGGTCTAGAACAACTTTGATGACACAAAAAGCTTTGCCACTGACAATGCTCAATACCTCTGCTTCTATCTGCCACTGTCAGTACTGCTAGCTGACTTGATGCTGTTGCCCACACACAGAAGCAAGTCGTGTTGACATACAGCTGCTCAATACAATCAGAAAGTGACTGGTGCTGCTCTGTCCTTGTCCTCTATTTCCCAGTGTATTCTGGGATATAAAAACGACTCCGCTGCCTCTAATGCCCAGTTAAAGCTTTATAAATTATTTACCAACATACCATAAATGCTCTAGGTGCGGTTTTAGAACATTACCACTGAAATCAACGGCGGTGGCTGACCAGCATTGATGCCTCATGAAAGACATATGTTGCCTAAATTTTTAACAAAGCATAAAAACTGTACCCCTTCTGTGCGAACAGCACTGTGTTGTGACCATTGTAATATTCATGACAGGCATTGAAGGGCAGTTATGAGGCTTTAAAAAAAAAAAAAAAAAGTCAAACAACATTATGACCTTGCTTGTGTGAACAAGCCCTTTAAATGTTGTATGGGCATTTTGTAACATGAAAATCTGCCTGAGCTTTTGCGGAGGCTCCCTTTCCCCTGGTTTCCACCATTGCCACAGACGAGGGTATTCGCAATACTCACGAACTAGGGTGCAGAAATGGGGTAACCACATCTGAGGAGTAGGCAATAACCTGGGTGGTGACCATCCTATATGGAAGCCCTCATGATAAAAAGGGCCAAAGGAATTGCCTGAGTACCTAATATAAAAGGGTTCAAGGCAAAAGTGGCTGTAAAGTATGTGATCTATGGCGTGATGCAATACCTGGTCATCCACCTGAGACTAGGCTAAGCGGTTGAATTTTAGTGCCAAGTTTGAAAAGTTAACACTGTAAAGTGAAATTGTTTCAAACACAGTCCCAGTTTCCCGATGTGTTAAAAACACATAAATACATACTATTCAGGGATTGGGGGGGGTTACAGTTTCAGTTCAATAAACATGGAAACTGTCTGTCTTACTCATCCTTGTTGTTGGCACCTATATAGGGTCCAGGCTTTGTCCATCACAGTGGGCATACTTCCCAAGGGTTCTCCAGGGTCTGGGTTCCATAGGACTGACCACGGCCCTGGACCTGTACAGCACCCTGTGACCAATGCTGCATCAAGTGCTTAGGTGAGCACCCATGCAGGATCCAGTTCCCGAAGACACAGACTATCCTCATGATGTGGGTCCAGGTATAGCTTCTAAAGTTTTACCAAAAGTTGCACCAATTCAGATGCACTGCTTCTGTGGTGGGATTAGAACGCAGTGAATAGTTGACTGAAGAATCCAAAATTAAAATAAACTAATCTAATCAAGCTAAAAGTTTTTTTTTTCCCCAAAAGGCAGATGTTCATTACTAGCAAAAAACTGAAGACTCACAGGGTGGGTAGGTTATAGGGAGGGACACCTAGGAAACATGTCCTCAAACCCTTTGCCAGTGTCCAATCACTTCCTAAAAGTACCAGCCTATAGCCCAAGGTCAATGAATATGCAGCCCATGTTCTGTACTGTACAATTAGGATAACGTTATTAGCAACGGCATTTGTCTCCAGCTTTTAGAACATAACTGTAGTTCATCAGCACTGCTTTTTTGCTATCTTGCTATCTGAAATTAATGTATTAAGAAGAATCAACCCAAAATGGTCAAGTCCAACAAAAAGTCATATTTTAGTTATAGGTAGAGACCATTAGGCTGAGTCAGCCAATTTCTTCCTCTGTTGAATACTTAAACAGTAATCTCTCTACTGCTGTATCTGGGAGTTTTGGATGTTCCATTTCTATAAAACCAAATTAAAAGTAGAAATAGAACACACAAGGAGAGTTGAACTTGTTCATAATGTGGACAGACCTAGAGGAACCCAAGAGCAGATTATATCACTTTAACAGTGAGAGAGAGATTAATTTAAAAAAAAAAAAAAAAAAAAAAAAAAAAAAGTTGATAACCCAGATATCCTTGTTCATTCAAGGACAAGTGACAGGGTCTATGTACACCCGTCCTCACCACCGCGGTGCTTTTCCTCCACCACCCCTTCCATGGCCGGCAATTCTACTGGGTATGGGGAAGGAATACACTGCTGCTATGGTGCTATGGACCCAAAAATACTGACAACCACTCATGTAGTTTAAAAGACACAAAAAAGGGACCGTAACAGAGCCAAAAACATGCACAAATGCATTCCTCAAAACATACTGAAAACTTCAAAACAAAGCCTTCACACTTTACATTATTTGTTACATTTTGATTGATCTGGACAGTAATCGTGAAACAATAGCAGACTGTGGCTAGTTTCAGTTACAAGTTTAAAATGCAATTCTTCATTTATATAAAATTTCAACTCACTCTGGGATAGAGTATTCTGCTGCCTTAATTTTGCGAAAAAGTTCTTGAGGTATGCTGTCATAGAAGGGAAACTGACCATACAACATGGTAAAAAGGACTACACCCAGAGCCCACATGTCACTTGGCTTTCCTCGATAAGGCCGACCTTTGAGGCAACAGAAACAGCTATTAATTTTGGTCCAGAAGTGAATTCCATAAATTAAAAAAAAAAAAAAAAAAAAAAAAAAAAAAAAACACATTTGGAATAAAAACAGAGATATAAGACAATGCATACACATCAGGTAACGTAATATGTGGCCGTTCTCACAACACTTCTGGATTTGTTTTTACCATGATATATTATGCTACCTCTTATCCACTTTCAATTTGAACGATCAATACCTCACCTCATCTTAAGCAACTCAGCTTTGATACACACCCAAAGCTCTGACTGCCCTGTCCAGGAAAACCCCTGTTCACTAGCTGAACGGTCACATGAATTTGAATGGGCAGTATTATCGATAGAGACATCCATCCATATGATTAGATTACTGCAAAAAATGTACTGTAACAAGTGGTCCAGGAAGTTTCAGGGACTTTGCATGCAGGGAATTTAGCGCTTTAATCCTTTCGCTGCCAGGCTCTGCACTCCCTTTTAAACCCAGCTGGCCGGACCATTTTGCAATTTTTCCATAATTTTTTCCTTAAAAGCTTTCAGAGTTAGTGAAAGACCCCCTAAACCAACCACATACAAAAGTATAGGACCAATGGAATAAATAAATAAATAAAAAAAAAATCCCTATTTATGGACACAAACAGCAAATTTTGCTTCCTTGCATTGTTTGACCTAAACCATACTTTAAATATTCTGATAATTCTACTCCATGCCTACAAGTTCCAGAGTCTAGAGTTCACCTTTAAACCAGTAAGTGAAAATAATCATATTAAGAACAGAATAAGTGTGCCAACCTTCACAGTTATATTATAGAAAATCTAACAAGAGAAAGCAGAACTCATTTTCTTGTCACATCCCACCTATCCCTGTCTGAGCCACAGTCATAAACCACTTTCTATCTCCAACTTTGAATCAGCACAGTGTTTTTGTAACAGGACAAGAAAGAAACAAAATAAATACATTTTAAAAAAGGGAAGAATAATAGAAAAGAATAGAAGAGCAAGACAGCGAAAATATAAAAAGGGCACAAGAGGTGCTTTTACAGTGTTCCTCACCACTAAGTACATCAGGACTGATGTATGCTGGACTTCCTCTCTGATCTTTCAATAGGTCATCTTCACTCACCAAGTGTTTCCCAAGGCAGAAATTAGTGATGGTTATTCTATGAGTTCTGGAAATTGATCAAAACAGAAACATATGAACAAATATATATGTATTCTACTTAAGAATGTTCTTAACACAGAAGTACCTTCTATTGCTTTCAGCCTCCTCCAAATACCCTCTAAAATGGATTACAGCAACAAACAAAAAGGAAGACATCCTCACTTGGTTGCTCTCAAGATGGACAATAAATTATGGACCATGGTATATTTGGTGTGCAGAGAACATTGCGCATGACTGCAACGAACATGAACTGCACATTCTAAACAAGTGGGGGGAGAAGAGAGGAGGAAGAGGACTGGTAGTTTGTGGAGGACATTACATTACAGGGAGGCAGAACACAGTTAGGAAATTATTTAATGAAAAATGCATTGTACGAATGATTTTGGGAGAATATGGTTGCTTAGTAACAAGGCATGCCATGAACAATAGAACAGGAAGGCACAAACTAGTGCATTACCAGCGATTTGTGTAAAATCCAATAAATGCCAAGTGAATACTCACAAAGGCAGAAGAGGAAAGTTTGTTAACCACCTCCCATCCGGCCGTTGTATATAAACGGCCGGACGGTGGCACTGCAGGGTCGGGTGGCAGTTTATAAACCGCACCGCGATTCCAGTGCCCGCTGTGTCCTCTGGACACAGTGAAACACCGATCGTCGGACGGGACCTCTGTACAAGGTCCCGATCATGTGATCACTGATTGGCCAATCAGTGATCACATGCAAAGTAGTAAGCAAGATGTCACGTGTGACATTGCTTACTATGGGTGAAATCTGAATGATCAGAGGTCACATGGTACAAGGCTATTCACAACAGCCTTGTACCATGTGACAAGCTGTGACCAATCACAGCTCACTCAGTAGTTCTCAATGGCTACAAGAATGCAGACGGAGAAGGAGAAATGATTGCTTTTACATCCTATATATAAATCACCCCACACAAGTAGTACAGGTGCTAGGGTGACAGCATGTTATAAAAAAAAAAAAAAACAAATATTAAAAATAAAAAAAAAAGTTTAAAAATAATTTTTTGGTTATAAGCAAATTTGGCTTTTTTTTTTTACTAAAAAGATAAAAGAACGGAATAAATTTTGGCCAAGATTTAGGATGAAATATTATTTATTTGCAAAATTTTATAAGAAAAAACGCTTTTCAAAATTTTTGGACTTTCATTTACATAGCAAAAAAAAAATAAAGCTTTATCTGTCTAAAAGCAAATGGTAAAAAATTCACATGGGTACAGTGTTGCATGACAGTGCAATTGTCATTCAAAGTGTGATAGCGCTGAAAGCTGAAAATTGCCCTGGACAGGAAGGGGGTAAAAGTGTCCGGACAGGAAGTGGTTAAAACACAAGATGTCACAGTGTGGAAACTGCATGTAAACATGCAACCCTGCCAAACGTGTCATCTGCCAGGGTTGCATGTTGACGTGGTTTCCACACTCTGGCATCTTGTTTTTAATGTCCTATCCTCTTTGTGAGTGCTTTACGTGCTTGGGTGTACATTTCATTTTTTAAGTATGTTTATAGTGACAGGTTCTCTTAACTACTAACATTAAGCCCTAGATAATAAAACAGCAGGTGTTGCAATTTTTATGTCACATGGTATTCATTTTTTAAACCTAAATTTTTGGGAGAACAATACACTTCTAGAAAAGATTTAAATGCCGATTAAATAGATACCCAACATGCTTTACAATGATTATTATTATTATACAGGATTTGTATATCGCCAAGTTTGCTCAGCGCTTTAAAACTGCCTACAGCCATCGAACGGTGCCAAACTACTGTACCTAAAAAATCTCCATAAAGCAACACTTTGAAAGCCTTTACAGGTTACCAATTTACAGTTACGGAAGGATGTCTGGTGCTAGAAACACTGCTTTCGCTATGATGTATGCATTCGTTTTTGCCTAATTTTTATACTTTCTCCCTCCCCCCCCAAATCACGTTTCTAGCTAGAGCAGTGACCGGTCCGCTTTACTGAGACATCTGGGGTTTATTACAAGACCAGATCGCTCTTCTGCCCTTAAAAGCATCTGATAAAACTGAAATTGGTTTGAGCAGATGTTTTAACAAGCTAGTAATGGCTTCTTTACATCCTGGTGAAAGCGGAAGAGACACCGCTGGCTTCAGTCCTGGGCTTCCCAGTGGAATGGGAGAGCCTTGGAAGGAGGTGGAAAGTGCTGTATGTAAAAGCGATCAAGTGGTTATTTAGCTGCTCAGATTGCTTTTACACTATTCTGCATCGTCTGCCAAAAAGTTTGATACTAGGATGATGCCTGCAGCTGTAGGCATCATCCCGGTATAACTGATGATAGTTCAGGATGTCACATGACATTGTACAGGTGGGAAGTGGTTAATGTGACATTACAACCTAGGTGAGGACAGCACCTGCCATGGAGGGTCCCGGGCACTAGGTGGGATAGCAGAAGACAGAAAACATGAAGGGTGCTGTGTGTCACTTAGGGGGGTCTGGGAAAGAGATCGGGTGACTTTACAAGTTTCAGAAGTGCTCTAGTTCTGTGTGTAATATCTTAAAATTCATCTTTTGGCTGGTGTAAAGTACCCATAGCCAAAACATTACAATTTTGGATAGATTAGAGTGTCAGATTTTACTGGTATCTGGGGTTCTATTAAGAGATTTCCTTTTACTCCAGTCATATCATTTGATAGAAAGTGAAGGAAACGCTCCAACAGTAACACTAAGTAAAAATGTCCACAGAACAGAAAGTGTGGAAAAACCTGGATTTTTGCATTCACCTCACTCAATTCTTTTCTGCTGGAGGTACACAGACAGTATATCGTATGTACTCTCCAGCGCCTCAGGATATGCACAGCCAAAAAGGGAAGCCAAGGGTACCAGGACAGCGACAACCAAAGGAAATGCTTCAGGGGTGAAGCCCTCCTCAGATGGGGAAATCAGCCACTGGATAGAGAGAAAACAGATGACGCACACACCTAGTGCATTATCCAAGGTTTATTGTAGGAGTGAAAGAATAATAAAGACATCTTCAGACGAAGCATGTATCTAAAAAGCATAGAAAAATGACAAATGGCCACAACGGCGGGCAAGGTGTTCTCACTGTCAGTGCGGTCAAATGTCTGACGCGTTTCGGGGACGAATCCCTTTCCTCAGAGCTGATGACCAGCCTGTATGGAGGTTAAGTAGTAAATAACCAGGGCTAGATGCCTTGGGAGCAAAGCTCCACCTCCTCTACTTGTTATAAGATGAGGGGTTGGAGGGGGTTATTTAAAGTGCAATCTTTTGTAGTTTTTATAAACGCATATACATACATATATACACACATATACAAAGATACATACATGCACTAGGAGACAAAAGCAAATAAAAAAAATTATTAAATACATGAATATAGCACCTGCAAATGTAGATAAAAACATTTTTTAAAATAAAATGTATAAACATAATCGTAGTAGTAACACTGGCAATGATAAAAATAATATTAGTAAACATCATAAAAATAAAAGTAATAAGACTAGTGGATAGTGGATGATTATCAGTTCAAGAGTTATGAGTGTGGCTGTAGACCATATAGATCTATTCAAACGTAAAAGCGCTGAGCAAACTGTCGGCGCTATGTGAGTGCTGTGTAGTGATATTGGACTGTTGGGGGGGGGGGGGGGGGGGGGAAGGGACATTAGAAGACATGAAATGAAGAGAGTGTCTATGGATAAAATGAATGACCTTTAGAAGGACCTCCTAACACTCATAACTCTTGAACTGATAATCATCCACTATCCACTAGTCTTATTACTTTTATTTTTATGATGTTTACTAATATTTTTATCATCATTGTCAGTGTTACTACTAAGATTATGTTTATACATTTTATTTTAAAAAATTTTTTTATTTATCTACATTTGCAGGTGCTATATTCATGTATTTTTAATAATTTTTATTTGCTTTGTCTCCTAGTGCATGTATGTATCTTTGTATATGTGTATATATGTATGTATATGCGTTTATAAAAACTACAAAAGATTGCACTTTAAATAACCCCCTCCAACCCCTCATCTTAGAACAAGTAGAGGAGGTGGAGCTTTGCTCCCAAGGCATCTGGCCCTGGTTATTTACTACTTGACCTCCATACAGGCTGGTCATCAGCTCTGAGGAAAGGGATTCGTCCCTGAAACGCGTCAGCCATTTGACCGCACTGACAGTGAGAACACCTTGCCTGCCGTTGTGGCCATTGTCATTTTTCTATGCTTTTTAGATACATGCTTCGTCTGCGAGTATGTCTTTATTATTCTTTCACTCTTACAATAAACCTTGGATAATGCACTAGGTGTGTGCGTCACCTGTTTTCTCTCTACACAGACAGTATAACCTATAGACTTTACTGCCACCTAGCTAACAAAAATACTGTAGGCCAGTGCAGGATAACTTCCAGCATGCCTAGGTTTGTAGAAAAGCAGTACCAAGCGTTCCTTACTGGAGTACAAAAAAGGGCAGATCTAGGATGCATGCTGGTTGGCCGGCCAGTCACCATCTATGAATCTTTGATAGTGGAATCCCTGCTTGTATCTGTATGCATTGCTGTTATCCATCAGGAGATTTAATGTAAATGTTTGTTTTTTGGTTTTTTTAAGGGTTTTTAAAAGGATCTTATACTATTGGGGTCACTTCCCTCAGAATAGCTCTCACTTGCATGTCACTACAGCCTTACCTGAGGGAGAAGTATTTGCAGATCTGTGTATTACCCAGCTTTGTCTGTATATTTGCTCTAGGTTTTGGAAGGCCGGGATCTCCAGGGAGCAGATTTGCCTAGATGAACGCTGTGTAATTTTCTAGAACACTTGATAATACAGCTTTCATGACCAATAATACAGTTTTTATAACCACTCTAACAAAGTGGGTCATGGTCTTCTGGTAAGCAGCTTTGCAATCACAGCGGTGTTGTGTGCAATTGGCAAGCACTAGAGTTTGGAGTGGACATACATCACTTGCATACAAGCACTTTGCAAATGTTTTATGGATTTCTTTTTGGAGGCTTCAGGGTTTTTTTTTTATTATCTTTTACCTGACATGTTTTGAACTTTATCTTGTACACTGGCACAAAGCTGAGAGGTTGTTTATGTTAAGTTCAATTGTTTGCATACTTTCTGTGCACAATTTTATTTGGATGTTGACATTCAGCACCACACTATTATTGTAATAAACAAATCCTAATTCTCTCTCTCTCATCCAATGAGGAACACAAAAGGGGGAGATTTACTAAAACTGAATCTGGTGCAGCTCTACATTGGTAGCCAATCAGCTTCTAACTTCACCTTGTTCAATTAAGCTTTGACAATAAAACCTGGAAGCCGATTAGTTTCTGTGCAGAGCTGCACCAGGATTTTGCATCATGCAGTTTCAGTAAATAACCCCCACATTCTAACTGAGAGGCGGGTAACAATGCACAAAAAAACATTAACAGGCCCTAAAAAAAAAAATGAACAAAAGAGCTGGGAATTGCCTGCAGTTCAAAGGATCATCTTAAAAAAGGACACTGCATCTGAAGCTAGCATGGGAGGAAGCAGAAATATCAACCTGGTAGAATTTAAGAGAATGTGTTAAATAGAAGACCAGGTGGCAACCTTGAAAATCTGGTAAAATAGTTTCTTGATGGCAAAAAGCACAAGCAGCACAGATTTAGTAGAGTTGTCCTCGATATGAAAAAGACAGAACCTAACCATGAGACATGAGGTTATAGTATGTCTGAGCCATCTACATCTCATAGCATAAACCATATCCAGCCAGTGAATTCTGGTTTCTGAAGCAGAGAGATTCATAGATTTAGACACCGCGACCACCAGTGGCGCGCAGGGGGAATGTTCTGGGAGGACGTCCTTCCAGAACTAGACAACCGCACTGTAGCCGTCTTTCGGCTATAGCACAGTAGGGAAGAGGTTAAAAATGAAACTGTACGCCTAGGTTGATTTCCTCTGGAAATAGACCAACGGTTCTCCAAAGCTCAGTGTCTTCCTGGCACGTTAAACAGCACAGGAGTATAAAGGTGAAGAGCCAGGGTACAGTGTGCAAGTTGCAGCAGCAGTAAAAACACGTCTCTCTCCTAGCAGCACGGACATGCTGCTTTGTATCTCTCTGCACAGCAGAGAGACAAAGCAGAATGTCTTCCAAGTAAAACAGCACACAATGTAACAAAAACACACAGCAACACAGTTAACCTTTTGATTGCCCCAGATGTTAACCCCTTCCTGCCCAGTGTCATTTTGATTAGCACTGATCACTGTATTGGTGTCACTGGGGATGTCAGTGGCAGTTAGTTCCCACCCAATGTCAGAATTCCCGCCGCAGTCCGTAAGAAGTCGCCGATTGCCGCCATTACTAGTATAAACAAAAATTAAAAAATTCCAGTATATATTACACACACACACACAATTTGTAGATGCAATAAACTTTAACGTAAACCATAAAAATAGGGTGTGCAGCGCTATATAAATAAAACACACTGTCTAAAGTATGACGAAATATGACAGAAATGGAAAAATCCCATAAACTGGATGTTAAACAGTCCAAGGTAATATAATATCAGTCCAAAAAGGTATATTCCAGTGATGGAGTATAAACGACTTCAATCCAAATGGGTATATTCCAGCATCCTAACATGAAGGTGTAGAAAAATTGCCCACTCACCGGAAGTGCAATTTAATGTGCACATAGAAATTCCATGAAGCCGGAGGTCCCATGAAGGTATAGCCTGATGATAAAGGTGCCCTCTGGTGGTGGATAGGGTGACGGCTGCCAGAGAAGTTGATCTGGACCAATTTCCCAAATTGTCCTGCCTGGGTGGACTCCTAGAATGCTGGGCTGAGATGTGGAGGCTCAGTGCCAGGTAGTAGAGATGAGAATGCTCATGGTGTAGTATTGTAAAAAGTATTTATTGAGTATATATCATTAAGATAAAACAGTAAACGTACAGGGTTGGAGTACCTATACAGGTATAGTGTAAATGAGCTCTTAAATACACTGACCAGTGAATATAGATGATGGCCACCGGACCTCCTGATCCGGTGGCTTAACGTCAAGGCGTGCAGAGGCTCCTCCTAGACGCGCTTCGTGTAATAACACATCTCCTGTAGGGGTGATGCCATGCATGCCTGACGTCTCCTTACTGCTATTTGTAGCCTAAAATTGCGCCAAAAAGTGTCCTGGCGCCGTTCTTCGGCCTATTGCGCATGCGCGGGTGCCATTTTGTCGGCTATTTGGCCTCGTGCGCATGCGCGGGCGCCATATTACCAGTGATATTGTGAACATCTAAAAATGGTCGGCGCGCGGTACACTGCGAATGCGCGAGAGTTCCGGCGGCCATTTTCTTGGTTTGAAAGCTTGCTGCCGACGTTCAACTGCGCATGCGCGAGCCGAACGATCGCAGCTAAAGCTAAAGAACAGTCTAGGTGGTATCATACTGAGCTGATGGCCATTATGTATCACTCCTAGCAAACGGACAATGCCAGGATCAATATAGTGACGGGTACAAACCCCTAGCAGGTGTACCAATATAAAAATATAAAAGTATAAAAGTATGAAAAAATGCATATAGGAATGTGCATATAAAAAGGGGGAAGCTTATGCCTTAATTAAAAGGTGGTCGCCATTTTATTGGGGATCTGAAATGAACCCGAGCAATTAGCAGGCATAAAGTCTCCCCACACATAAATAAACAGATATGTGAGTGGAAAGACTATATCCTGGTGATGATCAGTAAATATTTAGCATATTGTCTTAAAAAATATATATATCTATATACCCCTAGTAATAATAATAATAATATATTAAATCGATATGGCTATAATACTCAATGGATCATATAAAACCATATAAAAAATCATATGAAAAAAATTATATATATAGCACATAATAGTGAATGGATATTTAAATCCTAAAAAAATATTGAAAAAATCATGTAGACATAATAACTTTAACAAGTATTGTTATGATCGCATGGTTAAATGAATCATGTAGACATCTATCTAGTATGCGTCCCTTTCGCCAAAATTGGGTCGTTACTACATATGTACGTGCAGTGTGTCAGAAAAAAGACCTCTCTCATAGTGCAGGGTATATATGCTATGTCAGATCAGCTATTATCTATATAACAGTTGATGTCCACTTCAACATTATGTCCTAAAGGGACCATGGATTTCATTTCGAAAATCCATTTCGTTTCTAGACGTGAGACTTGTTTTGATTTATTAGTGCCACGCCAGTGATGTTGTGCAATATCAATCCCCATAAATTTAAGGGAAGAGGGATCTTTATGATGAAATTCCTTATAATGTTTTGAAAGTGAGTGCTCACGGAACCCTCTTTTAATATTGTATACATGGTCGTGGAACCGGTCACGTAGTCTTCTGGTCGTCCTGCCAATATACTGTTTCCGACAAGGACATTCCAGAAGATAAACCGCGTGCCGGGTGTTACAAGAAATAAAGTTGGAGATGGTGTAACTTTTGCCTGTTGTAGTCGAGGTGAAGGATTCGATTTTCTTTTTTGACATTCTGCTGTGTTGACAGATCTGACACTTTTTCTGCACGGAAAAAAGCCTTTTAGATTACTAAATAGGCTCGGACGAGGTGGGGGGTCAGTTATGTTAGGTGCAATCGTATTGCGTAAAGGCGGTACTCTCCTGAAAACCACTTCTGGATTGGTAGGTAAAACCCCAGCAAGGATAGGATCCGCTCTGAGTACCTCCCAATTTTTCTTCATTATATTGCGTATAGTTTTATGTTGAATGGAATATGGAGTAATGAACGGGCAGAACAGACTCTTTTTCAAGGTAGGTGGTCCTGAGAGCATGTGCTGTCTGTTCATACGGGCAACATTATCAATCTCTGCATCTAAAGTGTCTGCCGTATAGCCCTTATCCAGAAACCTCTGTCTTAAAATTTGTGCTTTGTTTTGATAAGTATCAATTTCAGTGCAGTTACGCCTGATTCTCATGAATTGGCTCCTAGGTATACCCGCCAGCCAACGTGGATGGTGGCAGCTGTCAGTAGGGATGTATCCATTCCTATCCGATGGTTTAAAGTACGCTTCAGTGATGCAGTAACCTCCCTTGTTGATAATGGAGATGTCTAAGAAATTAACTCTGTCTGTACTGTATTCGTAAGTGAGATGGATATTTAAATTATTGTTATTCATCGTGCCAAAGAAATTTACCAGGGCAGTTTCTTCTCCCTGCCATAATAGGAGAATATCGTCTATATACCTCTTATAGAAGAGCAGTTCTGGCCATTCCATGGAATAGATGTTATCTTCCTCCCACCTGGCCATAAACAGGTTGGCCAGGCTGGGGGCAAACTTGGCCCCCATTGCAACGCCTCTGGTTTGTAGATAAAAAGTATTGTTAAACCAGAGGTAGTTATTACTCATTGCAAAATTTAATAGGTCAAGAATGAATGTTTTCTGGGTTATAGAGATATTCTCTGCTAGACCCAGGTAGTAATCTGCTGCCATCATACCATCATTATGATTGATGTTACTATATAACGAAGTTACGTCAGCAGTAACAAGGAAAGTTGTAAGATCGGGGTCCCAATTGAGCGTACTTATTTCATTTAATATCTGTTTGGTGTCTTTGATGTAAGATGGGGTGGATGTAACCAGAGGTTGTAAAAAGTAGTCGATGTACTCACCAACTTTAGAACATAGCGAGCCAATTCCGCTGATTATTGGTCTACCTGGGGGATGTATGGGGTCTTTGTGTACTTTAGGGAGGTAGTAAAAAACTGGAAGTCTTGGTGCCTTAGGGCATAAATAATCTCTTTCTTTTTTATTAATGACATGATGGTCGAACCCCAGTTTAATAAGGCTCTTCAGAGACTTCTTGTATGCGATGAGCGGATTTTTTGGGAGTATGGTATAGGTGTCCTTGTCGCCAAGGATTTTTAAGGCCTCAGTGATATAGTCTGTTTTCTTCAAAACCACTACGCCTCCCCCTTTGTCTGCGGGCCGAATAACAAGATCTTTGTTATTTAGTAGAGATTTGAGGCCTATATCAAGATCCTTAGGGTTGCGTGGTTGTTTTATTCTAATCGCTTCAACATCCTTGATAACTAGTTCCCTGAAAATATTGATATATGATTGTTTGTATGGTGGGGGGTTAAATAGAGATGCGTTTCTGAGATTGGTATGATGGGAGTTATTAGTTGAATTACTGGATCCTATGGGATTACTCATAAAGTGTCTTTTGATTGACAATTTCCTTGTGAACTTGTGAATGTCCACATAGGTTTGAAACTTATTAAGTTTCGATTTGGGTGCGTACTTTAAGCCTTTGTCTAAAACCTTAAGTTCCTGTGTTGTTAAAACAGTACCACTTAGGTTGTATATGCCCTTACCTGTTATGTTCTCCTTTTCTTTGGGTCTGTTAACCCTCTTTCCTCCTCTACATCCTCTGTACTTGCACTTCTTTTTCTTGTGCATCCCCCTCCTAAAAAATGTGGACGTGGTTGTGAATCTGTATTATAATTGTTATTTTGATGGTTGTGGTTATTTGGGCCATTCTGATGATGATTATGGTCTTTATTATAGTTATAATTCCCATGATTATGAGTATTGGAATAAGTTACTCTTCTCTGTGGGGAGTGATAAGATTGTCCATTATGATGGGAGTTAGGATGTCGAGGGCCTTGGGTTTTCCTAGGTGTACTGTGGTAGTAATTTTGATTCCTAGGCGTGCTATGGTAGTAATTTTGATTTCCTGGTTGTCTGTATTGTTGTTGATGGGAAAATTTATTGTTATTATGATTATGTTGTTGTTGGTGAGGAGAATTGTAATTGTGGCGTGGTTTCTTAGACTGAACTGGGTGCCATATAAAAAAGAAAGATTATTTATGCCCTAAGGCACCAAGACTTCCAGTTTTTTACTACCTCCCTAAAGTACACAAAGACCCCATGCATCCCCCAGGTAGACCAATAATCAGCGGAATTGGCTCGCTATGTTCTAAAGTTGGTGAGTACATCGACTACTTTTTACAACCTCTGGTTACATCCACCCCATCTTACATCAAAGACACCAAACAGATATTAAATGAAATAAGTACGCTCAATTGGGACCCCGATCTTACAACTTTCCTTGTTACTGCTGACGTAACTTCGTTATATAGTAACATCAATCATAATGATGGTATGATGGCAGCAGATTACTACCTGGGTCTAGCAGAGAATATCTCTATAACCCAGAAAACATTCATTCTTGACCTATTAAATTTTGCAATGAGTAATAACTACCTCTGGTTTAACAATACTTTTTATCTACAAACCAGAGGCGTTGCAATGGGGGCCAAGTTTGCCCCCAGCCTGGCCAACCTGTTTATGGCCAGGTGGGAGGAAGATAACATCTATTCCATGGAATGGCCAGAACTGCTCTTCTATAAGAGGTATATAGACGATATTCTCCTATTATGGCAGGGAGAAGAAACTGCCCTGGTAAATTTCTTTGGCACGATGAATAACAATAATTTAAATATCCATCTCACTTACGAATACAGTACAGACAGAGTTAATTTCTTAGACATCTCCATTATCAACAAGGGAGGTTACTGCATCACTGAAGCGTACTTTAAACCATCGGATAGGAATGGATACATCCCTACTGACAGCGGCCACCATCCACGTTGGCTGGCGGGTATACCTAGGAGCCAATTCATGAGAATCAGGCGTAACTGCACTGAAATTGATACTTATCAAAACAAAGCACAAATTTTAAGACAGAGGTTTCTGGATAAGGGCTATACGGCAGACACTTTAGATGCAGAGATTGATAATGTTGCCCGTATGAACAGACAGCACATGCTCTCAGGACCACCTACCTTGAAAAAGAGTCTGTTCTGCCCGTTCATTACTCCATATTCCATTCAACATAAAACTATACGCAATATAATGAAGAAAAATTGGGAGGTACTCAGAGCGGATCCTATCCTTGCTGGGGTTTTACCTACCAATCCAGAAGTGGTTTTCAGGAGAGTACCGCCTTTACGCAATACGATTGCACCTAACATAACTGACCCCCCACCTCGTCCGAGCCTATTTAGTAATCTAAAAGGCTTTTTTCCGTGCAGAAAAAGTGTCAGATCTGTCAACACAGCAGAATGTCAAAAAAGAAAATCGAATCCTTCACCTCGACTACAACAGGCAAAAGTTACACCATCTCCAACTTTATTTCTTGTAACACCCGGCACGCGGTTTATCTTCTGGAATGTCCTTGTCGGAAACAGTATATTGGCAGGACGACCAGAAGACTACGTGACCGGTTCCACGACCATGTATACAATATTAAAAGAGGGTTCCGTGAGCACTCACTTTCAAAACATTATAAGGAATTTCATCATAAAGATCCCTCTTCCCTTAAATTTATGGGGATTGATATTGCACAACATCACTGGCGTGGCACTAATAAATCAAAACAAGTCTCACGTCTAGAAACGAAATGGATTTTCGAAATGAAATCCATGGTCCCTTTAGGACATAATGTTGAAGTGGACATCAACTGTTATATAGATAATAGCTGATCTGACATAGCATATATACCCTGCACTATGAGAGAGGTCTTTTTTCTGACACACTGCACGTACATATGTAGTAACGACCCAATTTTGGCGAAAGGGACGCATACTAGATAGATGTCTACATGATTCATTTAACCATGCGATCATAACAATACTTGTTAAAGTTATTATGTCTACATGATTTTTTCAATATTTTTTAGGATTTAAATATCCATTCACTATTATGTGCTATATATATAATTTTTTTCATATGATTTTTTATATGGTTTTATATGATCCATTGAGTATTATAGCCATATCGATTTAATATATTATTATTATTACTAGGGGTATATAGATATATATATTTTTTAAGACAATATGCTAAATATTTACTGATCATCACCAGGATATAGTCTTTCCACTCACATATCTGTTTATTTATGTGTGGGGAGACTTTATGCCTGCTAATTGCTCGGGTTCATTTCAGATCCCCAATAAAATGGCGACCACCTTTTAATTAAGGCATAAGCTTCCCCCTTTTTATATGCACATTCCTATATGCATTTTTTCATACTTTTATACTTTTATATTGGTACACCTGCTAGGGGTTTGTACCCGTCACTATATTGATCCTGGCATTGTCCGTTTGCTAGGAGTGATACATACTGGCCATCAGCTCAGTATGATACCACCTAGACTGTTCTTTAGCTTTAGCTGCGATCGTTCGGCTCGCGCATGCGCAGTTGAACGTCGGCAGCAAGCTTTCAAACCAAGAAAATGGCCGCCGGAACTCTCGCGCATGCGCAGTGTACCGCGCGCCGACCATTTTTAGATGTTCACAATATCACTGGTAATATGGCGCCCGCGCATGCGCACGAGGCCAAATAGCCGACAAAATGGCACCCGCGCATGCGCAATAGGCCGAAAACCGGCAGAACGGCGCCAGGACACTTTTTGGCGCAATTTTAGGCTACAAATAGCAGTAAGGAGACGTCAGGCATGCATGGCATCACCCCTACAGGAGACGTGTTATTACACGAAGCGCGTCTAGGAGGAGCCTCTGCACGCCTTGACGTTAAGCCACCGGATCAGGAGGTCCGGTGGCCATCATCTATATTCACTGGTCAGTGTATTTAAGAGCTCATTTACACTATACCTGTATAGGTACTCCAACCCTGTACGTTTACTGTTTTATCTTAATGATATATACTCAATAAATACTTTTTACAATACTACACCATGAGCATTCTCATCTCTACTACCTGGCACTGAGCCTCCACATCTCAGCCCAGCATTCTAGGAGTCCACCCAGGCAGGACAATTTGGGAAATTGGTCCAGATCAACTTCTCTGGCAGCCGTCACCCTATCCACCACCAGAGGGCACCTTTATCATCAGGCTATACCTTCATGGGACCTCCGGCTTCATGGAATTTCTATGTGCACATTAAATTGCACTTCCGGTGAGTGGGCAATTTTTCTACACCTTCATGTTAGGATGCTGGAATATACCCATTTGGATTGAAGTCGTTTATACTCCATCACTGGAATATACCTTTTTGGACTGATATTATATTACCTTGGACTGTTTAACATCCAGTTTATGGGATTTTTCCATTTCTGTCATATTTCGTCATACTTTAGACAGTGTGTTTTATTTATATAGCGCTGCACACCCTATTTTTATGTCATATTCTTAGAAAGGCTTTGTGGTTCCTTTTTGTGCATCAGCAGCTTTTTATTGGTGCGCTCGCTAAACTCACACATTTAACGTAAACCAATATACAATTATTGGGATTTTTTTTCAGCAAAGACATGTAGCAGAATATAGGTGGTCTTAAATTTAAGAAATAAGATTTAAAAAAAAATATAATTTTTTTATTGGATATAACAAAAAAAGTCAAAAAAATTTCTCAAAATTGTCTTTTTTTAAACAAAAGAAGCAGAGGTGATCAAATACCACCGAAAGAAAAGCTCTATTTGTGGGAAAAAGACAAATTTCATTTATGTACAGCGTTGCATGACTGCGCAATTGTCAGTTAAAGTAACGCAGTGCCATATCGAAAAAAAAAGGACTGGTCAGGAAGAGGGGTGAATCCTCGAGGGCAAGTGGTTAACGCAGCAAAGCTGAAGAAAAATATTTTCACTTTACAAAAGACACAAGCTAAAAACTGATGCATGATGGTAGCAGGAGGATTATCTTGGGCTGGCCTACAGCTTTTGTGTTCACCTCCTGTAGGCAACAATATAGCCCGAATTTTAAAAACCTGTGTCCCTCAATAGGCAAGGAAAATCTAATAGAACCCCAGATAGCCATAAAACTTGTCAGGGATTCCAACTCTTCTCCACTATCTATAAGTCAGCTTGAGTCTAGGCTGACTGATCCATCAGTATGGATTGTCTTTATATTTTATAGTGAAAGCGAAGAATAACTCTTTCAACACTGACAGTTTTTAATCCTCATGCTGCTTGCATTAATACATAGATAGAAAAGTATATCATAGTTAGTTTTAAACTCCCCCAGCAGTCTTTGGGAGTGGAAGATAGGTTTTCTCAGCAAAGCACAGCCTCCTGCCTGCATACCCGAGATAAGGGCAAAAAGGATTCCAGCAAATAAATGCTATATGAATCATTTCATTGATAGATGGGTGAATTTGCTTTGAATATGCAGAATGAATAAATAGCGTTTTTGGTTTGTGGTGTTCAGATGCAGAGTAGTTCCGTTTTAACCACTTGCCGACCTGCAGATAGCCGAATGACGGCTACACTGTGGCTGGCCAGTTGTGGTAGGACGTCATATGACGTCCTCCCAGAACGGACCCCCGGGGGCTCGCACCCAGCAATCTCAGTGATTGCCATGTCCTACGGATACAGCTGATCACCTGATGTGGTAAAAAGGGCAATCCAAGCTGCCTTTTACCACGTGATCAGCCGTCACAGCATGAGGAAGGTACTGCCGATAACCGGCAATTGTCAGAGGACGGATCAGCACCGATCATCAGGGCACTGATAATCAGTGCCCTGATGAAGAAAGCCCAGCAGTGTCACCCACCAGTGCCGCCCATCTGTGCCCAGCAGTGCCGCCCATCAGTGCCCATCATTGTTGCATATCAGTGCCAGCTCATCAGTGTTGCCTATCTGTGCACATCAGTGTAGGAGAAAAAATTACCTGTTTGCAACATTTTATAATAGAAAGAAACTTTTTTTCCTTTCCTTTCAAAATTTTTAGCGCAAAGAAATAACACCCAGTGGTGAGTAAATACTACCAAAAGAAAGCTCTATTTGTGTGAAACAAAAATGATAAAAATTTCATATGGGTGCAGTGTTGCATGACCACGCAATTGTCAAAGTGCGACAGCACTGAAAGCTGAAAATTGGCCTGGGCAGGAAGAGGATATAAGTGACTGGTAGGCAAGTGGTTAATGTCTTAAAAAAGTGGTTTTGCCGAAATATTCTGTATTTTTGTTATAGTCACCCTGCCAAGAGGCATTACTGCAGATAAATCTTAATATTGTCTTAAATCCAGGCAATTAAAATGGTCATATTAGTTGTTTGGCAAGTTACATGATCTACATCTCAAAAAGTGAAGATCCTTCAAAATCTTGAATCTTATTGAAATCACTTTAAAATTATTAAATGTTAGGCAGTCATCTGGCATTGTATGCAAACCACTGATGCAAATGTCCTAATCCTATGCTAGACTGAGGTCTCCTTGTGTACATGTTGTAAAGTCAGCAGTGGGTGCACATATTGCTACCTGTGAAAAATGTAAAAAGGCTTCACATTTAAATATATCATGACCTGATATTCTCCTGTTTCAAGCGCTAGCAACTATAAAGCACAGTCCTATACTAGCTGGATCTGCCTCACCTACCTGGAAGAAACAATGTACTAATTTTGGGTTTATGGTCACCTTTAAACCCACCTAAAGTGACTGAAGGGAAGCTTTTGGGGTTACAACCTAATCCAAAAATAACTAAAGCTGTGCAATTAAGGTTGCTGGATAGATTACAGTGCTTGTTTAAAAATTCTTCAGAATAGGTTTTAGAAAGGTTTTTTGTGGGTTTTAGGTATATGAAAAGCCAGTTGACTTTTAATTTTGTTAAATGTACATTTAGTAAATCATTGTGTACACATGCGTGGGAGATATACTGTACATGGTTGTTATAGACATACATTGGAAGCACTATTATCCAGACGGAACAGGCTGTACTCTTGGAGATGAATCATCCTGATTAAGCCAATAGTTTCGCACATAAGCCCACGCAACTCTATGGGGAACACACAGCAGCACAGCAGTGCAATAAACAGCTCTCATTTCACTGCTTTTCAATTGTATAAAAACACAACTGGAAAACAATAGTCATACATCTAAAAAGGGGGGATATGCAGGAGGGGAAAAAAAAAAAAAACCCTATCCCTGCATTGTTACATCACAAAAGCAAATATGCATATGATGTTACTGTAAGAACCTGCATCACTTAAAAGTGGATGCAATGTCAATGATATACTTATATACTTAAAATAAATAGTCATGTTTGCACAGAAATCTGGAACGGCTTGGTAAAAATTAAAAGACAAGGACCATAAAAGGACAAGGACCTCAGAGCTTTACATGCATGTGGGGTCCCAGTACAGAGATCCAAGATAGCTCCTTCTACAGTCACTACTACAAAAACACAAAAAACAAAACACACACTTTTTCAAACTCTATAGCAATGAATGCAGAATTCATAAAAATAAAAAAAACTTACATTGACACAAATCTTTGTTAAATTTGGGCAGGCCGTACTAACTCCAGCATATGGCCATCTGTCCTGCTAGACTGGACAACACCTAACACTACCCTTTCAGCATTATCTTCTGGTTTATAAACTGTGCAAGATGTCATGAAATTGTATTAAATAATGGTCCAGTTTGCATATATAGTATATGGATTGAGGAATGGCAGAACTGAAGCCATTTAACTTCAACATTATGCATGTTAAAATGTTTACAAATTTTACTATGGGAAACATTTCTTAACCTGGCTGGTTGATCTCTTACCTCTTGTTCAGCACCATATTACCCAGCTTCAAGTCTCTATGTACAATATTTTTCTATAAAAAATAGAAAAGGAAAAATTCTATTACAGTGGTGCAATAGTACTGACCATCAAAATGTTTGCGATACGTCCTGTACAGTTCTTTGAAATAATTATTAGTACATTCTAATGTAAGAGGTAACATCTTGTCCTTGAAAGTGTACCTTGTAAGTTAATACTATGTGCATGTCTGTTACAATGACTGCAATCAAATGTCAATTCCTTTTTTTTTTTTTTTTTTTAAAAACAGTATTCGATAAAGTTCATGGTTGTGAACATGGTAATAATGTAAGGGCATGTATGCCAAGCTCCCAGTATGTATTCTATCCTGCTCTGACTGGGACTACACACACCTCTGCCACTTTTACAGCTTTAAAAGACATTAAAGTGAATGAAAAAGGCCTTTATATGACAACCATTAGAGAAATACCTTGTGCAGGGCTTCTACTACTCGGACAACATCATAGAAGATAACTACTGTTTCCCGTTCTCCCAGTCTCTTCTCTTTGATGACATAATGTTGTAAATTGATTAGGTCTGCAGTCTTATCACTGAAATCATGGGCACAAAGACAATCCAGCACCAGACATATCCGTTTACGCATCTTCCTCACTAGCTTGTTGGCATCCAGATCTTCTGAAATTTCACATGTCCGGTCCTAGGAATATGAAAATCAAGGCTATATAGCAAGAACGTTTTAACATGAAGTAAATCAAAACAAAAAAGTGAAAACTATGGTTTTCATGGAGACAAACAAGCAAATCATTTCTTAAAATTAGTTTTAAATGCAGGTTATAACATCACAACAGCGCATTTTGTATACATTGTCACACATGCAAACTGCAGCTGCAACCGTATACATGTCATGTTGCATTCCAATTACAGTGCCTTGAAAAAGTATTCATACCCCTTGAAAAAAAATGTTCCACATTGTTACAACCAAAACCATAAATGTATTTCATTAGGATTTTATGTGATAGACTGGACACAAAGTAGCACATAATTGTGAAGTGGAAGGAAAATGATAAAATGGTTTTCAAAATTTTTTTACAAATAAATATCTGAAAAGTGTGACGTGCTTTTGTATTCAGCCCCCTTTACTCTGATATCCCTAACTAAAATCTAGGGGAACCAATTGCATTCAGAAGTTACCTAATTAGTAAATAGAGTCCACATGAGTAATTTAATCTCAGTATAAATACAACTGTTCAGTTAAGCCCTTAGAGGTTTGTTAGAGAACATCAGTGAACAAACAGCATCATGAAGGCCAAGGAACACACCAGATAGGTCAGGGATAAAGTTGTGGAGAAGTTTAAAGCAGGGTTCAGGTATTAAAAAAAAAATCCCAAGCTTTGAACAGCTCACAGAGCACTGTTCATGCCATCATCCAAAAATGGAAAGAGTATGGCACTACTGCAAACCTACCAAGACATGGCTGTCCACCCAAACTGTTTGGCCAGGCAAGGAGAGCATTAATCTGAAAATCAGGCAAGAGGCTCATCTTAGCTCTGGAGGAGCTGTAGAGATCCACAGCTCAAGTGGGAGAATCTGTCCACAGGACAACTATTAGTCGTGCACTCCACAAATCTGGCCTTTATGGAAGAGTGGCAAGAAGAAAGCAATTACTGAAAGAAAGCCATAAGAAGTCCCGTTTGCAGTTTGTGAGAAGCCACGTGGGGGACACATCTGACCAGAGCAACTACTTCCACGTTTGCCGAGACCAAAACTGAACTTTTTTGGCCTAAAAGCAAAATGCTATGTGTGGCGGAAAACCAAACACTGCACCTCACCTGAACACACCATCCCCACCGTGAAACATGGTGATGGCAGTATCATGTTGTGGGAATGCTAATCCTCAACAGACAGGGAAGCTAGTCAGAGTTGATGGGAAGATGGATAGAGCCAAATACTGGGCAGTCTTAAAAGAAAACCTTAGAGTCTGCAAACGACTCAGGGCGGAAGTTCACCTTCCAGCAGGACAACGACCCTAAACATACAGTCAGAGCTACAATGGAATGGTTTAGATCAAAAGCATATTCATGTGTTAGAATGGCCCAGCCAAAGTCCAGACCTAAATCCAATTGAGAATCTGTAGCAAGACTTGAAAATTGCTCGAGCTATTCTTCAAAAGAAGAACGTGCAAAAATTTTACTCTAGATGTGCAAAGCTGGTAAAGACATCCCCAAAAAAACTTGCAGCTGTAATTGCAGCGAAAGGTGGTTCTACAAAGTATTAACTCAGGAGGGCTGAATACAAATGCATGCCACACTTTTCAGATATTGGGGGGGGGGAAGAAGGGAGAAGAACTTAATACAAGTGTATAGTCAAAAAAGTGTTTAAATGAATAAAGTGCCCAATATCAGATATCCAGTGCTCAGCATAAAATGCTTACACCCCAACAGATTTGTCAGAAAACCTTAAACTTTCCTTCAAGGATCAACATTTCCCATGGGACATTATACTACAAAATACTCCCACAAATGCAGGACATTGATTGCAAACAAGATTTGCTAAATTTGAACACACAATTTTTCATAACAAATTAATTTAAGACCATGTTGCAAAAATGAACACAACCCAATGAAAGTCTTAAGAGCAAACCTAAAATTTTAGACAAAATCCTAATTAAGAAATCAACTACAGGTGAGTCTAATTATTCATTAAACAGGTGTCCAGCATACAATTGATTATAAAAATGGCATTACTTAAAGAAAACCCCTTCCCCATTTCATGCTGTCAGCAACTGCACCACATGGAAGAGAAATGTCATAAGACCTGAGAAAGAAGGCAGCTAAAAAGATCAGCAAAGCTTTACTTATCAGCCAGAATACAGTAGCAAAAGTAATACAAGACTTCAACAAAGATGGAACTGTAACCATCTCAGAGATGTCTACGGAAGTTAACACCTCGACAGGAGCATCTTCTGATGAGAAGAGTTTAAGAAAAGTGCCATGCAAGTTCGCTGCAGTTAGCTAAAGTAGAAAGCCAAACTGGGGTGATTGTTTCCCATGACACAATACAGCATACACTGCAGAGGAATGGCATACATGGTTGTTGTCCACAAAAGGAAGTATCTCCTAAAGCGCATGCACAAAAAAGCCTGCCTAGAGCCCATGCTGAAAAAGACAACTACTGGGATTCTGTACTCTAGAGTGATGAGACCAAGATAAATGTTATTGGAACTGATGGCTTCAAAACTGTATGGCATTGCAAAGAAAAATGCATGGTGCCTACAGTGAAACATGGTGGTGGCAGTGTCCTTCTGTGGGGCTGCACGAGTGCTGCTGGCGTCGAGGAGCTGCATTTCATTAACGGTATCATGAATTAATAAATGTACTGCTCTATATTGAAAGAGAAGATGATACCACCACTGAGCCCTCAGTCGTCGTGCACTTTTCCAAAACACAAATCTAAGGCCATTGTTGCATTTTTGAAGAACGGGGTGAAAGTGATTCAGTGGCCAAGTATGTCTCCTGATCTGAACCCAAATCGAACACCTATGGGGAGTTTTGAAGAGACAAGTTGAGCATCACTCTCCATCCAGCATTCAGGCTCTAAAAGAGGTCGTTCTTGGGGAAAAAAAAAAAAAAAAGCAAAAAAAAAAGGAAGGATGTTGAAATATGGTCGCCAACTTGTTCATTCCATGCCTAGAAGATGTGGTGCTGTCCTTACAAATCATGAAGCTCATACAAAATACTAGATGTAGTAGTTTTTGCTGTGGGGTGTATTCATTTTTGCATCAACTAATTTGACTAAAACTGAAGATTGTATAACTGAAGTTAGATTATTAACCTTACTTTCATGTAATGAGCTAAACAAAATGTTCCATAAACAAAAAAAACAAAACAAAAACACACCTCAGTTTTACACACACTTATTTTTTTTCAGGTATTTACCAAAACATATTCAAGCTATAGTTATATAATGGATATGGGCTGAAAGTGCACACTCTCAGGTTTAATTTGCGGGTATGTACATCCAAATTGGAAGGGTTTAGGAATTACAGCTCTTAAGAGTAGCCATCCCCCTTTTTCAAGGAATCAAAAGTAATTTGACAATTTAATCAAAAGCGGTTTCATGGCCAGGTGTGGGCTACTCCATTATGTATTCATCTATCAATTAAGCAGGTAATAGGTCTGGAGTTGATTCTAAGTGTGATATTTGCATTTGGAATCTATCGCTGTGAACCTACATTATGTATTCAAAGGAGAGGTCCATGCAAGTGAAACAGGCCATTGTAAGGCTTAAAAAAACAAAAACAAATCCAGAGATAGCAGCAACATTAGCAGTGGCCAAATCAACAGTTTGTACATTCTGAGGAAAGAAGAAGAGCGCACTGGTGGGCTCCGCAACATAAAAAGGCTTGGACGTCCACAGAAGACAACAGTGGGGGATGATCGCAGGATCCTCTCTATGGTAAAGAAAAACCCATTCGCAACATCTAGACAAGTGAAGGACACTCTCCAGTAGGTGGGCGTATCATTGTCAAAGTCTACAATGAAGAGAAGACTTCACGAGAGCAAATGCAGAGGGTTTACCACAAGGTGCAAACCATTCATAAGTCTGAAGAATAGGAAAGCCAGATTAGACTTTGCCAAAAAACATCTAAAAAGCCAGACCAGTTCTGGAAAAGCCTTCTTTGGACGGATGAAACTAAGATTAATCTGTACCAGAATTACGGGAAGAAGGCTTTGAACAGCTCATGATCCAAAGCACACAACGTGATCTGTAAAACATGGTGGAGGCAGTGTGATGGGCATGCATGTCTTCCAGTGGCACTGGCTCATTGGTGTTTATTGATGATGTGACAGAAGACAGCAACAGCCGGATGAATTCTGCAGTGTTTAGAGATATACGGTCAGCCTAGATTCAGCCAAATTAAGCAAAGTTGATTGGACGGCGCTTCACAGTACAGATGGACAGTGATCCAAAACACACTGCAAAAAGCAACCCAGGAGCTTTTGAAGGAAAAGAAGTGGAATATTCTGCAATGGCTGAGTCAATCACTTGACCTCAATCCAATTGGGCATACATTTCATTTGCTAAAGGCAGAACTAAAAAAAGCAGAAAGACCCACAAACAACTGAAGACCGCTGCAGTTAGAGCCTGGCAAATCATCAGAAAAGGAGGAAACCCAGTCTTTTAGTAATGTCCATGGTTTCCAGACTTCAGGCAGTCATTGCCAGTAAAGGATTCTCAAAATATTAAAAATTAATTTTATTTGTGATTATATTCATTTGTCCAATTACATTTGAGCCCCTGAAAATGGAGGCACGGAGTATAAAAATGGTTGCTGTTCTAAAAATCTGTACTCAAATATTTATGTTCAACCCCTTGAATTAAAGCTGCAAGTCTGCACTTCAAATTAATTTGGCCTGTTAATTTAAAATTTACTCTGGTGGCATACAGAGCCAAAAAGTATGTCCATGTCCAAATATATATGGACCCTATATATATATATATATATATATATATAAATATAAACTTTCCTATTATGTGGCACTCAAAAGAATAAAAACACCACAGCAAAATAGACACGGAGCGAAAGAGAGAAAGGAATTAAAAAAGGGCAGATCAGCCTTAGCCAAGGCTTAAATAAGAATAGATTTACATTTTATTTGAAATCTTGTAAGGGTTCTTTAACCCTTCATGAGCAGGCTTATTTAGCAATGCACTACTTCAACTGGTAATTGCACGATCATGCAACACTGTAGCAAATTTATATTTTTTTCACACATATAGAGCGTTCTTTTGGTGGTATTTGATCACCGTGTTTTTTTTTTTAATTTTTATTACAAACTAAAAAAGACCAAAGATTTTGGGGGAAAAAAAAAAAAAAAAGGGAAGAAAAATAAGGGAAATGGTTCTCTGTGTGTGATTATCAACACAGGGCTCTGGGCTGTGATTGGACACAGCCAATCAGCAGGTCCCAGCCATGAATCATTAGCTGGGGCCTGCTGACAAAAACCCACTTTGATTAGACACTCCTGCGCAATACAAAGCAATTCCCTGTTGTCATTTTGATGGTAGGTAACAGCAGCATGGGGAGAAGTAACAGTGGGAGAGGAGCAAGATATAAGAGATGTGCTCTAAACACGGTTAAATTTTTTTCCTTCTTAGGAGGCATCTTACAATCAAAATCCTCAAGTGATTAATTATCCTTAGCGGTTATCTGGAATTCGCATCAATATGCAGATTAGGTTATAAAAATGGGCCATGGGCGAGTGACTGCTGTAAACATGTGAACTCACAGGCCTATATAAAGTGCCTAAATAAAAAATATTGGGGACATTTACTGTACTTGTTACAGGGCAATACAATGCTAAACAGTAGTAACAACAGGCACTGTGAGATGAATTAAAATTACCAAGTTATAATTCCTCCTCTGACCACTCTAAAGTCACACTTGTGACTGAATGACCTGACCCTTTTTAACGGTGTCTGTTTAGTATGTAAATCTGTCCCATATTCAGTAATAAATGTGTCTCAAAACTGTGCAAGCTGTGATACTGCTACCAAGGAACGCTGGTCTAGAGCCAGGATGCAGAGTGTCATTCATTCTTATAGTGATGGTAATCAGCTTTCCCGCACCATGGTGATACATGACTCTCCACGGCAGGCAGCATGCAGGGTCGTCCTCAGCATTCAGAAGAAGAAAGTCTGCCTCCCCAGACCTCCTCCACCTCTGGCCCTCAGCTGTGCTGCTTGAGGCAAAAGGTTGAGGACTCCAATACAAATGAGAAGAAATGCAGGCGTAAAAGGGTGGTGGTGGTGGGGGGTGCACACAATTAAGGCTTGAGATAATTGGTATCCATTTACTTGACACAACCTTGGGGTTAATGGTGTGTGTACATAAAAATTCCCTTTAAACTGAAAATACAGATTTGATAAACAATTGGCCAACATCCTGCAACATTGAAATATGCAACTACTATCTTTTTAGGCTTTCAGAAAATATACAATGTTCTGGTGGTTTTAGGTCATTGTCTGGCCAACAATTCAGATTGTAATGTGTGTAAATGGAAAGACACACACACACACACACACACACACACACACACACACACACACACACACACACACACACACACACACTTTTATGCAACAGATAATGCTCTTAAAAAACCCTTTAACAAAAACATATTTAAACGTGAAAAAACTGATCTAGGAGTGAAGCGGTTAAGCAAAGTCTCTAACATGTATTGCTTTGCTTTACCTGGAAAAGACCATGGTGATGGACCACTCCATCTTGATTGTGCAGAAGAGATAATAAAGAATATTCCGTATGCAGCAGCATTTTGCCTTGTCTCTCTTCCTGTGTCTCCCCTGATTTGTCAGGTCTTTCTTCCAGGCTCAGGATCTGACAGGAAAATATAAAAACACATATCAAAATTGAAAGGCTATGGTAATATGCTACAAAACAACAAGAATAATAGCATATGGTGCACGACTCCAATCTCTGTGTTGATCATAAAAGAACCTGCATGTTAACCATTACTAGTCAGAGTGCTCACAGCTGCCAACACCTTCACTACGCTTGTTCTGGAGCTTTAGTCTGACCAAATGGTTGCCTTTGATTGCTGCAACTTAATTGTCAGATTTTACTACATATTTGGAATCTTGAATTTATCATTTTTTTTGTCAATTCAGAAAGATAACTTAGGACATTTAAATCTGAACCCTACAGCAAGCTTAGACATGCAAATATGTAGTAGCCTGAACTATTACTAAATAATGCAATTGTTCCACAATTGTGGGAGCATTTAATTCTTGCTTCACCTTCTTAACACCGGTTCCTAGAACCTGTGGCAATGTAGAAGCTGATGGAAGGAACAGCAGAAGAAAGTAACGGACATAGCCTGAAGTGTCAGATACCTGTAGCGGTCAAGGATCTGCATCGTGGAAGAGATTTAAGATACTGACCAATGGAATTTTTTTTTTTTTTTTTTTTTTAAACAGGCCAGCTTCGCTTTTCTTTGGAACCCATAGTGACAGGCTTGTTTTAAAGTTCACAACATAAGTTGCCTCTTTACAATTCTGTGCACCACTTTGAGATATTACTTGTGTACTCTTATGATTACACTGCATATATTGAAAACACAGATTTAATCAAATTTGCAACAACATCATTAGAAGTAGAAAATGAAAATTATTCCTTACTTAAATGGTATTAGGTCTGCTTTTTCTCAGTCTGAACTATTGTATAGTGATCCTGTTCTAAGATTCACTACCTCTGTATAAGCCATCCAATGACCACTGGGCTTTAACCACTTGACCTCTGGAAGGTTTTAACCCCTTTATAACCTGGGCATTTTTTTGCTATTCAGCACTATGCTACTTTAACTGGCAATTGCATCATACAACACTGCACCCAAAATGAAATTTATATCTTTATATTTATAAAAAAATTTTATCACACAAACAGCTTTGTTTTGGTGGTAGTTGATCACCACTAGGTTATTTTTTCTCATATGAACAAAAAAAAAAAAAAAAAATAGAAAATACTATTTTTTTTTTTTTTTTTTAATTTTGGTTATAAAAAATATCCAATAAATCAAAGTGTTTTCATAAACTTAGGTCAAAATGTATCCAGCTAAATGTCTTTAGTATCAAAGTTATAGCATCTACAAACTATGGCATATGCATATATATATATACACACACACATATATATATATATATACACACATATATATATATATATATACACACACACACATATTATATATATATATATATATATATATATATATATATATATATATACACACACACATTATATATATATATATATATATATATATATATATATATATATATATATATATATATATATATATATATATACACATACATACATACATACATACACACATACACATATACACACACACACACATATACATATGCACACACACACACACACATACATATATACATATGCACACACACACACACACACACATACTGGAATTTACGCAGCTATGACACTATACTGATAATGGCAGTAGTGATTAGCAACTTATAGAGGGACTGAGATAATTTAGTGAGCAATGTGGCGCTAACAGACCCTCGCTGGGAGGCACACTAACTGACATGAATACAGCGATCAGATATAATACAATACACTGTACTAGTGACACTGTCTGGGAAAAGGTTAACATTAAGGGGCAATCAAAGGGTTAACTGTGTGCCTAGCAAGTGAAGTATGTGTAATATATGCTGCTTTTACTTACAGATCTGGAGATTTGTTCTTTTCTCCCTGTTAACCCAATTTAAAAAAGATGCAAATTTTTTTTCTCTAAGTAAACATCTTAGGGGAACTGTGAGGGAGCATATATGCTCCAGTACGTGGGAGTCATCTTAAAAACAACTATTGCAAAAATTAAAATGCCAATTAGAGCTCCCCACAAAATAGAAAAATACTCAGCTTTCCTGCTGTATCCAATGCAGCATCTCATGAAGAATAAGCAGAAAAAAAAAAAACCCAACACAAACAAAAAACCCTCACCTGCTAGTGTTCACCTCCGCCTCCCCTAATGTATTTAGTGAGTGGGAGAAGTGAGAAGTTACTTTCCGGTTTGTAGAGAACTTAGTTCTCTGCATTAGAAAACGAATGGAGCAGCATTATAGTACAGTCTATTTGAAGCCAACTTTAACAAGCTCACCTTAAGCTGATAAAAGTCATCTGTGCCATCTTTCCTTGCCAAGCACTGGACAATGCTTGGGACAGGAGAGTTCCCTAAACGAGGACCTGCAGGAAGAAAAATATATTTTTAAAAAAATAAAGAGAAGAGGCAAACAGTGTTCAAATTGCATCATTGAAATTTAATAAAACACATTTTAAAAACACTTGTGGAAGCACTACACGTGCCAAAAAACAAAACCGAGTATCCTGTCATTTTGCCTCACTGCTGCTACTTAATACACAGTTGTCTAAACAAAAAAAGAATTGAAGGAAATATGAAAAATCACTGATTGCCTTCTCACTTAAAAAGTGTTGCAGTCTAAACCATTGACCAGAGCAAAAACAAAAAAGTATCGCATGAGTGGGTAAAGCCCATTCCATGAGACAAGTGGTTAATTGGACAGCAAACGAGACTTTTATCAGGCTCTGACGAATAAAAAAAAAAAAAAAAAAAAAGTGTTTATTCAGTTTGGCAAAATAATTAGCAATATTAAAAGTAACACGCAGTGCTCAGCAACCACAACTTACATGTGAACATACAAGACAAATAAAAACAAATATCAAATAAGGACGTCAAATGAGACCCACACGTCGAATTGGAATTATAGCTCCACAAATTCTATATGCATACACGTATACATCCCAGGGCCCATACAGAATATCAGGTGTGTGCACGGATGGTTGAGGATACATGAAGGTAGTAGATCTCTTAGGATAAGTGACCATGGAATTATGACAAGTCCCTAAATCAGATGGAAATTCTGTGCTTGAAAATCAAAAGTATAAGCTACAAACAGCTTTGTAGTAGGATGAAGTCCAAAATACAAAGCTGTAATGTAATGAACCACACAGGTCAATGAGGGAGAAAACCCCACAGTTCTTGTCAACAAGGAGGTGTATAATTCCAAGTATGCTGCAAAAAGTGATTGGCTCGTTGGTACAGATATGAACAGTCAGGTCCATAAATATTGGGACAGCGACACAATTCTAACATTTTTGGCTCTATACACCACCACAATGGATTTGAAATGAAATGAACAAGATGTGCTTTAACTGCAGACTGTCAGCTTTAATTTGAGGGCATTTACATCCAAATCAGGTGAACGGTGTAGGAACTACAACAGTTTGCATATGTGCCTCCCACTTATTAAGGGACCAAAAGTAATGGGACAATTGGCTTCTCAGCTGTTCCCTGGCCAGGTGTGTGTTATTCCCTCATTATCCCAATTACAATGAGCAGATAAAAAGGTCCAGAGTTCATTTCAAGTGTGCCATTTGCATTTGAAATCTGTTGCTGTCAACTCTCAAGATGAGATCCAAAGAGCTGTCACTATCAGTGAAGCAAGCCATCATTAGGCTGGAAAAAAAAAAAAAAAAAAAAAAAACAAACCCATGGGGGAGATAGAAAAAACATTAGGCGTGGCCAAAACAACTGTTTGGAACATTCTTAAAAAGAAGGAACGCACAGGCGAGCTCAGCAACACCAAAAGACCCGGAAGACCACGGAAAACTGTGGTGGATGACCGAAGAATTCTTTCCCTGGTTAAGAAAACACCCTTCACAACAGTTGGCCAGATCAACAACACTCTCCAGGAGGTAGGTGTATGTGTGTCAAAGTCAATCAAGAGAAGGCTTCACCAGAGTGAATACAGAGGGTTCACCACAAGATGTAAACCATTGGTGAGCCTCAAAACAGGAAGGCCAGATTAGAGTTTGCCAAACGACATCTAAAAAAGCCTTCACAGTTCTGGAACAACATTCTATGGACAGATGAGACCAAGATCAACTTGTACCAGAGTGATGGGAAGAGAAGAGTATGGAGAAGGAAAGGAACTGCTCATGATCCTAAGCATACCACCTGATCAGTGAAGCATGGTGGTAGTGTCATGGCGTGGGCATGTATGGCTGCCAATGGAACTGGTTTGCTTGCATTTGATGATGCGACTGCTCACAAAAGCAGCAGGATGAATTCTGAAGTGTTACGGGCAATATTATCTGCTCATATTCAGCCAAATGCTTCAGAACTCATTGGACGCCGCTTCACAGTGCAGATGGACAATGACCCAAAGCATACTGCAAAAGCAACCAAAGAGTTTAAGGGAAAGAAGTGGAATGTTATGCAATGGCCAAGTCAATCACCTGACCTGAATCCGATTGAGCATGCATTTCACTTGCTGAAGACAAAACGGAAGGGAAAATGCCCCAAGAACAAGCAGGAACTGAAGACAGTTGCAGTAGAGGCCTGGCAGAGCATCACCAGGGATGAAACCCAGCATCTGGTGATGTCTATGTGTTCCAGACTTCAGGCTGTAATTGACTGCAAAGGATTTGCAACCAAGTATTAAAAAGTGAAAGTTTGATTTAGGATTATTATTCTGTCCCATTACTTTTGGTCCCTTAACAAGCGGGAGGCACATATGCAAACTGTTGTAATTCCTACACCATTCACCTGATTTGGATGTAAATACCCTCAAATTAAAGCCGACAGTCTGCAGTTAAAGCACATCTTCATTTCATTTCAAATCCATGGTGGTGGTGTATAGAGCCAAAAATGTTAGAATTGTGTTGATGTCCCAATATTTATGGACCTGGCTGTAGAACTGTAATGTCTCCCACATACCCAAATGGAAGCATTCGCAGGCTGGGGCCCAAGCTCCACCCATGCAGGTACTTCTCACCTGTTGATAGTATTTTCCAGAAAATTAAAAAAAAAAAATATTATTCAAGGCAAACTCCAAAAGATCAAGAATAAACTCATGTTGGTGGCACATTTCTGGAAAATAATGGATTAAGGAAGAACTCTACTGCTTTTAGTCCACAGTGATGGGGAATCGAAGCGTAGAGCGATTCAACATCAATCCCCATCAACCATAAATTTTCTTCCACTTTTAGATCAGCTATTTGGGATAGGACATCCCTAGCATCCTGTACAAAGGACTTTAGTTGACAAACCATATCTAATGGAAGATCAAGATCTTTACCAACCTTCTCCAGTGGTCCCTTAATCGCAGAGACTATAGGTCTTCCTGTGGGATTCGTTAAGTTCTTGTGTACCTTCCGTATTATATAGAAAGTCGGTATATTATAATCTCAAACTTTAACGTAGTTAAAGTCATGGTTAGTAATTAAGGCTGCTTCCTTTGCCATATTCAATTTATTGTTGATCATATCCGCGAGGGCTGGAAAGGAGTTAGCATCTACTTGTTTGTAGGTCACACTCATCTAATTGAAGTCTTACTTCTTTTAGATAGAGTGTCTCACTCAAGACATTTCCTCCTTTGTCACTCCTCTTTATTAGGAGTTGTTTAGCTTCCCTTAATTTAGTAAGTGCCTTACGTTCTTCAGGGTCCAGGTTGTCATTATTGCTTATAGTCCAGTCGATCTCTTTACACCAATTCCAGGAATAGGCTCAACCATTTATTTTTACTAAGAGGTGGCATTTTGATTGATCCAATATCAAGTTTTGCCTTCCTACTGGAAGTGGTAACACCTTCATCGGGATCTTCATTCTCTTCCAGCAAGGATATTAGGGTATCTAGCATTATATTATCCTGATCTTCAATTTGGGAATCGGGTTCAATTACTAGATCTCTTGATATACATTGATCTAAAAAATACCAGTGCATAAAGACATGCATTTCTTTTGAATTTTTTGTTGCTATTCTGTCTCTCAGTGTTACAATACACCTACCATTCGATTTTTAGACTGATCATTTCTTTGTGAGTGGGCAAACATTCAAAATCAGCAGGGGATCAAATACTTATTTCCTTCACTGTATGTGCACATACATACACATACATCTTGCAGAAGCCCAATGAAAATACACATTCAGCTGTCAGTGGGGAACCTTATTTGACATAGTTTTTATTTAATGTCTTGTATGTGCACATGTAAGTTGTGGTTGCTGAGCACTGCATGTTACAATGCTAAATATTTTGCCAAATTAAATAACACAATTTTTATTCATCATAGCCTGATAAAAGTCTCGTTTGCTGTCCAATTAACCACTTGTCTCATGGGACTGGCTTTACCCACTCATGCGATTTTTTTGTTTTTTACTACACAGTTGCCAGCAATTCCTGACTGTCAACATGATAGCGAGGAGTTGATATGAAAATACAGATGTATTGCTGCTGCTGCTGTCAAAGAGACCCAGTTTCTAAACACTGTTTGGATATGAGATAAAAAGTAACATTGCTACTTTTTGTATGCACTCTGTTTCATTGATCTACAGGTTAAAGGCCTGACTTTCTATCTGTATAGAATGTGCTGTATAGTTGTACCTGCCTACAGCAAGTATGTCACTGCTCTCGGTTTACCACACAGCGGAGGAAACGCAACCAAGAGCCATTTCTTCATAAAGCGAAAAAGGCAGTGGTTTATTGCCCAAAGCAGTGGTTTGTTGCCCAGTAAAAGGGCATGAGGAACACGTTTGGGAGCCGAGAATGAGAAACCTGGATTAAGAACAGAAATTAAGAGCTTTTCTGGAACAAGTAAGCAAATGGCTTGCTGATATTAAAAATGTCATAGCCATAAAGCCCAACTCCAGGACATCTAAAAACCCTTCGTTGCAGCAGGAGTGCTGAATACTGCATGAGTTCGCTCTTCATTTCTGTCTAGGGGACTTAGAGAACTTGATGAAGTCAGAGTACTTCCAACCGCCATAGAATAGAGGAGAAAAGGCTATGGCAACTGGTCTAGCAGAGCAAAGGAGCCTGCAAAAGTAGAGGGTGGGGTATGTAAAAGTGTTTTACCAAGTCTCCTGGACAGAAACGAGCAGTTAAAGTAGAACTCCAGGCAAAACTTTTTTCCTCCATTTTGGATAGAGTAAGGGAGGGTTATAACTCCTGTCAAAATGTTTTTCCCACCAGCTGTCCCCATTGTGGAGGAGATTTAACTTCACTTCCTGTCCCATAGCCAAACAGAAAGCAGGAGGAAATCCCTGCAAGTTAAGAGAATCCCTTGAGGACCCCCTATCACCAGAACATATGTCCCCATTGGAAGATTTTCCCTTTATTACTTTCTGCGGCAAACCCAAAACGTTAGATTTTCTTTCCTTTCACTTTCAATAATAGTGAACAGGACAAATATAGAGGGTGGATCTCCTTAAAGCAAAAAACTACACTGCCTCTGAGCACCACAAAGCAAAAATGCTATTTAATTCATTTCTAATATTCAAAGCAAACTCCCCCCATCCATCCATGTCTGCATACTTTATTTTGCTGAGAAGTCACTTTGAAAACACCGCACTAACATTTCTGGCCATGACCATCTTGAGTAAGGGCGCATGATTCATGCAACATTTACTTCCTGGAAATCATCTGCCCTTAGTTCAGGCATTCAAGCAGGAGGGCATGCTTAGCTGAAAAAGCCCTTCATCCCCTCCTGAAGACTTCAGTAATGTATGACATCACTTGCCTAGACAAGGAACCAGGAAGTAACTAAAACAAAAAGGAGAAGTTTATCTCAAGTAAATACGATACACTTTATCTATTTACTAAAGCTAGCAGCATAAGGATTACAAATAGTCAAGGTTGATCGAGAGAGCAAAGTTCTGCCTTTAACAGAGATGCAGACAGTAAAATACTGACAGGGGTTCTAATCCATCTCCACTCTGTCCAAATCTACAAAGTTTTGCCTTTCGTTATACTTTAACAGTCCTACCGCATTGGAGGATTTTTAAGCTTCCTGTAATTCAGCTTTAAAACAACCTGTAGAGAATTTTTTTTTTTCTTGTAATTAAAATGTGTTTCTATTTAACTTCTGATTAACCCTTGGTTTACACTAGTCAGCCCCAATTACCTCACCCATAAATATTTTATAAGCGATTTTTTATTACTACGTTTCCTAACCATTTTTATTTATTTGGTTTAATTATTTTTTTTCATAAAACATTTAGCTTTTATTTGTAACGTGTTAAAAATACTCTGCAATGCTTTGTACCATCATAATTTGAAATTTCCAGGAGTGTCAAATGCTACGTTGTGTTGGCTACACCCTCTCCCTTCTCCCAGTCATTCCCGAGCTCCCAGCATACTTGTTCCTTTGGAAAGCAAAAAACTTGCCAGATTGTGCAGCTGCTGCATGGTTTCTGTTCCTGCACTAAATGATTTCAAAAATGGCTTATTTTCACTGTCCGAGCTGCTGTCAGTGTCAGGAATGTGCACCTAACCTTCATTGTATCACTCAAGCCCAGTATTCAAGCAAAGTATAACTGCAGTGGCATTTCTGTTTCCCCAGGCCACTGCGGAGGATGGCACATGTTTATAGCCGAGTACGTGCATAATTGTGTTTATGTCATATTTGTTGTGGAACCAAGTGGCATTTATGCTGTTGATACAGCTTTATACATGCGTTATGGTCTCTGGGTTTTCACCCTATTATTTTTAGTTTAGAACCCTCCAGGTTTGGTAGTGCAGCACCATCTCCCCCTTTTTTCAATATCCAAGATGGCAGCACAGTAGCAATCTGGAACAGCTTTCTAAGGAACTACAGCAGACACTTTAGAAACGCATTTAAATGCAAATAAAGATAAATATTGTCCTTAATCATATACACAGTATTTGAGACAACAGTCTGGGGGCAGAGTCTCTTGAAGTCTGCTAAATATATTCCAAGTGCACCAAAAGAAAAGGTTTTAAAAACAAACAATCACAGCTTAGGCAAAAAGCCTGTACCTTGACAGCATGCTATACAGAGGGATCCTAGCTCTCTGCAGAACAGCAGAGTTTCCAATTAGCAAGAACATACACTTTTCTGAATGCAGAGCTATAGATCTGACTCAGTAGGGGCATGTAAGACCAACAGTTGTGTTAAAAAAAATAGTGTTTAAAAAAAGTAAAGCTCAAAACCCTTATAATGGCTTTTATTTCCATATACGCAAATGCACTGGGAACACTGCACAGTCTATTCCAAATCAAAACATGAAGAAAAGGTTTCAAATTTGTTATTACTTTACAGAAAAAGTGAAGAAAAATGAATATTAAGCTGTTGAAAAAATAGCAGTGTCTGCATTTCTCAAACATTTACTGAAAAATGCTTGAAGATTTAGCTTCCCTGTGAATCACTGAATACTTGGTTGTATAACCACGGTTTCTGAGAACTGCTTCACATCTGCATTGCATGCAGTGGACCAACTGTCACCTGTGAACAGGTATTCAGCCCAGGATAATTTCACTCAATAATAAAATTCCTCTGCATTGCTTGGTTTTTACCTCAGAAACAGCATTTTTTAGGTCACCCCACAAGTTTTCTATTGGATTAAGATCCAGGGATTGGGCTGGCCATTCCATAATGTTAATCTTGTTGGTCTGGAACCAAGATATTGCACGTTTACTGGTGTGTTTGGGGTCGTTGTCTTGTTGAAACACCCATTTCAAGGGCATTTCCTCTTTGGTATAAGGCAACATGATCTCTAACTATTTTGATGTATTCAAACCAATTCATGATCCCTGGTATGTAATAAATAGGCCCAATACCATAGTATGAGAAACATCCCCATATCATGATGCTTGCGCAACCATGCTTCACTGTCTTAAACGTGTACTGTGGCTTGAATTCAGTGTTTGGGGGTCATCTGCCAAAACGGTCTGTGGCCCCCTAGACCCAAAAAGAACAATCTTACTTTCATCAGTCCACAAAATGTTGCGCCATTTCTCTTTAGGCCAGTGAATGTCTTCTTTGGCAAATTGTAATTTCTTCAGCACGTCATTTTTCAACAATGTGACTTGCAGGGGCTTCTTTCCAATGGCTTTGCTTCACATAGGCGTCTAATTGTTATAGTACTCACAGGTAACTTTAGACCTTCTTTGATCACCCTGGAGCTCTTCATTAGCTTTGCTATTTTAGCTACTCTGTGATCCATTTGAATAGTAGTTTTAGATTTTCTTCCACGTCTTTCTGGTTTTGGTTTCCATTTTAAAGCATCTGAGACCATTTAACCTGAGCAGCCCATCAGTTTCTACACTTCTTTATATGTTTTCCCCTCTCCAATCAACTTTTTAATTAAAAAAGGTATGCTGTTCTTCTGAACAATGTCTGGAATGACCCATTTTACTCAGATTTTCAGGGAGAAATGCATTATACCCAGCATGTACAACATTTGCGGCTTTCATCCTTAAATAAGGGTCAGCTGACACGTTTTTTTCATAGAATGAATGACCTCACTAACTAAACTCAACACTGCTATTTTGAACATGCCCCTTTCAATTAGATTCAATTACACAGAATCAGCAGCATGCATGCCATGTCTGTTGGTTTTATATTAATCTACAACACCTACTATTAAATTTGCTATGTAGAAATTATTATACAATATTTATAAAGCGCCAATAGTTCACTCAGCGCTGTACAATACAAAGGGGGACAGAACATGTGACAGAACAAGAATACAATGCAAAACATGAGGGGATTGAGGGCCCTGCAATATACTTTATACCAAAAACAGTGACTGATCTGGTTAGTGATGCTCGACTGCTATTAATTTTGAACACAACTGTATGTAGAGAGACCATTGCTTCCATGGAAAGAGTGAGAGCAAGGGTTCTTTTCTTGCAGCATGCTGGAGGGGGGGGACCCTTTTCTACTTAGGCTGTTTTCCATTCAGATGCAGCCACAGTGGGAGATTTGTCCATCCACACTGCAAGGTGTGGATGGAGGAACCTATTAGACTTTTTCTGTTCAACCTGCAGGCTGAAGGGAAAGAAAGAAAAAAAAAAAAAAAATAAAATACATACAAATAAACACAACAAAAAAACACCAGTATGAACATCTGGGACATCTGCCCATGTCAGCACAGATACTACCGTTTGCTATCACGGCTTGTGATTAATAAATATTATATATTTTACACAGTATTTAATATATATAAAAAAAAAAAAAAAAAAAAAACCCACACAACACAAACAAAAAAACAAAACCACAAACAAGACTCAAGCCTACCAAGAATGAAAGGACCTGCCCTCTTTGCATTACTTCCCGAGATACTGGTGCAGAGTGCCTTGGATCTGGCAGAGGTCTCTCCAGAATCCCTTTCAGATGCTCTCCTCTTCATCCTCTATCTGGAAAAGGAAAGTGAGAAAAGACGGATGCATGGGGTGAAACGTTGCTTATTCATTTGCTCACATGTGTGCCTTTTCCCCTTCAACATAGTTTCTCCTCCTACAGATTTTACAGTCTGTTCCTGAACAGACACTTCTCCATCTGCTTTCAAAAGCACATGCACTGAATACTGTACAACAGGGACCCAAAAAAAAAAAAAAAAAAAAAAAAAAAAAAAAGAAGGATAGGTCATCTGAGTTTTAATTCATTGCGTCAAACAAATTAAATATGCAAGTAAAATTATGAAATCTTTTCAGCAGAAGAGCAAATGTCCAGTGGCCCCTACCCATCCGAGCTTCCAGCCAAGTAGGTGTAAGATGTAATAGCCCAACATACAGTCAGATAAGATCAGAGTTCAAATCATCACCACCTTATCAACATTGTTTTCAAGTTATACAAATGTGCTGTGTACAAACAAGAAAATTGCACAAAAATATTGCTGTACTCAGATATATCAGAACAGAAATGTAGACTAATTTCCCAGCAATTCTTCTTTGATCAGTTCCTAACTGGGCATGAGAAAAAAAAAAAGCTACCCATGTACAAACTGTCAACAAAAAAAAAAAACAACACTGCACTACAGACGGCACATCACAGCTTCTTGACATATGACTTGAGTTAATATTTGACAGAAAGTGATGACATTATTACATAACCACACTAGTTTTATTACACACTAAAATTAATGATAATGTGACCTGCTATTGAGAGTATTTGCCACGGAGGACAAGATAACCTGCTCATTAGAAAACTGCAGTGTACTCTGACTCACATATGTTGCATCACAAGAGCCGCTGTGCTAACACGCAAGATAAATGCTCTACAACAGCCTGAAGAAAACAACTCATTCTTACAAAACAGCAGATGTTACATTTTACAAATAAAAGGTATAAATAGATAAGTTGTATTTCTGTATTCCTGTGTCTATGAAAGCATTCAGTTACCTTTAGTTTTTGTATTTCCCAGATTCCTGTAGCAGGGTCTACTTTAATATACATTATTGCATCAAAGTACACTGCTCAAAAAAAATTAAAGGAACACTTTAAAAAAACACATCAGATCTCAATGGGGAAAATCTCATGCTGGATATCTATGCTAATATGGACTGGGTAATGTTTTAGGAACGCAAGGATGACCCATCAACCCACAGAGGACCGAATTCAAAGACACCCCGAAAATCAAAGTGAAAAAATGATGCAGCTGACTAGTCAGTTTTGCTAAAATTTAATTCCAGCAAATCAAGATGATACTCAGTAGATTGCATGGCCCCCACATGCCTGAAAATGTATGGCATGCTCCCAATGAGACAACAGATGGTGTCCTGGGGTATTTCCTCCCAGACCTGGACATCACTGAGCTCCTGGACAGTCTGAGGTGAAACCTGGCGGCATCGGATGAACCCAAACATGATATCCCAGAGGTGTTCTATTGGATTTAGGTCAGGCGAGCGTGGGGTCATTCAATGGTATCAATTCCTTCATCCTCCAGGAACTGCCTGCATACACACGAGGCCGGGCATCGTCGTGCACCAGGAGGAACCCAGGATCCACTGCATCAGTGTAGGGTCTGCCAATGGGTCCAAGGATTTCATCCAGATATCTAATGGCAGTCAGGGTGCCATTGTCTAGCCTGTAGAGGTCTGTGTGTCCCTCCATGGATATGCCTGCCCAGACCATCACTGACCCACCACCAAAACGGTCATGCTGAATGATGTTACAGGCAGCATAATGTTCTCCACGGCTTCTCCACACCCTTTCACGTCAGTCACATGTGCTCAGGGTGAACCTGCTCTCATCTGTGAAAAGGACAGGGCGCCTGTGGTGGATATGCCAATTCTGGTGTTCAATGGCAAATGCCAATTGAGCTCTATGGTGCCAGGCAGTGAGCACAGGGCCCACTAGAGGATGTTGGATGATGTCACCCTCATGAAGTCTGTTTCTGATTGTTTGGTAAGAGACATTCACACCAGTGGCCTGCTGCAGGTCATTTTGTAGGGCTCTAGCAGTGCTCATCCTGTTCCTCCTTGAACAAAGGAGCAGATACCAGGTCTGCTGATGGGTTAAGGACCTTCTATGGCCCTGTCCAGCTCTCCTAGAGCAACTGCCTGTCTCCTGGAATCTCCCCCATGCTCTTGAGACTGTGCTGGGAGACACAGCAAACCTTCTAGCAACGGCACATATTGATGTGCAATCCTGGAGGAGTTGGACTGCCTGTGCAACCTCTGTAGGCTCCAGGTATCGCCTCATGCTACCAGTAGTGACACTGACCCTAGCCAAAAACAAAACTAGTGAAAAACCAGTCAGAAAAGATGAGTTGGGGAAAAAAAAATAAAAATTTCAGTTGCCTCCACCTGTAAAACCATTCCTGTTTTTTTTTTCCATTGTAGCCCATCTAGTGCACCTGTTAAATTTCAGTAACACCAAACAACCCCCTCTGCTACTTAACTGAGCAGATGAATATCCCAGGAGTTTAATTGACTTGATGCTATACTTGGATTAAAGAGTGTTCCTTTAATTTATTTGAGCAGTGTATTTCATAAGGTTGACTCTGCACTAGTTCCCGTGTAAAAGGTTTGCTCGAGTTCAGGTATGTATTTTGCACTATTATTCCAGTTCAATAAAAAAAGTACTCTAAAACCAACCCACTGATCAAAACGGGACAGTCTCTACTTTTTGTACTGCTCTACTGAAGATAGGTGTAGACAAGTTCAAAAGACTTGAATAAACAAATAGAAAAAAAAAAAAAAAAACACACACAACACACACACTGCAAAACAATTCCTGAACAAGGTTTGACAACTAGGCCTTTCAATTTTTCCAGAAGTGTGCACACAATGGAAACAAACTTGACGTCTTGCACATGCAAGACATTGTGAAAAGCAACATGACACAGATTATAACCACACGTCTTGATTACAGCAGGAGCAATGAAGAAGGAAAAGTCACTCTTAATATTTCTTCAGACATGCATTCTTTTCCTACAAGCCTGCAGTATGCTGAGTATCACCTAAAATACTACCCTTACAAAAACAAACCCTAACATTCCTTTTCTGCTGATCTATGAGCTACATATACAAACTGCTTTCACTTTCTGTGAAACTTCACATGCACTCCCACTTGAGCTGTAATTAAAGCTTAAAGTGACACTAAAAACTTGGGTTTCAAAACAGCAAACAAACGGAAAAAAAAAAACCCACACGATACTGAAGCCAGGATCGGGATCACAAACCCAAAAGATTGTCTTTAAGAAAGAGACAAAAAAAGAAAACAAAAACTCCTTAAAATACATAAATAAAACAAGAACAAAAACACCCAACACAAAAAGGAGACTCCTGTAGTTCTACCCTCACATTTCCTTTGATGCAAGGATACCAAATTATAATGTCCACAGACAGCAGAGCAAAACTGAAACGGAGACCACTGTATTTATGGGAGCACATGCGTAAAGAAAGGAAATGGGACTGTCGCCACATATTAATCACCACAACAACTCAGAGGCAAATGTGTCATGGATTTACAAAGAATTAAAAAAAAAAAAAAAAATGAAGTTTTAAAGTTGGTGCAGTTTATAGTAGTTTACTAGTTTTTTTACATACAAAAATCCACTCAGAAAACATGTAAAAAAAAAGCAGGTAAAGACAAGGTGATTCCTAGCACCTCTATATACAAACCTAGGCATTCATAATATGCTCATTGTCACTCTGCAAAACAAATCTTCCCGTTTTAAACTATACACTACACATAATGCAGGTCTGGTCAATTCATACTAACTAAAACTTAAAGGCTTTGACATTATATGCACCACCCATTTTTAGGGTGGAACATGTAACAGGTTCCCGCTCCTGCAGTCTCTCCCACATTGCTGGGGACTTTCTCCCCGCACCTGCTATCACAATTTGAAAATTAAGAGGCTGTGCTGGGTTCCCACCCAAACGGCTGCGTCATTCATTTACTTCTATTCTGTGAATGAACTAACCACAATACTAGCAGCCGTTGTGATGAATTACCAGGGTGCTAGAGAACACTAGTATTTAACTGAATCTTCCTGTCATTGTGTAGCTGTCTGCCCATACCAGGTTAGAGCAGACAGCTTACACTGACAATCTGCAGGAGCCTTGCACTGCACCCGTGATCTACCGATAGCAGGTGTAATGCTTATATGCTCAAAAATTAAATACACTCTTCTTTTACCAAAAAATGGCCTGTGAAGCTATGGTATTGAGCACCAAACATATTAGTTATGTTTAGTGGGGTGTATCCCAATACCTGCAGGGTGCTGCTTCTGCTAAAAATCAACCTTGCTGTGTCTCCTTCACTGCTGCTGGAGATTACTCTGAGCGGCTACAGGGGTTGGACAAAATTATGGAAACCCCAAGTAAAAGAACAAAATCGTTATCCAATATGGTCTTGGACTTCCTTTGGCATCCAAGACGGCCTGAATTTTGGGAACTAACAGAAAGTCTTGGATTGTGAATGCCAGAACCTGATACCACTCTTCATGCAAAAATTGTTCCAGTTCATATAGATATGAGGCAAAAAATGATAGAGACCAAAGAGGATCAATCTCAGTACCATGAAGACTGGGATTGAACTCTGCAGTCACTTTTGCAGCAGTTTTCTTATTCTGAGTTACAATCCTACACAGTTGACCATGTCGAGCACTTATGCTTATCAGAAGAGGTTTTTCTACTAGGTTTCCTACTCTATACAATGCAACATCTTTCCCTTGCCAGCTCCAAGACTGAGAGCTGAGCAATCAAAGATCGCTAATCGCTCGGTTCTCAGTGTTCCGTGAGCAAAAGAGCTCATGACTGTCAGTCGCTAGTTCTGTGCTCTGCCCCTCCAGCGCTCACTGGAACACAGCATGGGGGGGTTAAGAGCAGCTCAGGCTATCGGGGGATCACTGAGAAGCTGCGTCGGATGCCAGTGCAGGCTTCTAGGTGAATCCTGTTGGTTGGGATTTCTTCACAGCCTGGAATGGCTCTGTGATATCAGCCAGCTCTAGCCCGCTGTCAGCTGAAAACAAATCACAAGACTACACTGTGATCCCCAGGTTAAAAACTTCTCCTTTAAGCTGAACTCTATGCAGATATAAAAAGAATTGATACAGGTATAAACTCCCTCAATCTGCATTAACTATTTATAATCATTATGCTGCTAGCATTAGTAAATAGATTAAAACATGTAAATACAAAATACTTTTTCAACATCCTGGTTTCTGGCCTAGGCCACGGAAATGAGGTCATACATCCCTGGAATCTGCATGGGCATTTTTTTTCTTTAATCTGGAGGAGGGGCTTTCTCAGCATAGCACACCCTCTTGCCTGCATTTCCGAGCTAAGGGCAGATGGATTCCAGGAAGTCCATGGAGTATGAATCATCTGTCCCTACTCAAGAAGGCCACAGCTAAAAAAAACGCTAGGAGGGGGATTTTTCAATGTAGTTTTTACATTTTAAAAATTACACGTATTTGTAAAATGAAGCTTGTATATGTACCTGAACTTTAACTTTTTGTTTTGGTCTTGTAATCCGCTATACAGTAGAACTTCTATTGGAAAAAAAAGTGACAGCACAGTCTGCCAATCAGACATGCTGTAGGACACGTGCTCACCCATCTGCCACAGGCTTGGAAAGAGGTGAATGCCAAACCTGCATAGGCAGCAATATGTTTTCAACTGTGCATTAAGTTGTGTTACAAGAGCTCAGATTTAAAATGCTCATTAATATATATTACACACACACACACACACACACACACACACACTTTCAGTTAATCAGCTTCACAAGAACTGAAATATTTAATGTGTTCTTACAGTGGAGTCTCTAGTGCATAACAATGATGTAAACACACCAACGTTATTAAGGTATAATACATAGTGCAACACTTCTGTACTTTTGAACACATCCTCACACCTGATCCCTGTAAGGCAACCTCTAATGCAGGCCATAGATGGGGAGAAAAAACGGCAGATTTTTCTTTTAAAAAACGAAAATTCGGTCGTTCAAGCGGCCGACGTTACCATCAATGGTAAAAAAAAAAAAAAAAAAAAAAAAAAAACGGCCGATTTTCATCCCTTCTACAGCTGGCAAAAAGTGTCCCTGCAGAGAGCTCCGCTATTTCTGACAGTTCTCTGACAGTTCCTTCACATTTACAGCGGTTGAAACATTGTATCTATTTGTTTCCATTTAGGATACAGATGTTTTTATTTGGAAACAAATAGATACAATGTTTCAACCGCTGTAAATGTCAAAGAACTGTCAGAGAACTGTCAGAAATAGCGGAGCTCTCTGCAGAGATACTTTTTGCTGGACTGGAATTCTTCTTATTTTCATCCTACTTCTTCATCCTCATCCTACTTCTTCATCCTCTCCTTCATCCTCTCCTTCATCCTCTCCTTCATCCTCTCCTTCATCCTCTCCTTCATCCTCTCCTTCATCCTCTCCTTCATCCTCTCCTTCATCCTCTCCTTCATCCTCTCCTTCATCCTCTCCTTCATCCTCTCCTTCATCCTCTTCCAGGTCACTGCTCATGCGCAGATTTTTTTATCGGTAAAAAAATCGGCCGATTGGCCCATTAATGCCGCGAAAATCGGCCGATCGGCCGATTTTTTTCCAACTTTACCAAAAAAAAAAAAAAAAACGGCCAAAATCCCGAAAAACGGCCGACCAAATCGCCCACTAACGATCCAAAAATCGGCCGATTTTATTTTCGGCCGACAAATCGGCCGATTTTCGACCCATCTATGGCCTGCATAAGGGACTGTGCAAATGGGAGAAAATGCTGTGTTCAGCTATTAGGGATAGAAAGAAAGATCAAAAATGAACAAATACATTGAAGTGCATTTCAAAATTTGGGGTTTTTTACTTGTAAAAGAGGCAAAAAGGTGGCAGGGCTTAAAGAGACACTAAAATCAGATTTTAAAAAAAATTTACCCAAGAATGTATTCCTAAAACAGATTTTACCCATTACAGTAAACTTCTCTTTTTGTTCCTCCCTCTTACAAAAATAGGAAAAAAGGTTTCATAATTTTTTTTTCATAGTGTAGTAACCTTTTGTGTGCTCTTGCTTTCCAGCCTAGGCCTCCTAGCATTGCCATCTCACATCCACCCCCAATACCATAGGCGTATGCATGCTGCAAGATTCAGTACAGATGTTGCGACCTCTACAGTGCTCATATCCCAAAATCTGGAGGCATGTATGCACATGCACAGAAATCCCCTGCACATGTACAGATCCCTAGCCAGTTCTCAAACACCTGGCAGAGACTGGTGACAGATCTGCACATGCACGGAGGAAAGGTGGGAGCTTTGAAAGATGGCTGCGTGGAAAAGGGCAGGTGGAGGGGATTGATCCACCAACTCAAAAAGTACCCTTTATTGCTCTCAGCCTCCTTTTATTAGTGGGAGCCTGCAATCTTTCCCCATGGTCTCACTGTACAGAGGAACATAGCCACCCTTGCCCCTGAGATAGGGTATGTGGCAGAGTATGAACTGTTTTTGCAGAATAAGGATATCGTTCCAGGTCACTTCAAACAAAATTAAAATTCAGATTTTCTTTATTGTCAAAGCACACACAAGGAAATGCCTACAGATAATGTCCAAAGGCAAACCATGCAATGTGTACACTGCTTATTATAGAGTTTAAAGTATTTAAGAAATGTAAAACCTTTTTCTACAAGGAAAACATTTGTAAAGTGCAAGAGGTGCATTGCAGTCACATGAACATTTCAATAATGCAGCACTTCACATACACTTTAAATAATAGCAACTGATAGAAGTACATTTTGTCCAGTCATATGTGCTATCAGAGAGAAGCCAACACACTTACAGACTAATTAGCTGCACATCCCAGACAATATAACAAAATGCATGGGAAACTACCTGCAATCAAAAAGAATAATCATTGTACAGTCTAAAGCCAGCCATATACAAAGGGTTGCAGGAAAGAATCACTCAAATCCCCCATCAACACAGTCAGTGTTGATGGGGGAATCTCTCACGGAGCTATTGTGTTCTCCCTGCAGGGGTGGGTGAGGCTCACGCCATTCCTGTTGGGAGAACACTGCGATTATTGCTAGCAGCTATAACCGCTGTCAATCACATGAGAAAAAAAATAAATAAATATCAGATGGATGACTTGGGTGCAAGCAGCCTACACGTAGATGGTTAGAATCTCGAACAAGGCAGGCTTAAAGAGGAGTTCCACCCAAAAGGGGAAGTTCTGCTTTAATGCTTTGCCCCCCGCTCCCTATTAAGGACTGGCACCTTTGGGGAGCGGGTACCTGAATTTGACAGGAACCAGCTCCAACTTCCAGTGCGATTGCCTAGGTCAGTGGTCGGCAAGCCGCGGCTCGCGAGCCACATGCGGCTCTTTACACACTAAAATGCGGCTCTTCTGTGTGCCGGGCGCCCGCTACCCTCCCTCCTCTCGGGCGGCCGCCCCAAAAGTCAGGACAATGCAGCTAGCCCAGCAATGGGCAAACTACGGCCCGGCGGACCTTTTAATCCGGCCCGCGGAGCGTGGCAAACATTGGCTGTCAGGATGTAGGCGGGGCAGCGTGACGAACTCCGCTCCTCTCACAGTCCGCCCTGAAGACCAGAACGGCGCGGGAACACGGCGAGAGGAACGCGCGGAGCAAAGGTAAGTGAATTGACACAATATGGGGAATGAATTACTATAGGGGGGATGAATTTTCAGTTTTAAAAATACGGCTCTCAAAATAAAATTTCAATCGTGGTTTTGGCGAGATTTGGCTCAGTTGAAAAAAAAAAAAAAAAAAATGGTTGCCCACCACTGGCCTAGGTGATTGGAAGCGGACGTTGTCCTCCCCCTCCCTCCCCATAGTCTTCTGGGACACATGACAGGTCTCAGAAGACTACGGGGCCATTCACAAAGCACAGTGCTTCTCACACATGCGCAGTGGGCACCTGGCTGTGAAGACACAAGCTGTCACAGCCGGGTGCCCATACTAAGGATGCCGGCACCAGGGAGAGAAGACGGCTAGTGAAACCAGCGGTGGTTAGGACACTGCTGGACAGGTAAATGGCTGTATTTCAAAAGTCAGCAGATACAAAAACTGCGGACTTATTTTTTTGCAGCTGGAACCCCACTTTACAGTGGTTCTAAAGCCTTAAGGTTTCTTACCTTAATGCATTTTTTTTTTTTTGCTAAAAACACCTTCTGTGCTGCAGGATCCCCCAAGCTACACCCCTTATTCTTACATGAGCCTGATCTGATCTAGTGAAGTGCACGAGACAGCAGTTCTCGCCGTTGTTTCCCTCCTCACTGGGCAGATTGATGGCAGCAGGAGCCATTGGCTCCCACTGCTGTCAAATACTGTGAGGGGGCGGGGCTAAGCCACTCACACAGGTGCCTCCATGGAAAGCGACTTTCCATGGGGGCACTCACTAAAGAGGAGGAGCCTAGAGCGCCAGCAGGGGAACCTAGAAGAGGAGGATCAGGGCTGCTCTGTGCAAAACCATTGCACAGAGCAGGTAAGTATAATGCGTTTGTTATTTTAATATAAGAAAAAAAAAAAAAATACAATGAAGGTTTAATGTCACTTTAAAACTAAATGCAAACAGGCGTAATAAAGTAATCCTAATTACACTATCTTGCTGCCAGGAGCTGGCAGAAAAGCCCAGTGTAAGTCCAAAGGCTGTCTTGTATAGAGGATGACCACACTCAGCAGGCCCCTGCATCGAGGGCCTGATAGTACAAAAAAAAACAAAAAAAACACACACAACAGTTATGTATCCGATCAGGCCTGGAAGATGACTTGGGAAAGTTAAACAAATAACTCCTCACTCTGTATGGGGCGGTGCACCTCTGTGAATGAGCCCTAATTCATACTTGAACATTAGTTAGGTTAGGCCTCATTCATCTGACATACCTGCAACTTTATGCTTTTCTAGGACTTTTTAAACTCAAATGCATATTTTATAGTAAAAATCACACTGAGTGTGGGCCTCAGACTGGCGAATGAGGTGAATAGGCAGCTCTGGCAAATGAGGTGAATAGGCAGCTCTGGCGAATGAGGTGAATAAGCAGCTCTACTCAGATCTGGATGCAGCAGCATTCTGCTTTCATTAGCTGTGGCCACAAATGCCATCCCTGAACAAAAGCAGTCTGCTTCCAGGGTAACTTAGATGAGCAGTTACATGAGAACGGTGGCTTCAGCAATCAGGGTACAAACCTAGACAGACATTGAAGCCTTTAGGTTCAGTCAGCTTGGCTGCATTTAGATTAACTAGAATTCTGTGCATTGTGGGTCAGATGAGATGAACACAGGATAACTTGATCTGGGAAACAAATTTGCTTATACATTCCAGAACATTTTCCTGCATTTAAATAACCTATTTAGTATAAACATAGCCTAAGGCCCCCTTCACATGGGCGTCTTGATCCTGATTGGAAAGTCCATGGAAAGGCAGATGTAAACGAACTTGTGTCCGTTTGCAAGGATGCAGCACATATCTGCTCACATGTTCCCTGCTGACTGCAGTGGACTTCTCTCCGTGTGAGAGGGGTATAATTGGGAAAGCTTTAAACTGCGGTCAATTGTTATACATCAGTTTGTGTGGTGAGCTTACCACACACTTTCCAGTCAGATTGTACAACCTCTATGCCTACAAGTATGTAATACAAGGGCCTAAATGATTGTAAACAGTTTAGGTAGGAATTCAGCACCAACAAGGTGCATGACACCTGGACTTATTTGATAAGTTTATGGTTCTGCTGAGGATACACTCCCGCTGTGGGAGAAGAGAAGCACACAGAGCAGCTATACCTGCCCCTCACCTCCTCTGCTGCACATTTACAGAAGTCTTTGTATTTTGTGTAGGCTTCTGTAATTGAGCAGGAGGGGGAAGGACGGGCATAGCAGCTGCAGCAACTCTGCTGTTGAAGATGCAGAGACCAGAAGCTCTGGCGTTGGGCACCCACAACTACAGCAACAGTTGTCTTTTGGGAGTTCTATAAAGCTATCAAATGTAATAGAGATAAGTCATGCACAGAGTTGGACTTAACTTGTAGTGTGCCTTCACTTTTTACAAATTCCTGGAGCTCAGCTTTGATCCCACGTAACCATAACCAGTATGGCATATTGAAAATAAATATTTTTTCACCCTACCCCTTTCCCACCCTCTTCGAACACATCAAGTTAGTCTCCCGCCAAACCCCTTTACATGGTGAATCCATTGCCACGGTAGTGCCGAGATCACTAGTCCTCTGCTAGTAACTTGTTAGGACGTCGTACACTTCTCTCTACTGGAAGGGCTCTACCAGCAGCCATCCAATAGGAGGTGTCCATGTCTCACAGGCAGTGATGTGAACAGCTTAAAAAGAACCTTCCAGGAATTAAGCAGAAGAGAAGGATGACCTGGGCTGGCAGTGTCACCTGACTGAGGCTTCAGGTGAGGTAATATAGACCTTTTGTGTTTTGGTTTTTTTTTTCCCTCTTCATGAAAATGATCAGGTAGAGGAAGGTGGAGATGGGAGGGTCATTGTAATCCTGGAAAGGGCAAGAAATTATACTGAATACTGAAAGTAAAAAAAATAATCCCGTATGTGGGTTTACCAATACAAGCAAACAAAATGTCCTGTCTCAAACCTGCTATGGGATTTAAAGTTGAACTTCACAAAACAAATTGATGAACAGGCAGGACTTTAATTCAGAAGACATATGAGAACTCTTCTGCACTAAAGTTTCTTGCCTGTCTGCCCTGTACACTGAGCTGCGCATGCGCAACTCAGTGCACAATTTCAGAAATACTGAGATGAATGAACTCCAGTTGCGCATGTGGGAGTGACATATCTTGGCATGGCCAATGAAAACGCCTGAAGACTGGTACCTGGAAGCAGATGCCAAAGATGTCAGTGGACGTCAGAGAGCCCTGGAACACCGTAGTGCTGTAGTCAAAGCAAATCAAGTTCCGCTTTACAAAGGCCAGTATCTATGCCAAACATTGAGAGAAAAAGTAACATTTCAGTATGTAATAAAGGGGCGGTCAAACTGCTACATATATGTAGCTGGGGGTGGTAAAAGCAGGTGGTTGAGCTGTGACATTACTGCCCCCTGACCAAGGACATGCAACCGCTCAGGTTGTACACATGCTGTGGCTGAAAAGCTTTGCAGGTGAGCAGTACCTTCAAGTTAATTGAACTGCAGCATGGTGGTTTGTGGGTTTTTTTTTCAGGGTTAAAGCAGGCAGTGAGGAGGAAACATGTTGCCTTCCAGCCATCCGTCAACTGCCCTGCTGCTGCACATCTGATTAAGCCTTAAGTGAACCTTTCATAAAATCTTTTTTAAAGTGTCCACCCGGTTTTTTTTGGTACTGTTACAAGAGATCGGATTGGAGCTGCTTTATTGTTTTAGAGCCAGTTCACACCACATGCAGTCCAGTGCATTTTTTTTTTTCTGCATCAAAAACTCATGAAAGCAGGTTATATGGTTTCCAATGGCATAGTACACACCAGTGTGGTCTGTTCCAGAAAAAAAAAAAAAAAAAAAAAAAAAAAGTAGAACATGCTGCATTTTTCCTGCCTTGAGCTGTAAGGGAAAAAGGTAAAAGGCATAAAAAATGCACCAGAGCCCAGTACAGTAAAAAAGAAAAAAAAGCATCTGGAACACATCCATAGATGCATCAAAATGCACCAGAATGCATCAAAATGTGCATGCAGAAAAGTATCTGGAACAGATTGAGTGCGTTTTTGTGGTGTGAACTGTTGCAGGAGATGGGAACTAACCTGCCTTATTCCAGCCCTACGGTTCCTCCAGAGCTGGCTAGGTGTTCCTTGAGCAAGGAGCACTGTATGCCTCTCAGATAAGGGACCCCAATGATCATTTTGGCTATCTGTAATAAGGATAACAGGGAGGTATAGATTCTTCCTTTTTACAACTGCGTAACACATAAGTGGCAGTAATAGGCTGCACATATGCGTCACCGGGCAGCTGATATTTCTGTGCTGAAAATGCTCTGCCAGCAGAGGCTGAGCTTGGAAAGACAGCTCTTGAACCCCCCCCCCCCCCAATCAGAAGCCAGCGGGAATGACTGCCAATCATGTGACCAGCCAATAAAAGTAGTTACATGGTCAATCTTTCCACCCTCTGGTGTTCAGAGCTTTTTAAAAGAGACACCGGGGCTGATGGGAAAGGGTTCCACTACAGTCAGCTATGACTATAGCAGAAATTAGTAGGGGTCCCCTGCAACAAGAACATTATTTCAAGGGATCCTCCATGTTATACAGGTTGGAAGGTCTACTTTCTAGGGGTGCAACCATTTCTTCTAGCCAGGAGGATGATGATCATTGATGAGTCTATTGTCTGTACACAAGGATGATCTTACGTAGAGATATACAAAGATGTGGACTTGTGCTGTCCTCTCACTGTGTTTAGGAGTGAGAGAACCAGAAAAGTGTATTTGTAAACATGGAAGTTCCCAATGCAAGGTGTGGGGTCAAGGAGGAAGAATGTCTTTATTAGAAATGAGAAGCTGGCCCATCAGATGTACCATCCTGCAGGATTCCCCGAGAGGTGACAATGTACAGTCCTATCAGGTGGTAGGGTAGGATCCCCTCCTGATCATCAATAGAGATTACTCCAGCGGTGTGTGATCCAAGGTGACCCCCGAGCTGTAGACACACCGCATCCCCCCACACTCCAACACACCTGCCCCCAGCAGACAAAGCCATGGCTGGAGAAAGCCGCACAGCGGGCTAATCGGTCTCCTTGCACCAGTCCTGGAGGAGTACAAATCCTGGCACCAACCATTATCCTCCGCTCACCTGACCCCCACTCCCCCCCCCCCCTACCTGAAGGGATTAGCAAGCACCCCCTCCTCCACAAACACAGCTGACCCAAGCGGCAACCTCACCACTCCCCCTCCATACCTCTGTACACGACTGCCGGGGCCTCCTCAAGACGAGCTCATGCCCCGGGGTAGTCACTGATACACCGGGAGGCCTCAGTCGCCTACCAACCCCGGCTCTCCATCGCTGCGCACTTGACAACGGAAATGACGCAAAACGTTAGCATCCACTCACATTCCCTGTAATAAAGCCTGATTCCCTAGCCGCCCAAAATAAAGCTGCTGCTAATTGGCCCGTTCTATTACAGTAGCTGTAACGCGTAGCTCCGCCTTCTATAAAAAAGGTAATGCTGTCGCTCCGAGAGGCGGCGCTGTGATTGGTCGCTGCCTGTGAATGGAGGCTGCTGTGATTGGATACAGAAGATAATGATTTAAAGTTCCCGTAGTGGAATGATTGTGCTCACGTTGTTAGCAAAAGTAATGCGGGATTTAGCGGCCGTGTATTGTGCTGGGAGGTATGTACAGCGTGTGAGGGTAGACGTATCCTTAGACACTGGAAACACATCAAGTCTCAATGGGGATAAATCTCATGCTGGCTATCTATACTGACATGGACTGGGTATTGTGTTAGGAACATGAGGATGCCCCATCGTTTGATGGAAAAGAAAATGATCAACCTACAGAGGACTGAATTCAAAGTGAAAAAAGTATGCAGCAGGGTAGTTTCATTGCAGCAACTCCAAATGGTACTCAATAGTTTGTGTGGCCCCCACATGCTTGTATGCATGCCTGACAACGCCGGGGAATGCTCCTGACAAAACGACGGATGGTGTCCTGGGGTTTTTACCCCCCAGTTCTGGACCAGGGCATCACTGAGCTCCTGTACAGTGTGAGGTACAACCTGATGGCGTCGGATGGACCAAAACATGACATCCCAGAGGTGTTCTATTGGATTTAGGTCAGGCAAGTGTGGGGGCCATTCAATGGTATCAATTCCTTCATCCTCCAGGAACTGCCTGCATACTCTCGTCACATTGTGCACCAGGAGGAACCCAGGACCCACTGCACCAGTGTAGGGTCTGCCAATGGGTCCAAAGACTTCATCCCGATACTTAATGGCAGTCAGGATGCCATTGTCTACCCTGTAGAGGTCTGTGTGTCCCTCCATGGATATTCCTGCTCAGACCATCACTGACCCACCACTAAAACGGTCATGCTGAACAATGTTACAGGCAGCAGAACGTTCTCCACAGTTTCTCCAGACCCTTTCATGTCTGTCACATGTGCTCAGGGTGAACCTGCTCTCATCTGTGAAAAGCACAGGGCCCACTAGAGGACATTGGGCCCTCAGGCCACTCTCATGAACTCTGTTTCTGATTGTTTGCTCAGAGACATTCACACCAGTGGCCTGCTGGTAGGGGGTTGGCAGTGCTCATCCTGTTCCTCCTTGCGCAAAGGAGCAGATACCGGTCATGCTGATGGGTTAAGGACCTTCTACGGCCCTGTCCAGCTCTCCTAGAGTAACTGCCTGTCTCCTGGAATCTCCTCCATGCTCTTGAGATTGTGCTGGGAGACACAGCAAATCTGGCAATGACACGTATTGATGTGCCATCCTGGAGGAGTTGGACTGCCTGTGCAACCTCTGTAGGGTCCAGGTATCACATCATGCTACCAGTAGTGACACTGACCCTAGCCAAATGCAAAACTAGTGAAATACAGAAAAGATGAGTAGGAAAAAAAATGTCAGTGGCCTCCACCTGTAAAATCATTCCTGCTCTGGGGGTCATCTCATTGTTGCCCATCTAGTGCACCTGTTGTTAATTTAATTAACACCAAAGCAGCTGAAACTGATTAATAACTCCCTCTGCTACTTAACTGACCAGATCAATATCCCAGGAGTTTCATTGACTTGATGTTATACTCTGATTAAAAAGTGTTCCTTTAATTTTGTTGAGCAGTGTAGTAGTATTGCATACAACCAACCTGCTACAATACACCACAGTACAAGGGGATGGAGTCCACATGGCTCCTCTTGGTCTTCTGAAGATATGTATAATAAAAACAGGACTACTTACAGTGGATATAAAAAGTCTACTTTTGACCAACTAACCATGCCCAAAACATGTGGAGGTATAGGGCTACCTGACATCTCCCGCTATTACAAAGTCAAAGGGCAAGAATAGTGGATTGGTCCACGAACCATGCTCGCAAAGCCTAGGTTGAATTGGAAGCTGCTTTTTCGGAGACCCCGCTCGCCACCTCCCCTTGGTTGCTAAACTCACACATTCCATCTGAACTCAAGGGACACATTCTCATAGGCCCTACTTTGTCCTGTTACCATCAGATCAGCAAGCACACAGCGTTCTCATCCACCCCTGGCCCACTCACTCCTGTCATATTGAACCCAGACTTCCCCCCTGGTATGTCGCATGCCTTTCTTGCGGGATCTGGCCTCACAGACGGCGTGAGTCTGCATCACCTCTTCAAAGACGGATCGCTCTTATCCAGAGACCCCCTTATGAATAAATGGCCTACCCTAACCTTAACGCTGTGGATGTATAGACAACTCCACCACTTTATCCATAGATCACCCCATCTAAAAGAATATACTAGACATCTTACCCCCTTTGAGAAACATTGCTCAATGGGCTCACCCCAGAGACATGTTATATCCCTGCTTTATACTTGTCTCGAACACACCAGTGACCTCTCAACTAGGAAAGCTTGCAAGGCCTGGAGCGCTGACTTACAAATCCAACTTTCACCTGAAGACTGGGACCACATATATGAACACATACACAAAGGGTCGATATGTGTATCCACACAAGAAAATAACTTTAAAATATACTCTAGATCAGTGATGGCGAACCCGTGGCACGCGTGCCACAGCCGGCACGCCGAGCCTTATCTGTGGGCACGCCAGGAGAATCCAGCGGCGCGCTGTCTTCCCGGCTGTAGTGTGCGTGACAGCCGGGTCCCAAGTGCGCATGCACAAGAAGCAGTGCTCTTTGTGAATGGTAAGGCGGTACCTGGGACACATGACAGATCCCAGAAGCCGCCGGACCAATCACAAAGCGCAGCGCTTCTCGCGCATGCGCACTGGGCATCCGGCTGTCCGACGAGCGCCCACACTACAGAAGCCGGGAAGACAACGCGCGGCTGGATAAAGGAACAGGTAAGATAAAAAAAAAACTCTGCGGAAGTAAGAGCGGGTACCTGTCAAATTCAGGTACCCGCTCCCCCTCCCTCCCCAAAGGTCAGCAGTCATCTCTGTACTGTCCGCAGTCTCTGGTCATCCCTGTGCTGTCCGCAGTCTCTGGTCATCCCTGTGCTGTCCGCAGTCTCTGGTCATCCCCTGTACTGTCCGCAGTCTCTGGTCATCTCCTGTACTGTCCGCAGTCTCTGGTCATCCCTGTGCTGTCTGCAGTCTCTGGTCATCCCTGTACTGTGTCCGCAGTCTCTGGTCATCCCTGTGCTGTCCGCAGTCTCTGGTTATCTCCTGTACTGTGTCCGCAGTCTCTGGTCATCTCCTGTACTGTGTCCGCAGTCTCTGGTCATCCCTGTACTGTGTCCGCAGTCTCTGGTCATCTCCTGTACTGTGTCCGCAGTCTCTGGTCATCCCTGTACTGTGTCCGCAGTCTCTGGTCATCCCTGTACTGTGTCCGCAGTCTCTGGTCATCCCTGTACTGTGTCCGCAGTCTCTGGTCATCCCTGTACTGTGTCCGCAGTCTCTGGTCATCCCTGTACTGTCCGCAGTCTCTGGTCATCCCTGTACTGTGTCCGCAGTCTCTGGTCATCCCTGTACTGTCCGCAGTCACTGGTCATCCCTGTACTATGTCCACAGTCTCTGGTCATCCCTGTACTGTCCGCAGTCTCTGGTCATCTCCTGTACTTTCCGCAGTCTCTGGTCATCCCTGTACTGTCCGCAGTCACTGGTCATTCCTGTACTGTGTCCGCAGTCTCTGGTCATCTCCTGTACTGTGTCCGCAGTCTCTGGTCATCCCTGTACTGTCCGCAGTCTCTGGTCATCCCTGTACTTTGTCCGCAGTCTCTGGTCATCCCTGTACTGTCCGCAGTCTCTGGTCATCTCCTGTACTGTCCGCAGTCTCTGGTCATCTTCTGTACTGTTCGCAGTCTCTGGTCATCTCCTGTACTGTGTCCGCAGTCTCTGGTCATCTCCTGTACTGTGTCCGCAGTCTCTGGTCATCTCCTGTACTGTCCGCAGTCTCTGGTCATCTCCTGTACTGTCCGCAGTCTCTGGTCATCCCTGTACTGTGTCCGCAGTCTCTGGTCATCCCTGTACTGTGTCCGCAGTCTCTGGTCATCTCCTGTACTGTGTCCGCAGTCTCTGGTCAACTCCTGTACTCTGTCCGCAGTCTCTGGTCATCTCCTGTACTGTGTCCGCAGTCTCTGGTCATCCCTGTACTGTGTCCGCAGTCTCTGGTCATCCCTGTACTGTCCGCAGTCTCTGGTCATCCCTGTACTGTGTCTGCAGTCTCTGGTCATCCCTGTACTGTGTCTGCAGTCTCTGGTCATCCCTGTACTGTGTCTGCAGTCTCTGGTCATCCCTGTACTGTGTCCGCAGTCTCTGGTCATCCCTGTACTGTCCGCAGTCTCTGGTCATCCCTGTGCTGTCTGCAGTCTCTGGTCATCTCCTGTACTGTTCGCAGTCTCTGGTCATCTCCTGTACTGTGTCCGCAGTCTCTGGTCATCTCCTGTACTGTCCGCAGTCTCTGGTCATCTCCTGTACTGTCCGCAGTCTCTGGTCATCCCTGTACTGTGTCCGCAGTCTCTGGTCATCCCTGTACTGTGTCCGCAGTCTCTGGTCATCCCTGTACTGTGTCCGCAGTCTCTGGTCATCTCCTGTACTGTGTCCGCAGTCTCTGGTCATCCCTGTACTGTCCGCAGTCTCTGGTCATCTCCTGTACTGTGTCCGCAGTCTCTGGTCATCCCTGTACTGTGTCCGCAGTCTCTGGTCATCCCTGTACTGTCCGCAGTCTCTGGTCATCCCTGTACTGTGTCTGCAGTCTCTGGTCATCCCTGTACTGTGTCTGCAGTCTCTGGTCATCCATGTACTGTGTCTGCAGTCTCTGGTCATCCCTGTACTGTCCGCAGTCTCTGGTCATCCCTGTACTGTCCGCAGTCTCTGGTCATCTCCTGTACTGTTCGCAGTCTCTGGTCATCTCCTGTACTGTGTCCGCAGTCTCTGGTCATCTCCTGTACTGTGTCCGCAGTCTCTGGTCATCTCCTGTACTGTGTCCGCAGTCTCTGGTCATCTCCTGTACTGTGTCCGCAGTCTCTGGTCATCTCCTGTACTGTGTCCGCAGTCTCTGGTCATCCCTGTACTGTGTCCGCAGTCTCTGGTCATCCCTGTACTGTGTCTGCAGTCTCTGGTCATCCCTGTACTGTGTCCACAGTCTCTGGTCATCCCTGTACTGTGTCCGCAGTCTCTGGTCATCCCCTGTACTGTGTCCGCAGTCTCTGGTCATCTCCTGTACTGTGTCCGCAGTCTCTGGTCATCCCTGTACTGTCCGCAGTCTCTGGTCATCTCCTGTACTGTGTCCGCAGTCTCTGGTCATCCCTGTACTGTGTCCGCAGTCTCTGGTCATCCCTGTACTGTCCGCAGTCTCTGGTCATCTCCTGTACTGTGTCCGCAGTCTCTGGTCATCCCTGTACTGTCCGCAGTCTCTGGTCATCCCTGTACTGTCCGCAGTCTCTGGTCATCCCTGTACTGTGTCTGCAGTCTCTGGTCATCCCTGTACTGTGTCCGCAGTCTCTGGTCATCCCTGTACTGTCCGCAGTCTCTGGTCATCCCTGTACTGTCCGCAGTCTCTGGTCATCTCCTGTACTGTGTCCGCAGTCTCTGGTCATCCCTGTACTGTGTCCGCAGTCTCTGGGCATCCCTGTACTGTGTCCGCAGTCTCTGGTCATCCCTGTACTGTGTCCGCAGTCTCTGGGCATCCCTGTACTGTGTCCGCAGTCTCTGGGCATCCCTGTACTGTGTCCGCAGTCTCTGGTCATCCCTGTACTGTGTCCGCAGTCTCTGGTCATCCCTGTACTGTCCGCAGTCTCTGGTCATCCCTGTACTGTCCGCAGTCTCTGGTCATCCCTGTACTGTGTCCGCAGTCTCTGGTCATCCCTGTACTATGTCTGCAGTCTCTGGTCATCCCTGTACTGTGTCCGCAGTCTCTGGTCATCCCTGTACTGTGTCCGCAGTCTCTGGTCATCCCTGTACTGTTAATTAGTTTGCACTACTGTACGAGTTGTTTTTTCTAAACCAAAAGCTCGATATTCAGGTTTCATTGCAGTGTTGGCACTTTGAAAGAAATAAGTTGGTTTTGGGTTGCAGTTTGGGCACTCGGGCTCAAAAAGGTTCGCCATCACTGCTCTAGATGGTATAGGGTTCCATCCCTGCTTCACCGCTTCGATTCCAACATTTCTGATTTGCGTTGGAGATGCCATCTTAATAGGGGTACACTCCTACACATTTGGTGGGATTGCCCATTGCTACAACCTTTCTGGGGGAAAGTTCAATCTACAATCACACAAGTTACTACATATGCCCTAGACCTTTCCCCCGCACAATTTTTGCTTCACCATACCGCACTTCCATTTCGGACATAACGCAAGTCTCTCGCTATGCACATGGTGAATGCTGCAAAGCAGTGTATTCCAGTACACTGGCGCTCAACACGTGTTCCCTCTGTACAAGAATGGTTTGCTAAGATCGACAAAACTGAGGAAATGGAGGAACTGATTTCTATAGCTAAGGAACATCCCAAGAGATTTAGAAAAACATGGGCATGCTGGAGTCATTTCAAATCCACTTCTACCTATCACCTAATAGTAAATGATCAATCTTGTCATGGAAATTTTGTATTTACAGGTGGAACTTTAAATGTGTCATATATTAGTGTTATTCAAATGTCTCTTGTGTGGCTTAATTAAAGCTTTGAAGGCTGCAATTAGGCCATGCGCATTTACAATGTATGTATTACAGTACTCAGCTCGGTAATGGATGAGATGGCAGATCTGCGCTTATAGACCGGCGTGTATACCACCACGGCATTCGATGCGAATGCCGCCGGCGGTAGGCCGCAGGATTGTATCCACATATCAGCAGCATAGTACCACATGGACTTCGTATGGCCAGGCGCCAGGCAGTGCGAACTCTGCGTGTAGGCTAATGTATATCTTACAAACCACTACCGACCTGAACTGTATCTGGATGGATGTGTTTTAATAAAGATCGTATCGGGCCCATTCAGATACAGACTGACACTGTTTAATCTAGGGGATGCTTGTACAGACAATGTACATACTACTAGGAGCTGATAGGATATGGGAAGGTTGCTCTCCTCAAAGAGCTCATGGGGGGAGGGGAGGGGAGGACTGGTGCAACTGGCTCCCAGTATAGATAAAAGGAAAGGCTATGCTCCAATTGGAATGTACATTCTGTGTATAGACACTCCCCATGCATTGTTCTGTGGGAGGGGATTGACCTGACTCATGTGGGGGGCGTGTGCGTGCTTGTCATAAAACCGGAGGCTGGGATTGGAGCCAGTCTCTATGTGAATTCCAACAGCAACCAGAGAGTATCGTCCGATCATTCCTGGGTAACGGGAGCTCCATTTTCCCCACATCTCAACAGAGCTAAACCAGTTGGAGGCGCAGGAATCGTGGAGTTTAGCTGCAGTCGCAGTAAGTGAGATTCGCACAGCTTTATGGGGGATTTCTGCGCATCCAACTGCGAGAACTCACGGTAAGGAGAAATTCGTTAAAAGTGAATTTCCAAGACAATCTATATCCCCAGACTAAATTTCCTAATACAATGCTGTAGTGGGGAATACCCGTATCGCCCAGTACACTTCTATCACACGTAAGGATGGGATGTAGTGCTTTATCATGACATGCTTTACCGGGTTTCTGACACTTGTGTTACCCCACTGTCGGTTCTTGCACGTAACATACTCTAAGCTTTATTATTACCTTTCTGGCTAAGCTAATACTTGGAGATGTGATCCATTTTAACTTTTTATTACCTATACACGCTACTGTCGCTCAACCCCTTACCCCTCGCCCACCTCATACAACAGAGGAGGATGGAGGGGAAAAGGAAAGAAAACATTTTTTTTTTCTTTCCCCCCACCATCTCTTCCTACATCTCTTTTTCTTACTGTTCTTCTGTCCGACCTCTCTTTTTTCACACCTGTCATACCACCTTATAATTCTCTCTTCAACAACCAAATAGAATATTCACCTTCACACAGATATGACTAATTTCAACCATATCATACATTCAAGCTATAACTACGTAAACCATGACTTTCACAACATCCAATGCCTTCCATATTTTAAGCTTCATATCGCCTCAGCATTAAAAATTGCGGATGCTCAGGATGTGACAAAATACTATACTATGTATCCACTTTCCTCTGTGTATTCACTGGTTTGCACTGTATGTTTGATGTACTATTCTATCCCACATTGTCTTGTATTACAGTTTACAATTAGTCCCGTCTGTGAAACAGGAGGCTACATGTCATGTCTATGTTCTGACTGTGATATATAACTGTATATGCTATTGTGTCTATTCTTATACTAATAAAGTATTTTTGGAAGAAAAAAAAAGTCTACACACCCCTGTTAAAATGTGAGGTTTCTTTGATGTAAAAAAATTAAAAAAGAGAAATCATTTCAGAACTTTTTCCACCTTTAATGTGACCTATAAACCATACAACTCAGTTGAAAAACAAAATTAAATCTTTTAGGGGGGGGGAGTAAACATAAAAACTAAAATAATGTGTTTGCAGTGTGTACACCCTCTTACAACTGGGAATGTAGCTGTGTTCAGAATTAAGCAATCACGTTCAAAATCATGTTAAATAGGAGTCAGTACACGCCTGTCATCATTTAAAGTGCCTCTGATTAACCCCAAATAAAGTTCAACTCTTCTAGTAGGTCTTTCCTGACATTTTCTTAGTCGTATCCTACAGCAAAAGCCATGGTCCTTAGAGAGCTTCTAAAGCATCAGAGGGATCTCATTGTTAAAAGGTATCAGTCAGGAGAAGGGTACACAAGAATTTCCAAGGCATTAGGTATACCATGGAGCACAGTGAAGACAGTCATCATCAAGTGGAGAAAATATGGCGTAACAGTGACATTGCCAAGAACTGGACGCCCCTTCAAAATTGATGAAAAGAAGAGAAGAACACTGGTCTGGGAGGCTACAAGAGTCCTACAGCAACATTAAAGAAGCTGCAGGAATATCTGGCAAGTACTGGCTGTGTGGTACATGTGACAACAATCTCCCGTATTCTTCATATTTCTGGGCTATGGGGTAGAGTGGCAAGAAGGAAGTCTTTTCTTATGAAGAAAAATATCCAAGCCTGGCTAAATTTTGCAAATACACATCTGAAGTCTCCCAAAAGCATGTGAGAAAATGTGTTATGGTCTGATGAACCAAGGTTTAACTTTTTGGCCATAAGTCCAAAAGATATGTTTGGCGCAAAAACAACACTGCACATCACCAAAAGTACACCATACCCACAGTGAAGCATGGTGGTGGCAGCATCATGCTTTGGAGCTGTTTTTCTTCAGCTGGAACTGGAGCCTTAGTCAATGTAGAAGGAATTATGAACAGTTCCAAATACTAGTCAATATTGCCACAAAAACTTCAGGCTTCTGCTAGAAAGCTGAACATGAAGAGAAACTTCAACTTTCAGCATGATAACGACCCAACGCATACATCCAAATTAACAAAGGAATGACTTCACCAGAAGAAGATTAAAGTTTTGGAATGGCCCAGCCAAAGCCCAGACCTGAATCCGATCGAAAATCTGTGGGGTGATTTGAAGAGGGCTGTGCACAGGAGATTCCCTCGCAATCTGACAGATTTGGAGTGTTTTTGCAAGTAAGAGTGAGCAAATATTGCCAAGTCAAGATGTGCCATGCTGATAAACTCATACCCAAAAAGACTGAGTGCTGTAATAAAATCAAAAGGTGCATCAACAAAGGGTGTGCACACGTATGCAACCTCATTATTTTAGTTTTTTATTTTACTTTCCTTCACCTAAAAGATTTCAGTTTGTTGTTCAGTTTATAGGTTACATTAACAGTGGAAAAAGTTCTGAAAGGATTTATCTTTGTCATTTTTTTACAACAAAGAAACCTAACATTTTAACAGGCGTGTGTAGACTTTTTATATCCACTGTAGTTGTAACCCGGCTCCGAACACAATAGAAGTTTTGACATACCTGTGCATTACGTTGACAGCTCTAATGCACACCTCTTTCCCTCTTCTCTCCCTCTTCTCTCCCTCTTCACTATCTTTCCCTTCCTTTTCCCCTCCCCTCCTTTCCCCCCTCTCTCTCCACTCTCTTCTCCCCCCCTTCAATTTTTCTACCTTTCCCCTCCCTCTCCCATCTTCCCTCTCTCCCCATTCCCCCTCTCTCCTACCCCTCCACATTTTCTCAATTCCCTTTCCCCCTTCCCTCTCCCTACCATCCTTTTGTATCCCTTCCCTCTCCCTTCTTTCTCTCCTCCTTCCTTCTCCCTCCCCTCTCTTTCTCCCCCTTCTCTCTCCCTTCCTCTCCCCCTTTCCCTTCTCTCTCCTCTTACTTTCCCTTTCTTCCCCTCCTTTCTCTCGCTTTCCTCTCCCCCTCTCCATTTCCTCTCCCCCTTTCCCTCTCTCCACTCCCCTCCCTTTCCCTCTTTGCTCTCTCCTTCCCTTCCCTCTCCCCCCTCCTCCCTTTCTCCCCTCCCTTTTTCCACCTTTCTTTTCTCTCTGTCCCCTCTCTCTCCCCTTCTCCTTTCTCTTTATCCCTTCTTTCTATCTCTCCCCCTCCCCTCTCTCTTCCTTCCGTCTCCCCTTACTTTCTTTATTCTCTCCTTTCCCTCTCTCCCCCTCCCCCCTCTCTCCCTTCCCTCTCTTTCCCTTCCTCCCTTCCCTCTCTCTCTCTTTCCTCTCCCCCCTTTCCCCCTCTCTCTTCCCTGTCTCTCACCCTTTTTCCCTTCCCTTTCAATCCCTTCCTTCTGTCTCCCCTTTTCTGTCTCTCGCCCTTCCCTTTCCCTCTTTCCCTCCTTGTTCTCTCCTTTCCCTCTCTCTCTTCTCCTTTCCTTCCCCCCTTTCCCCCTCTCTCTTCTCTGTTTCCCACCCCTTTTCCTTTCCCCCTTCCCTTTCAATCCCTCCCCCATCTCCTCTATCTCTCCCTCCCCTCTATCTCCCTTCCCTTTCTCCCCCTTTCTTCTCTCTCTGCCTTCCCTCTCTCTCCATCCCCTCATCCTTTCTTCCCTCTCCCTCCCTCTCTTTCTTTCTCCTTTCTTCTCTCTCCGTCCCCTTTTTCTCCCCCTCCCCTCTCTTGTTTTCCTGTCCTCCCCTCTCTCTCCATTTCCTCTCCTTTCCCTGTCTCCACTCCCCCCACTTTGCTTTCTCTCTCCTCCTCCCCTCTCTCCCTTTCCTCTCCCCTTTCCCTCTCCCCCCCCTTTCCCTCCCTTCTCCCCCCCTCCCCTCTCTCTCCCTTCCCTCTCCCCCATCATATATTTTTCCCCTCCTATTTGCACTTTTCTTTTCTCTCTGTCCCCTCTTTCTCCCCTTTCTTCCTCTCCCTTCTCTCTTTCTCTAACTCCCCTCTCTCTTCCTTCTGCCTCCCCTTTTACATCTCCTGACCTTCCCTTTCCCTCTTTGTTCTCTCCTTTCCCATTCTCCCCCTCCCCCCTCTCTCCCTTCTCTCCGTCTTTCCCCATTTCCCTCTCTCCCTCCCCTCTCTCTCTCTTCCCTGTCTTTCTCCTTTCCTCTCCCCCCTCTATTTTCTATCTCTCACCCTTTTTCCTTTCCCCCTTCCCTTTCAATCCCTCCCCCTTTCTCTCCCCCATCCCCTTTATCTCTCCCTCACCTCTCTCCCCCTCCACTCTATCTCCCTTATCTTGCTTCCCCTTTCTTCTCTCTTTGTCCCCTCTCTCTGCCTTCCCTCTTTCTCCATCCCTCATCCTTCCTCTCGGGATCCGTCTTCTCCCTCTCTCCCCCTTTCTTCTACCTCTGTCCCCTCTCTCTCCCTTCTTCTCTCTCTGCTCTCTCTCACTTTCCTGTCCCCCTTTCCCTGTATCCACTCCCCACTCTCTCCCTTCCCTCTCCCCCCTTTGCTAACTCTTTCCTCCTTCCCTCTCTCCCCCCCTCTCCTGTTCTCCCCTCCCTTTTTCTACCTTTCTTTTCTCTCTGTCCCCTCTCTTCCCTTTCCAACCTCTCCCTTCTCTCTATCCCCTTCTTTCTCTCTCTCCCCAACCCCTCTCGCTTACTTCCGTTTCCCCTTTTCCATCTCTCGCCCTTCCCTTTCCCTCTTGTTCTCTCCTTTCCCTTTCTCTCTCTTCCCTCTGTCTTTCCCTCCCCTATTTCTCTCTTCCTGTCTTTCTCCTTTCCTCTCTCCCCTTTCCCCCTCTCTCTTCCCTGTCTCTCACCCCTTTTCCTTTCCCCCTTCCCTTTCAATCCCTCCCTTCTCTCCCCCATCCTCTCTTCCTCTCTGTCTCCTCCCTCACCTCTCTTCCCCTCCCCTCTATCTCCTTTCTCTTTCCCCCCTTCTCTCTCTGTCCCCTCTCTCTGCCTTCCCTTTCTCTCAATCCCCTCATCCTTTCTTCCCTCTCCCTTCCCCTCTCCCCCCTCTCTTTCTCCCCCTTTCTTCTCTCTCTTTCCCCTTTCTCTACCTTCCTCTCCCCCTTTCCTTTTTTCTTCCCCTCCCCTCTTTTGCTTTCCTCGCCCTCCCCTCTCCCCCTTTCCCTCTCCCCCCTTTGCTCTCTCCTCCTCCCCTCTATTTCCCTTCCTCTCCACCTTTCCCTCTATCCACTCACTTCTTTCTCCCCTCCCTCTCTCCACTTCCTCCCTTTCTCTCCTCCCTTTTTCCACCTTTCTTTTCTCTCTGTCCCCTCTTTCCCCCCTCTCCCTTCTCTCTATCCCCTTCTTTTCTCTCTCTCCCCCTCTCCTCTCTCTCTCTCCCATCTACCCTTTTCCCTCTCTCGCCCTTCCCTTTCCCCTTTTTGTTCTCTCTCTCCTTTCCCTCTCTCTCCCCCTCTCTCTCTTTCTCCTTTCCTCTCCCCCTCTCTCTCTCTCTTTCGTTTTTCACCCCTTTTCCTTTCCTTCTCAATCCTTCCCCCTCTCTCCCTTCTCTCCCCCATCCCCTCTGTTTCCCTTCCCTTTCTCCCCATTTCTTCTCTCTCCATCCCCTCGCTCTTCCTTCCTTCTCTCTCCATCCAGTCTACCTCTCTTTCCCCCTTCTCTCATGCTTCCCTCTTTTTCTCCCTTTCCCCTCATTGCTCTTGCCTCTCCCCCAATCTTTTCCCGCCTTCTTTCTCCTCTCCCCCTACTACCTCCATCTCCCTCCACCCCCGCTCACCTCCATCTTTTCACCCTCTCCCCCTAAGGTAGGCTCAGTCAGACAAAGTGGTATCTTTCTGTGTGCAGAAAAGCCTATGTAATTGAAAAAAAAAACATTTTAAATGATTCTTTGTCCTGAGATTTATGTGTGTCTGGGAGATTCGAGGCACAGTATTTAAGAGTATTTTGGAGGTACAATAATCATGGCATAGACCAGCAGTGTAAACAACTAAGCTCAGGTTCTGTTTAACTACTTGCCACCAGATCAAAGTAGTTGTACTGCAAGTGGGCAGCAGCTGCAGGTTGGGCGACATACTGCTATGTCATGACATTTCTTCCAGGTTTGGGGTGTGCACATGTGTACCCCCTACCGACCCGTGCTGTGGTTGAACACAGCACACATTTAGTAATTGATTTCAGCCAATGATTTTGGCTAAAGTCAGCTGATTGGCTGTGGCTAATCACACACAGAGTACTGTGTTTACAAAAATACAAAACTGTGTACAGGGAACAGCAATCTGCCTGTTTCTTCTCCCTGCTTTGCAGACATAGTAAAGTGAAAGCAGCACATATTACATGCATTACACTTTGTTAGACACACAGTTAACCCTTTGATCGATTCTAGATGTTAACCCCTTTCCAGTGTCATTAGTACAGTTCCAGTGTACAGTATAAGCACTGATCACTGTATTTGTCGGTGTCAGTTAGTGACCCTCCCAGATAGTGTCTCTTAGTACTATATTGCCTGCGCACCCTATACGTTTCTGATCATCACTATTATAGTATAGCGTCATAGCTACATAAATTCCAATATATACACCATAGTTTGTAGATGCTACAACAACACATAGCTTAGTATACACTTATTGGGATTTGTTTTTTTGACATGTAGCAGAATACATTTTGGCATAAATTTATAAAGAAATTTGATTTTTTTTTTATTGGATATGGTTTATACCAAAAGTGGAAAATATTGTGTGGTTTTTTTCACAATTTTTTGTCTTTTTCTGCTTATATTGCAAAAAAATAAAACCGCCAGTGGTGACCAGATAAAACCAAAAGAAGGAGGTAAAACCTTTCATAGCTCAGGTGGTTAAAACAGAGTTCCAGTTGAACAGAAAAAAATAAAAGTCAGCAGCTACAAAAACTGTAGCTGCTGACTTTTAAAATACAGACGCTTACCTGTTCCTCAGTCCAGTGATGTCCTCCCCATGGCTGGTTTCACCAGCCATCTTCTGTCTCTGGCGCAGGCATCTTCTGTGTGGCACCCGGCTGTGACAGCTTGTGGCTTCACAGCCAGGTGCCCATTGTGCATGTGCGGGTAGCGCTGTGCTTTGTAAATGGTCCCATAGTCTTCTGGGGCCTGTCACGTGTCCCAGAAGACTACAGGGAGGGAGGGGGGAGGACAACTTCCGCAGCAGAAGTGGGAGTGGGTACCTGTCAAATTTGGGTACCTGCTCCCCCCCCCAGCTCCCCAAAGGTGCCAATCCTTAACGGGAATCAGGAGACAAAGGCTTAAAGCGGATCTTCCCCTTTTGGGTGGAGCTCCTCTTTAATCATCCTTTTTAAGCCACACCCATTGCAACCTAACTATGACCACCAGGACTTGTTTTCTTCTACATTTCAGAGTTCGCCAAGTCTTTCAAAATCCCAGTTGTGCTCACATTTTTTAGGCTGTTATAATTTCTTTATTCTTTATAAAGCCAGGTAGATTGCATTATGTGTATTGTTAATGTTTACATATTGTTTATGTTCTTTTAATATCATATTAGTTTCTAATAAGGGCTTATTATTGTATTTTTTATGTTTTGTCAGTAAAAACAGTCATGGGGGGTTGGCAACCCTGCTTTAAAGTGACAATAAACACTATTTTAAAAGGAAACAATGTTATGTAAGTATGTATTCTTAAAGTGGAACATTAGTCAGAAAGTTAAGTCCTGCTAGATCACTTTAAGCTGGCCCCTTTTGCAGGTATAGCTATGTAAAACAATCAAAATAAGTGTCTATACTGTTTAAAATCCAGTAATACATTGTCTCACCCTGCTCTGCACATGATCAGTTGCTCTTTGTTTTTAGGCACTGTGCCGAATTTATAGAGGCCAATCTACTGACAGCCTTCAACAAAATGGCAGCCTCATCAGGAACAACGCTGGAGGCAATTTACAGCACACACTAATTTTGGTAGAATAATAATAATTATTATTATACAGGATTTACAGTGGGGCAAAAAAGTGTTTAGTCAGCCACCAATTGTGCAAGTTCTCCCATTTAAAAAGATGAGAGAGGCCTGCAATTGGCATCACAGGTAGACCTCAACTATGAGAGACAAAATGAGAAAAAAAATCCAGACAATCACGTTGGCTGATTTGGAAAGAATTTATTTGCAAATTATGGTGGAAAATAAGTATTTGGTCACCTACAAACAAGCAAGATTTCTGGCTCTCACAGACCTGTACCTTCTTCTTTAAGAGGCTCCTCTGTCCTGCACTCATTACCTGTATCAATGGCACCTGTTTGAACTTGTTATCAGTATAAAAGACACCTGTCCACAACCTCAAACAGTCACACTCCAATCTCCACTATGGTGAAGACCAAAGAGCTGTCGAAGGACACCAGAAACAAAATTGTATACCTGCACCAGGCTGGGAAGACTGAATCTGCAATAGACAAGCAGCTTGGTGTGAACAAATCAACTGTGGGAGCAATAATTAGAAAATGGAAGACATACAAGACCACTGATAATCTCCCTCGATCCACGCAAGATCTCACCCCGTGGGGTTAAAATGATCACAAGAACGGTGAGCAAAAATCCCAGGACCACATGGGGGGACCTAGTGAATGAGGAAAGAAAAAACAGAGGGCGCACAGGCCTAGTGCATTACCATAAAAAATGTTTAATAAAAAATAAAGTATGTGTTGTACTCACAAACGACAATATAGTCAAGGCACATCATAAAGAACAGCTGGGTCAACACCACGCTGAGTAATAGTCCGCAATAGGGAGTATAGACATCCAAAAGGCTGACGCGTTTTGAGGACTTGCCTCTTCCTCAGACCTAGTGAATGACCTGCAGAGAGCTGGGACCAACGTAACAAAGGCTACCATCAGTAACACACTATGCTGCCAGGGACTCAGATCCTGCAGTGCCAGACATGTCCCCCTGCTTAAGCCAGTACATATCTGGGCCCATCTGAAGTTTGCTAGAGAGCATTTGGATGATCCAGAAGAGGAGTGGGAGAATGTCATATGGTCAGATGAAACCAAAATAGAACTGTTTGGTAGAAACACAACTCGTCGTGTTTGGAGGAGAGAGAATGCTGAGTTGCATCCAAAGAACACCATACCTACTGTGAAGCATGGGGGTGGCAACATCATGCTTTGGGGCTGTTTCTCCGCAAAGGGACCAGGACAACTGATCCATGTACAGGACAGAATGAATGGGGCCATGTATCATGAGATTTTGAGTGCAAACCTCCTTCCATCAGCAAGGGCATTGAAGATGAAATGTGGCTGGGTCTTCCAACATGACAATGATCCCAAACATACAGTCCGGGCAACAAAGGAGTGGCTTCGTAAGAAGCATTTCAAGGTCCTGGAGTGGCCTAGCCAGTCTCCAGATCTCAACCCCATAGAAAACCTTTGGAGGGAGTTGAAAGTCCGTGTTGCCCAGCGACAGCCCCAAAACATCACTGCTCTAGAAGAGATCTGCATGGAGGAATGGGCCAACATACCAGCAACAGTGTGTGCCAACCTTGTGAAGACGTACAGGAAACGTTTGACCTTTGTCATTGCCAACAAAGGATATATAACAAAGTATTGAGATGAACTTTTGATATTGACCAAATACTTATTTACCACCATAATTTGCAAATAAATTCTTTCCAAATCAGCCAATGTGATTGTCTGGATTTTTTTTCTCATTTTGTCTCTCATAGTTGAGGTCTACCTATGATGCCAATTACAGGCCTCTCTCATCTTTTTAAGTGGGTGAACTTGCACAATTGGTGGCTGACTAAATACTTTTTTGCCCCTCTGTATATAGCGCCAACAGTTCGCTCAGCGCTGTACATTACAATGGGAGACAATACATGAGACAGTACAATAACAATACAATGCGATGCACGAGGGCTTCGAGGGCCCTGCTCCTTGGAGCTTATAATCTAGGAGGGAGGGGATAGTGGTACGGGAGGAAAAGCTGTGGGGGATGGAGTGGTAGGAAGAGTGGAGGAGATCGGCAATTAGCAGAGGGCTAGGCTTCCCTGATAAGATGGGTTTTCAGGGTGCACCTAAAGGAGAGGAGAATAGGTGATAGTCTGATGGATTGGGGTAGGGAGTTCCAGAGGATGGGTGATGCCCTGGAGAAGTCCTGGAGGCGGGAGACCAGTGAACTAGAGAGAAGGAGGTCTTTTGAGGAGCAGAGAGTGCGTTTTGGGTGGTATTTGGATATTAGGTCAGTGATGTAGTTTGGGGCAGAGTTATGGACAGCTTTGTACATCAGTGTTAGCATTTTGAATTTGATCCGTTGGGCAATCGGAAGCCAGTGGAGGGATTGGCAGAGTGGGGTGGCGGAAACGGAGCGGTTGGTAAGGTGGATGAGTCTGGTCGCCGTGTTCAGGATCAACTGAAGCGGGGATAGCCTGTGGTGAGGCAGGCCAGTGAGGAGGGAGTTGCAGTAATCGAGTTGTGATATGATGAGGGAGTGGATGAGTTGCTTAGTAGTTTCTGGGGTTAGGAATGGGCGTATTTTGGAGATGTTGCGGAGGTGGAGTCTGCATGAATTTGTTAGCGATTGGACTTGGGGCTGGAAGGATAGATTGGAGTCAAGAATGACACCAAGTACTCTGGCTTGCGAGGTGGGCCTGATGGTGGCATTAAGCTCGGTTTTGGAGAAGTTCAGTTTGAGGAATGGAGCGACATCCAATCTGATATGTCGTTCAGTAGGCTAGTGATTCGGGCGGAGACTGAAGGGGTGAAGCGAGGGGTCGAGAGATAGATTTGCGTGTCGTCGGCATAGAGGTGGTAGTTGAAGCCATGAGAGTGTATCAGTTGGCCAAGGGAGGAGGTGTAGATGGAGAAGAGAAGGGGCCTGAGGACAGAGCCTTGAGGGACCCCAACAGAGAGGGTAAGTGAGGGGGAGGTGGTAGCGTTATAGGTAATGCTGAAGGAGTGTTGTGATAGGTAGGACGAGAGCCGGGAGAGAGCGGAGTCTCTGAGGCCAAGGGAGTGTAGTTTTTTGAGGAGGAGGGGGTGGTCGACTGTGTCGAAAGCCACGGAGAGGTCGAGGAGTAGGAGCACTGAATAGTGGCCATTAGCTTTGGCGGTTAGCAGGTCATTGGTGAGTTTGAGTAAGGCAGTTTCTGTGGAGTGTAGGGGACAGAAGCTGGACTGTAGGGGTCGAGGAGGTTATTGTCGTTGGTGTGGGAGCTTAGGTGATTATTGACTAAGCTCTCAAGGAGTTGGATGTAAATGGCAGCAGGGAGATGGGTCTAAGGTTGTTCGGGTCGGGGCTTTTTAAGTATGGTAGTGATGTGTGCGTGCTTCTGAGGGGAGGGAAATGCACCAGAAGAGAGGGAGAGATTAAAGATGTGGGTGAGGAAGCGTAGGATGGAGGAGGAGGGAGATCGTAGGAGTTGTGAGGGGACAGGGTCGAGGGGGCAGGTGGTGAGGCGGGCTTCAGAGAAGACCTTAGTGACCTCCACAGTGGTAGTAAGGTCGAAGGAGTGGAGTGTTGAGGGGGCTTCAGTGTGAGGGATGTTAGGTGGGGTGGAGGTCTGGACAGTGGTGAGGCCAAGGGAGAGGGGTGTTGAGGGGGTTACCGTGTGACAGGTGATAGGTGAGGTGGAAGTCTGAGCAGCGGCGATGTCCCTACGAATTGTGTCAATCTTGTTTTTGAAGTGATTGGCAAACTCGTGGGCGGTGAGTGAGGTACTGGGTGGAGGTGGGGGCGGAGAGAGTAGAGAGTTGAAAGTAGAGAAGAGCCAGCAAGGATTGGAGGAGTGGGTATTGATGAGGGTCAGAAAGTAGGCTTGTTTGGCAGCGTGGAGGGAGGAGGTGTAGGTGTGGAAGGCAGATTTGTAACGGGTGAACGATAATTGGGATCTGGTTTTGCGCCATAGTCGCTCCAGCGCACAACTGCGTCATTTGTGAGTTTTGGTGTGATCAGTCTGCCAGGGCTGAAGTGGTCGGGGTCTGAAGCTTCGTGTGGTTAAAGGCGCTAGCGAGTCTAGAGCGGTTGACAGCGAGTTGTTATAGGCAGTCAGGGCAAGACAGGGGAAGGATGCTGTCGTAAAGTTGATCAGCTGCAGAGTGGAAGGGGGCAGGGTTCAGGTTGCGGAGGTTTTGGCTGGTAATAGTTTGACTTTTGGAGGGGTGGGTGTTTGAGGACGAGGAGACAAAGAAGGTAATAAGGTTGTGTTCAGAGAGAGGGAAGGGGGTGTTTGTGAGGTTGTGGGGAGCGCAGAGATGGGAGAAGACAAGGTCCTGGATGTTCCAGTCGGAGTGGGTGGTGGATTGTATGCACTGTGCGAGTGCAAAGGAGGAGGTTAAGTGGAGGAGTTGGGATGTGGCCGGGTTATTGATGTTGACTGGGATGTTGAAGTCTCCAAGGATGATGGTGGGTAGCTCGGAAGAGAGAAAGAAGGGTAGCCAGGCAGAGAAGTCATCAAGGAAGCGGGATACGGATCCAGGAGGCCGGTAGATTACAGAAATCCTCAGGGTGGTTGGAGAGAATAGTCAGATACAGTGGGCCTCAAAGGAAGAGAAGGATAGAGAGGGGGGGTTTGGGAGGACTCGGAAGGTGCTCAGCGGTGACAGGAGCAAACCAACCCCACCACCTTTTCGACTTATTGTGGAATGTATGATCCTTGCTAAAGAACATTATATTTATCAAGTTGTTTTGGTTAAAGTTCACACATGATCTGAGTCCTGAGTACCAGGATCTGCATTTCACTGTGTCTGTAGCGCCCCCTTGTGTCTTTACAGGCAAAATGATGTCCAGGTACGTTGCTTGGCCTGTACATGCCCCTGACTGCAGTAAAAGTACTGTGAGTGGTCAGCAAGTGGTTAAATTTGAAATTGGCATCACTGAGGCCTGAACATCCTGCTTACAGAACTCAACAATTGTGTGAACAGATGATTAGGTTGCAGCCAGAGACGGACTGACCATTCGAGCACTCGGGCACTGCCCGAGGGCCCAGGGTCAGTAGGGGGCCCCATGAAATGCCCCTGGTATTTTTTATATGCTTTTTTTGGGTGTGCTTTGAGTGTGGGCAAGGACACAGGGGCACCATGATCCCCTATTCCCCAGGGGCCCCATGAGTTGTCAGTTCGCCCCTGGTTGCAGCCCTGCGTACCTGAGATACAGATGCCTGATGTTAAAAAGCACATGAAGAACTAATAAATTTGGTGCAGTGCACCTTACCAGGGAAGGGAAGAACCATATCCTTGGGACCATAGGCTTTAATGACTACTTGTCTAATCTACCAAGCTTTGGATACAAGAGAAGCAGGGACATCCCTATGAGAACATTCAGGAAGGACATAAAGGGACTCCAATTGCCGAAATGAGGCTGTAGCCAAGAGGATGACTTTCACATCGCAAACCATGCTGAAACAGTGGAGAAATATTGCTTGGGATATTTTGAAACAGGGCATAAGGAAGAAAGCACACTGTCTTCTTTACACTGAAAGTAGGAAACCACCATGGAGAGAAAGAAGGCTCTAGGCCTCAGAACAGCCTTATTCTTATAAGTGAGATCACACAAGGGATTATCCTGAATGGGTTCGAAAAGCAGCCTCTCAAGGGCCGGAAGAAGCAGGCTAAAAGCTAAGAAAATAGTCTATGCAGTCAAGGGACCCCAGCAGACATTAACAATCTGTGCAATTCTCTAAAATGATCATTAATTTTATTGTGTTACCTGTAGGCCATTTGGATCAGCTTAGAAGCCTGCCTAATAAACTGGTTAGCAACCTCCACATCCTGACTTGTTGCTACAACATGGAAACCGTTGATGCTCACATTGCAGAACTGTAAACCAATGGTTTTCGCATCCTAGCAATGAGACCAGACATGGGGGTTGCTAATCCGTTGCATCTGTCATGTCATGCGTGGGCCCCACAGACTGGTGATTTTGAAGCAAAGGCCTGTTTTTGTTAACTTTTATTTTATTATGCAGACAGCTAAACAGTCTACGTGTACTCTGCCATGAAATGTATCCATTCCTAGATACTAAACAGTGCTTAAGGCCCATTTACACTTCTAGGCATACACTGGTGTGTGTTGTAACAATGTAACAATGTTCTTACTCTTTTTTTTTTACCTTTTAAACCTGGCAGTGCATGGAAGCCCATAGACAAGCTGAGACAGTTGCTTTCTGTGTGTCCTTGCGGACATGTGTGTTTTTCAAGGGCAAAAAAATGCATGTCTCCACACATGTGTGAATAACCCCTAAGTGAAAAGGCATAGGATATCCCAGATTATGGCAAATAAGGGCCCAAAAGCCAACCACTAATAAACTGTGACATACAGCATTTTTTAATGGAGATATTTTCATTTCACTTCCCTCACGAATCCGTAATACAGCTTCTGTGCAATAAATCAGTGGTTCTAGATGCACGTCAAGCCAATGGGGCATAGTGGAATAAGTTACATGGCTCAGCACACTACCTCATAGTGTATGTAAACTGTAACAATGAACTTCTACTTATTTTTTTATCTGTTAAATATATAATGGAAATTATTTGGTTATATCTGTTTGGTGCTAAAAAAATACCCATTGATCCTGCTAGAAATCTTTCGTGCTGATAACGTATTGTGTGCCGGATGAGAGTGCATGTCCCTACGCACCATCTGGCCAATTGATGAATCTGAAATATAACCTTTATTCAGATATATATAAAATGTATGCTCAACTGTAATTAATGCCTATTGGAGTGGAATCGCCATCTTGCCACCATGTGAAGCTAAGCACAACTTCCAGCCACTATGTGACTTATTTTAATTCTTTATACTCCTGAAGCTCTCTTTTTTGGAGCGAAACAAGTAGAGTTTATGTTTTTCTTTGGGTCTATCTTTGGGAGCACTTTTTGAATGGACATTGTATTTACTCCTCTCCCCCTCTTTTTTGGAGAGGTCTGTACTGCATTTTACAGTACATTATTTGCATTCCTCAAGACAGTGAGGTATTTTTGACTGGATATGGTGATGTATGGGGCTTGTCCATGAGAGGCTGACATTTAGGCCCGTGGATGAGTGTACCCATATTACATATCTGTAGCAAGACAGATTATACTATCTAATTAGTTTTGTCCATGGGGTAACTCCATTTCCTTAATAGAGGTTATATATTCAAGCTGATAGGCTTATGATAAAACCACAGTGTCTCTTTTTATGCCGTCACTTCATCTAAACTGGTGTGGTATTTGATCTGGTCTGGTGTTATTAACAATTTGGATGTAAGGTAAATAATTGCAATGGTATCCAGTCATATTGTTGTACGCAGTACATTCCAATCCAATGGGCAGTAATTACAGATGAGCATACATTTTATATATATCTGAACAAAGGTTATATTTTAATCAATTGGCCAGATGGTGCATAGCGACACGCACCCTCGTGATGATTTACAATTAGGGCTTAGTTCAATAGTTGATAATGCATTGTGCTCCCTGCCTTATCGGTTGTTTCCAGCTCTCTATGACCTACAAAACATATCCCCTCCATGTTACAGAAAAGAGGAGGTGGGAGAGACATTCATTTTCCTGTCCTGGGGGATAACACTGCTCCTCCATAGATAAAGCACAGTGAGTAAATGTTGTCACCCTAGCACAGAAATTATTATTATTATTATACAGTATTTATAAAGCGCCAACAGTTCGCTCAGTGCTGTACAATACAATGGGAGACAATATATGCGGCAGTACAATAACAATACAATGCGATACACGAGGGGTTCGAGGGCCCTGCTCCTTGGAGCTTACAATCTAGGAGAAATGGGTTGATTTACTTAAACTGGACAGTGCAAAATCAGGTGCAGCTATACATGGTAGCCAAATAGACTTCTAACTTCAGCTTGTTCAATTAAGCTTTGACAAAAAATGTAAGCTGGTTCTTCGCAGAGCTGCACCAGATTTGGCACTGTCCAGTTTTAGTAAATCAGCCCCATAGTGTTGCAGATGTGCCCTTAAAAGCTGTATCATTTGTTCTCACATTGCCATTAAAGCATTGTGAAAAGGGCCCATGAGCTCAATGCCTGAAAAGATAGCTGTGACGATTGTGCGCTATAGAGACATGGACACTGTATGTGACAGCCATCTTGTTAGGTTTCAGCCATGTTCTCCTGTCCTCCCTCCCCCCTTTTGAATGGAATGTATAGCTGTAAGTTGAACAGAGGTCAAAAGGGCCTCTTATCCTAAATAAAACACAGCTAGATAAAAGCTCCATGGCTGTAAACCGCTAGTTAGTCTGGTTCCAGGGGACTTCTTTGAAAACCACTTTCCTCTGCCCAATCGTAAAACAATAATTCAGTCACGACCTGTTAGGCCATTAGGGCTAGAGCGTTCCATAAAACGTACATTCCACACGAGACATTTTTCATACAATTCATAAAGTTCAGCAGGAACTGGGTACATTAATATGAGGTATATATTCGGAGAGATCATTTTAATATGAGTCACACAAGATCTTACATGACTATATTGATGCCTACAAGAGAAAAGAAAGCAGTCTCTTTTATCCTAGGTGACAAGGGTACGCTATGTTTGGTATCTTTGCATTTGGAATATAATTCTGAATATTAATCTGCCAGTTGCTAGGATGCTACCTGTACCTATTGAAGGTTATTGACCTTAGTATCAAATTGTAAGGGATTTGGTCATAACCTTGGTTACCGCCTAACACCCATCCCCAAACTGGATGATTGGTTACTTGTTCTCAGGAGACACCCCTTTGATATGATAGAAAAACACTGACAGGCTGGAGAAAAGACAGCTCTCGTTTAACATCAATCAGGAAACATCGGACTTGAGAGCCAAAGCAATCTTTTTGTTCAGACAATTGGACTCTGCTAAAACAAGGATATTGCAAGTATTCTGCCTTCTGAACTCCTTTCTTTTATTTCTCTGTTGTTTTAGTGTTCTATTTATATTTTTATAAATATTTTTTCTGTAAATATTTTAATTGCACCATTTTGACCATTTTAGTAATAAAAATTTATGAAAAGTGTTGAAACTGTCTCTAACGCTTTTAATGCAAACTAAAGAATCCCTGTCTCTTGAAGAGTGCTACTGTATGTAATAATCCTCTGAATATATCTGTCTGTGGTGACAGTGTGTATTACAGACGCTTATGCTAATATCATTTCCTGCTAAGATTTGTGAGTTTCCTCCTTCTCTGTAAAAAGGTGGTGGTGGCAGTGTGAAGGGATAATTGCGTAATTAACCTGACCCAGTAACAATCGCTCTCCGGCTGCTGGCACATAGATTGTAGTCCCGCAAGCTGGAAAATCTTTGTGCAGGGCACAGCTGAGAGTGGCATTGTTACACCAGTGACAGCGCAGTGCGAGATCATCTGGTCCTTCAGTCACGACGTGGTGAAAAGGGCAGGGGTCGGACGCCGCGTTCCAGCACAATAGCATGTACAGTAAATATTCCCATCAAATTGTTTCAAATGCTTTGGCTATATCTAAGCTCAGCAACATTAGGTCCGTGTGTGGATTTAGCATGAACTGTGATATTGATTATTCCCCTAGCATTATCCTTCAGTTGTTGTTCTGGGATAAATCCACATTCAGGGCAAATTAGGTGGGGGATCAATTACATTAAACATGAGACAAGCATTTTAGAAAATATATTGTAGTAAGGGTTAAGAAGAAAACCAGGTGAAGGTTTTTCGGGACCATGGGGTCTTTCCTCTGTTTGAGAACCATAATGATACAGTATGTAGCTGAAGAAATCCCTCCAGGCACACTGTGTTGTGACAAGTAGAAGTATAAAAAGATAACAAACATAGTTCAAGAAAAGAAACACATTTCTTGTACTATAAAGCGGAAAAACATGACTGCTTATGAGACTTTATAGCCTTTTCGGATTTCTCAGATGATATAGAAGTATTAAAAATTGGTCTTTAGGATGCCATAAGTTTTACATTTCTTATTCATTGATGACAAAATTCAAACTCTTTTCTACATGAGCATTTTAGGAAGGTCAATAGCAAGAAAAATCAGATGAATCAGAGAACACGGGTTTTATGAAAGATGGTTTCCCGTGAAGCAAAGCAAGAGCAAATGACAGGTTAGCATGCAGGTATTTATCTTCCAAAATGCACTGGAAGACAGTTAGCTGCCTAAGATGCATGATTGGGAAGAGCTGAGAAGCTGAGTTTCTTAGATTTGTAATGACAATCTAACATTTTTCTGTATGTAGTCCAATCTGATGTTTTGTGGCCAGCCAAGGAGTTGTGAATGTGTACTTTAGACTTCAGGTCCACTTTCATTTTCAGCACATGGTGTTAGTATTATCTAAAGAAAAGCAATTATGTATAATCCGCACAATGTTTCTCTTGCTGTATGTGTGTGGGCTGGAGCATGATATTGTTACCGCAAACTACACCCAATATGAGTCAGCCCACATCAAACATCTGCAGACCAAATATATCCCATTGAGGGCCTGGGGGCTGGCGCCTGGCCCAATTTACCCATGAGCTATTATTTATCAGGTCTGCCTCCTGACAGAACCAAATGTATGCTTGTTGTATTGCTCGCTGGCAAATTTCAGATGTGACTGAATGGAAGCTTAAGTATAGAAATGACAGTTGTAAAAATGACTCCTGTTCATGTAATATGTCAGCTCTGTTTCCCATCAAAGGATAGAACGAATCAGAGTTCTGTTGAGTCAGCAATACGTTAAGGTCAGGCATTCCCATGGAATAGTGACAAATGCAAGACAAAAATGGAAACCCTAACAAAGTCTGCCCCTTCAACCTCAAACACGAGAACATCAAGTGTTCAACTAGAGCATGGGTGTTAAACTGGCGATCCTCCAGCTGTTACCAAACTACAAGTCCCATGAGGCATTGCAAGATTGACAGTTACAAGCATGACTCCTAAAGGCAGAGGCATGATGGGACTTGTAGTTTTGCAACAGCTGGAGGGCCGCCAGTTTGACATCCCTGAACTACAGGCTGTGCATCAAACACTAATGCTGACCCCTCCTGCTGCAATGCTAGTTGCCTGGCTGCCATACTGACTCTCCTGGTTCAGTACTTTCTTATCAGGAGCAAGTATGCAGGGTGAGAAGTCCTTATCTCCACACTTATTCCTGGGCAGTGATTCAAAGAGTTCATAAAAGTGGAACTTTGGTTAACCACTTGCCTTCCAGAGGATTCACCCCCCCCCCCCCCCTTCCTGACCAGGCCATTTTTTGCTATACGGCACTGCTTTACTTTAACTGACAATTGCGCGGTCATGCAACACTGCACCCAAATGAAATTTATGTCCATTTTTTCCATAAATAGAGCTTTCCTTCGGTGGTATTTGATCGCCTCTGTGTTTTTTATTTTTTGCGCTATAAACAAAAAACCACCTACAATTTTGAAAAAAATCAAAAAACAATATTTTTGCCTTTTTGCTATAAAACATATACAGTGAAAAAATTTTAAAAAATCTAATTTTGTCAAAATGTATTCTGCTACATGTCTTTGCTAAAAAAAAAAATCCCAATAAATGTAAATTAATTGCTTTACGTGAAAGTTATAGCGTCTGCTAATGGCGGCATATATACTGTTTTTGTTTTTTTATACTAGTAATGGCGGCGATCAGCAACTTATAGCGGGACTGTGGCGGGCATTCTGACACTGGGGGGGAACTAGCTGCCACTGACATTCCCAGTGACACTAATACAGTGATCCGTGCTAATAAAAAGCAATGACACTGTACTAATAACATTGGGCAGGAATGGGTTAACAGCTGGGGTAATCAAAGGGTTAACCATGTGCTGTTTTACTGTGTGTGCTGTGTGTTTTACTAGGAAGACATGCTGCTTTGTATTGCGCTGCTATGCGGAGCAATACAAAGCAGCATGTCGGTGCTGGCAGGGGAGAGATCTGTGTTGTTTACACATAGACCTCCCCCTTTCACTGTTCCTTGGCGATTGCCGGGTGCTGGCGGGGAATCTCTGGCCGGGACCTGGTGATCAACATCTATAGCCGCCAACGACGGCACACGTAGGGCAGAGTGCGCCCCCTAGCAGGATATGCAAAATCACTAATGTATACGTGATTTTGCGTAGCCCTGCTGCCCTGTAGCAGTAGTTCTGCTATAGGGTGGCGGAGAACCAGATAAAAAAAAAAAAAGTATACAGGCAGGATTTTTAATGCAGAACATACTATGTCTTTTTTGCCCTAATGTTTCTTTCCTGCCTGTCCACTGTACACTGAGCTGTGCAGTGTAAAATTTTAAGTATTTGCTGAGATGAACAAACTCCCATGCATGCATAGGAATGACATCATCTCGGCTTAGCCAAACAAAATGGCCGAAGACTGGAAGCTAGAAGACCGGCCATAAATGTCAGTGGCCGGTGAGGGAGCTCTGGGACACTGCAGCGCTGGAGGGGAGTATAGTTATGCTTTAAAGCGGAGTTTCACCCGCTCCCCATTAAGGATTGGCACATGTGTGTGTGGGGGGTACCCGAACTTGAGAGGTACCCGCTCCCACTTCTGCTGCGATCGCCTAGGCAATCGGAAACGGAAGTTGTCCTCCTACCCTCCCTCCCCGAAGTCTTGTGGGACACGTGACAGGTCCCAGAAGACAATGGGGCCATTCAGGAAGCGCAGAGCTACTCGCGAATGCGCAGTGGGTACCCGGCTGTGAAGCTGCAAGCTGTCACAGCCGGGTGCCCACACTGAAGATGCCGGCGCCTAGAATACAGGACGGCCAGTGAAATGGGCTGCTACTGGAGCAACGTGGGATCGTGGGACAGGTGAGTGGCTGTTTTTTAAAAGTCAGCAACTACAGTTTTTGAAGCTACTGACTTTTATTTTTTTACAGAGTGAGTGGAACTCCGCTTTAAGTCAAAGGATCAGCATAACAGCTATGCAATTTGTATCTTATTTAAGAGTTTAGCAATGACAGCCTCCATATAGCTTTCATGACAAATGTCCTTTAAAATCCCCCTGAATGAGATTTATGTTTTAAAAACCTAACATGCACAAGGACATTTAACCATTAGTCCATTTGGAAAGGATGGTATGCGTGCATTTCCATCATTATCTGAACTCTTCCTAATTCTATATTTTTAAGGCTGATAATCAGAATTGATTGACTCATGATCAACTATCATCCAAACAGGCCTTTCCGAAAATTATCAATTTACCCTGAAATAATGAATACTAATTGGATAAGCTTGTTTATTAGAGGAAAGGTATTCCACCAAAAAAAGCAAATAGGTTCCCACGGATAGAGAAGTTGATGTGTCACAGATGTTTTCTCAGTGTGGTATTTGCAAGAGCTGACGTGGCTTGGATTGCAAGTCAGCAGGATGACTCATTTTCTAAACATAAGATTGCTCATCAAGGTCTGAACATTAGTTACCTACGGAACTGATATGTATAAATATATACAGTATATATTCGTACACACACTATAAACAGACTCGGACCAGACACAAACCAGCACATCATTAGGATTAATGTCACAAAGGATAAACAGACCATCAGTATTTCCAACCCCCCCCCCTTTATATAAAAAACAATATATACATAGTTAGCAGTTAGACAAATTGGCTAAGAAATTATAGTAACTTTCAGGTATTTTAAAATGAGTAGAGCTTCACAATTGGGCATGGAGATCTACTCTTCCTTCTTGAAACACATGCGGGTATTTTTATACAGTCTATATAGCAATGGAAAAAGTGCTGCAACCCCAATAGCCCACTGCAATCATCAGAATGGGATTGTCAGGGATCCCCGCGGCGCTGGTCCCGGTGCAGGCACAGTGCGCCGCCCTGTGCAGGGACGCGGGCACTAGGTCCTGGCCGGCCACGGCATTCGGGTTTGCGCAGGCGCAGTAGAAGCCACGGGCGCGCGCTTGGCACCAATGACAGCGCAGGGCGCGATATTTAAACGGCCCTGAGCTGTCATTCAGTGCCTTCTGGTCTCTCCTGTATCCCTGAACCTGCGAACCTGTGCCCTGTAAGTTACTGACCCGGATTGTACCTGACCTTGCTGTATTCTCCTACTCTGACCCTTGGCTTGCCTGACCTCTCTCCTGGATGCCCCTTATTAGATCTGACCTTTTGTTGCTGACCTGGCGTGTGACCCGACTAATCTCTGCCCGCTGCTTTGTACCGCACTGTCCCCACCGTTACCGATCCGGCTTGTCTGACCTCGCATCTGCTCAGCCATCCATCCCAACGGGGTCACCCGACCTCCTCATATCAGGCTCTTCCCCGTGGGAGCCCCTGGCGACTACCCCTACCACTGACAGGTATACTCAGTAGCCACGACCTGGTCTCAGGGTACTCCAAGTCCATCCCCACCATCAGGGGCCCTGGTGAACAAGTACTCTAGGGCTTAGATTCCGTGCTCTGGGGACGCCTGATCAGTGGAGTGCTAGTGGTACCGCCAGGCGGTCCCTTACAGGGATAGAGAGGAGCATGCCTGGATAATCGCAGTACTATAGCATTGTGGCATCCAATGTAGAAATGAAAATCCAGCACCACAGCTTCTCAAAAAATATAAAAATACTAACTTATCATCCATCACATAAAAGAGGAATCAATGCCAGTACATATTGACACATTTCAGCCTCCTAAGGAGGATGCTGTTATTCGATTATGTCTAAGACCTCTGTAAGAGACTGAAACGCGTCAATATGTACCAGCATTGATTCCTCTTTTATGTGATGAATGAAATAAAATTTGTAATTTATGTTTTTTGAGAAGCTGTGGTGCCGGATTTTCATTCCTATATTTATACAGCCTAGTCTCCAACTGGCATGTGTATTGTTTAGGCCTGCACAGAACTTGCTAATAGTGAAACTATACTTCAAAATGAATTCATCGGCATCCACTACTTAACCGCTTCCCGCCCGCCATGTACTGCGGCAGAACAGCAGCTACAGGCAAAGCGACGTACCCGTACGTCGCTCTGGCTGTACGAACATAAGGGGGTGCCATGCGCCCGAGTGGGAACGCAGCGCTCCCCCCTCACGACTGTTGTGTCCAGCAGACACAGCGGTATGAAAATCCCAGTGATCATGTGATTGCTATGCGATCACATGATCACTATGTAAGCAAAGCGGTTATGAATCAGTGTCATTCATAACAGCTCTGCTTCTCTTCCTAGTGAATTGTGATTGGCCCACAGCTGTCACATGATACATAGGGCCAATCTCAGCACAGTACCATGTGACCAGCTCCAGCCAATCACAGATCATTATCCTGAGCTGTCAAAACTTAACTTATTCATGACAGTTCATGAATGAGTTTAGTCCTGGCAGCATGCCTTGCATTGCAGGAGAAATGATCTTTGTTTCTCCTGCAAAGTGTAAAAAAAAAAAAAAAAATCCCTGATCACCCACACACACAGTAATGCAATGTTACTATGGTAACATTGTACTATTCTGATAAAAGTATTTAAAAAAAAGTTTAAAAAAAAAAACCATTGAGAATTGTTTTTTTTTTTTTTAACTACTTGCCAACCGCTTACCTGCATTTTCCGGGCGAGCAGCAGCTCTTGACAACGTAATCTTGTGTCGCTGCCTATTTTGGGGTGTGAACACACCCGCATCCCTCACTGCCCCCCCCCCACCCTTCCGTCCAGGGAGAGAAGTGAGAACACCGCACCAAATAAAAGCACCACTACATTTTACACACATATTAGATTAGCACATTTAACCCTTTGATCTCCCCGTCACCCAGCCAGTGCCATTAGTACAGTGTCAGTATATAGAATTTTTCACTGATCACTGTATTCCTGCCACTAGTGACATCAAAGAGCGTCAGGGTCAGCTAGCGTTAGATTGAATGCACACTATCGCATCATTCTGGTACCGCTTTCATGTAAAAGCAATCCTAGTGGCCAATTAGCTGCTGAATTGTTTTTACGAGCAGCTGGAAGGGACATCCCCCCCTGCTGCTTTCCACAGTTTACTTGGGCTCTCCTGTCCCACAGAGGAATCCGAGAATGCAGCCGGCAGTTCTGCTGGCTGACCATAGAGCTGATCAGAGACCAGAATGGCTCCAATCATCTCTATAGTCTAAGAGACAGGAAGCTACGAGCATTTTATCACTTCAGTTTCACAGGATATAAACAGCGACATTTGTAAATTGGGAAAGCATCTGATCACACCGATCTTGGTGAGATTAGATAATGTAAGGGCAGAGGAGATATCTAGAGTCTGATAGACCCCAGATTTCTCAAAAAAGAATATATGACAATGCCCATTGACGTTATAGGGGATATTTGCATTCCTTGTGATAGCATTAAAAGTGATAAAAAAAAAAAATGAAAGGGACAGTGTAAAAATAATTAAAAAAAAAAAAAGCACCCTTGCCTCCCTGTGGGCGCAAGTGTTGACCCCGTGCCAGTATGTATACAGCAGTTGCACCATGCATGTGAGGTATCGCTGCGAATCTATATACCATAGTTTGTAGACACTATAACTTTCACACAAACCAATTAATATACATGTATTGAGATTTTTTTTACCAAAGACATGTAGCAGAATACATTTTAGCCTAAATTTTTGTTTATAGCGCAAAAATTAAAAACCGCAGAGGTGATAAAATACCACCAAAACAAAGCTCTGTTTATGTGAAAAAAGGACATAAATTTTGTTTGGGTACAGCATTGCACAACCGCGCAATTACCAGTTGAAATAGTGCAGTGCCGAACAGCAAAAAAAAATGGCCTGGTCATGAAGCGGGGTAAACCCTCTGGAGGGCCAGTGGTTAAAGGATAAGTTCACCTTTCATAACATGTTACATCCATATTCAGGGTTTAACATATTATGAAAGGACCGTCCCCCGCTTTGACATCTAGCAGGAGGTCTTCTCCCATCGCTGTCAAAATTAAAAATGTGAATGAGAAAACAAGTCTTAGCGGCTGTCGGCTTGTAGTTCTCAATGAACTACAACAGCACTGTGGTAGTTCACTGAAACTTCCTGTCAGAGTGTATCGGATTGCTTGTACAGGATGTACAGGCAAGCAGATATACTGACAGGTCTGAGAGAGACCTGCATGGCACCAGCAATCTGCTGATTGCTGGCGCAATGCTTTACAGGCTCCTGCAACAAAAAATAATAAATGCACATTTTTTTTTTTTTACCTGCAAAAATATTATTAAACATATTTTTTGTCTAAAGTGAACTTATTCTTTATCAGCCCTGTAATCTATTTTTCATGAAATAATTTTTTCTTTTTTTTTCTGCATTCAATCGGTTACACTATTGTTCAGAAATTCTTTATCGGCTGTCAGAATATCGAATAGCCATAGCGGGAAATTCATCTATATGCATGGTTTAGGGTGGATAGAGGAATCTGTTATATGTTTTTCAGTTAGTTTTCAGGCTGCCAAAAATATCTATGTATGGTCTGCTTTATTGATTGCAGCATGAGGCAGACAGGAGAAAATCGATTAGTTTGAAGGTGTGCAGTAACAGACGTGGGGAGATAATCACCCTACTTCACACCCAACCAGGAAACTACCAAAGCTGGAATAGAAATAGTTCTGAAACAGTATGTGATGAAACCTTATCAAATGTCAGTAGTAGTACGAACATCTACAAATTATCCACAGTGGTTAGGTCTACACCAGCAGAGATTGTTGGCATATTTAGCTGGCACACAGAAAACATTACGCAAGAATGTGTGTGCCAAAAATCTGTGCCCACAATAAAATACAAGGGTGAAGTCAGAGGTTCCAGCTATTATGAGAATATGTGTTTACAAACAGTGTTCTGCTGTACCTTATGTTCTTTCAGAACTTCTAAGGGGAGTTCAAAGGACCTGGCCTTATAGAAGTCAACAGACTCCCCCAACCAAAATTAAACAGAAGGCAAAACCACACTCAGATGCCATACAATTAGCCTGTGACTTTTAGTTAAAAATACCAAAACAACCTATAAAAAGGGAGGCAAACTATTCCATAGCAACTGTGTAAAGATGTGATTTTTGTATGGGGTAAATCTAGTTTCAACAGGTGCCCAAAATAGCTTCTCATACTCCACTGCCCTTGTGTCTAAAGCAGCCCATACACAAAGCAAATTACTTTCCTGCAACCATGAGTGGGTGGGGGGTGGAATTCCCTCATCAACACTGGCTGTGTTGATTGGAGAGTTGAGCGAATTTTGGGAGAAGACAGTGATTATTGTTAGCAGCTATACTAGCCCCTAGTGACAATCACATGTAAAATCTGGCAGCTGATTATACTCAAGTTGATCGATCAACTTGGTATGTTCAGTCTGCCCATACATGGTTCAAATCTCGGCCAGTTCAGCAGAAACTGCTGTAGCCAATCAGCTTATAACTCCAGCTTGTTCAATTAGGCTTTGACTATAAACCCTCAACACTGATTGGTTTCTATGCAGAACTGCACCAGATTTTGCACTCTCCACTTTTAGCAAATCACTCCTAGGTATGCACAAGCCCCAACTTATCCTGGTGGTAACCTACTGCTGATAAAAGAAAGAAAAAAAAAAATGTGAGTTTCTATAATTAATGTGATATGATTGGCTGTAAATGCCTTAAATTTCTTGTTCTCACCAGCTGCATTGCCCAATGTAAGAACAAAATAATTTGCCTTATGTGCTTTGGCTTCAGTTTACACTAACATGCCACTTAAAAAAAAAAGTTGGACATGTTGCATTTTTTCTTTGCAGCGATTTCTGAAACATTAACGCATTGCAAAGTGCTGCAACACATAAAAAAGAAATTAAAACAATTTGGTAAAGAAAAAAAACAGTCAGCACAGCAATGTATTTTAACAAAGCATTGCAGTACACACTAGCATGGGTGTTCTACAAACATAAAAAAATAAGTACAAATTCTGTTGTGCAGCCCTTTAGACATGTCGTGACAAACATGCACCATCTCTTGGATCCTGGATGGCATCTGATTCTACTGGGTCTGATTTACCACAAGGCAGTGGCCTGATGGGCTGTTTATTCAGATTGTTTGTATGTTTTTATCCACTTGTTATTAGACAATCCTTGGGACAATGCAACTAGGCTGGTGCGCTGTTTATTTCTTTGCAGTTGCCCTCTTTATTTACCGGATTGACCACCACTCTTCTACCCTCTTGCCATCAAGACATACACAACACAAAAAAAAAAAAAAAACTGGTTATTCCATTTAATCAGATTTTCCACAACATACAATTGTATACTACCATGCAGCAAAAAAAAAAAAAAATATTTACACAATGATTGCATTTTGCTGTTTTGTGTTTTAACAACATAACGTAATTGTTTTACTTAACAATAATTAAGGGTCGTGATGTTCAGTAGCCATGTATGTCTAAAAAAAGCACAAACATTTATACAGCAACATTGCTTTATTCAACAGCAGGGTAAGTGGGCATCATTTGTACTTCTATAAAGGAAATTCTGTTCTTCCCTTTCCACCAAATTCATGGATTTCTCGGAATTTCCTCTGCAGCTCCCGAATAGTGTGAACCATATCCACCTCCTCTGGAATATGGATGGAGCGCACATTGTGCCCACTAATAAACAAATCATCCAGCTTGGATTCCATGCCCTTACAGTCTTTGTAAGTGACCTTTTCTAGGCGTACGTTCATGGAAGCATCTACATTTATAACTAATCCTTTAGCAGAGCTTTCATCTCGCAACTCTACAGTAGTTGTAAGTCCATGCAGTCCCTGTAAAAGGTTGACTAGGCTATTTTGTAAAATGGTCCTCTCCCTTTCTGAGTAGTCTTCCATAATGATACCTGCAAAGTAATATGCAATAGACATAAGTCACTCATATGACAGTGAGAGGAGTGCATTCAATAAATAATCACATTGTGTTACTCATTAAAAATAGCATGTTATCAATGCTGTGAGGACTTATTTAAGGGTTCACACAAACAAGCACTAGATGCTACTGCACATTCAAAGAAGAAAAAAAATTGTAATGGGTAAAAGTACTAATATTTTTCAGGGCCAGGGATCTGCCCACAGTTGATGTTGGCATAATGGCCTTGGGCCTTGTACATGCATTGCAAAAAATGCAGCAGGACCTACATTTTTATGTGCTGAAGTGGGTTACAGCCCATTCACTTTAAATCAACAGATCTGAGGGTCAATGCTCTCAGTCACACAAAAATATCCAGCAAGCACTATTGAGCGATTACTCCTATGCGCAACAAAAACACTATGTATATTCTAAAAATGACGGGTTGTACATTACATTTTCATATCCTTACACCAGTGTTATGCAAGTGTAAACTTAATTTCTGGGTGAATACGGAGTTCTCCTTTAACGGACTAACTACTACAGTTCAAGTGATATAAGCCCTACAGCATCTATTTGTGGAATGCGTCCTCTCTATTATTAATTGTTCAGATTTCTGTGCATGTTAGGACTTCTACACTGCTAAAAAAATTAAAGGAACACTTTGAAAACACATCAGATCTCAATGGGGAAAAATATGCTGGATATCTATACTGATATGGACTGGGTTATGTGTTAGGAACATAAGGATGCCCCATCGTTTGATGAAAATGAAAATTATCAACCTACAAAGGACTGAATTCAAAGACACCCTGAAAATCAAAGTGAAAAAATGATGCAGCAGGCTAGTCCATTTTGCTGAAATTTCATTGCAGCAACTCAAAATGGTACTCAGTTTGTATGGCCCCCACATGCTTGTATGCATGCCTGGCAACATTGGGGCATGCTCCTAATGAGACGATGGATGGTGTCCTGGGATATTTCCTCCCAGATCTGGACCAGGGCATCACTGAGCTCCTGGACAGTCTGAGGTGTAACCTGGCGGTGTCGGATGGACCCAAACATGATATTCCAGAGGTGTTCTATTGGATTTAGGTCAGGCAAGCATGGGGGCCATTCAATGGTATCAATTCCGATGTTACAGGCAGCATAACATTCTCCACAGCTTCTCCAAACCCTTACACATCTGTCACATGTGCTCAGGGTGAACCTGCTCTCATTTGTGAAAAGCACAAGTGGCGGACCTGCCAATTATGGTGTTTAATGGCAAATGCCAATTGAGCTCTATGGTGCCAGGCAGTGAGCTTAGGGCCCACTAGAGGATGCCTGGCCCTCAGGCCACCCTCATGAAGTCTGTTTCTGATTGTTTGATCAGAGGCATTCACAACGGTGGCCTGCTGGAGGTCAATTTGTAGGGCTCTGGCAGTGCTCGTCCTGCTCCTCCTTGAACCAATCAGCAGATACCGGTCCCGCTGATGGGTTAAGGACCTTCTATGGCCCTGTCCAGCTCTCCTACAGTAATTGCCTGTCTCCTGGAATCTCCTCCATGCTCTCGAGACTGTGCTGAGAGACACAGCAAACCTTCTAGCAATGGCACGTATTGATGTGCCATTATGAAGGAGTTGGACTGCCTGTGCAACCTCTGTAGGGTCCAGGTATCGCCTCATGCTACCAGTAGTGACACCGACCCTAGCCAAATGCAAAACTAGTGAAAAACAGAAAAGATGAGTTGGGGAAAAAAAAATGTCAGTGGCCTCCAAGGAAAAATGGACATGTAACTCAAAAAACACTTAAAAGTGCAGTGTGTTTCTGGTGCGCCATCATAGACTATAATGGAAGGTGCATTTGTTGCGCGTTTTTCACAAACTGCACTGAAGGGCAAAAAAAACGGCACAAAGATGAGAACAGTTATGTAGCATTTAAAGTGGACTATTTTACATGCGCTTTTGACACTCTGAGAACGTATTTTAGCGTGGCAAAAGCACACAGATCTGAATGGGCCCCAAGTCTGTTATTCAACAGTGCAAGCTGTCTTGCAGATATAGCAGTTAGAGGGTTGGGACTATCCTTTTACCACTGACAGAGGTGCTTACAATGGTCAGTTTATTATTTATGTAAAACCGTTATCCCAAAAGAAAAAAAACGCAGTTATTTACCTGTTAACTGTATTTCCAGGAATCTTCTAGGACAGCTCACTTGAGAGATAGGGCTCCTCCCAGGAAACACCCGCTCCACCTTTTTTTCCCCTTTTATAGGCGTCCTCTCTCCCATTGCCCCCAGTATAAGAATATGACCGAAGGCCTAGGAGAAAACAAAGAAGAAAACCGGTAATAAAGACATCCCCCATAGGTTCGCAACATACCTGCACATAATTGTGTGATCAAACAGTAATCGGGGGGGAGTTACGCTGTCCTAGAAGATTCCTGGAAATACAGTTAACAGGTAAATAACTGCGTTTTCCCGAGTCATCTTCTAGGACAGCTCACTTGAGAGGAGTAGAATAGAAATACGTACATTAGGGCGGGCACCCTGCTTGTAGGACCTTCCTGCCAAATGCCTGGTCCTTGCTGCCGATCAGATCCAGCCTGTAATGCTTAGTGAAGGTGGCGAAACTGGACCACGTTGCGGCTCTGCAGATCTGTCCGGGGGAGGCCCCCCCTTTTTCCGCCCAGGAGGCCGCAGTGGCCCTCGTGGAGTGGGCTTTTAGGCCGGGCGGTGGTGACAGGCCTGCCGACTTGTAACCTTCCGAAACTGCCTCCCTGATCCATCTGGCGATGGTGCCCTTGGAGGCACCGTCCCCCTTCCTTGGCCCCTGGAATAGGACGAAAAGCCGGGACGAGTGTCTCCATGTCTTCGTGCGTTCGATGTACGTGATCAAACACCGTCGAACGTCTAACCTGCTATAGTCTTCCGTGCTGCCCGGATCGGCCTCCAGGGAAGGTATTACTATTTCCTGAGATCTATGGAAGTGTGACGCGACCTTAGGTAGGAAGGCCGCGTCCGTGCGGAGGATGATCCTATCCAAGAAGATGGTGCAGTACGGCTCGATCACTGAAAGGGCATGCAACTCGCTGACCCTGCGGGCAGAAACTAGTGCCGTGAGGAGGATGGTTTTAAGCGTCAAAAACCTGAGCGAACACTCATCCAGCGGTTCGAAGGGCCCCCGCTGAAAGCTCTTCAGGACTGTGCCCAGGTCCCATGTTGGCAGTTTTGGCAAGGACGGGGCACGGCGCCTGGAGATAGCCTTCAGGAATCTGATTACCAAGGGGTCTGCCGCCAACCTCAGCTCGAGAAAGTTCGACAGAGCCGCTACCTGTACTTTGAGGGTATTGGCGGCCAGATTCTTATCCGCACCGGCTTGAAGGAATTCAAGAACGGCATGCAAAATGGGCGTGCCCGGTGCTGCGTTCCTGACCTTCCAGGCGGAAAACTTCTTCCAGACCTTGTCGTACAAGGCGTTCGTCGACCTCTTCCGGCCCTCCAAGAGGGTGGCGACCACTCTTGCCGACAGCCCCATTTCCGCTAGCCGGTCCCGCTCAGAAGCCACGCCGCTAAGGACAGCCTTTCTGGATGAGGATGCATCACCCTCCCCTGGGTGAGTAAATCGCGTGTGGGTGGCATCATCCAAGGGTCCGCTAAACTGAGCTCCTTCAACCGGGAGAACCAAGATCTCTTGGGCCAGAATGGTGCGATCAGAACAACTGTGGTTTGAGACAACTGGATCTTCTGTATCACCTGCGGCAGTAGTCTGAATGGAGGGAAGGCATAAAGGAGGTCTCCTTCCCACTGCTGGGCTAGCGCATCTATCCCCTCGCTTTTGGGGTCCCTCTGCAGGCAGAAGTACCTTTCCCGCTTTGTGTTCTGGCCGTTGGCAAATAGATCGATAGAGGGGGAGCCCCACCTGGCGCAAATCTGATCGAACGCTGACTGGCTGAGGCACCATTCTGTCTGGCTGACCTCTCTTCGGCTCAGCTGATCCGCCAATTGGTTCAGGTCCCCTTTCAGATGTACTGCCGTGATGAACTCCAGGTTTTCCTCCGCCCAGCTCAGGAGGGATCCGGCCAACTCCATCAGCCTTGGGGACCTTGTGCCTCCCTGCCTGTTCAAATATGCCACTGCAGTGGTATTGTCGGAGAGAACCTGGACACCTCTCCCCCTTATCTTTTCCTGAAAGGTCGTAAGTGCCTTGAAAACTGCCAACAGCTCCCTGTAATTTGACGACCTGCTGGAGTCCACTGCACCCCACGTGCCCTGGGCGAGGCCGTCTTCCATATGGGCACCCCAACCAGTCATGCTTGCATCCGTGGTGATCCGCACTGGGCTGGCCAACCTCCAACTTCTTCCCCGTTCCAAAGTGAGAGTGCTTCCCCACCACTTTAGTGACTCCTTCACTTCCTGCGTGATGCGGATCCTGGAATTCAGACCTGCTCGGCTGCCGTCCCAGTGGGAAAGGGTGTGATTTTGCAGAACCCTGGAGTGAAGTTGCGCCCATTGCACCCCTGGTATTGCCGCTGTCATCCGCCCGATTATTCTCATCGCGGTCCTGACCGTGCAGGTCGACATCCTCCTGAGGGCCTTTGTGTCCTGCCGCAGGTTGAGGGCTTTTTCTGATGTGAGGTATGACCGGGCCTGTGCGGAGTCCAGGACGTACCCCAAGTACGTAATCCTCTTGGAGGGGGTTAGCTGCGACTTCTCCTTGTTGATAAGCCACCCCAAACTTTCCAGAAAAGATATCGTACGTTCGATGTGCGTTCTCAGGCCACCTTCTGTGCCCGCAAATAAAAGCAGGTCGTCCAAATAGGGGATGATGTTTATCCCTTCCAGTCTCAAAACTCTTAAAGGCTCCGCTAGAATCTTGGTGAAGATCCTCGGGGCCGACGACAGGCCGAAGGGGAGTGTGTTGAACTGAAATAGCACCGGACCCATTTCGCCTTCCAGCGCAAACCTCAGGAATCTCCTGGAGTCTTCTCTTATCGGGACATGCAGGTATGCATCTTGCAGATCTATCGAGGCCATGAACACCCCAGGTGAAAGGAGATCCTTCACCGTGTATATGGACTCCATACGGAATTTGCTGGGCCTCACGAACTCGTTCACCTTCCGCAGATTCAATATCATCCTGTAAGCACCTGACGGTTTTTTCCTTAGGAAGAAATGGGAGAAGAATCCACTTCCCCTTTCCTCTTCTCTCAACTGGCAGATAACATTCTGACTGAGCATATCTTGTAGGAGGTCCACCAACGCATCCGCCATGGCCCTGTCCTTTGGCAGGGGTGTTGCAAAGAATCTCTGAGGGGGGGCCCTTGTGAACTCTATTCTGTACCCCCTGTGGATGGCCTCCAGAATGTAGGTGTTCTGGGTTATCCTTAGCCATTGTGCGTGGAAGCGCCCCAGCCTCGCTCCCACCTGGCCTCTCCAGTCACTTCTGCTGGGTTTTGGGTCTATTCTGGCTGGGGTTGAAAAGGAAACCTCCCCTGCCTCTCGGCTCGTTCCTGCCTCTTCTCGCGCCCCAGCCTGGGCGCTGGGTTTGGAACCTAGCTTCCCTTGACGTGTATCGCCTGGATGGGCGAAACCCCTTCCGTCCGACCTGCCTGCTGGGGACCGGGAAGCTCTTTTTCCTGTCTGCCGACCTTTCCAGGACTGAATTCAGCTCCGGGCCGAAAAGGAGTTTTCCTTCAAACGGCAGGCCACAGAGTTTAGACTTGGAGGCCAGATCCCCCTGCCAAGATTTCAGCCAGATAGCCCTCCGCGCCGAGTTTATGAGCGCTGTAGATCTAGCAGAGAGTCTGATGGTCTCTGCTGATGCGTCCGCGATGAAGGCCACCGCTTTCTCCAGCACCGGAAGGGACTTCAGAATCTCCTCCCCCGGGGTGCCTTGTTCCAGATGCGAACGGAGCTGCCCCAACCACACATCCAGGGTTCTGGACACGCAGGTTGTTGCCACTGCAGGCTTAAAATTTACTGCGGATGCTTCCCATGCCCTCTTCAGGAAAGCATCTGCTTTCCGATCCATTGGGTCCTTTAGGGACCCACCGTCTTCAAAGGACAGATCCGTGTCCTTCGAGATCCTCGAGAGAGGGGCGTCTGGCTTTGGGCAAGTCTCCCAAACCGAGGCATCTTCCTCCTTAAAGGGGAAACGTCTCTTGAGGTTCTTGGGAAGGAAAGCTTTCCTCTCTGGCTCTTCCCATTCCCTCCTGATCGTGGACCACAGGGCAGGGTGTACTGGGAATGTACGGCTGCTTTTTGCCTGTAGCCCTGCGTACAGTTGGTCGTGGAGAGAGAGGTCCTGTTGTTCCTCCTCCAGATCCAGGGTCTCATAGATCACCTTTAACAGGTCCTCCGTGTCTTCCACCTGAAAAAGGAACCTGTCTGCCTTTGGGCCCTGAGCCTCAATCTCACCCTCCTCCGAGTCTGAGGTGTCCGACTGTTCGGCCTCTTCCCAGTCCCTTACCGGCGCTACCTTGTCCAGCTTCCTCTTTTTCCCCCCTTGGGTGCCAGAAGTGCCCGGTTGGGGCTCATCCTGGGCCGGCCCCGGCCTCTGTTCCCTGAAGCTTTGAAATGTCTTGGACATTTCCTGTGTCATATTTTGTAGGAAATCTTTAAAAAAAGATCCAGACTCCTTCTTGATGAGCTTGTCTATGCACCCCTGGCAGAGCTGCTTCCTCCAGGAGCTCGCCAGCTTCTTCCTACAAGTGGCACACTTCTTTTTCTGCTCACAAGGAGCTTCTTTCTCCCCTCTATCCTCCTCCTGTGGGCCCATCTGGGGACAAGGAGATACATGCGTTCATGCGTCTGTAAAAACAACGCCTCCCCCCCTGTGCCACTGTGAAAGCTCCAGCCGTGGGCCTGGGGGGGGGAGAGGGGGGCTGTGTGTGCGTGGGGGGCACCCAATCATCCCGGGAGGGGAGGAGGGGGGGGGGGGGGGAGGGAGGGAGGGAGGGAGGGGGGGGGGGGGGGAGGAGGGGGGCAAAAACAAAAGAGAGTTGCCAAAGGCCCTTACCTTACTGCAGGCCTCCCCCGCTCCTGACAGATCTGCCTCCATGCTGCCGCAGACTCTGCCTCGGTGCGGCGGTTTTTCAGGGGCTGGTGGGCTCCGCCCCCCCCCTGCGATCCCCCCTCGCCGACCTCCCTCTCACGGCCGCCGGTGGAGAAGCGGCCGTGGCACGGGTTCCTTCCACGGTCCGCCGCCCATTTCCAAGATGGCGGCGGCCGTTCCCTGCTCCTGCGCCGGAAGTGACGACACCCGGCGCCCGGAAGTGACGCGATCGCAGCGTCCAGACCTCCGCAGCCGAGCCTCCTGGCCATGCTGCCGGGATCCCAGGAGCAGGTAAGACTTACCTGAAACCCCGCAGGGAAAGGCACCAATGCCTCGGTCGGCGGAGCGGGCTCTACCCCCCTGGAGAGCCCCGCTGGGACCATCTGGGGCCGACGCCCCCACCCTACAACGGGCATTCCCCGAGTGGAAACTGGCTGAAAGGTCCCCCCCCTCACAAGGCCCCTGCCTCGCTTGGAGGAAGGGGGGGCCTCAGCCAGGGACCCTCTGTACTCCGCCAGAGAGCCCAGATAAAAACAAAAAATGGGCGTAGCTCCTTCCTGGCCGGAGGAAACACTAAAACTGGGGGCAATGGGAGAGAGGACGCCTATAAAAGGGGAAAAAAAGGTGGAGCGGGTGTTTCCTGGGAGGAGCCCTATCTCTCAAGTGAGCTGTCCTAGAAGATGACTCGGGAAAGTGCTGTCACTGATTATAAAGTGTTAGCTGGAGTTCAGCTTCAATTTATTAGTGTGTTAAAATCTGCTAGTACATCTAGCTCTACCCTCCCCCCAGCCAAAAAATGCAGCTGTCCAAAGGTGCCCCCTGTGCACCTTCTTACAGAGTGGGGGCCCTCTAACGCAAGAGGTGAGTCACTGTCCAGATCAAGAGGTGAAAACAGAGGAAAAAAACAAAACAAAAAGAATACTAATGCAGCCACCCCATCTAATGATTAAAAGGCTGAAATAGATTACATTTTTAGTGCTGGGTTTAACCACTTCCATACTGGGCACTCTTACCCCCTTCCTGCCCAGGCCAATTTTCAGGTTTCAGCGCTCTCACACTTTGAATGACAATTGAACGGTCATGCAACACTGTACACAAACTACAATTTTATCATTTTGCTCACACAACTACAGCTTTCTTTTGGTGGTATTTAATCACCGCCGGGGTTTTTATTTTTTGCTAAATTAACAAAAAAAAAAAAAAAAAAAAAGAATGAAAATGTTAAAACAAAAACACATTTTCTTGGTTTCGGTCATAAAAGTTTGCAAATAAATTGTTCTTCATAAATTTAGGCCAATATGTATTCTACTACATTTCTTTGGTGAAAATAACCCAAATTAGTATTTATTATTTAGTCTGTAGTAAAGTTGTAGAGTTCACAAACTATGGGAAAATTGATCAATCCTGAAGTACTGACAGCCAATCTAATTTCTTGAGACCCAAAAATGTCAGAATAGTACAGATATCCCCCAAATGACCCCTTTTTGCAAAGTAGACAGTCTGACGTATTTCACAAGAGGCGAGTTTTTTGAAGTTGTAATTTTTTTGTCATAATTTTTCGGATAAAGAAATTAAAAAAAATGTAATACAATTTTTTTTTTATTTTTTTTTTTACATACTGTCACCAGTGCAGTACAGCGTCATCATATAACTGGTGTGGCGGTGATCAGGGGCACTGACTGGTGACAGTACAGAAAAGGAAAAAAAAACAAAAACAAAAAAAACCCCAGATGAGCCGTGATTAGCCCAGCCTGTACATGTGATCCCGGAGACCATTCACAGCAAGACACTTGGATACAATGGATGGCGTGAAAGGAAGCCATCCATTGTATACAACGGTCATGTGACCTGCTGTAATTGGTCACATGGTACTGGCAACAGGGCTGGTACACAGATCTGTCATTGGCCCTGTCCGAGGTACACGGCGGTGACAGATCTCACCACAACCATGTCATCCTCCCGGAGGGAGGAAGTGTTAAAAGACTGGGATTTTGTAGTTTTTTTTAACAATTTCATTGCCACGCTTCTCCTATACCTCATCTTCACACTGTTTCTCTGGTGACCCTTCACCTCCCTTATCCTGCACATCTACCCCCTTCACCTTCACCATCTCACTGGATGTGCCCAGTATTTTAAGCCCTTTGCTCTCTCCTCTCTCTGTGTATGACTTGCACAATAAATGTACCTAGTATGCCATTACCAAGCTCCATGTTTAACTTCCTCAACATCAGCAAATTTCTTCATTCCCAAAAAATTGTGGCAGAAAACAGGATTACCTTGGGGTGTCTACTTTCCAAGTGTTTTTACTATCCTGGCATTTTGTATTTTAACAGAAAGTAAAGGGAACTCTTTTTTTTTTTTTTACCCCCCAAAAAGTTTGGTCTTCTTTACTTTTTATAGTTCAAAATAGAAGACTTAGTTGTTATTAATCATCACCAAAAGAAAGCTTTACCAGTCAAAATAAATATAAAATTCATTTAGATACAATGTTGCATGATGGAGTAATTGCCAAAGAACCACAGTAAGGCCTCTTGAACACGATACTGATGTCAGAGCATCAGAATTTCTGGACACAATTTCAGATGTTTGTTTTGCACATTCATGCGTACAAAACACCCCATATGTTCAATTAGGAGTTATGCTCATATGTGCGTATTTGCAAGCATGTGCTTGTACAGGCGCAAAATACTGACCAAGAATGAGGATTTTTCTATTTTTTTGTACTCAAAAATATTTAGTGGTTGTTTACGCACCTGTGTGTACAGGAATATTGTAAACAATGGGCTGCATTTTAGATCAGTAAGAAAAATTTCTGTACTGAGCTTTTTCCAAGCTGCAGTGTGCCTAATGAAAATTGGCCTAGTAATGAAGTTTATACAGGCTGGTACCCAAGTGGTTAAGAAGATCTGAGCACAACATTCACCAGAGACAGTTATTCCAGAATAGTGAGTGAAGGGCTAAAACCACGGTCAGATTTTTACTGCAGTCGGTGTCCCAGATGTCAATTATAATAGTGCAGCGGCATATTACACAAAATGGTCTAGTAATGAGGGGGGGGTAAATTTTCCGGAGGTCAAGTGGTTAATAACCACAAAGTCTTGTATTTTGTACTATAAATTTTTATAAATTTTGCAATCTACCTCCCCACCTAGCCTCCCCCCTTCCATCACCCCCTCATCTCTCCCCTCCTCTGACCTCGCAACGGCACTGCCCCCCACCACACCCAAGGCCCTGCCTACCATAACCCCCCCAGCACTTCACTCCTTCAGCCCTACTACCACTGAGGAAGTCACCAGAGTCTTCTCAGAAGCCCGCCTCACTACCTGCCCCCTGGACCCTATCCCCTCTCAACTCCTCCGGTCACCCCCCTCTTCCCTCATCCGCTCCCTCACCCACATCTTCAATCTCTCCCTCTCTACTGGCGTATTCCCCTCCCCCTAAAACAGGCGCACATAACCCCCATACTCAAAAAGCCCTCCCTGGACCCCACTGATCTCAACAACCTCAGACCAATTTCCCTGCTGCCACTCACCTCCAAGCTCCTTGAGCGCTTGGTCTACGATCGCCTAAGCGCCCACCTAACTGACAAGAACCTCCTTGATCCACTTCAGTCCGGCTTCCGTCCCCTACACTCCACCGAAACTGCCCTCCTCAAAATCACCAACGATCTACTAACCGCCAAAGCCAAAGGCGACTACTCTGTCCTCCTTCTCCTAGACCTCTCCACGGCCTTTGACACAGTCGACCACCTCCTCCTCCTTAATAAACTACTCTCCCTTGGCATCAGAGACACCGCTCTCTCTTGGTTCTCGTCCTACCTATCCCGACACTCCTTCAGCGTTTCCTACAACGGTGCCACCTCCCCTTCCCTCCCCCTCTCTGTTGGGGTCCCCCAGGGCTCTGTCCTTGGACCCCTTCTCTTCTCCATCTACACCTCCTCCCTTGGCAAACTCATACACTCCCACGGCTTCAACTACCACCTCTACGCTGATGATACTCAAATTTACCTATCCACCCCTCACCTCACCCCCACATTCTCTGCCCGCATCACTCACCTCCTAAACGACATCTCTGACTGGATGTCGCTCCATTTCCTCAAGCTTAACCTCTCCAAAACCGAGCTGCTCGTCTTTCCCCCTCCCCGCGCCCCCCCCCCCCATCCTTTCCATCAATACCAACAACACCACCATCAATCCTGCCCCGCAAGCCAAGGTCCTTGGCGTCATTCTGGACTCAAACCTTTCCTTTCAACCTCATGTCAAATCACTTACAAACACATGCAGGCTCCACCTCCGGAACATCGCCAAGATACGCTCCTTCCTTACCCCAGACACCGCTAAGCTACTCGTACACTCCCTGATTGTCTCGTGCCTTGACTACTGCAACTCCCTCCTCACCGGCCTACCCCAGTGCAAACTCTCCCCGCTTCAGACCATCCTGAACTCAGCGGCCAGACTCATCCACCTCACCAGCCGCTCCACCTCTGCCACCCCCCTCTGCCTCTCCCTCCACTGGCTCCCCATTGGCCAACGCATTAAATCAAACTACTCACTCTGACCTATAAGGCCATTCACAACACTGCCCCTAACTACCTCACCGACCTGACTCCCAGGTACCACCCTACCCGTACACTTCGCTCTTCACAGGACCTCCTATCTTGCTCCCTGGTCTCCTCCTCCCACGCACGACTGCATGACTTCTCCAGGTCCTCCCCCGTCCTCTGGAACTCACTACCCCAATCCATCAGACTGTCACCTTCCCTCCTCACCTTCAGGCGCTCCCTGAAAACCCACCTCTTCAGGGAAGCCTACCCCACCCTCACCTAACAGCCGCTGCCCTTCCTTCCTCCTACCACTCCATCCCCCACAGCCATTTCCTCCTGTACCACTACCCCCTCCTTCCTAGATTGTAAGCTCGAAAGAGTAGGGCCCTCTAACCCCTTGTGTGCGGTTTGTTGTTACTGTACTGTTTCATGTATTGTCCCCCCCTCTATTGTACAGCGCTGAGCAAACCCTTTGGCGCTATATAAACCTGATATAATAATAATAATAAAAACTGTAGGAGATAGGAGGGGTTAGTTCCACTTCAAATAGAAGCCGATTGGTACCCATACCAATCTGCCCTTGATTCTGCCTGCTCCAGTTTAGATTCCCCTCTATACTGGTGTTTTTCCGCACTGGATGCCAGTCACCACAAGTGTACATGGAAAGCAATGGTGTACCCCAACACGGATGTTGGGTGCAGTGCAGTAAGGCGAAGCGTACTGGAGGCCAGCAGAGATTGCTGCATCACAGTGTACCATGTGAAGACCTGAATAGGGAGTGCACTTCCAATAAAATTAACCGCTTCCCCCGATAGTAGAAGTACTGCTACAGGGCGGCAAGGCGCGATATACGTTATTTGCATTTCCAGGTGGGGAGCGCGGCTAGGCATTTCAATCACCGGGTCCCGGTCAGAGATTCCCAGCCGGCACCTGGCGATCGCCGTGCAAAGCTGACAGGGGAGAGACCTGTGTGTAAATGAAACAGGCCTCTCCCGTCTGCAAGAACATGCTGCTTTGTATTTCTCTGCACAGATGGACTGGGGGATGGACTGGTTGGAAGAGTAGAAGATTCCAGTATTAGCTGAGGGCAGGATAGGTTTCCCTGAAGAGATAAGTTTTCAGAGATCATCTAAAAGTGAGCAGAGTAGGCGATAGTCTGAGAAATTGGGGTAGAGAGTTCCAGAGGATGGGGGAAGCTCTGGAGAAGTCTCGGAGACAAGCATGGGAGGAGGAGACAAGGGAGCTAGAAAGTAGGTCTTGCAAGGAGCGGAGAGTACGGTTTGGGTGATATTTGGAGACAAGATTGGTGATGTAATTTGGGGCAGAGTTATAAATGGCTTTATATATTATTGTTAATGTTTTGAATTTTATCCGTTGGGCAATGGGAAGCCAGTGGAGGGATTGGCAGAGAGGGGTGGCAGATACGGAACGGTTGGTAAGGTGGAGGAGTCTGGCAGCAGCATTCATGATAGACTGAAGAGGAGTTACCCTGCGATGAGGTAGGCCAGTGAGGAGGGAGTTACAATAGTCAAGGTGAGAGATAACAAGGGAGTGAATAAATTACTTAGTGGTTTCCGGGGTTAGGAACGGGCGTATCTTGGAGATGTTGTGAAGGTGAAGTCTACAAGATTTGGACAGTGATTGGATTTGGGGCTGAAAGGACAGATGGGAGTCTAGGATTACACCTAGTACCCTGGCATGAGGGGAGGGACAGATGATTGTGTTATTGATCTTGATGGAGAAGTCAGGGGAGGGGGCACGGGCTGGGGGGAAATAATAAGAGCTCAGTTTTGGAAAGATTGAGTTTGAGGAAGTGAAGTGACATCCATGCCGATATGTCACTCCCTAAGGCTAGGTTCACACCTATGTAGTTTGCATGTGATCTGTTTCTACAGTACGTTTTGTGGTGCATTTTGCATTCTTGCACATGCGTTTGACGCTTTTTTTTGTTGTTGCTAGGCAGATTAAAAACATGCCAAAAGCGTCTCCATTGAAGTCTATAGAACCAAAAACTCAATGTTTTGCACTTAAACATGTCTCATAGGAAATCATGTTAAATGGACTAGTGCGTTTCTGGAAACCGCTTAGGTGTAAAGTCACCCCAGGAGGCATATGTGCCACATGTAGGCGTTAAAGTGAATTCTTTTGCTGCAGCATATATGTGTCAAAAGGTCTCCTCTCATTAAGAACAGGAGTCTTCAAAGTTTTTAAACAAAGGGTCAGTATACTGTCCTTGAGACTTTAGGGGGGCCGGCATATGGCCTGTAGTAGAAGAAATTGGCCTGGCGTCTAGTGAGAGTGAACACTGCCCCCGTCCGTGGCGTCAGGGGGAGGAACACTGCCCCCGTCCGTGGCGTCAGGGGGAGGAACACTGCCCCCCTCCGTGGCGTCAGGGGGAGGAACACTGCCCCCCTCCGTGGCGTCAGGGGGAGGAACACTGCCCCCCTCCGTGGCGTCAGGGGGAGGAACACTGCCCCCCTCCGTGGCGTCAGGGGGAGGAACACTGCCCCATTGTTAGTATCAATGGAAAGAATTCTGCCCAATTATTGTCAATGGAAGAAATTGTACCCCATCATTGGTGTCAGTGGGAGAAATTGTGCCCTTTTGTAGGTGTCTGTATGAGACATTATACCCCATTATCGGTCAGTGACAGGAATTATACCCCATTATTGGTGTCAGTGACAGGAATTATACCCCATTGTTGGTGTCAGTGACAGGAATTATACCCCATTGTTGGTGTCAGCGACAGGAATTATACCGCATTGTTGGTGTCAGCGACAGGAATTATACCGCATTGTTGGTGTCAGCGACAGGAATTATACCGCATTGTTGGTGTCAGCGACAGGAATTATACCGCATTGTTGGTGTCAGCGACAGGAATTATACCGCATTGTTGGTGTCAGCGACAGGAATTATACCCCATTGTTGGTGTCAGCGACAGGAATTATACCGCATTGTTGGTGTCAGCGACAGGAATTATACCGCATTGTTGGTGTCAGCGACAGGAATTATACCGCATTGTTGGTGTCAGCGACAGGAATTATACCGCATTGTTGGTGTCAGCGACAGGAATTATACCGCATTGTTGGTGTCAGCGACAGGAATTATACCGCATTGTTGGTGTCAGCGACAGGAATTATACCGCATTGTTGGTGTCAGCGACAGGAATTATACCCCATTGTTGGTGTCAGCGACAGGAATTATACCCCATTGTTGGTGTCAGCGACAGGAATTATACCCCATTGTTGGTGTCAGCGACAGGAATTATACCCCATTGTTGGTGTCAGCGACAGGAATTATACCCCATTGTCGGTGTCAGCGACAGGAATTATACCGCATTGTCGGTGTCAGCGACAGGAATTATACCGCATTGTCGGTGTCAGCGACAGGAATTATACCGCATTGTCGGTGTCAGCGACAGGAATTATACCGCATTGTCGGTGTCAGCGACAGGAATTATACCGCATTGTCGGTGTCAGCGACAGGAATTATACCGCATTGTCGGTGTCAGCGACAGGAATTATACCGCATTGTCGGTGTCAGCGACAGGAATTATACCCCATTGTCGGTGTCAGCGACAGGAATTATACCCCATTATCGGTGTCAGCGACAGGAATTATACCCCATTATCGGTGTCAGTGACAGGAATTATACCCCATTATCGGTGTCAGTAACAGGAATTATGCCCCATTGTTGGTGTCAATAGATGGAAGAGTGCCCAAGGGCCAGATAAAGGCCAGCAAAGGGACACATCATGCACCCGAGCCGCAGTTTGCAGACCATATAGAATATGTATACAAGGAAGGAAGAGATCTCTCCCCAATGGGACAACCGTGGTGCAGGCTTTAACCCTTTAACTCCCCATCCTTTGTCCTCAGCTCAGAATGGAAGGTACAGATGATGGGATTAGCAGGCAGTGCGGTTATAGGTGCTGTATTCACCTCCTGAGTGCAGGCTCCGATCACACGGTATGATATGACCCCTCCACACGTCTCTCCGGTCCGCTCTTCTCCCGTATGTCTAACGGACACCGGGGGGGGGAGGGAGGAAGAAACACAAACAACCACGTGCCAGCTCTCTGCAGGGAATGGTCGCCTTCCATGACTGACAAAGGAATGCACCAATCACGTGCCTTCCGGAATTAGTCAGTGCAGCTGAGCTCTGGCTGTAGTGTGTGAGCTGAGCTCTGGCTGTAGTGGGGGGATGTTCTAAGCGAGGCCTTGTCCGGCCTCTCATAGACAGCACATAAAGGAAACCATTGTGTTTGTCAGTCATTGCAGTCCTATAATATACAGTATATAATAGAAGTTGTACAATGTTACTCCCCTCAGACACCTATTTACAAAGCTGAACATAGTTTGCTCCGGTATCAGCACATTTATGGTGAAATTCAAAGTGAGAGGCCCTGCCAGCACCTTCCAGGCCAACAAAAGTCCATTGTTTATCCCACTGTTGGAGGAGGCAGGTAATACGTGGTTGGTGGAGCGCTGACTGCGTTCAGTCAAAAGCTGGCGGGTCCTGAATACAATAGCCGGCAGAAAGATTCCTCCATCCAGACTGTTTAGGGCAATCATTTTCTGGGATGTTTTGTTTACAAGTGTAATCCATATTTTTTACTAGAAAATTACTTAGAACCCCCAAACATTAGATATTTTTTCAGCAAAGACCCTAGAGAATAACATGGCGATCATTGCAATTTTTTGTGTTGCATGGTATTTGTACAGCAGTTTTTCAAACGCAATTTTTTGGGAAAAAATACACTTTGGTGAATTAAAAAAAAGACAGAAAACACTCCAATGTTTTTGCAAAATATGAAAGAGAATGTTACGGCGAGTAAATAGATACCTAACATGTCATGCTTTAAAATTGCCCACACTTGTGGAATGGTGACAAACTAAAATACTTAAAAATCTCCATAGGCGACAATTTAAACATTTTTACAGGTTACCTGTTTAGAGTTACAGAGGAGTTCTAGTGCTAGAATTATTGCTCACGCTCTGACGTTCACGGCGATACCTCACGTCTGCTGCGAACACACTTTACATGTGTGTGTGCAATTTACGTATGCGTCCGCTTCTGCCTGCGAGCACGAAGGAATGGGAGCGCTTTAACATAATTTTTTTCTTCTTTTGTCCCTTTAATTTTTTTTCCCTATCGCTTATAATTATTCCTATCACAAGGAATGTAAGCATCTCTTATAATAGAAATATAAATGACAGGTCCTCTTTAACCACTTGTCAACCGCGCTATAGCCGAATGATGGCTGCAGCGTAGTTGTCCAGTTCTGGGAGGGCGTCATATGTCGTCCTCCCAGAACATGTCCCCAGCAGCGTGCACACGGTGCTCTACATGATCACTGTGTCCTACGGACACAGGTGATCACATGATGAAGTAAAAGGCCAGTCACAGCGGCCTTTTACCACGTGATCAGCTGTGTCCAATGACACAGCAGATCACAGTGTAAATATAGTTGCCAGTTATCGGCTGCACTGACAGCATGAGGAAAGTACTGCCAATAACCAGCAAATGACACAGAAGATATCTGCACTGATGATCAGTGTCACCCAGAAGTGGTGCCCAGCAGTGTCGCCCATCATTGCTGAATATCAGTGCAGCATCATCAGTGCCTTCTCATCAATGCCCACCAGTGCCACCTCATCAGTGCTGCCTATCCGTGCCACCTCATCAGTGCTGCCTAGCAGTGCAGCCTTATCAACACACATCAGTGAAGGAGAAAAATTACCTGTTTCCAGTGCTGACCTGCAGTGTCACCCAGCAGTGCCACTCATCAGTGCTGCCCAGCAGTGCCACCAGTCAGTGCTGCCAGTCAGCACCACCCATCAGTACTGCCTATCAGTGCAGCATCATCAGATCATCAGTGCCTCCTCATCAGTGCAGCCTATCAGTGCTGCCTATCCATGCCAACTCATCAGTGCCCATTAGTGTTGCCTATCCGTGCCACCTCATCAGTGCAGCCTATCAGTGCCCATCAGTGTATCCTATCTGTGCCACCTCATCAGTGACCATTAGTGTTACCTATCTGTGCCACCTCATCAGTGCAGCCTATCAGTGCTGCCTATCCATGCCACCTCTTCAGTGCCCATCAGTGTTGCCTATCCGTGCCACCTCATCAGTGCTGCCTATCCATGCCACCTCATCAGTGCCCATCAGTGTTACCTATCCGTGCCAACTCATCAGTGCTGCCTATCAGTGCCCATCAGTGCAGCCTCATCAATGCACATCAGTGAAGGAGAAAAATTACCTGTTTGCCAAATTTTATAATAGAAACAAAGAAAAACTTTTTTTTCCAAATTGTTTGCACTTTTTTGTTTATAGTGCAAAAAATAAAACACCCAGCAGCGATTAAATAGCACCGAAAGAAAGATCTATGTGTATGAAAAAAAATTATAAAAATTTCATATGGGTACAATGTAGCATGACTGCGCAATTGTCATTCAAATTGCGACAGCACTGAAAGCTGAAAATTGGCCTGGGCAGGAAGGGGGTAGAAGTACCCAGTAGGCAGGTGGTTAAGGAGAGATTTGGGGTAAAAAAGACCCGAAATCTCTTCTTTACCTTTAGAAGCAAAGAATGTTTTTTGAACTTTTGCTTTAAAGAAAATAATTTTTGTTTACTTCCACCAACGACCAGGTGTGACGTCATGACATCGCTCCGGTCCTCCATCATGATAGAGGCATCCAAAGACCATAGAGTCTTTCATCACCACCATCTTGAGGAGGCCGCAACGTTGGATCGTTTCTCGGGCCAGCCGGTATGAACTGTAAACCCAAGAAACCCTAGAGAGCAGCGGGGGGAATGACATCCCTTTCTGCCACTATGGAAAGCAATCCAATTGCTCAAGAGCCACTAGAACCCTTTTTATGTGAAAACCTTCCGTTTGCTGAACAAAGCGGTACCATAACCCTGGTAAACCACCTGAAAACCACAACGTTTATATCCATATTGGGGTCTTCAAGTGGTTAATACGTTCCACCATGGATTGGTTTTCAGAGCCATTTGACAGATAGTGAGGAGACAATATGTAGCCCCCCTCAGTTCCCACTTTAACCTTCAAAATGCCAAACCGTTGAGCCACAACCGCATGCTTTGCACACAATTACAGGGCGGTCGCAGTGCAGCCTTATTCACTGAAACGGGTCGCAGTTGGTGGTGTACCACCTGGCAAATGTAACATGATTTTGAAATTTTGCCGCAAAACATTGCGGCCGTGGCATGGGTACAGCCCTGAGCAGCTTTATTGCTTTGTTCAGGTGGGTAGAAAAACGGTGGCTAAATCACCTGGTTTTACTGCCCTAAGCTCAGGGCTGGTGTTCAACTAGGCAGCCGCCTAGGGCGCACTGCCACCTAAGGGTGCTTGGGTGCAGCACAGGACGGCACTCTCTCTGTGTGGCTTATGAACCTCTTTTTTTTTATTTATTTATTTTTTCTGAGTCTTTATAGTCTTTTCCCTCCTTGTGAATAAGTACTACATGGGCCTGTAGAGATTCTCTCCTCACTTCCATCCCACCTCCCAGAGCATTCATATATTTCTCCAACTTGGGTAACAGCACTTCACTAAATTTCTTATAGTACTAAACTGTATAGCCATCCGGGCCTGGGCTTTCCCCCCCCCCCCCCCTGTGCTTCTTAATGCTGTTTTAATTTCTTCCTGGGAAATTTCTACGTCTAAGGAGTTCAACTGTGCTTCACTTAGTTTTGGTAATCCCGCATTTTTTAAATATATCATCTTTTTTTCATGGATTCCCTCTTGAGCTTCTTTTAGAGAACCTTGGGGGCTAATATTATATAACTTTCTGTAATACTCCGTAAACACTTTAATAATCTCTTTAGTTGAGTGGACCAACTCCCCCTTAGGACTTTTTATCTTTTCTATATAGTTCCTATTTTTCTTTTTATTCAAAGCTCTCATTAGATATTTTCCTGGTCTATCTCCCCATCTATATATCTCGTTTAATACCCTGTTGTATACTCTTCTCCTTTCCTCTTCCATCAACCTCTCTAGCTCATCTTTTTTATCCAATAACTTCTGTCTCGTATCTTTTGTTATTTTCTTCTTGTGGATCTGCTCCAAGTCCAGTATTTCTTTTAGAAGCCCACTGACCCTCTCTCTTCTTTCCTTTATCTTCCTTGCTCCTGCCGCAATCAAGATTCCTCTTATAAATACCTTGTGGCTTTCCCAAACTGTAGCTATCGACACCTCCTCTGTTTCTTTCTCCTTAAAGTATACCTTAATCTCTTTCTCGATTTTCTGAACTAAATCCTCATCCAGAAGAAGAGCCTCATTTAACCTCCACCCTAATCCTCCAGTCCACCTTCTTCCCCATCCCATTTTCATTACGACCGGGGCATGATCCGAGAACGTTCTTGTCTCTATGTCAATTTTAACCAGATGATCTATAAGTTGATGGTCTATTAAGATGTAATCTAATCTCGAGTATATCTCATGTGCATTAGAGAAGAAGGTATAGTCTCTGTCTTTCATATGCATTATTCTCCAGATGTCCACTAGTTGATATTCATGCATCACTTTTTTCAAAGCTCTCAGAGACCTACTCCCCTCTCTTTGCACAGAAGAGGTGTTATCCTTTTGTGGGTCCATACATAAATTTAGGTCTCCTGCAACTATCAAACGCCCTTTTTTAAATTCCATTAATTTTTTCATCAGACCCTTCATATACATCTCCGGGTTTTTATTAGGGCAGTATATATTGGCTAAAGTACACTCAATCCCCTGAAGCCTACCTTTTAAGAATAAAAACCTCCCCTCCGGATCGGTTCTTCTATCCTCCAGCTCAAATCTCATATTCTTTGCCAAACCTATTGCCACCCCTTTTGCTCTTTTAATTGGAGAGTCTGCGTAATACCATATTGGAGAGTGTTTGGATTTCAATTTCACATTTGCCTCTATCTCAAAGTGCGTCTCCTGTAAAAATACCACTGACGTTGCCCTATGATACAACTCCTTAAACAACCTAAATCTCTTCCCTGGACAACTCAACCCGTTCACATTATAGGTTATAAACTGTATTTCTTCCATCCTTCCCAATTCGCTCCATCTCTCTTCCAATTTACCTCTTCCTCTTTATCCCTACTGTCATGCAGAGTGTTAACCCAGTACCTCCTCCCCTCCCTCCCTCCAACCCAACTGTTTTCTCATTTGTTCCAACAAGGGTCTCAGGGATTTCCTTCTCCATAGGGTCTCTGGTGTTAGGTTAGCATAAATTTGGATATTTAAGTCTCCATACTTAATTAATGATCTTCCTTTAATCTTCCTCCATATCTCATCTTTAACCCCAAATTTTTGGAACTGGACTACTGTATCTCTTGATCTTTCCTTCTCCGCAGCTTGATTAAACTTTCCTATTCTAAGCACTCCATCCAGTTTAATCCCATCTGTTTCAGGTCTGTCTCTTATGGAGTTTAGAATTTTTACAACTAGATCATATAGTGATTCCCCTTTTACTTGCTCTGGGATTGCTCGAACTCTAAGGTTACATCTTCTTTCTTTATTTTCTTGAACTTCCATCCTATAGAGCAATTTTTTCTGGGTATTCTCCAAGTAAGTTATTTTTTTCTCTAGATTATCTATGGTTTGGGCCTGATTTTTAACTTTTTCCTCTGTTTCTTCCACTCTCGATAGCAGGTGTCTTAGATCATTCCGCACAACTGTCATTTCTTGTTTTATCATTTTTTCCAAACTTTGAAACATTTCTATCATCTCCTTTTTATTTGGTGCTTGTAGTTCACCGTCTACTTCTTTTTTTTCCAAGCCCTCTGTTGTTAGGTGGCTACAGCTACTATTCATACCCATTGATAATCTAGGACTATTTCCCAGAGAAATGTCCATATCCCCTTTTGCGTTTGCGCCTTGGGCCCTTTCTGGCGTAATATTTCTTTGCGATGTAAATTTCTTTATCTTATCTGTTTGAGACCCTTTGGGCCCTGTTCCCTTAGGACCTTTGTTCTTCATTTCCTCTAAAACTCTGATTTCTTCTCTTATTCTCAAGATGAACTTATATCAGTCCTTTAATTTGTACACCAGACAAAACCTGCTGCTATCCCATATATTTTTACTCTCCTGGGACACCTGGAGCTCTTCTCATCTTCTCTTTCTTAGCCCAGGGAATCCTCCCCTCCTCTCCTTCACCCCTAGATTTCCCATATCACTCGGGGTTCCCCCACACGATAAGCCCCCAATAGCTCTCACTCACCCTTCTTCTTCTCCAAGCAGTGGCTCCGAGCTTAAGGTGTGGGGCCGTCCCAGCAACTCAGTCCAAGGGGGGATTCCTCTGGGCTTCACTCCTCTCCTCGTGCCCTTCATCCAAACTCTTCACAAGATAGCAGGGTGAATCCCTTCACTCTATTGGGTCACTCAGACCCAGGATCGATCAGCTGGCCGGGGGGTTTGAGCATATGGGAGCCGGCGGCTCCCTTACATCGGGACGCCGGCCGGTTTCTTCCTTCTCCCAGAGATCCTCCGGGGCTGGTCATGTGCTCCCACCACGTCACCTCGCCCCTCAGCCTCCTGGGTCTCTCCTCCGTGAGGCGCCGGGCGGACCAGCGCGTCACTGCCACCTCCGCCCTGGTCCCATCTCCGGCTTTCTCTCCTCTCCTGTACGGACCGACAGACTCCGGTGAGTCAAATCCCCGTATCCTACTCCAGATGGTCACTGGGGAGGTCGAGTAGCGGCGCTTAGCAGGGAGCTATTGCCACACGCTCCCCACAGCCGCCATGCTCAGACTCCTCACCTGATTTTACTGCCCTAAGCTCAGGGCCGGTGCTTCAACTAGGCAAACTAGGCAGCTGCCTAGGGTGCACTGCCACCTAAGGGTGCTTGGGTGCAGCACAGGATGGCACTCTCTCTGTGTGGCTTATGAACCTCTTGTATGAATTCCTCATTTCTCTGCAGAGTCCCCCCTCCTCAACCATAGGGAATGATAGTATCTTCACTCTGCACAATTGTCTCACAGCCTGTCCACACATATAACCATTTAGTACCTTCTTCTACACACCTGAAGCCATTCAATAGGTGGGGGTGTGCTCTGGTTGCAGGGTTAACTATGTGCGTAGAATGGTTGGGGCCCGATGTGTATGAGAGGGAAGTGGTGTAATGCTGGGAGGCCACCTGTCCTCACTGAGAGCCTCAGCCTAAATCCCGCACCCCGGAAGGAGCCATCAGAGGAGAGCCGAGCTTAGGAGGATGGCAGGTCATGGAGGTGACAGGAGGAGGAAGGGAGCAGAGTGCTGATTGATCACGTGGGGTGCCGCCACATCATGAATGATCATTCAGCTGAGGGGAGGGCTGGCAGAGGGGGAGGAAGAAAGGACAGAGCAAGATGCCAGGTGTCTGGGGCCAGTGTAGCAGCTGGGCTTCTTCCAGTGTTCCTCTCAGACTCAGTCCCTTACTGTAAGCCAACTAGTAGCTGCTGATCACTGTGGAGTTTTGTAACTTTTTTTTGTTTCTCTGTCTTATTGGTTAATAATTTAATTTATATTTGGTTAATATATACTTTGTCTTTAATATTGGCACTGTTGGAATCTTATGGCCCTTATTCTTGCAAATTAAAAGAAATGCAGCAGTTTCACGTTCTGTTGATTTAATATTTTCGACTGTTTTTAACAGCCTCCCACCCGCCATATAAGGAAATGACGGATGGGCGGTGGCTCTCTCGTTCTGGGAGGACATCATATGACATCCTCCCACTCTAGCTGCGCATGCCTGCCCCCAGGGGGTGCGTGGTGTTCGGTGGTGCGCTGTGTCCCTGCGGATCACCGATCATAATAAACAGCCAATGACACAGGCTCTATCATGTGATCAGCAGTGCCCAATCACAGCTGATCGCATGTAAATAGGAAATGCCGGTTATCGTCAGTCCTCTTCTCACACTGACAGTGCGTGAGGAGAGGAGAGCCGGTAAGCAGCATTTCTCAAAGGGGACATCTACACTGATCATCAGTGCCCTGATTCAGTGTAGCCCCATCAGTGCTGCCTTTCAGTGCCCATAATTGCCACCTGTCAGCGCCCATCAATGCCACATACCAGTGCACATCAATGCCCATCAGAGCTGCCTTTCAGTGCCAACTATCAGTGCCAGTCAGTGTCGCCTATCAGTGCCAGTCAGTGCCACCTACACTGTTCAACAAATTTTTATTTTTTGCCAGTTTTGGAAACAAAAGGATCCATTTCTTAATGAATTTCACATTCTGAGTTCAAATATAACAATGAAATTTGTCAATTGGCTCTAGTTTTTCTGTAAACGGAAAGTTTTCTACTATAGGCGTAATGACTACATAATGCACAATAATTATATAGATAGATGTCTTTCCACAAATATAAAGCAAGTGATATTGACTACATAACAAAGCCTAAATGGCATACTATATTGCATAGGATTACCAAGAAAAATTATAGCCATAAGCTAAGTTGAATCATTTTAATACTTAGGATTCTCACTAGTTTTGTCTTCAGTTTGTGTCGGTTTTGCTTCTCTTGGCTTTTCTATTGTATTTGAGGAAAGGGCTATCTCTTACAACTGCACGTGACTACACGCTTCAGGTTCTTCCTCACTTGACTCAACCACAAAGGATTCTGGTGCTTTAGGAATTGGTAGCCCCTCTCCATGAGGAACTGGACGTATTGCCGATGGAATATTTGGATAGTGCACAGATAGCTTTTTCTTCTTATTTAGCCCTTTTACAATTGGAGGCACCATACAAAAGTAATAATTACTAACATGATCTGTTGGCTCTCTCCAAATCATTGGCACAGCGAAAGGCATAGATGCCTTTTTTCCATTCAACCATTGCTCCAGTGCCGTCCCACAAAAATTGCAGCATATATGTGGTGCCCAGCTCTTGTCCTGGTCTCCTATCTTGCAGCCAAAATACAAGTTGTAGGCTTTCTTAATCATTCCTGTTATCCTCCTTTTTTGTGAGATAAAAGTTATTTCACCGCAGATATAGCAGAAATGATCTGCTTTATTCACACAAGTTCGAGGCATTACTGAGTAGCCTATATAAGCATAAAACGAAATGTAAAGACGCTGTCGAACTACAATCAGCTACAGATACTGCAGCTTTTATGCAGTGAAGTGATGCAATTAAAGGCTAATATTGCATCATCTCAGTATACATGCAATTTTCTATTGGTCACCAGTATCAATTGCGCAATATGCAGCTGAAGTTGCATCATAATTTTGAATGGCTTACGTCATTAGATGGGTGAATATATCATGGAAACTAGAGCCAATCAACATTTTTTAGGGTCATTTTCATTTCAGCACCCCAAAATTATGTAAGATTAGCTAATTTTATGCCCAAAACTTTTTACCTGTTGAACAGTGCTATCAGTGCCACCTAACCATTCCAATCAGTGCCATTTATAATTGCCCATTAGTGGGGGTAAAAGTGCCCAGTAGGCAAGTGGTTAAATATTTTTTTGGTGGGGAGGAGGGGGGGGCGCAAGTAGCTGGTCTTGCCTAGGTCGCAAAATAGTTTAGCACCAGCCCTGCCTAATGCAGGCCATAGACTGTTCGTTTATCAGCCGATTTTTCTTCCGAAAGAATAATCGGCCAATTTTCGCACTGTTAGTGGGGCAATGGCATCGGCTGATTTTCGCAGTTCCTCCTCATTTCGTTTATTGGTCATAATGGAAAATTCGTGATAAACGGCTGATTTTTTAAATCATTGGTGGCAACATAGATTTACAGAACGAACGATGTTTTGTTTTTCGGACAAAACAATCGGCCAATAAACGAACCGTCTATGGCCTGCATAAGCCTCCCATGTGAATGAGCCTCTCAGGTGTATGTCTAGCCTATCAGCTAGGGTCCTAAATACCAAGGTTGACTCTATACTTATGACTCATGGTAACATGGTATAAGGCCCATTTATACCAGCCTCATCGGTTACAGCACATTAAATATACGTGTGCTTACATGTGTTGGTTTGTGCATTGCGTTAGGGCAGCTCATTCAAATGAGCACCACAATGGATCAAAAATCATGCCTAGTATACATACAGCTTTTTCAGCAACACACATTAGTACCCCACCACAATGGTGTGAATTGGCCATCATTGTGTGTAACAGGTGAGCATGTCAAAGTACAGTACATATACAAGGACAATAGCTGGTAGTACACGCATTATTGTGCACCGCATTGCTGAAAATTGTGCAGGTTTGGTGTATCATGGGTTAACATGTGCTTCCAGCCCATTCAAATGATTGAACTGCCTTACTACAACTCTGTTGCTATATAAAATATGTCATAGAAACATATGAGGTGGTATCAAAAAGTTCTGAGACTAGTTTTGTAACATGCCAACAGATGGTAGCAGAAGGCTGCACACAACAGTCACAGGGAGCATCAGCCTTCATAAGTCAGTATACCAAAGGACATCGTCATGTGTACATTGGGAGCTGTGCAACTGGTGCTATTCTGACCATGTGCGTTAAACCGTCTGCTATTTCATCATGGGCAGCAAGTTAAAGCAAAGAGAAAACATGAAATTCTGAATGAAATTGGGCAAATCTGCCTCAGAGACGTTTGACATGATTCGGCAAGTTTATGGTGATGCTGCAATGAGTCATTTGAGGAGTTTTGATTGGCATGCACGCTTCAAGAGTTGAAGAACATCACTGGAAGACGACGAGAGCTCAGGAACCTTTAATGAGCTCAACCCCTGAAAATGCCCTCTTCCAGAAGATGAAGATTCAGCTCAAAGGTCACCATTTTGACAACATTGTGGAGATCCAGGGTGTTGCCCAGTTTCACACAGAATTTACTCTTTGTTCTATCTTGCTATCCATGATGAAATAGCAGACGTGGTCATGCACATGGTCAGAATAACACCAGTTGCACAGCTCCCGATGTACACAGTGCAATGTCTTTTGACACACTGACTCATGAAGGTCAGTGGTCTCTATGACTGTGTGTGCAGCCATGTGCTGCCATCTGTTGGCATGTTACAAAACTAGTCTACTGTCATACTGAAAATACTGCTCTTCTGAAACATATTCATCCCCTTGATGTATGGAAAGGTTTCAAATCATGTCTCCCCTTTCCCTTCTAGACTGTATGTACAGTATTAAAGTGGAGCTCCAGGCTCCCCCCAAAAAAATTAAAGCCCGCAGCTACAAATACTGTAGCTGCTGACATTTAACCACTTGCCGTCCAGAGATTTACCCCCCTTCCTGTTTAGGCCATTTTTTTGCAATACGGCGCTGCATTACTTTAACTAACAATTGCACAGTCATGCATTGCTTCACCCAGATGAAATTTATGTCCTTTTTTTCCCATGAATGGAGCTTTCTTTCAGTGGTATTTGATCGCCTCTGTGTTTTTATTTTTTGCGTTATAAACAAAAAAAGGCAGACAATTTTGAAAAAATCCCCAATATCTTTGACTTTTTGCTATAAAACATATCCAGTCAAACATTTTAAAAAATCTAATTTCGTCATAAATTTAGGCCAAAATGCTACGTCTTTGCTAGAAAAAATCCCAATACATGTAAATTAATTGGTTTACGTAAAAGTTATAGTGTCTAAAAATGGCGGTATATATTCTGGAATTTTTTTTCTCTTTTATACTAGTAGTGACAGTGATCAGCCACTTATAGCGGGACTGCGGTGGGCATTCTGACACTGGGGGAGAACTGACTAACTGCCACTGACATCCCCAGTGACACTAAAACAGTGATCAGTGCTAATAAAAAGTACTGACACTGTACTAAGACACTGGGCAGGAATGGGTTAACATATGGGGCAATCAAAGGGCTAACTGTGTGCCCTGTGCTGTTTTACTGTGTTATTTGTGTGTGCTTTACTGTGTAAGCACGCTGCTTTGTATTGCTCTGCTATGCAGTGCTGGAGCTGACAGGGGCAAGATCTGTATCTGTCAGTGTTCCTCGGCGATCGCTGGGTGCCAGCGGGGAATCTCCAACCGGGACCCAGTGATCGAAAGCTGTAGCTGCCAGGGCTCTACCCAGAAATACAAAATCACGTGATTATGCGCAGCCCTGCCGCAGTACTTCTGCTACAGGGAAGTCGGGAAGCGGTTACGACACTTACTTGTCCAGGGATCCTACGACACTTACTTGTCCAGGGATCCAGCGATGTCTTCTCTCGAGCCAATTATTCAATCAGCTTCTGGTGCAGGTACTGGCTTCTTCTTCTGTTACTCAGTAGAGATGAGCTAAGACAGGGCTCTCCAAACTTTTCAAAGGGCCAGTTTATTGTCCCTTTGACTTTAGACTGTGGTCGATGGGGGTACAAAAATGTCCCAGACCTAATGAGAATAGGCATGGCCTCAGACTTGGTGGTCAGTAGGAGGAGTGGTAATAGTAGGAGGAATAGTACCCCATCATTATTATCAGTGGTGTCAGTGGGAGAAATAGTGCCCCATCATTGATATTAGTGGGAGGAATAATGCCCCGTCAGTGTCAGTGGCAGGAATTGTGCTCCACTGTTGGTGTCAATAGGAGACAGAGACGTATTTGCCGCTAGGCAAACAAGACACTTGCTTTGGGAGGCATATGTCAGATTTTTTGTGTTGCCTAGGGCAGCACAAAATTTAAATACGGTGCAGTTTGGAGACCACTGAGCTAAGGTGTCCTCTGAACTCATCTCCAGCTGAAATCTGACCTTGCGCTCTATTTTTTACTCCAGTAATCTAAGGGCTGGTTTATTCATGTAAACAAGTGGTGGGCTATGTGTAGGAATGACCTGGCCTGGCTCACTGGAGTAAAACAAGAGCATGAGTTCAAAGTTTAACTAGAGATGAGTTTGGAGGACACCTGAGCTGATCTCTACTGGGTTCTATACCACTACAGGACACAGGAGTGACATAGAGGAGCGTGGATGGAATCACTAGTCATCCAACATTTCTGGAGGTAAGCAGGTGGCATTTTTTCCTGTGCATCCAGCAAGCCATAGGGGTTAATTTACTAAAACTGGAGAGTGCAAAATTTGGTGCAGCTCTGCATAGAAACCAATCAGCTTCCAGGTTTTATTGTCAAAGCTTGAATGAAAAAGCTGAAGTTGGAAGCGGATTGGCTACCATGCACAGCTGCATCAGACTTTGCACTCCTCAGTTTTAGTAAATCAACCCCATTGCAGGTAGAAAATTAACCAGTTGATGACACTGGACATGCTACACATGCCCAACAAAGTCATCATAGTACACAGGATGTAGCAGTCCTTCTGCCCCTCTGCTCCTCCTCCAATTCCTTGGAATTTTTGGCTCTGAAAATAAAGCCAGTAGTCGCTGGCTGCTGTGTATATACAACTCTAGCTGCTGCTTGTCAAAAAAAAATCTGTCTCAGTGTTTATCAACACACTTCAGATGCAACATAGAGTGATACAAAGTAGCATTGTTACTATTGTATCTACTCTATTTCATCCATCTTCAGATCAAAACCATGAGTCTCTGTCTGCTGATACCAGTTCAATTAACCTGATAAGTAAAAAAAATGTTTTTTTTCCACTGCCAGAACATAGCACTGAATTCTGTATATAGCTGAGGAACGATTTAAACTTGCAGCGGCACCACTCGTGCAGATGTGAACCTAATCTTAAAGTGTAAACCCCGAACCCTGCATTCACTATATCTGGTCTCCCACAGTACACACAACATGGACATGCAATTATTTTAGTAAATATAAACTGCTAAATACCTTTTCTCATCAGCAGAGCAATCTTGTGACTTCTATCAGTGTCCAGCCCAACACTAGCTAAAGCTTGTAGGAGGAGATTTATTTCTGCTCTAGGAGGATGCAGGACCCCTGACCTTCTGTCTGGGCAGTGCTGATTGGCCCTATGATAATCACATGCACTTTCCCAAGAAAAAAAAAACCTCTCCAGCAATACACATCAAACTGAGCATGTGCATGCCTACAGTTCAGTCTGGAGATAAGAGGTGGTCACTTGAAAAAGGGGAGGAACAGAGAAGAAAGGCTCAAACATCCTTTTTACACAATGCAGAGGATTAACCCCTTAGGTTCCACAGTGAGTATAACAAGCATGATTTACTGCATATACAGGCTGAATTTACTGTTGTGGGTTTAGTAACACTTTAAGGCTACTTTCACACTGATCCTAGCAAAGATGCAGTAAAAATGCTAATTTTACTGTGTTTTTGCCGCTTTGTTCGTGTTTTTTTTTTCAGGACATGTGACTCAAAATGCACAAACAAATGCACCACCAGTGCATTTTTGCCACGTTTTCCATTGATTTCAATGCAGAGGTGCGTTTTTTTACAGCACCAAAAATACAGAAAGCAGGATTTTACTAGCAACAAACCCGCAACAGATCAGTGTGAAGAGTTTCCTAGGAATACAAGGTCACACGTTTTTCTTCCACTTTTCTAAGTGCAAAAGCGGACGAAAAATGGATCAGTGTGAAAGCAGCCTAAAAAGTTTAGTTCATCTTTATCGAAAATCTAGCTATGCAGGTAAGAGGCACTGTAGGTAAAAACAAACTGTGTTGTTGTATGATGTCCTTGCTATAGGTGTAGGCACATGATTGGATGATGGAAGTCAGCAGAGCTTCTGCTCATTTACTAAGCTCTGGAGCAACTGCAAAGTGCACAGTCTAATTGCCTTTAGTAAATCAACCCCTATAAATGCATCTTGAAAGCCCACGTACAAAGTCACTATCACATGGGCACTAAGGCCTATACCAGGGGCGGACTGACAACACATGGGGCCCTCGGGCAATAGGGGATCATGGGGCCCCTGTGTCCTTGCCCACACTGAAAGCACGCCCAAAAAAAGCCTATAAAAGGTACCAGGGGCATCTCATGGGGCCCCCTACTGACCCCGGGCCCTTGGGCAGTGCCCAAGTGCTTGAATGGTCAGTCCGCCCCTGGCCTATACACAGAGAGTGGGCGTTCGGGACTAAGTACCACCACCAGCCAGTCAAATTAGGATGGGCAGCTGTGTCTGTGCAGCTGCTGTGTCCCCATAGACTTACATGGATTGCCTGCATGCACCGCCAGGAGGCTCCAGCTGCATAAACAAACAGCCAATTCATGGAGTATGGGCCCATGTAAATGAGATCTATCCCATACAATTTTCCTAAATTTAAAAGAGTAGTTGCAATTTTGAAGAAAATGTGATGCTGCAAAGATTTTTTTTTAAAGAATATAAGTATTTTTTCACCCAGGGTATATTGGAATGGTGGTGTTAAATGAGTCTGTGACTTTACTGTATAGGTTGCAGCTCCCACTAAAAACAAGTATTAACCACTTGACCTCTGGAAGGTTTTACCCCCTTCATAACCAGAACATTATTTTGCTATTCAGCACTGTGTTACTTTAATTGGTAATTGCACGGTCATACAACACTGTACCCAAACAAAATTTATATCATTTTTTTTCACTCAGAACTTTTTTAGTGGTATTTGATCACCGCTGTTTCTCTTTATTTTTTTTGCTATATAAGTAAAAAAATACAGAAACATTTGAAAAAAGCAAATAATTCCTACTTTCTGTTATAAAACATATTTGTTAAAGCAAATTTTTTTATAAATTTAGGCCAAAATGTATTCTGTTACTTGTGTTTGGTAAAAAAAATCCCAATAAGTGTATATTAATTGGTTTATGTGAAAGTTATAGTGTCTACAAACTATTTATTTATTATATAGCGCCATCAATTTATGCAGTGCTTTACATATATATTGTACATTCACATCAGTCCCTAACCCTCAAGGAGCGTACAATCTAAGGTCCCTAACACACATTCATACATACTAGGGCCAATTTAGACAGGATCCAATTAACCTAGGTAAATTGTGGGAGGAAACTGGAGTAACTGGAGGAAACCCACGTAGGCACAGGGAGAACATGCAAACTCCAGGCAGGTGGTGCTGTTGTTGGGATTTAAACCAACGACCCTAGTGCTGCCAGGTGGAAGTGCTAACCATTTAGCCACTGTGCTACCCCAACTATGGTATATATATTTGAAATTTGATCAATCCTGATGTGCTGACACATCATTTCTTGAGGCCCTAAAATGCCAATGTTTGTCACAATTCAAAAATCATATGACTGGTGTGGCAGTGATCAGGTTTACTGACTGGCGACAGTATGTTAAAAATAAATAAATAATTTATATTCAATGTTTTAAACATATTTATTCTTTTTTAACATTTTTTTTATTTGTTTTCTATATTGTCAACACAGTTGTTCAGGGTCACCATAATGAACCTGTACTACTCTGGGGATGATCAGGGATTGAGCAATGAACACTGTAACAGCAGTCCTTTGAACTGTCATGAATGGATTTCATTCATAAAAATAAATAAATATATTATTTTTATTCAATGTTTTAAACATTTTTATTCTTTTTAAACATTTTTTAAAACTATTTTTTGTATACTATCATCAGAGTAGTTCAGTATCGCCATAGTGACCCTATACTACTCTGGGGATGATCAGGGATTGGGTGATGAGCACTGTAACAGCAATCCTTTGAACTGTCATGAATGGAATTTATTCATAAAAATAAATAAATATATTATTGTTATTCAATGTTTTAAACATTTTTATTCTTTTTAAACATGTTTTTAAACTATTTTTGTATACTATCATCAGAGTAGTTCAGTGTCGCCATAGTGACCCTGTACTACTCTGGAGGTGATCAGGGATTGAGTGATGAGCACTCTAACAGCAATGCTTTGAACTGTCATGAATGGCTTTCATTCATAACAGCTGTGCTTAGTCTAATTATGCTGTGATTGGCCCACAGCTATCACATGGTACAGGGTGCTATGACTGGCCCAGGTATCATGTGATAGTAGCAATTTCTTCGGAATAACAAAAGGTAGAAACCTGCAACAAAGTTTATTAAAGTTCTTGAAATGTACATAGATCAGATCAGAGGGGAATGATTTTTCCCAACATAAGTGAGAGTGACTCTTTAAACGCTCTAGATGGCATTTGCACTTGTTGCATGAACACCGAACATTCACACAAGTGTGCACCATATCATTCTTGTCAACACAAGCCCATATCTGTCCTATTTTGATATTATACTAAACAATTATACAAAAAGATTATTGCTTCCAACATGCTTTTGCACTGTTATGTCAAAAGAGAAAACAAACTGTAAGGTGAATTGTTACCACTCTCCTACAGTATACTATATGAGAATATCACACTAAATGTAGTAAGTACCTTTGCAGTCAGCTGGCTTTGTCTTTTACATGTTGGGGTAAAATGACAGGCGGCCATTGCGGCCTTCCTTCTGAATATGTTAGGTGCCTGGCTGACTCAGAACAATCATGCAGCATGTAAAGTGAAATTAGAACTCTTGATCTGTGTACTTGTTTCAGGTTAACTACATAGAAAATACTGTAGTATGAACATGAGAGCTAGGTAGCTAGCATTTGCAGATCAGGTTAGCAATGATAGTCTATGAAATTTCCCCAGTACCCAGCTACCAGTTACCCAAATAACTCCTGTGCGCATGCATGGGAATTATGTCACACTCAAGATGACCAAGGACTCTGAACTTAGAAGAAGACCAGGTGACGGTGGAAATACTGGCAATGAAGGAGAGTGCAAACAATGCAGTGGATGTGGGGATTGCTTTGCTCATTATGACAAAAAGCTCCTTGGGGACCAAAACTGATCATTTCTTTGACTATTTACTTCCACTTTAACCACTTCCCCTCCGGCCCATGTATATAAACAGCCAGATGGGAGCAGTGCAGGAGTGGGTGGCTGTTTATAGACGGCCTCCCCGCTCCCTGCTTGTGTGCGATCCTCTGGACACAGTGGAACACTGATCATTGTACGGGACCTCTGTGTGAGGTGCCAATCAGTGATCACATGAAGAGTAGTAAGCAAGATGTCACTTCTGACATCATTGCTTACTACGTGTGAAATCTGTGAATGATCACAGAGGTCACATGGTACAAGGCTATACACAACAACATTGTACCATGTGACAAGCTGTGACCAATCACAACTCACACAGTATTTGTCAGGGAACAAGAAAACCGCCGCAGCACATGAATCTGCGCATATGCAGGATCCCGACAAGGCATACAGGCAGGCAGGCACTGCGACCCAGGCGCGTCTGTCTCCAATGACGGCACCGGCAGGCACTAGGACCCAGGCGCGCCTATCGGCGCTGGGCGGGCTATTTAAAGAGCACCTCGGTGCTCTTTCAGTGCTGGCTGGTCGACTCTTCAGCTCTCCCTGTGGCCTGCTTGTTTCCTGTGCAATTTCCTTTGGTTCCGACCCGGCTTGTTCCTGACCCGACTCTAAGTACTCTCCTGCCCCCCCCCCCCCGGTTCCTGACTTCAGCTCTGTTTCTGACTCTGGCATTTCCTCCTGATCCTGTACCGCACTGCCCGACTGTTATGACCCTGGCTTTCCTACGACTCAGTTCCAGTCCTGTGTCTTGGCTACGTACCTGGCTCTGCTGTGCATCTGGCAATCCACTGTACCTGCCTGGTCTATCTCCACAGTACCCAAATCAGAGGATATCCTGCTTATCAAGATCATCATCTGCAAGAGCCGCAAGCAAAACCCTGGCGCTCTTGTCCCCACCCTCTGTTCCAACCTCAGCTGGCTCAGGATTAGTGACACAAGTCAGGCCGACCTCGTCAATTCAGTCTCCCATCAGGTACGTGACAGTATTTCTCAATGGCTGCAAGAATGCAGCCAGAGAGAAGGAGAAATTATTGCTTTTACAGCCTTTATGGGTGTAAAAGCAATCAGTGTAAAAAAAAAAAAAAAATCTTCATCACCCCACACACACACACACAAGTAGTACAGTGTCACTATGGTGTGGTTAAAGCTATTGCTAGCAAAGGTTTTAAGATCTATAATCAGTCCCAGACTGGAGCTGATGCTTGTTTTGCAAATGTTTGCTAAATCTGAGGCCAAATTAGATATGTTATCGTTTCCAGCAATCAATATTGGACTTCTGAGATTCAACTAAAATGTATTAAAAATCTTTCAGGAAACGTCTGTCCTCTAGTGGTGCTTTAGAGTAAAGCACCCGATATTTCATTAGAGATGAACATAAAATAATGCGTGCAGCTTAAAAAAAAAAGTCTTTGTGAAATAGAGCTTCCATTGCTTACCTTGCTATGAAAACAATAATTGATTAGCTTTACACTTTCCGAGTCTCTGATCTGCTAGAAGTACACAAGAAAAAGTCAGAACTTTTTATATGCATACTTGCTCTGGGTCAATGACATAAATATTAAAGTAGAACTATAAGCAAAACTTTTTTTTTTCATTTTTGATAGAGCAAGGATGGGTTATAACCCCTGTCAGATTTGTTGTCGTCATCTGTTGAGATTTCCCTTACTTCCTGTCCCAAAGCCAAATAGGAAGTGGGAGGAAATACCTGCAAGTTAAAGTGTTACTAAACCCACAACAGTAAAAATCAGTCTGTATATGCAGTAAAGCATGCTTGTTATACTCACTGTGGAAACATTGTGTAAAAAGGCTGTTTGATCCTGACTTCTCTGTCCCTGCTGATAAGACAGACTGAACCCGTAGCCCTTCTGCACATGCTCAGTTTACTGTGTATTGTCAGAGGTTTTTTTTTTTGTAAGAGTGCATGTGATCAGCACAGGGCCAATCAGCACTGTCCAGACAGAGGTCAGGGGTTCTGCATCCTCCTAGAGCAGAAAGAAAACTCCTCCTACAAGCTTTAACCAGCGCTCAGCTGAAGTCATAACACTGCTCTAACTGCTGATGAGAAAAGGTATTCAGCAGTTTACATTTACTAAAATAATTGCACTTTTATGTTCTGTGCACTGTGGGAGACCAGATATAGTGAATGCAGGGTCCTGGGTTTAGTAAGACTTTAATTAAATTCCTTGGGGACCCCCAGATCACTAGAACTAGTGTCCCCATTGAAACATTTCCCCTCTATTACTTTTTGGGGACAACCTAAAATGTGGGTGTCACGGTTTAGGTGCTCTGTCAGTATCGTCCCAATTAAAGTCATATTTCAGTCCCAGATAAAATCACATCACATCACAAAAATCACAAGTCCAGGAAAAGGGGGAGAACTACGCTAGCTGCCACTCTGCAAAAGCCCCAGGATAAGGGGGAGAACTACGCTAGGTGCCACTCTGCAAAAGCCCCAGGATTTGGGGGAGAGATACACCAGCTGCCCTCCGCAGCCACCCAGGATTTGGGGGGAGAATTGCTACCAGCTGACACCCTGCATTAGCCCAGGCTTGGGGGAGGATTATTACCCATGGACTACGCTACACATACTCAGGACTCAGGGCAAGTACTTGCTGTCATACTGCCCTGCTTTGCACCCAGGAGTGCTGGCATACTGCTGCTGGAGAGTCAAGCCTGGTCCCTGCTGCCAGGACCACCTGCGGTGGGCTGAGAAGGGTCGCCCCCTGGCTGGTGTCCGCTGTGAACCTGGGCATCCCTTCCGGATCTTTGAGTGTATGCTTCACTGTGTTATTCCCCTGAACTGTTCCTGTACTCCATCCCCATTTCCCTGTTTGGATTACAAACTGCTGTAGAGACTCTATCCTAGCCCCTGGGGCCGGACTACAATTATTTTGAGCCCTCTCCTTGCTACTTCCTGATACCGGGTACTGCCACACTCCCTGCAGACCCCAATTGAGTAACTGTCATTTGTTTTAATAAAGCTTTATGTGCTTGCCATTTGCTTTGCGTGTTCTGTCCTGCTTACCCTCCGTCACATACTGGTTGGCAGCAGTGGGATCAGAACACTAAGAGAGATGGCAGACAACGAAAGCCAGCTGATGCCGGACCAAGCTCGGGCCAGTAAGTACAGAAATTGGACTATATCATGCCTAGCCAAGGACAACCTGGTCGCAGCCATTGAAGAAGCTGACCCCCAAGGCACTCCAGCAAGGGAGGAGAGCAGACCAACCCCAGCCTCCCCCACACGCCATAACCAAGGATCCAAAAGCCCCTGGCTTACTAGAGTGGAGGAGGAGATGGCCATCCTGGGGCCAGACGCCACAGTAGAGGACAAGCGGGAGGCTATCCGGAGGGCGCGAGAGAGAGAGAGCCAAGGGAGCCACCATGATCTAAGTTGTCCTTCCAGCCCCAGGGCCGCGGGCTTCCCCCCTCCCCGGGTCAGGCACAAAGACTTTAAGCCCTTTAACGAAGCCACCGGGGATGTGGAGGGGTTTTTTCATGACTTTGAGCATTTGTGCCAACTCATGGAGGTGCCGCACACGGATTGGCTATGGTACCTCGTGGGTCTGCTAGAAGGGGGTGCAGCTGCAGCCTACCGCACACTGGATTACCAAAAAAGCTGAGATTACACGCGGGTCAAACAGACCATGCTGGAGTACTAAGCGGTAACCCCAGAAGCTCACTGGGCGCATTTCCGCGACCTTCCCTGCCATGCCAAGCCATCCTACAAAATGTACGCTCACAAGATGTTGCAGTCCTGCCGGCGGTGGCTAGAAGGGGAGCAGGCCTACACCGCAGAGGAAATTATTCAGGCCTTTCTGAAAGAACAATTCTACACTCAATGCCCTGCGGAGGTGCGCGGATGGGTAAGAGAAAGAGCCCCTACCACCCTTGTGAAGGCCGCTGACCTGGCCGATGAGGTCATTGCCATCAAGCCCCATTGGAAGAGACAAACCCCTGAGCTGCCAAAGTCCCCGCCCCCCTTCCGGCCACCTCTCAATCCTGCCACCACCTCTGCCAAGGCGGCCCCCCCCCGGCTACAGCCAACCCCTTGGGGCCACCATACCGGGCCTAGTTCAGAGGGCTGCCCTTGGACCTCCACTGCTACGGGTGCAACCAGCTGGGGCACCTCCAAGCCAACTGCCCCACCTCCAGGGGCCGTCACTTCAACTGCCCTGTCAACTACCTGGAGCTGAACCCTGCGGAAGAGCCCCTACCTCCACCTCCCAGTGAATGGATGAACCCCCCAGAAGCCAACAACCCTCGGGGGGTCTACAGTGTCCACCCCCCGGGAGCCACTTACCCGGCGCAGAGGCAGCGCCACCTGCAGGCCGTGCAGGTAGACGGGCACCCCGCCACCGCTTTCCGGGATACGGGGGCCTTCCTTACCATAGCTGACCCCCGAGTGATAAGGCCTGAAGCCATACAACCCGGCCCTGGATTTTCCATCGAGCTGGCGGGACGAGCCAGACATCATATCCCCAGGGCATCCGTACGCCTCGACTATGGATTCGGAGAGCAACGGTACCGCCGGGCAGGCCCAAGCCGCCCGGGCCAGCCTCCTGTTGCCCCCAAACAACTGGTAGTGCCTAGACTGTTTAGGTTCTCGCTACTCCAGATCGCCCATGATATTCCGGTAGCTGGCCACCTAGGGAAGAGGAGGACAGAGAAGTGACTAACCCAAGCCTTCTATTGGCTAGGTATCTCACAGTCCGTTGCCCACTTCTGCCCGACCTGTGACATCTGTCAGAGGAAGGTACGCCCAGCGGACCACCCCAAGGCCCCGCTCCGCCCCTTACCCATCATTGAAGAGACCTTTCAGAGAGTAGCCATAGACATCCTAGGACTCCTGGCCCGCCCCAGTAAGTTAGGGAAAAGATACATCCTCACGGTAGTGGATTACGCAACCCGCTACCCAGAGGCTGTACCCCTGTCCAGTATCTCCGCCCCTAAGGTGGCGGAGGCCCTGGTCACAGTTTTTTCCTGGGTAGGCTTCCCCAGCGAGATCCTGACTGACCAGGGCATGCAGTTTATGTCCGATGTAGTCCAATCCCTATGGCGCACGTGCAGGGTACGGGCGCTCCGGACCACTCCCTATCACCCCCAAACCAATGGCCTCTGCGAGTGCTTCAACGGGACCCTGAAGAGCATGCTGAGGTGCTTCATTGATGGGGAGGCAGACTGGAAGAAGCTCCTCCCTCACCTGCTGTTTGCATACTGGGAGGTACCGCAAGAGTCAAGGGGGTTTTCCCCCTTCGAGCTCCTGTACGGGCGGAGGGTCCGAGGTCCCCTATCCCTGGTCCGGGAACATTGGGAAGGGAAAATAGAGGACACAGGTACCCAAGTCATCCCCTACGTCCTCAAGCTGCGGGAGTGACTGACCCGCCTGGCCGCTGTGGCCCATGACCACCTCCGGGCGGCCCAGATGCGCCAGAAGGTGTGGTACGACTGCAGGGCATGCGGCCGCGAGTTTGCCGAGGGTTAGCAGGTGCTCAAGATAGTCCTCAACCCCCAGAATAAGCTCCAGCACACCTGGGAAGGACCCTAGAAGGTCCTTCGCAAAATAGACAAGACTAGTTATGTCATTAGTCTTGATGCCTGCGACCGACAGCAGCGCACGGTCCACATCAATAAGCTGAAAGAGTACCATGACAGGACTCTGCCCGTGCTAGCCATCTGCCCCGCCTCCACAGGGGAGGCCGATGAGGGGGCCCTGCCCGACCTCTTGCAAGCCACAAAAACCACCACCCCCCTGGATCAGATCCCCACGGGGCTCGGCTGAGAAAACCGGGCCGTCACCTTCTCGGCCGCCCCGGGCCGCACTGGGTTGGCCCTCCACCATGTGGAGACCCACAGTCAAAAGCCCATCCAGCAGGCCCCCTACCGAGTCCCCGAATCCTTGAAGATGGTCATCCGGGCAGAGCTCTCGGAGATGCTCCAGCTGGGCATCGTCCGACCCTCTCGCAGTCCCTGGGCCTTCCCGGTGGTGCTGGTACCAAAAAAGGATGGGAGCACCCGCTTTTGCGTGGACTACCGGAGGTTGAACGACTACACCATCAGTGACGCCTACCCCATGCCCCGCATAGACGACCTTCTAGATTGCGTTGCCGGGGCCCAATATATCAGCACCCTAGATCTCAGTAAGGGCTACTGGCAAATTGCCCTCACGAAGGAGGGCGTTGAGCGCTCCGCCTTCATCACCCCATTCAGCCTGTACGAGTTCCTAGTCATGCCCTTTGGCATGAAAAACGCCCCAGCCACCTTCCAACGGGTCGTGGACCAGCTGTTAGAGGGGTGCCAAGGGTTTGCGTGCGCCTAGATGACATAGCCATCTTCAGCGACACATGGGAGGAGCACCTGTCACACATGGAAACCATCCTGGACCACATCTGCTGGGCCGGGCTGACAGTGAGACCAGACAAATGCCAGCTGGGAATAGCTGAGGTGCAGTACCTCAGCTGAAACCTGAGCCCAACAAGGTCCAAGCCATCCATGACTGGCCCACCCCCCAGACCAAGAAACAAGTGATGGCGTTCCTTGGCACTGCCAGCTATTACCGTAAATTTGTACCTAATTTCAGCTCCACGGCCTAACCCCTGACCGACCTGACACGGAAGAAAAGCTCCAGGATGGTGAATTGGACCTCGGCCTGCGACTCTGCCTTCCCTGGCCTCAAGTCAGCCCTGGCAAGCAACCCTGTCCTGGCCGCCCCTGACCACAGCAGACGCTTCCTGGTACAGACAGACGCCTCCACCTACGGCCTAGTAAACGAGGCTGGGGAGGAACACCCCGTCGCCTTTCTCAGCCGCAAACTACTGGACAGGGAAGTTGCCTACACTACTGTATAGAAAGAGTGTCTGGCCATAGTTTGGGCCCTAAAGAAATTGCAGCCCTACCTATACGGCTGGGAGTTCACCATTGTCACTGATCACAACCCCCTCACATGGTTAAATAGGGTGTCCGGGGACAACGGGCGCCTCCTCAGATGGAGCCTCGCCCTCCAACCCTACAATTTCACCATTCAGTATAGATGGGGAAGCCAACACCAAAATGCGGACGGACTTTCCCGCCAACAAGACCCACAGTAGCTAAGTTGGGGCCCACAAGTGCCTTCAAGGGAACCCGGTGGGGTCCCCCCTTGCCGGCACTTGTGAAATGGAAGGGGGAGGAGTGTCACGGTTTAGGTGCTCTGTCAGTATCGTCCCAAATAGAGTCATATTTCAGTCCCAGATAAAATCACATCTCATCCTGTTGTCCCAAATGAATTCACACTTCATCCTCCTGTTGTCCCAAATAAAATCACATCTCATCCTGTGCTCTGCTCTCCCCCCTCCCCTGGCCCGCTCATTAATGACCCCCTCCGCCTCTCATCCTGCCGCGGCTCTTTGAAGCCGAGCCACGCAGAACAAGAGGTGTTACCTTTGTCACCCCCTCACTATCTTCTCCCCATCCGGCGAGGCTGGAGGGAAGAAGATAGCCTCCTCGCAGTGAGGTTCACACCTCTCCAGTGAGAGGTGCAAACCTCCCGCGGGGATGTTCCGGATCGTGGCGTCAGCGCGGGCATGACAAGTGAGGATACCGCTGGACAAAGGCCGCACTCTCGAGAGCGCGGCCCATGTCCAGGGGGGCATGCCTCATTGCCAGGCGATGAGGCACGCCGCCCACAGCCCGCCCACCATTGCCAGGATGACTGGGAAACGTCCTGCATCGGTTTAAGACCGATGCCGGGCTCCCCGGTCATCCGTTCCGCTGCCAAGCCACAGAGGGATCTCAACTGAGGCAAGACCCTCGTGGCAACTCTGCAGAAGCCCCCAGAATAAGGGGGGAGAACTACGCTAGCTGCCACTCTGCACAAGTCCAGGAAAAGGGGGAGAACTACGCTAGCTGCCACTCTGCAAAAGCCCCAGGATAAGGGGCAGACCTACGCTAGCTGCCACTCTGCAAAAGCCCCAGCATAAGGGGGAGAACTACGCTAGCTGCCACTCTGCAAAAGCCCAGGATTTGGGGGAGAATTACGCCAGCTGCCACTCTGCAAAAGCCCCAGGATTTGGGGGAGAGATACACCAGCTTCCCTTTGCAGCCACCCAGGATTTGGGGGGAGAATTGCTACCCGCTGACACCCTGCATTAGCCAGGGCTTGGGAGAGGATTATTACCCACAAACTACGCTACACATACTCAGGACTCAGGGCAAGTACTTGCTGTCATACTGCCCTGCTTTGCATCCAGGAGTGCTGGCATACTGCTGCTGGAGAGTCAAGCCTGGTCCCTGCTGCCAGGACCACTTGTGGTGGGCTGAGAAGGGTCGCCCCCTGGCTGGCGTCCGCTGTGAACCTGGGCATCCCTTCCGGATCCATGAGTGTACGCTTCCCTGTGTTATTCCCCTGAACTGTTCCTGTACTCCATCCCCATTTCCCTGTTTGGATTACAAACTGCTGTAGAGACTCTAACCTAGCCCCTGGGGCCAGACTACAATTATTTTGAGCCCTCTCCTTGCTACTTCCTGATACCGGGTACTGCCACACTTCCTGCAGACCCCAATTGAGTGACTGTCATTTGTTTTAATAAAGCTTTGTGTTTGCCATCTGCTTTGCGTGTTCTGCCCTGCCTACCCTCCGTCACAGTGAGGATCTTCTTTTACTTTAGCTTTCAATAATATTGGTAAAGAGGCCAAATAGAGAGGTGAATCTCCTTAATGGGGACACAGCAATAAAAACTAATAGATGTTCTAATCACCGTCAACTCCATCAAAAACGTAAAAAAAATTTGCCTTTAGTTATACTGTAAGGCTAGATGGATTCACACTGTCCCATACCTTGCAGCATGCATGGTGGCAAACATGTAATGTCCCTTTACACAGTAAGCTGCAGTGCATAGAAGTAAACCAACCCCATTGGAAAGAATGTGATTTCTACTTTTAATGCATCTCATTCAGCAAAATGCAGACATTTTGCTGGATGAAAATGGACAAGTAAACAGAAGGGTCAACATGGCATCCAGGCAACTACCACATATCAGAAGAAGAGATCAGCGATTATAACTGTCAAATTTTTCTCATTACAATACACACTAAACTGAACATGTGCATGGGGCTATGGGTCCAGTCTGAACAAGAGGAGGGGCAGAGAAAACAGGATCAAATGGCCTTTTTACACAATGCAGAGGATTAACCCCTTAGGTTCCACAGTGAGTATAACAAGCATGCTTTACTGCATATACAGACTGATTTTACTATTGTGAATTTAGTAACACTTTAAGCTTAGGCTCCAGAACCTCTCCTTTTTCCCATCACTTCCATTTGTTTGGAACGGAAAGTGCATGGTAGGTGCAGTCATGTTGTAAGGGACCACCCAGCGGTACCTCTAGCAACCCACCGGTGAGGTGCTTCCAGCGTGCGGAATCTAAGTCCCAGAGCACTTGTTCACCAGGGCCCCTGATGGTGGGGATGGACTTGTAGCGCTCAGAGACCAGGTCGCAGTTACTGGGCACACTCACCACTGGTAGGGGTATCTGCCAGGGGCTCCCGCAGAGGAACAGCCTAATGTGAGAAGGCTGGGAGATCCCGACGGGATGGATGGATGGCCGAGCGAGTGCGAGGTCAGGCAGGCCGGGTCGGTAACTATGGGGACGGTGCGGTACAAAGCAGCGGGCAGAGAGTAGTCGGGTCACACGCCAGGTCAGCAACAGCAGGTCAGGTCCAATAGGGGGCATCCAGGAGAGAGGTCAGGCAAGCAAGAGTCAGGACAGGAGAAAACAGCAAGGTCAGGGCACAATCCGGGTCAGCAACTCACTTATTCACAGGTTCACAGGATACAAGGAGACCAGAAGGCACTGAATGACAGCTCAGGGCCATTTAAATATCCCGCCCTGCGCTGTCATTGGTGCCAAGCGCACGCCCGCGGTCTCTACCGCGCATGCGCGAACTTGATTGCCGCGGTCGGCCAGGTCCCAGTGCCCGCATCCCTGCACAGGGCGGTGCACTGCGCCTGCGCCGAGCCCAGCGCTGCGGCGATCCCCGACATTGCACCCCCCCTACGGGCAACCTCCGGATGCCCACCCGATCTCTCCACCACGGGTGATCACGAAGAAACCCCCGGACGAGTCTAGGTGCATGGACATTATGAGCTGGTTCCCAGGAATTGTCCTCGGGACCATAGCCCTTCCATTTAATTAGGAATTGGGTCTGGCCCCCCTCCTTCGGCACTTTAAGATTGTTTCCACCTCAAATTCCTCTTGTCCTTTCGACAGTTATGGCCTCCGGAGGTCTGGATTCTCGTTCTGGGAAGGCATCTGGAATCACTGGTTTAAGCAAGGACACGTGGAAGACCGGATGAATTTTGAATGTGTCAGGAAGGATAAGCTCATATGCTACCTCGTTGATCATCCGCTTTACCCAAAAAGGCCCCACAAATTTAGGTCCCAATTTTTTCGAGGGACATAGCATCTTCAAATTGGTTGTAGCCAACCATACCTTCTCCCCAGGCCGCAACACCAGATCCCCTCTTCGTTTCTTGTTAAACGCATTCTTATTGTCCTCTTGGGCCCGAGCGATGGCTTCCTGTAGTACTTTGTTGTTAGAGGAGAAAAAGGTTAATGCATCCTGTGTTGCCGGTACTGGGCATTCAGAGACCAAATCAGGGAGAAAGACAGGGTGAAACCCGTAATTAGAAAAGAATGGGGACTGCCCAGTTGCTGAATGGCTTGTGTTGTTGTAAGCGAATTCCGCCAAGGGTAAGAGTGGCAACCAATCATCCTGAAGGAAAGACGTGTAGCAACGCCAGTATTGCTCCAGGGTCTGGTTGGTCCTCTCGGTCTGTCCGTTGGTCTGAGGGTGGAATGCAGAGAAGAGGGACAACTTGATGTCCAGGGCCTTGCACAGAGCTCTCCAAAATCTAGATGTAAATTGGACCCCTCGATCAGAGACAATGTCCTCTGGAACTCCATGTAGTCTTACGATCTCCCGGATAAATATTCGCGCCATCTCGGCTGCTGATGGAGTCTTCCTTAATGGTACGAAGTGGGCCATCTTGGATAAGCGATCAACGACCACAAGGATTGCTGTGTGGTCTTGTGACGGTGGGAGCTCGACTATGAAGTCCATCGCAATCCTCTGCCAAGGCCGTTCGGGAATCGGCAAGGGCCGCAGCAGCCCCCAAGCTTTGCTCCTCGATGGTTTGCTCTTCTGGCAGATGGTACAGGATCTCACATAGCGCTTGCAATCCTTAGCCATGTTTGGCCACCAAAAAGAGAGTTGGAGAAGCTCCAGAGTCTTGGCTGGGCCAAAGTGTCCTGCCATCGGGTGATCATGGCAGTGTCCCAAAACCAGGGTTCAGACCTCCTCAGGTACCATGATTAAACCTTCCTTTCATAAGAGTCCCCCCTTGTTCTGGAGGGACACCCCAACTGGGGTTGACGTGGCCGTGGATGCCTCCATTAGCTTGGAACGAAGGTCCGTCTGGAGCGCCAAGAAATTCCCAGAAGACAGGATAGTGTTGGGTACTGGTTCTTCTTTGGAGTCCTCGTACATACGTGATAACGCATCGGGCTTCGTATTTTTAGATCCGGGCCTGTATGTGATGTGAAAGTTAAACCTGGAGAAGAACAATGCCCATCTCGCCTGTCGTGGGCGTAAACGTTTGGCGGTCCTCAGGTACTCCAGATTCTTATGATCTGTGAATATCAAGATGGGGTGTGAGGCACCTTCCAGCAGGTACCTCCATTCCTCTAACGCTGCTTTGATAGCCAACAGCTCTCGATCGCCGATATCATAATTCTTCTCGGCTGGGGTAAGTTTCCTCGAGAAGAATGCTACGGGATGGAGTAATTCCTTGGTGCCCTTTCGCTGGGACAGGATGGACCCTACCGCATTCTCCAATGCATCTACCTCCAAGATGTAGGGCAGGGCAGCGTCCAGGTGGCCCAGAATGGGTGCCGAGGTAAATAGCTTTTTCAAAGCTTCGAAGGCTTCCTGAGCCTCCGGCGTCCATCTGAACCGGGTTCCAAGTTTGGTTAGCTGAGTAACGGGGGAGACCAGACCCGAGAAGTTCTTGATGAACTTTCGATAAAAGTTTGCGAACCCAATAAACCGTTGAACGCCCTTTTTGTCCGTGGGTTCAGGCCAATCTAAAATTGCAGAGACCTTCTGGGGATCCATTGCGACCCCCGCGGTGGAGATAATCAGCCCCAGAAACATAATGCTGGATTGCTCGAAACAACATTTATCTGCCTTGGCATATAACCCATGCTGCCGCAACCGCCCCAACACCTTTGCCACATGCATCCTGTGATCCTCCAGGGAGGGTGAGAAAATCAGTATATCGTCCAGATAGACGATAACAAAGATATCCAGAAAATCCCTGAAGATGTCGTTCACTAAATGTTGAAAGGTGGCTGGGTTATTGCACAGCCCAAATGGCATGACCAAGTATTCAAAATGGCCAAACTGGGTACGGAATGCCGTTTTCCACTCCTCCCCCTCCCTTATGCGAACCAGGTTGTAGGCCCCCCTTAAATTAAGTTTTGTGAATATAACCGCAGCCTTTAGGCTCTGAAACAACTCTGGTACCAATGGCAACGGGTAGCGATTTTTGATCATGACCCTGTTCAGCTCCCGGTAATCAATACATGGTCTCAGGGATTTGTCTTTCTTTTCCACTAAGAAGATTCCCGCCCCTGCTGGGGAAGTGGAGGGACGGATGAACCCCTTCTGTAGACTGTCCTCAATATATTCCTTTAGGGCCCCCAATTCAAGCTCAGATAGGGGGAAAATTCGCCCAAAAGGAATCTCAGAGCCCGGTAACAGGTCAATGGGACAGTCATACGGGTGGTGGGGGGGCAGAGTATCTGCTCCCCATTTAATGAATACATCCAGGAACTCATGATAGACTGCGGGAATAACCTGTTTCCTTCGGAGCATAGGAGAACGCGGGGCCCGAAGTGCGACAATGTTCCCGACAGTGTGGGGAAGGGAACGAGATTAACCCAGTTTCCCAGTCAATTTGGGGGTTATGGGCCCGTAACCATGGGAGCCCCAAAATGATTGGGAAAAGAGGTGACGCAATAGCATCCAGGCGGAGGAATTCCTGGTGTTGGTTGGCAATGGTAGTGGCGATGGAGGGAGTTTCCTGATTAACTACCCCTGATTTTATCTGGGAACCATCGGCCAAAAATATGTTGAAGCCCTTCTTTCTGGGTTGGAGGGGAATACCCTGCTGGCGAGCAAAGTCTAAATCCAGAAAACAGCTGCATGCCCCCGAATCAACTATGGCTGTCACCTCCACGGTCCTTTCTGGAAGCTGAAAGGAGAGGGTCACCACTAAGTATTGAGAACGACTGATATTGCTAATAGACAAAGAAGAAGAGGTGCACTTACTCATTTTCTGAGGGCAGGATCGTACCATATGACCAGCTTCACCACAGTAGAGGTAGAGGTTCTGGGAGCGTCTGCGCTGGCATTCCTCTGGTGATAATTTAGGCCGCGCCAGGCCTAGCTGCATAGGTTCTGGAACATCTCCTGGTGGTAGGTTCTGGACGCTTGGTCTAGTTGGTTGGCTGGGGCCTTGGAATGGACCCCAGGTATTTCCGCGACCCTGGCCGGACCTCTCAAACCTGCGTTCCCGCAGTCTTCGGTCTATCTTAATTGTCAGGGTAATGAGGTCTTCTAAAGATTCGGGAACCTCCACCCGGGCCAGCTCATCTTTCAAGGGATCGGACAGACCCATACGGAACTGGTGCAGTAGAGCAAACTCGTTCCAGCGTGTGTCCCCCATCCAACGCCTGAAATCAGAGGCGTATTCCTCTGCCGGCCGCCGACCCTGTCGGAGCGTATACAAGGTCGCTTCGGCAGAGGCTGCCCGCTGTGGGTCATCGTACAGGATGGCCATCGCTTCAAAAAAACTACTGACCGATCCCAGATGAGGGTCATTGTTTCCCCTTAACCGATGGGCCCAATCCTGGGGTTCACCTTGCAATAGTTAGATGACGAATCCCACTTTCACAGCTTCGGTCAGAAAGGTACGGGGTTGTAGCTCAAAGAACAGGAGACAGGATTCGCGGAATGACCGGAAGCGTGTGCGTTCTCCGTGAAAGCGCTCTGGTAAGGGTACTCGGGGGTTCTGCCATAGGAAGTGGGGTGGAAGCCCCTGAAGCTGGCTCATGAGCTACTACAGCTGGGGGTGCAGCAACCAGGGCCTGTGGAGCAGGGTCAGATATAGAGCAAGTCTGGAAGCGATTCTCCAGCTGCATACATCTGTCCTGCAGGGCCGTTACGGCCTGCATCAAATTAGATAAGTGCCTGCAAATTTCCTCTAGCGGGGAAGGCCCTCCTCTAGGCTCAGTCATGGCCTTCTGGTACTGTAAGGGACCACCCAGCGGTACCTCTAGCAACCCACCGGTGAGGTGCTTCCAGCGTGCGGAATCTAAGTCTCAGAGCACTTGTTCACCAGGGCCCCTGATGGTGGGGATGGACTTGTAGCGCTCAGAGACCAGGTCGCAGTTACTGGGCACACTCACCACTGGTAGGGGTATCCGCCAGGGGCTCCCGCAGAGGAAGAGCCTAATGTGAGAAGGCTGGGAGATCCTGACGGGATAGATGGCTGAGCGAGTGCGAGGTCAGGCAGGCCGGGTCGGTAACTATGGGGACGGTGCGGTACAAAGCAGCGGGCAGAGAGTAGTCGGGTCACATGCCAGGTCAGCAACAGCAGGTCAGGTCCAATAGGGGGCATCCAGGAGAGAGGTCAGGCAAGCGAGAGTCAGGAAAGGAGAAAACTGCAAGGTCAGGGCACAATCCGGGTCAGCAACTCACTTATTCACAGGTTCACAGGATACAAGGAGACCAGAAGGCACTGAATGACAGCTCTGGGCCTTTTAAATATCCCGCCCTGCGCTGTCATTGGGGCCAAGCGCATGCCCGCGGTCTCTACCGCGCATGCACGAACTTGATTGCCGTGGTCGGCCAGGTCCCAGTGCCCATGTCCCTGCACAGGGCGCTGCACTGCGCCTGCGCCGAGCCCAGCGCTGCGGCGATCCCCGACACATGTGCACTGCTCTATGAACACTAAACATCCCATAGTCCATACTCTATAGTCCATCTCAGGAGTGAGAAAGAGAGGGTGCCTATTGTGACGGTCATGGCATCAGACCCCCAGCCCTTCTCACCAACTCATGACCGAAGGACTAGCCAATCTAAAACCGCGCTGTCACGTGTGTAACAATGCCATGCTCAGCTGCACCCTGGACAATGTGTTTCCAGCTAATGGACCACAATCTATGTACCTGCAGCCTGACAGCGATGTTACTGGGTAAGGTTAATTACACAATTAACCCTTCACACTGCCACCACCGCCTTTTTGTACAGAGAAGGAGGAAACTCACCAATATTAGCAATAACACTATGATGTTTGAATAAGCGTCTGAATACACACTGTCACCGCAGGCAGATGTATATAGAAGTTTAAAAACACACTTTAGCGCTCTTCAGAGACAGGGATTCTTAGTTTGCATTAAAGAGCTTTAGAAACAGTTCAACACCTTTCAGATAATAGGATTTATTAATAAAAAGGTCAAAATGATGCAATAACAATATTTACAGAAAAAGATGTAGCCAATATACATACAGTGTTCAAAATAATAGCAGTCAGACATCACTAACCTGATCAATCACTGTTTTTGGTAGAAATTATATTTCTACATGGCAAATAATTTACTAGCAGGTGTAGTAGAGTAATAGAAAACCAACAGACCCAGCAGTCATGACATGCATGCTGCTGATTCTGTGTAATTGAATCACTAATTGAAAGGGGCATGTTCAAAATAATAGCAGTGTGGAGTTCTATTAGTGAGGTCATTCATTCTTTGAAAAACAGGTGTCAATTATTGCCCTTATTTAAGGAAGGAAGGCAGCAAATGTTGTACATGCTGGTTACAGTGCATTTCTCTCTGAAATTCTGAGGAAAATGGGTTGTTCCAGATATTGTTCAGAACAACAGTGTACCTTGAATAAAAAGTTGATTGGAGAGGGGAAAACATATAAAGAAGTGCAAAAAATGATAGGCTGCTCATCTAAAATGATCGCAAATGCTTTAAAATGGCAACCAAAACCTGAAAGACGTGGAAGAAAGTGAAAAACTACCATTCGAATGAATAGCCAAAATGGCAAGGACTCAGCCAACAATCAGCTCCAGGAAGATCAAAGAAGGTCTAAAGTTACCTGTGAGTACTGTTACTATTAGAAGACGCCTATGTGAAGCTAAGCTACCTGCAAGAAGCCCCCGCAAAGTCCCACTGTTGAAAAAAAGACATGTGCTGAAGAGGTTACAATTTGCCAAAGAGCACATTGACTGGCCTAAAGAGAAATGGCGCAACATTTTCTGGACTGATGAAAGTAAGATTGTTCTTTTTGGGTCTAGTGGCCGGAGACAGTTTGTCAGACGACCCCCAAACACTGAATTCAAGCCACAGTACACAGTGAAGCATGGTTGCGCAAGCATCACGATATGGGGATGTTTCTCATACTACGGTGTTGGGCCTATTTATCGCATACCAGGGATAATGGATCAGTTTGAATACATCAGAATACCTGAAGAGGTCATGCTGCTTTATGCTGAAGAGGAAATGCCCTTGAAATGGGTGTTCCAACAAGACAACGACCCCAAACACACCAGTAAACGTGCAACATCTTGGTTCCAGACCAACAAGATTGACGTTATGGAGTGGCCAGCCCAATCCCTGGATCTTAATCCAATAGAAAACTTGTGGGGTGACATAAAAAATGCAGTTTCTGAGGCAAAAGAAGAACTGTGGAATGTAGTCCAATCATCCTGGGCTGGAATACCTGTTCACAGGTGCCAGAAGTTGGTTGACTCCATGCAACACAGATGTACAGCAGTTCTCAGAAACAGCGGTTATACAACTAAATATTAATTAAGTGATTCAAAGGAAAGCAAAATCTTCAAACATTTTTCAGTCTATATAGTGAATGTTTTGAGTTTGTAAAGAAGAATAAAAACACTGCTATTTTTTTGAACAGTCTAATATTCACTTTTCTTCAATTTTTTTAGAGGAACAACACAAATTTGATATATTTTTCTTCATGTTTTGATTTGGAATAGAATGTGTAGTGTTCCCAATGCATTTGTGTATATGGAAATAAAAGCTATTAGAAGGATTTTGAGCTTTATTCACTTTTTTCAACACACTATTATTTTGAACACAACTGTATATATATATATATATATATATATATATATATATATATATATATATATATATATATATTAGGGAAAATTGTATTCCATATTTACCGTAATTTTCCTTTCCTGGATCCTCCCCATGTCAGCCTACCACGGGTCACCTCCACCCTCTCTGACCCCTCCAGGACAACCTCTTTCCTAGCCTAAAAGAGCGGCTGTCTCCCCTCACTCAGCATTCAAGATATTGCTCTTCGCGATGGAGACTGGGTTGGAATCCCTGGCTGACATGGGGAGGATCCAGGAAAGAAAAATTACGGTAAGTTTGGAATACAGTTTTCCTTATTCCTGGACCTCCCCATGTCATCCTACCACGGGATGTACCAAGCAATGCCCAAAGGAACAAAGGGAGGGGAAAAAAAACACAAAAACTGAATGCTGCATATAAACCTCTATTACTGACAGCCGCTGCAATGACTGTAGATCCAAAACAGACTGCACTGATGGAAAAGCTATACTCATTCTGTGGTGGCAAATAAATGCATTTGCCATTCTCCAGCTTGCTGCCCTGCAAACTGCCTTTGCTAGCACTTTAGTGTATGCTGCCAATGAAACTGAGATGCTTCTTGTTGAATTAGCTCTCACTTCCAAAGGTGGCGGCAAGCCTAGGACTTTGTAGACAATATGAATGGTCTTCACAATCCATGAAAACATGACCTTGGGTAGTACCGTGAAGCCCTTCCTTGGACCTTGATGAAAGGTATGAAAAAAAATCTTGTTCATGGATGTCCTCCGTGCATTTCAGATATACTGAGAATGAATGTACCAGATCTAACTTCTTCCACTCATCCTCTGACCCATCTTCCAAAAAAGGGGAAAGTATGGACTCCCAACTTATATGGGATGAAGTTGAAATTTTTTGGAAGACATTTTGGACCTGTCTCAGAATGACCCTGTCTTGGAGGATCCAACAGTATGGCTCTCTAGCTAAGAAAGCATACATGTCAGATACTCCTCTTGTAGCAACTGCCATTAAAAAATATGTCCTCTGAGCCACATGAAATAAGGAACACAAAGTTATCGGGTAAAATGGTGGTGCCAGCAAGGCATTCAAACCAAGTGACAAATTCCCACTAGTGATCTAATCTTTTCTGCTGCCTTCAGAAAATGAATGACCAAAGGGTTAATGGCCCATAGTTTACTTGCCATGGCCGAGAGGACTGAAACTTGAATCTGAAACTAATTATAAGCCAGGCCACTTTTAAACTGTTTTGCAGGAGTTTAAGAACATTAGATACCGAGGGAGTTGAAGCATTCCAATTTTTGCCAGAAAGAGCCCCAAAAGAAAGGCTTTCCATACCCAGTGAAAGGTTAAAATAGTTGACTTTTTCCTAGCTTGCAACAAGCCCTTTGACAGCTCCAGATGTCTTAGACACCACCTCTGAACTTCCAAGCCATTAATTTCTGACTCGTGGGGTTCAGATGGAACAGCCCGTTCTGAACCAGGAGATCCAAACAAACTGGGAGTGGAATTGGTTGTTCTATCAGGGCTATTATTGCCCCCACTTCACGTTGTATCTTCAGGAGAACCCTTAAAATTAGAGGGACTGGAGGAAAAACGTGCACTAGGCGAAACCTCCATGACCTGGAAAGTACATCTTGGCCCAAGATTTGCGGGTCCCGAATTAGGAGAAGTAGAGGGAAGCTGGAGGTTCCTTGCTGACACCACCAGATTCATGTCTGGTGTCGCCCAGGCTTTTTCCGCAACAATTTTGAATCGAGGCCCCATTCGCTGTGATCTACAAAACTCTGACTCTGGCCCACCTTAATGTTCTCCGTTCCTGGGAGGTATGAAGAAAGGGTAAATTTCCTTCTGCTCAAAGGAAGACTTCACAGGCTACTTAGGAGAGGCAATCTTCTGGTGCCCGCTTGACAGGATAAGTAAGCCACTGTAGTCCGATTTTCTGAAAGCTCCTTCAGCACTTTTCCGTGTAACAGATACTGGAACACTACCAGAGTGAATCGGGAAGCTACTAACTCTAGGCAGATAGGAACTCTGCGTAGTCCACCTCTTCTAATGACCTTGAACCTGGTGACCAAAGCTGTAGGCTCCTCCAACCCACCAGCCTAGTTCTGGAGGCTTGAGAGGGACACTGCCCTTTTGAGTGCGCAAAACCATCCACCAGGTTAATAAAACCGGGTTATCGGACCTGGTATGAGGATCTTCTGGTTCAAAACATGATGACCCGACTAGTGAAGGACAATGAATTGAAACTTCCTCCTTCAGCATCTGACCCAAGGAACAACTGGGATGGTGAATAACAGAAGGTCCAGGTACTGCATGCACTCTTTTGCCGATAAGGCCTGCTCATTAGTTCCCTTGTCCGATTCTATTTGCAAGAGCTGATGTGGCTTGGATTGCAAATCAGCAGGATGACTCATTTTCTAAACATAAGATTGCTCATCAAGGTAACAACATTAGTTACCTACGGAACTGATATGTATAAACATACACAGTATATATTCGTACACACACTATAAACAAATTCGGACCAGACACAAACCAGCAAATCATTAGGATTAATGTCACAAAGGATAAATAGACCATCAGTATTTCCAACCCCCCCCTTTATATAAAAAACAATATATACAGTTACCAGTTAGAAAAATTGGCTAAGAAATTATAGTAACTTTCAGGTATTTTAAAATTAATAGAGCTTCACAATTGGGTGTGGAGATCTACTCTTCCTTCTTGAAACACATGCGGGTATATTTATACAGCCTATATAGCAATGGAAAAAGTGCTGCAACCTGAATAGCCCACTGCATTCATCAGAATGGGATAGAGAGGAGCATGCCTGGATAATCGCAGTACTATAGCATTGTGGCATCCAATGTAGAAATGAAAATCCAGCACCACAGCTTCTCAAAAAATATAAAAATACTAACTTATCATCCATCACATAAGAGGAATCAATGCCAGTACATATTGACGTGTTTCAGCCTCCTACAGAGGATGCTGTTATTCTATTATGTCTAAGGCCTCTGTAGAGACTGAAATGCGTCAATATGTACCAGCATTGATTCCTCTTTTATGTGATGAATGAAATAAATTTGTAATTTATATTTTTTGAGAAGCTGTGGTGCCGGATTTTAATTTCTATATTTATACAGCCTAGTCTCCAACTGACGTGTATGTTTTAGGCCTGCACAGATCTTGCTAAATAGTGAAACTATTCTTCAAAATGAATTCATTGGCATCCACTACAGCAGCTACAGGCAAAGCGACATACCCGTATGTCGCTCTGGCTGTACTAACACAAGGGGGCGCCGCGCGCCAGAGTGGGCACGCAGCGCTCCCCCCCTAACAACTGCTGTGTCCAGTGGACACAACAGTATAAAAATCCCGGTGATCATGTGATCGCTAAGCGATCACATGATCACTATGTAAGCAAAGCTGTTATGAATCAGTGTCATTCATAACAGCTCTGCTTCTCTTCCTGGTGAGTTGTGATTGGCCGACAGCTGGCACATGATAAATGGGGCCAATCACAGCACAGTACCATGTGACCAGTTCCAGCCAATCACAGATTAATATCCTGAGCTGTCAAAACTTAACTTATTCATGATAGTTCATGAATGAGTTCAGTTCTGGCAGCATGCCTTGCATTGCAGGAGAAATTATCTTTATTTCTCCTGCAAAGTGTAAAAAAAACCCCGCCCCCACAGTAGTACAATGTTACCATAGTAACATTATACTATTCTGATAAAAGTATTAAAAAAAATAATAAAAAAAGAAAACATTGAGAATTGTTTTTTTAAGTTTTTTTTTTTTTTTTTTTAACTACTTGCCAACCCCTTACCTGCATTTTGCGGGCGAGCAGCAGCTCTTGGCAAAGCGACGTAATCTTGTGTCGCTTTCTATTTTGGGGTGTGAACACAACTGAGTCCCTCACTGCCCCCCCCCCACCCTTCGGTCCAGGGAGGGAAGTGAGAACATCGCACCGACTAAAAGCACCACTACATTTTACACACACAGTTAGATTAGCACATTTAACCCTTTGATCGCCTCTATTAACCCTTTGATTGTCCCGTCACCCAGCACCATTAGTACAGTGTCAATATATAGAATTTTTCACTGATCACTGTATTCCTGCCACTAGTGACATCAGATAGAGTCAGGGTCAGTAAGCGTCCCTCCCAGCCAGGGTCAGCTAGCGTTAGATTGGCTGCACACTATCGCATCATTCTGGTACCGCTTTCATGTAAAAGCAATCCTAGTAGCCAATTAGCTGCTGAATTGTTTTTACGAGCAGCTGGAAGGGACATCCCCTGCTGCTTTCCAAAGTTTACTTAGGCTTTCCTGATCAACAGGGAAATCCAAGAATGCAGCCGGCAGTTCTGCTGGCTGCCCATAGAGCTGACCAGAGACCAGAATGGGTCCAATCATCTCTATAGTCTAAGAGACAGGAAGCTACGAGCATTTCATCACTTCAGTTTTGCAGGATATAAACAGCGACATTTGTAAATTGGGAAAGCATCTGATCACACTGATCTTGGTGAGATTAAATAATGTAAGGGCAGAGGAGATATCTAGACCCCAGATTTCTCAAAAAAGAATATATGACAATGGCCATTGAAGTTATAGGGGATATTTGCATTCCTTGTGATAGCATTAAAAGTGATAAAAAAAAAAATGAAAGGGACATTGTAAAAATAATAAAAAAAAAGTAAAAAAAAAAAAAAAGCACCCTTTCCTCCCTGCGTGCGCAAGCATTGACCCCATACCAGTATGTATACAGCGGTTGCACCATGCATGTGAGGTATCGCTGCGAATCTATATACCATAGTTTGTAGACGCCTTTCACACAAACCAATTAATATATGTATTGAGATTTTTTTTAACCAAAGACATGTAGCAGAATATATTTTAGCCTAAATTTATTGGATATTTTTTATAACCAAAAGCAAAAAATATCTTTTTTTTTTAAATTTATGGTCTTTTGTTTATAGCGCAAAAATTAAAAACCGCAGAGGTGATAAAATACCACCAAAACAAAGCTCTGTTTATGTGAAAAAAGGACATAAATTTTGTTTGGGTACAGCATTGCACAACCGCGCAATTACCAGTTGAAATAGTGCAGTGCCGAACAGCAAAAAAAATGGCCTGGTCAGTAAGGGGGGTAAACCCTCTGGAGGAAAAGTGGTTAAAGGATAAGTTCACCTTTCATAACATGTTACATCCATATTCAGGGTTTAACATATTATGAAATGATTGTCCCCTGCTTCGACATCTAGCAGGAGGTCTTCTCCCCTCGCTGTCAAATTTAAAAATGTGAATGAGAAAACAAGTCTTAGCGGCTGTTGGCTTGTAGTTCTCAATGAACTACCACAGCACTGTGGTAGTTCATTGAAACTTCCTGTCAGAGTGTATTGGATTGCTTGTACGGGATGTACAGGCAAGCAGATATACTGACAGGCCTGAGGGAGACCTGCATGGCACCAGCAATCTGCTGATTGCTGGAGCAATGCTTTACAGGCTCCTAGAACAAAAAATAATAAATGCTAATTTTTTTTTTTAACCTGCAAAAATATAAAAAAAAAAATTTTTTTTTTTTGTCTAAAGTGAACTTATTCTTTATCGGCCCTGTAATCTATTTTTCATGAAATAATTTCTTGTTTTTCTGCCTCCCTGTAATGTCCCCTTTAAGCTCCAGAACCCCTCCTTTCTCCGAAATCCACTCCTGGATGGCATTCTTTTGCCCAACGTCCCTAAAAAAAAATATCAGAGGGCCAGGCAGGAATTTGTCATCTAAACAGAACCAGCATTCAATTGGTTATACTATTGTTCAGAAATTTTTTACCTGCTGTCAGAATATCAAATAGCCATAGCGGGAAATCTATATGCATGGTTTAGTGTGGATAGAGGAATCTGTTATATGTTTTTCAGTTAGTTTTCAGGCTGCCAAAAATATCTATGTATGGTCTGCTTTATTGATTGCAGCATGAGGCAGACAGGAGAAAATTGATTAGTTTGAAGGTGTGCAGTAACAGACGTGGGGAGATAATCACCCTACTTCACACCCAACCAGGAAACTACCAAAGCTGGAATAGAAATAGTTCTGAAACAGTATGTGATGAAACCTTATCAAATGTCAGTAGTAGTACGAACATCTACAAATTATCCACAGTGGTTAGGTCTACACCAGCAGAGATTGTTGGCATATTTAGCTGGCACACAGAAAACATTACGCAAGAATGTGTGTGCCAAAAATCTGTGCCCACAATAAAATACAAGGGTGAAGTCAGAGGTTCCAGCTATTATGAGAATATGTGTTTACAAACAGTGTTCTGCTGTACCTTATGTTCTTTCAGAACTTCTAAGGGGAGTTCAAAGGACCTGGCCTTATAGAAGTCAACAGACTCCCCCAACCAAAATTAAACAGAAGGCAAAACCACACTCAGATGCCATGCAATTAGCCTGTGACTTTTAGTTAAAAATACCAAAACAACCTATAAAAAGGAGAGGCAAACTATTCCATAGCAACTGTGTAAAGATGTGATTTTTGTATGGGGTAAATCTAGTTTCAACAGGTGCCCAAAATAGCTTCTCATACTCCACTGCCCTTGTGTCTAAAGCAGCCCATACACAAAGCAAATTACTTTCCTGCAACCATGGGTGGGTGGGGTTGGAAAATCCTCCATCAACACTGGCTGTGTTGATTAGAGAGTTGAGCGAATTTTGGGAGAAGACGATTATTGTTAGCAGCTATACTAGCCCCTAGTGACAAGCACATGTAAAATCTGGCATTTGGGTATACTCAAGTTGATCGATCAACTTGGTACGCTCAGTCTGCCCATACATGGTTCAAATCTCAGCCAGTTCAGTACAAACTGCTGTAGCCAATCAGCTTATAACTCCAGCTTGTTCAATTACGCTTTGACTATAAACCCTCAACACTGATTAGTTTCTATGTAGAGCTGCACCAGATTTTGCACTCTCCACTTTTAGCAAATCACTCCTGGGTATGCACAAGCCCCAACTTATCCTGGTGGTAACCTACTGCTGGTAAATGTAAAATGTGAGTTTCTATAATTAATGTGATATGATTGGCTGTAAATGCCTTAAATTTCTTGTTCTCACCAGCTGCATTGCCCCATGTAAGAACAAAATAATTTGCCTTATGTGCTTTGGCTTCAGTTTACACTAACATGCCACTTAAAAAAAAGTTAGACGTGGTGCATTTTTTCTTTGCAGCAATTTCTGAAACATTAACGCATTGCAAAGTGCTGCAACACATAAAAAAAGAAATTACAAACAAGTTGTTAAAAAAAAAAAAAAACAGTCGGCACAGCAATGTATTTTAACAAAGCATTGCAGTACACACTAGCATGGGTGTTCTACAAACATAAAAAAATAAGTACAAATTCTGTTGTGCAGCCCTTTGGACTCCACTAAGCTGGTGCCCTGTTTTTTTTTTTTTCTTTGCAGTTGCCCTCTTTATTTACCAGATTGACCACTCTTCTACCCTCTTGCCATCAAGACATACACAACACAAAAAAAAAAAAAAAAAAAAAAAAAAGTGTTTATTCCATTTAATCAGATTTCCCACAACATACAATTGTATACTACCATGCAGCAAAATAATCATATTTACACAATGATTGCATTTTGCTACATCGTTTTAACAACATAACTTAATTTAACACCAATTAAGGGCCGTGATGTTCAGTAGCCATGTATGTCTTTTAAAAAAAAAAAAAAAAAGCAAACATTTATACAGCAGCATTGCTTTATTCAACAGTTCAACAGCAGGGTAAGTGGGCATCATTTGTACTTCTTTGAAGGAAATTCTTTTCTTCCCTTTCCACCAAATCCACGGATACTCTGTATTTTCTTCAGCTGCTCCTGAATGGTGTGAATCATATCCACCTCCTCTGGAATATGGATGTAGCGCACATTGCGCCCACTGATAAACAAATCATCCAGCTTGGATTCCTTGCCCTCACGGTCTTTGTAAGTGACCTTTTCTAGGCGTACGTTCATGAAAGCATCTACATTTATAACTAATCCTTTAGCAGAGCTTTCATCTCGCATCTCTACAGTAGTTGTAAGTCCATGCAGTCCCTGTAAAAGGATGACTAGGCTATTTTCTGCAATAGTCCTCTCCTTTACTGAGTGGACTACTTCCATAATGATACCTGAAAAGTAATATGCAATAGACATAAGTCACTCATATGACAGTGAGAGGAGTGCATTTGTTGCACATACGGTAAATAATTCAACTGTGCGAAGGATGGGTCGGGTGAAACCAGAAGTGTTTTATTAGGAATGGCTGTAACAAACACAGAAAACCCTTAATTACATGTGACTGGATATGTTCACTGTAATCACTGTCCTCTATACCTTACTAAATATTTCCATATACATTAATAAGTATTTTCATATACTTGAATAAACCTCTTTAATTGCAATACTGAATATCTAGACCTCTGCAGATATGCTAGTGACCTATTCTGCATAACAATAGCGTATTACAATAGAGAAATCACATTCCCTGTATCTTAGTGCCAAATCACATAGCTGCAATATATATTCACATTTATGCTACAAGTAATCTGATTGCATCATAGTAACAGCGACATTTACTAACCACCAGGGCACATGTTAAGTCATTTTGTCCTATTTATCATGTTAAACAGCCTCCTGCTTACCTGTAACAAACACAGAAAACCCTTAATTACATGTGACTGGATATGTTCACTGTAATCACTGTCCTGTAGGAAACAAAGTGTTAGACTTTTAGTTCCTACTTCTGTGTCTTCCTATTATCACAGGAAGTAGTTCTGCCCTCTTGTGATGGTACAATAAAAATGCAATCACTAGTATCTTCTATTGACAAAGATAGATTACTATTATATTAGGTATTAGGCTTTGGATTTAAATTTTATGGGGCTGCCTATTTTCTACACCTCTTACACATTCAATAAATAATCACATTGTGTTACTAAAAAAGAGCATGTTATCAATGCTGTGAGGACTTAAGGGTTCACACAAACAAGCACTAGATGCTACTGCACATTCAAACAAGAAAAAAATAAATAAAAAATGTATTGGGTACAAGTACTAATATTTTTCAGGGCCAGGGATCTGCCCACAGTTGCTGTTGGCATAATGGCCTTGGGCCTTGTACATGCATTGCAAGAAATGCAGCAGGATCTACATTTTTATGTGCTGAAGTGGGTTACAGCCCATTCACTTTAAATCAACAGATCTGAGGGTCAATGCTCTCAGTCACACAAAAATATCCAGCAAGCACTATTGAGTGATTACTCCTATGCGCAACAAAAACACTATGTATATTCTAAAAATGACGGGTTGTACATTACATTTTCATATCCTTACACCAGTGTTATGCAAATATAAACTTAATTTCTGGGTGAATACGGAGTTCTCCTTTAACGGACTAACTACTACAGTTCAAGTGATATAAGCCCTACAGCATCTATTTGTGGAATGCGTCCTCTCTATTATTAATTGTTCAGATTTCTGTGCATGTTAGGACTTCTACACTGCTCAAAAAATTAAAGGAACACTTTGAAAACACATCAGATCTCAATGGGGAAAAATATGCTGGATATCTATACTGATATGGACTGGGTTATGTGTTAGGAACATAAGGATGCCCCATCGTTCGATGAAAATGAAAATCAACCTACAGGAGGACTGATTTCAAAGACACCCTGAAAATCAAAGTGAAAAAATGATGCAGCAGGCTAGTCCATTTTGCTGAAATTTCATAGCAGCAACTCAAAATGATACTCAGTTTGTATGGCCCCACCTGCTTGTATGCATGCCTGGCAACATTGGGGAATGCTCCTAATGAGACGATGGATGGTGTCCTGGGATATTTCCTCCCAGATCTGGACCAGGGCATCGCTGAGCTCCTGGACAGTCTGAGGTGCAACCTGGCGGCTTCGGATGGATCCAAACATGATATCCCAGAGGTGTTCTATTGGATTTAGGTCAGGCAAGTGTGGGGGCCATTCAATGGTATCAATTCCTTCATCCTCCAGGAACTGCCTGCATACACATGAGGCCGGGCATTGTCATGCACCAGGAGGAGCCCAGGACCCACTGCACCAGCGTAGGGTCTGACAATGGGTCCAAGGATTTCATCCTGATATCTAATGGCACTTAGGGTGCCATTGTCTAGCCCAGGGGTGGGCAAACTTTTTGACTTGAGGGCCGCAATGGGTTCATATATTGGACCCGGGGGCCGGACCAAGAGTAGATGAATGATGTGTATGTGTCATCCATAGTAAGTATAGTAATATTCCCCCATAGTAAGCATAGTAATTAATCCCCCATAGTAATTAATCCCCCATATAGTAATTAATCCCCCATATAGTAATTCATCCCCCATATAGTAATTCATCCCCCATATAGTAATTCGTCCCCCATATAGTAATTCGTCCCCCATATAGTAATTCGTCCCCCATATAGTAATTCGTCCCCCATATAGTAATTCATCCCCCCTATAGTAATTCATCCCCCATAGTAATTCATCCCCCATATAGTAATTCATCCCCCATAGTAATTCATCCCCCATATAGTAATTCATCCCCCACATAGTAATTCATCCCCCATATAGTAATTCATCCCCCATATAGTAAGTCCCCCATATAGTAATTCATTCCCCATATAGTAAGTCCCCCATATAGTAATTCATTCCCCATATAGTAAGTCCTCCATATAGTAATTCATTCCCCATATAGTAAGTCCCCCATATAGTAATTCATTCCCCATATAGTAAGTCCTCCATATAGTAATTCATTCCCCATATAGTAAGTCCTCCATATAGTAATTCATCCCCCATATAGTAAGTCCTCCATATAGTAATTCATTCCCCATATAGTAAGTCCCCCATATAGTAATTCATTCCCCATATAGTAAGTCCCCCATATAGTAATTCATTCCCCATATAGTAAGTCCCCCATATAGTAATTCATTCCCCATATAGTAAGTCCTCCATATAGTAATTAATTCCCCATATAGTAAGTCCCCCATATAGTAATTCATTCCCCATATAGTAAGTCCTCCATATAGTAATTCATTCCCCATATAGTAAGTCCTCCATATAGTAATTCATTCCCCATATAGTAAGTCCCCCATATAGTAATTCATTCCCCATATAGTAAGTCCCCCATATAGTAATTCATTCCCCATATAGTAAGTCCTCCATATAGTAATTCATTCCCCATATAGTAAGTCCCCCATATAGTAATTCATCCCCCATATAGTAAGTCCCCCCCCTGTGTCAATTCACTTACCTTTGGTCCGCGCGTTCCTCTCGTATTCCCGCGCCGTTCTGGTCTTCAGGGAGGACTGTGAGAGGAGTTCGTCACGCTGCCCCGCCTACATCCTGACAGCTGCAGAGTCCTGACGTCCGAGAGGAGGGAGGGGGGCGGCCATCCAAGAGGGGGGGCGGCCATCCGAGAGGAGGGGAGAGGAGGAGAGGAGGGAGGGGAGAGGAGGAGAGGAGGGAGGGGAGAGGAGGAGAGGAGGGAGGGGAGCGGGCGCCCGGCACACAGGAGAGCCGCATCTAAATTTGTAAAGAGCCGCGGCTTGCCGACCACTGGCCTTGCGGGAGCCTAGCTCCGCGGGCCGGATTAAAAGGTCCGCCGGGCCGTATACGGCCCGCGGGCCGTAGTTTGCCCATTGCTGGTCTAGCCTGTAGAGGTCTGTGCATCCCTCCATGGATATGCCTCCCCAGACCATCACTGACCCACCACCAAAATGGTCATGCTGAATGATGTTACAAGCAGCATAACATTTTCCACGGCTTCTCCAGACCCTTTCACGTCTGTCACATGTGCTCAGGGTGAACCTGCTCTCATCTGTGAAAAGCACAGGGCACCAGTGGCGGATCTACCAATTCTGGTGTTCAATGGCAAATGCCAATCAAGCTCTATGGTGCCAGGCAGTGAGCACAGGGCCCACTAGAGGATGTCGGGCCCTCAGGCCACCCTCATGAAGTTTGTTTCTGATTGTTTGATCAGAGGCATTCACACCAGTGGCCTGTTGGAGGTCATTTTGTAGGGCTCTGGCAGTGCTCACCCTGTTCCTCCTTGAACCAATCAGCAGATACTGGTCCCGCTGATGGGTTAAGGACCTCCTATGGCCCTGTCCAGCTCTCCTACAGTAACTGCCTGTCTCCTGGAATCATCTCCGTGCTCTTGAGACTGTGCTGGGAGACACAGCAAACCTTCTAGCAATGGTACGTATTGATGTACCATCCTGGAGGATTTGGACTGCCTGTGCAACCTCTGTAGGGTCCAGGTATCACCTCTTGCTACTATTAGTGACACTGACCCTAGCCAAATGCAAAACTAGTGAAAACCAGAAAAGATGAGTTGGGAAAAAAAATGTCAAAGGCCTCCACCTGTAAAACCATTCTTGTTTTGGGGGTCGTATCATTGTTGTCCATCTAGTGCACCCGTTAATTTCATTAACACCAAAGCAGCTGAAACTGATTAACAACCCCCTCTGCTACTTAACTGACCAGATCAATATCCCAGGAGTTGCATTACGTTAAAAATTCCACACATGATGACTTTTCAATGTGTTTTCCTTCCTGGTCATCTAGGAAAAATGGACATGTAACTCAAAAAAAAACATTTAAAAGTGCAGTGCGTTTCTGGTGCGCCATCATAGACTATAATGGAAGGTGCATTTGTTGCGCGTTTTTCACAAACTGCACTGAAGGGCAAAAAAACGGCACAAAGATGAGAACAGTTATGTAGCATTTAAAGTGGACTATTTTACATGCGCTTTTGACACTCTGAGAACGTATTTTAGCGTGGCAAAAGCACACAGATCTGAATTATTCAACAGTGCAAGCTGTCTTGCAGATATAGCAGATAGAGGGTTGGGACTATCCTTTTACCACTGACAGAGGTGCTTACAATGGTCAGTTTATTATTTATGTAAAACCGTTATCCCAAAAGAAAAAAAGTGCTGTCACTGATTATAAAGTGTTAGCTGGAGTTCAGCTTCAATTTATTAGTGTGTTAAAATCTGCTAGTACATCTAGCTCTACCCTTCCCCCAGCCAAAAAATGCAGCTGTCCAAAAGGTGCCCCCTGTGCACCTTCTTACAGAGTGGGGGCCCTCTAATGCAAGTGGTGAGTCACTGTCCAGATCAAGAGGTGAAAACAGAGGAAAAAAAACAAAACAAAAGAATACTAATGCAGCCATCACATATAAGGATTAAAAGGCTGAAATAGATTACATTTTTAGTGCTGGGTTTAACCACTTCCATACTGGGCACTCTTACCCCCTTCCTGCCCAAGCCAATTTTCAGCACTCTCACACTTTGAATGATAATTGCAACACTGTACCCAAACTAAAATTTTATCTTTTTTCCCACACAACTAGAGCTTTCTTTTGGCAGTATTTAATCACCACTGGGGTTTTTATTTTTTTCTAAAACAAAAACAAAAAAAAGGAAATTTTGAAATAAAAAAAAAAAAGTTTTTTGTTTTGGTTATAAAAGTTTGCAAATAAATAATTGTTCTTCATAAATTTAGGCCAAAATGTATTCTGCTACACGTCTTTGGTGAAAATAACCCAAATCAGTATTATTTAATCTGTAGGAAAGTTGTAGAGTTCACAAACTATGGGAAAATTGATCAATCCCGAAGTACTGACAGCCAATCTAATTTCTTGAGGCCCAGAAATGTCAGAACAGTACAAATATCCCCCAAATGACCCCTTTTTGCAAAGTGGACAGTCCGACGTACTTCATAAGAGGCATGGCGAGTTTTTTGAAGTTGTAATTTTTTATCATAATTTCATGGAAAATAAAGAATTTCTAAACATTTATCACAATTTTTCTTTACATACTGTCACCAGTACAGTGTCATCATATAACTGGTGTGGCGATGATCAGGGACACCGACTGGTGACAGTATGAAAAAAAAATATTTTTTTTTAATTACTTTTTTTCTCTTTTAAGATTTTTTTTTCATATTGCACAAGACCAAAGTAGTATGAGGTAACCATAGTAACATTGTGCTAGTTTGGAGAAGCAATCAGGTTTTTTTTTTGTTTTTTTTTTACACACAAATTTGATCGATTATAGCAAATAATTTCTTTGCTATAAGCAAGCATTTAACTGAATGAAGCAATTCATTCAAGTTTTTTTGCTGTGATCCGCTGTGATTGGCCACGGCTAATCACATGATACAGATGAGCTGTGATTGGCTCAGCCTGTGATCGCTGTGACCATTCACAGCTAGGCACACTTGTATACAATGGATGGCATTAAAGGAAGCCATCCATTGTATACAACTGTCATGTGACCTGCTGTGATTGGTTACGTGGTACTGGCAATGGGGCCGGTACACAGATCTGTCATCAGCCATGTCCGAGGTACACGGCGGTGACAGATCTCGCAACAACCACGGCATCCTCCCGGAGGGAGGAAGTGTTAAAAGACTGGGATTTTTTTAGCTTAACAATTTCACTGCCACGCTTCTCCTATACCTCATCTTCACACTGTTTCTCTGGTGACCCTTCACCTCCCTTATCCTGCACATCTACCCCCTTCACCATCTCACTGGATGTGCCCAGTATTTTAAGCCCTTTGCTCTCTCCTCTCTGTGTATGACTTTCACAATAAATGTATCTAGTATGCCATTACCAAGCTCCATGTTTGTTTAACTTCCTCAACGTCAGCAAATTTCTTCATTCCCAAAAAATTGTGGCAGAAAACAGGATTACCTTGGGGTGTCTACTTTCCAAGTGTTTTTACTATCCTGGCATTTTGTATTTTAACAGAAAGTAAAGGAAACTCTTTTTTTTTTTTTTCCCCAAAAAGTTTGGTCTTCTTTACTTTTTATAGTTCAAAATAGAAGACTTAGTTGTTATTAATCATCACTAAAAGAAAGCTTTACCAGTCAAAATAAATATAAAATTCATTTAGATACAATGTTGCATGATGGAGTAATTGGCTCCCGATTGCCCAACGCATCAAATTCAAACTGCTAACTCTGACCTACAAAGCCATTCACAACGCCGCCCCAAACTACATAACCGACCTGATACCCAAATACTACCCTACCCGTGCCCTCCGCTCCTCACAGGACCTCCTGCTCTCTAGCTCCCTGGTCTCCTCCCCCCACGCCCGATTGCAGGGCTTCTCTAGGACTTCCCCCATCCTCTGGAACTCCCTACCCCAATCCATCAGACTGTCACCTACCCTCCTCACCTTCAGGTGCACCCTGAAAACCCTCCTCTTCAGGGAAGCCTACCCCAACCTCACCTAACAACTAACCTCCACCACTCCATCACCCACAGCCATCTCCTCCTGTGCCACCTTCCCCTCCCTCCTAGAGTGTAAGCTCGAAAGAGCAGGGCCCTCGAACCCCTCGTGTATTGTATTGTTACTGTCCTGTCTCATGTTCTGTCCCCCTTGCTACTGTACAGCGCTGAGCATACCCTTTGGCGCTATATAAAAACTGTATAATAATAATAATAATAATAATAACCACAAAGTCTTGTATTTTGTAATATAAAAGCTGTAAGAGATAGGAGGGGTTAGTTCCACTTCAAATAGAAGCCGATTGGTGCCCATACTCATCTGCCCTTGATTCTGCCTGCTCCAGTTTAGATAGATACCCCTCTATACTGGCGTTTTTCCACACTGGATGCCAGTCACCACAAGTGTACATGGAAAGCAATTGTGTACCCCAACACGGATGTTGGGTGCAGTGCAGTAAGGTGAAGCCATGCTACATTTTTTCCACAGCGTACTGGAGGCCAGCAGAGATTGCTGCATCACAGTGTACCATGTGAAGACCTGAATAGGGAGTGCACTTCCAATAAAATTAACCGCTTCCCCCGATAGTAGAAGTACTGCTACAGGGCGGCAAGGCGCGATATACATTATTTGCATTTCCAGGTGGGAAGCACAGCTAGGCATGTCAATCACTGCGTCCCGGTCAGAGATTCCCAGCCGGCACCTGGCAATCGCCGTGCAAAGCTGACAGGCGAGAGACCTGTGTGTAAATGAAACAGGTCTCTCCGCTGTCAGCAAGAACATACTGCTTTGTATTTCTCTGCACAGCAGAGAAATACAAAGCAGCATGCCTCCCCAGTAAAACAACACACAGTTAACCCTTTGATTTAACCCAAAAGTTAACTCCTTCCTGCCCAGTGACATTAGTAGTGTCAGTGCTTTTTATTAGCATCGATCACTGTCACTGGGGGTGGCAGTTAGTCCGTTCCCACCCTGGGTCAAAATGCCCACCAGTCCTGCTATAAGTTGCTGATCGCCACCATTACTAGTATAAAAGAAAAAAAAATCCAGTATCTATATCGCCATTTGTAAACGCTATAACTTTCACGTAAACCAATTAATTTACACGTATTGGGATTTAGCATGTAGCAGAAAATATTTTGGCCTAAATTTATGACAAAATTTGTTATAAATTGTTTATTGGACATGGTTAATAGCAAAAAGTCTAAAATATCATTGTTGAGTTTTTTTCCAAAATTGACAGCCTTTATTTATAGCGCACCCCCCCCCCCCCAAAAAAAAAAAAACGCGGAGTATATAAAACAACCCATCAAAATAAAGCTCTATTTGTGGGGGAAAAAAAAAAAAAAAAAAAAAAAAAAAAAAAAGGACATAAATTTCATTTATGTACACCGTTGCATAACAGCGCAGTTGTCAGTTAAATAACGCAGTGCCGTATCGCATAAAAATGGCCTGGTCAGAAAGGGGGATGGGGGGGGGTAAATACTCTGTGGTTAAAAAAAAGTGCATCACACCAACTGGCAAATTGCCTGTATCCCATGTGCTAAAATTAAGGGGTTGACTTAGTAAGGGCCAGTTCACACCGACTTGTGCTATACTGTATGTACATTTCCATCCATTTAAGTTACATTTTAACACGCACTGATGTCTGTTGACATACATTTTGCATTTTAGTGCAATGCAACAGTATGGTGTGAATAGGACACATTGGAAAGGATTGTTTTTCAGATGTCCTTCCATTGATCTGCATTTTACAGCTGAGCCAAAATGCACTGGTGGGAATTGGCCCTAAGGGCAGGTTCACACTATAGAAACGCAGTCCTGATGCATTTCTGCATACGCATTTCAGTTCATTTTTTTCCCCTCTTTCTTCAATTTAAATAGGGACCTGTGCCTTCCAGTGCGTTTTTGGTGCATTCCAGTGCATTTTTGATGCGTTTTACTGCGCTCCAGTACAGTTCTGCGCAGGAAAAATGTGGCCTGTTCTTTTTTATTCCACAGCTGGAACTGCAAGATGTACTGCTACAAATGTACTGCTACAGGGCAGCTTTGCTGGGCTAAATCAGTGACATGAGGATTTTGCATTTCCAGGTAGGGGGCGCACACGCCACCCTATCTGCGCTGTTATTAGCTCCTGAGCACGTCAATCACAGTGTCCTGGACAGGACTCGGTGAACCGAAAAAACAACACAGATCTCTGTCCTGTCAGCATGGACGTGCTGCTTTCTATCTGCACAGCAGGGATATAGAAAGCAGCAGATCTGCTTAGTAAAACAGCGCATAGTTTACAATAAAAACTCCCTAAGGCTAGGTTCACACCTATGCAGTCTGCATGTGATCTGTTTCTGCAGTACTTTTTGTGGTATATTTTGCATTCTTGCACATGCGTTTGACGCTTTTTTTTGTTGTTGCTAGGCAGATTAAAAATGTGTCAACAGCATCTCCATTGAAGTCTATAGAACCAAAAACTCAATATTTTGCACTTAAACATGTCTCATATGTTAAATGGACTAGTGCGTTTCTGGAAAACACTTAGGTGTAAACAGTCACCAATCGGGAGTCAGTGGAATAGTGTCCAATCGTTGGTGTCACTGGGAGGAATAGTGCCCAATCGTTGGTGTCAGTGGGAGGAATAGTGCCCAATTATTGTCAATGGAAGGAAATGTACCCCATCATTGGTGTCAGTGGGAGAAATTGTGCCCTTTTGTAGGTGTCTGTATGAGACATTATACCCCATTATCAGTGACAGGAATTATACCCCATTATTGGTGTCAGTGACAGGAATTATGCCCCATTGTCGGTGTCAGTGACAGGAATTATGCCCCATTGTTGGTGTCAATGGCACGATGTGGCCCTTTGCTGGCCAATGGTGTCAATGGCACGATGTGGCCCTTTGCTGGCCTTTATCTGGCCCAAGGGCCAGATAAAGGCCAGCAAAGGGCCACATCGTGCACCCAGGCCGCAGTTTGCAGACCATATAGAATATGTATACAAGGAAGGAAGAGATCTCTCCCCAATGGGACAACCGTGGTGCAGGCTTTAACCCTTTAACTCCCCATCCTTTGTCCTCAGCTCAGAATGGAAGGTACAGATGATGGGATTAGCAGGCAGTGCGGTTATAGGTGCTGTATTCACCTCCTGAGTGCAGGCTCCGATCACACGGTATGATATGACCCCTCCACACGTCTCTCCGGTCCGCGCTTCTCCCGTATGTCTAACAGACACCGGGGAAAGGGAGGAAAAAAACACAAACAACCACGTGCCAGCTCTCTGCAGGGAATGGTCGCCTTCCATGACTGACAAAGGAATGCACCAATCACGTGCCTTCCGGAATTAGTCAGTGCAGCTGAGCTCTGGCTGTAGTGTGTGAGCTGAGCTCTGGCTGTAGTGGGGGGATGTTATAAGCGAGGCCTTGTCCGGCCTCTCATAGACAGCGCATAAAGGAAACCATTGTGTTTGTCAGTCATTGCAAAGTGAGAGGCCCTGCCAGCACCTTCCAGGCCAACAAAAGTCCATTGTTTATCCCACTGTTGGAGGAGGCAGGTAATACGTGGTTGGTGGAGCGCTGACTGCGTTCAGTCAAAAGCTGGCGGGCCCTGAATACAATAGCCGGCAGAAAGATTCCTCCATCCAGACTGTTTAGGGCAATCATTTTTGGAATGATTTGTTTACAAGTTTAATCCATATTTTTTTGTTAAAAAATTACTTAGAACCCCCAAACATTATATATTTATTCAGCAAAGACACTAGAGAATGACATGGCGATCGTTGCAATTTTTTACCTTGCATGGTATTTGTACAGCAGTTTTTCAAGTGCAATTTTTTGGGAAAAAATAAACTTAGGTGAATTAAAAAAAAGACACAAAACACTGCAATGTTTTTGCAAAATATGAAAGAATGTTAAGGCGAGTAAATAGATACCTAACATGTCACGCTTTAAAATTGCCCACACTTGTGGAATGGTGACAAACTAAAATACGGCAACGCTTTAAACATTTTACAGGTTACCTGTTTAGAGTTACAGAGGAGTTCTAGTGCTAGAATTATTGCTCACGCTCTAACGTTCACGGCAATACGTCACATGGGTGCTGCAAACACCCTTTACATATGCGTGTGCGATTTCCGTATACGTTCGCTTCTGCCTGTGAGCACGGTGGAAAGGGGGGCACTTTAACATTATTTTTTTTCTTTTTTTTGTTTACTCTGTCCCTTTAATTTTTTTTCCCTATCACTTTTAATTATTCCTATCACAAGGAATGTAAGCATCCCTGGTAACAGAAATGTAAATGACAGGTCCTCTTTAACCACTTGCCAACCGCGCTATAGCCGAATGATGGCTGCAGTGTGGTTGTCCAGTTCTGGGAGGGTGTCATACGACATCCTCCCAGAACACGTCCCCAGCAGCGCGGCGTCATACGGCATCCTCCCAGAACATGTCCCCAGCAGCACGCACCCCGTGCTCTACGTGATCACTGTGTCCTACGGACACAGCTGATCACATGATGAAGTAAGAAGCCAATCACAGCAGCCTTTTACCACGTGATCAGCTGTGTCCAATGACACAGCAGATCACAGTGTAAATATAGTTGCTGGTTATCGGCTGCACTTTCCTCGCACTGTCACAGCGTGAAGAAAGTACTGCCAATAACCGGCAAATGACACAGAAGACATCTGCACTGATTATCAGGGCACTGATGATCAGTGCCACCCATCAGTGTCACCCAGCAGTGCCACCCGCTAGTGCCCATCAGTGTCGCTCATCAGTGCCCATCAGTACTGCCTATCAGTGCCCATCATTGCTGCAAATCAGTGCAGCAGCATCAGTGCCCATCAGTGCTGCCTATCCATGCCACTTCATCAGTGCTGCCTTGCAGTGTAGCCTCATCAACGCACATCAGTGAAGGAGAAAAATTACCTGTTTCCAGTGCCACCCTGCAGTGTCACCCACCAGTGCCCAGCAGTGTCACCAGTCAGTGCTGCCAGTCAGCACCGCCCATCAGTACCGCCTATCAGTGCAGCATCATCAGTGCCTCATCATTGCCCACCAGTGCCACCTCATCAGTGCAGCTTATCAGTGCCTATCCATGCCACAACAGTGCCCATCAGTGTTGCCTATCTGTGCCACCTCATCAGTGCTGCCTATCAGTGCCCATCAGTGCTGCCTCATCAATGCGCATCAAGGAGAAAAATTACCTGTTTGCCAAATTTTATAATAGAAACAAAGAAAAACTTTTTTTTTCAAAATTTTTGCTCTTTTTTGTTTATAGTGCAAAAAATAAAACACCCAGCAGCGATTAAATAGCACCAAAAGAAAGATCTATTTGTGTGAAAAAAATGATACAAATTTCATATGGGTACAATGTAGCATGACTGTGCAATTGTCATTCAAAGTGCGACAGCACTGAAAGCTGAAAATTGGCATGGTCAGGAAGGGGGTAGAAGTACCCAGTAGGCAAGTGGTTAAGGAGAGATTTGGGGTAAAAAAGACCCCAAATCTCTTCTTTACCTTTAGAAGCAAGGAATGTTTTTTGAACTTTTGCTTTAAAGAAAATAATTTTTGTTTACTTCCACCAACGACCAGGTGTGACGTCATGACATCGCTCCGGTCCTCCATCATGATAGAGGCATCCAAAGACCATAGAGTCTTTCATCACTACCATCTTGAGGAGGCCGCAACGTTGGATCGTTTCTCGGGCCAGCCGGTATGAACGGTAAGCCCATGAAACCCTAGAGAGCGGCGGGGGGAACGACATCCCTTTCTGCCACTATGGAAAGCAATCCAATTGCTCAAGAGCCACTAGAACCCTTTTCATGTGAAAACCTTCCGTTTGCTGAACAAAGCAGTACCATAACCCTGGTAAACCACCTAAAAACCACAACGTTTATATCCATATTGGGGTCTTCAAGAGGTTAATACGTTCCAAGATGGATTGGTTTTCAGAGCTGTTTGACACATAGTGAGGAGACAATATGTAGCCCCCCTCAGTTCCCACTTTAACCTTCAAAATGCCAAACCATTGAGCCACAACCGCATGTTTTGCACACAATTACAGGGCGGTCGCAGTGCAGCCTTATTCACTGAAACGGGTCGCAGTTGGTGTACCACCTGGCAATTGTAACATGCTTTTGAAATTTTGCCACAACACACTGCAACCGTGGCATGGGTACAGCCCTGAGCAGCTTTATTGCTTTGTTCAGGTGGGTAGAAAAACGGTGGCTAAATCACCTGGTTTTACTGCCCTAAGCTCAGGGCCGGTGCTTCAACTAGGCAAACTAGGCAGCTGCCTAGGGTGCACTGCCACCTAAGGGTGCTTGGGTGCAGCACAGGATGGCACTCTCTCTGTGTGACTTATGAACCTCTTGTATGAATTCCTCATTTCTCTGCAGAGTCCCCCCTCCTCAACCATAGGGAATGATAGTATCTTCACTCTGCACAATTGTCTCACAGCCTGTCCACACATATAACCATTTAGTACCTTCTTCTACACACCTGAAGGGATTCAATAGGTGGGGGTGTGCTCTGGTTGCTGGGTTAACTATGTGAGTAGAATGGTTGGGGCCCGATGTGTATGAGAGGGAAGTGGTGTAGTGCTGGGAGGCCACCTGTCCTCACTGAGAGCCGCAGCCTGGACTTCGCACCCCGGAAGGAGCCATCAGAGGAGAGCCGAGCTTAGGAAGATGGCAGGTCATGGAGGTGACAGGAGGAGGAGGGGGGCGGACAATGGTTGGGGTGTGAGGAGCGTATGCTGATTGATCGCGTGGGGTGCCGCCACGTCATGAATGATCATTCAGCTGAGGGGAGGGGTGGCAGAGGGGGAGGAAGAAAGGACAGAGCAAGATGCCAGGTGTCTAGGGCCAGTGTAGCAGCTGAGCTCCTTCCAGTGTTCCTCTCAGACTCAGTCCCTTACTTTAAGCCGACTAGTAGCTGCTGATCACTGTGGAGACTTGTAACTATTTTTTTGTTTCTCTGTCTGATTGGTTAATACATTTAATTTAAATTTGGTTAATATATACTTTGTCTTTAATATTGGTGCTGGTGGCAACTTATGGCACTTATTCTTGCAAATTAAAAGAAATGTAGCAGTTTCACGTTCTGTTGATTTAATATTTTCAACTGTTTTTAACAGCCTCCCACCCGCCATATAAGGAAATGACGGACGGGCGGTGGCTCTCTCATTCTGGGAGGACATCATATGACATCCTTCCACTCTAGCTGCGCATACGCTCCCCCGGGGGGTGCGTGGTGATTGGTGGTGCGCTGTGTCCCTGCGGATCACCGATCGCAATAAAGAGCCAATGACCCAGGCTCTATCATGTGATCAGCAGTGCCCAATCACAGCTGATCGCATGTAAATAGGAAATGCCGGTTATCGTCAGTCCTCTCTTCATGTTGACAGCGCATGAGGAGAGGAGAGCCAGTAAGCAGCATTTCTCAAAGGGGACATCTATACTGATCATCAGTGCCCTGATTCAGTGTAGCCCCATCATTGCTGCCTTTTCAGTGCCCATAATTGCCACCTGTCAGCGCCCATCAATGCCACATACCAGTGCACATCAATGCCACATATCAGCGCCCATCAGAGCTGCCTTTCAGTGTCAACTATCAGTGCCAGTCAGTGTCGTCTATCAGTTCCAGTCAGTGCCACCTATCAGTGCCCATAAGTGCCACCTTACCGTTCCAATCAGTGCCACTTATCAGTGCCCATTAGTGCCACCTATCAGTTCCATATAGGAGTGCTGCCTTTCAGTGCCCATCAGTGATACCTGTCAATGCCCATCAGTGCTGCTTATTAGTGCCTCCTCATCAGTGCCGCCTATCAGTGCCCATCACTGCAGCCTCATTAGCGCACATCAGTGACGGAGAAAACTTACTTATTTACAAAATTTTAAAACAGAAACTAAGAAAAAAATTTTTTTTCAAAATTTTCAGTCGTTTTTAGTTTGTTTAGCAAAAATAAAAACTGCAGTGATTAAATACTACCAAAAGAAAGCTCTGTCTCAAAAAATTATAAAAATTTTGTTTAGGTGCAGTGTTGCATGACTGCGCAATTGTCATTCAAAGTGTGGCAGCACTGAAAACTGAAAATTGGCCTGGGCAGGAAGGGGGTAAAAGTGCCCAGTAGGCAAGTGGTTAAATACTTTTTTGTTTTTTTTGTGGGGGGGCGCAAGTAGCTGGTCTTGCCTAGGCCGCAAAATAGTCTAGCACCAACCCTGCCTAATGCAGGCCATAGACGGTTCGTTTATCGTCCGAAAGAATAATCGGCCGATATTCGCACTGTTAGTGGGGCAATGGCATCAGCCGATTTTTGCGACTCCTCCTCATTTCGTTTATCGGTCATACTGGAAAATGTGTGAAAAAAGGACAATTTTCGAAATCATTGGTGGCAACAGCGGTTTACAGAACGAACGATGTTTCATTTTTCGGACAAAAAAATTGGCCGATAAACGAACCGTCTATGGCCTGCATAAGCCTCCCATGTGAATAAGCCTCTCAGGTGTATGGCTAGCCTATCAGCTAGGGACCTAAATACCAAGGTTGACTCTATACTTATGCCTCATAGTAACATGTTATAAGTTCCATTTATCCCAGCCTCATCGGTTACAGCACATTAAATATACGTGTGCTTACATGTGTTGGTTTGTGCATTGCGTTACGGCAGCTCATTCAAATGAGCACCACAATGAATCAAAAATCATGCCTAGTAAAGACACAGCATTTTCAGCAACACATTTAGTACCCCAACCCAATGGTGTGAATTGGCCATCATTGTGTGTAACAGGTGAGCATGTCAAAGTACAGTACATATACAAGGACAGTAGCTGGTAGTACACGCATTATTGTGCACCGCATTGCTGAAAATTGTGCAGGTTTGGTGTATCATGGATTAACATGTGCTTCCAGCCCATTCAAATGATTGAACTGCCTTACTACAACTCTGTTGCTACATAAAATATGTCATAGAAACATATGAGGTGGTATCAAAAGGTTCTGAGACTAGTTTTGTAACACGCCAACAGATGGTAGCAGAAGGCTGCACACAACAGTCACAGAGAGCACCAACCTTCATAAATCAGTATGCCAAAACCCATCTGTAACGGAACCAGAACCCAGACCGCACTTGGGTATTTTCCGTTATACTGCAGCTTCCCTGTCCGAACATGATCCATGGACCACACCACCGCTGATCATGCAGGAAATAAGACATCACCACCAGACTATTCTTAAGACAGGAAGTCAACCCCTTTATTTCTACACAAAACACAAGTTATATACAAAGGGCGGGGAAACACAACCAGGAACAGGAAACACATCATCAGCCCGCCCCATCAGTTGCAAGGGCTACAGGAAACACATCATCAGCCTGCCCCATCCAACCAAGACACAGAACAATGGGATGCAGCACATGGCAAAGGACAATCGACAGCCATGTGGCAGAGAACAAAGGACAACACACCAATACACAATACTAGGACATTCACACCCTGTACCCCTTAACAGGCACAGGGTGGATTAAACATAATGAGGGGAACATGAGCTGACACAGGGGTCCCCCCACCCCCAAAAGTCACTCCCGTCACACCATCGTCCTGTGTACATCGGGAGCTGTGCAACTGGTGCTATGCTGACCACATGTGTTAACACGTCTGCTATTTCATCATGGACAGCAGGTCAAAAGAAAGAGCAAACATGAAATTCTGAATGAAATTGGGCAACTCTGCCTCAGAGACGTTTAACATGATTCAGCAAGTTTATGGTGATGCTGCGATGAGTCATTTGAGGAGTTTTGAGTGGCACGTGTGGTTCAAGAGCTGACGAACATCACTGGAAGATGTGAGAGATCAGGAACCTTCAACGAGCTCAACCCCTGAAAATGCCCTCTTCCCGAAGATGAAGATTCAGCTCAAAGGTCAACATTTTTACAACATTGCGAAGATCCAGGTGTAGCAATTGTACGTACAGAGATGGATGCGAACCTCCAAAGGCCTCCATCTTGTATCATTTCTACTCCCAAATCATCTTTCCTCCAATCCCCCCTCCCTCTCTGTTGAGCGACATGTGGTCTGTATGATGCCAGAGATCACAGGCATCAGGCACAGTGGGAGAGCTTCTTGGTTATAAACCCTAATTAGCCTGGCCCCCGTATGTCTGTGAGACTCTTGGCTGGAAAGGACCGTAAAGCCATAAACCAGTCCTTCACTGGGCTTCAAACGCATTCCTGATAAGCTGTAAAACAGACTCACATTTGAAAACCCATTTTTCCATATGATTTTATATCTTAAAGTAGGAAATAATTACATAAATATAAAGCATATATTCGGATAGCTCAGTTTAATACTGTACCTGTACCAAGACAAGAATGGGACGAAGACATGTGTTCCTCAGTGGATTTGGCAGGCACCTATCTGCATGCCCCCATAGTCCTGGCACATTATCGCTTTCTCAGGTTTGCATACAAGGGGTACTTTTCCAGCCTTCCCCTGGTTGAAAGTGTTGTGGTCAGATGAGACCAAAATCAAGCTCTTTGGCATCAACTCAACTCGCTGTGTTTGGAGGAGGAGGAATGCTGCCTATGACCCCAAGAACACCATCCCAACTGTCAAACATGGTGGTGGAAACATTCAGTTTTGGGGGTGTTTTTCTGCTAAAGGGACAGGACAACTGCACCGCATTAAAGGGATGATGGACAGGGCAATGTACCATCAAATCTTGGGTGAGAACCTTCTTCCCTCAGCCAGGGCATTGAAAATGGGTCATGGATGGGTGTTCCAGCATGACAATGACCCAAAACACACAACCAAGGCAACAAAGGAGTGGCTCAAGAAGAAGCACATTAAGGTCCTGGAGTGGCCTAGCCAGTCTCCAGACCTTAATCCGATTGAAAATCTGTGGAGGGAGCTGAAAGTTCGAGTTGCCAAACGTCAGCCACCAAACCTTAGTGACTTGGAGAGGATCTGCCAAGAGGAGTGGACCAAACTCCCTCCTGAGATGTGTGCAAACCTGGTGGTCAGCTACAGGAAATGTCTGGCCTCTGTGATTGCCAACAAGGGATTTGCCACCAAGTACTAAGTCATGTTTTGTGAAGGGGATCAAATACATATTTCCCTTATGAACATGCAAATCAGTGCATAATTTGTTAGACATGCATTTCTTTTGAATATTTTGTTGCTATTCTGTCTCTCAGTGTTACAATACACCTACTATTCGATTTTTAGACTGATCATTTCTTTGTGAGTGGACATTCAAAATTAGCAGGGGATTAAATACTTATTTCCTTTAATATATATATATATATATATATATATATATATATATATATATATATATATATATATATATATATATATATATATATATATATACACATACATATATATACACACACACACATACACACACATACACACACATACATACACACACACACACACATACACACACACACTTGTGTTCAAAATAATAGCAGTCAGACATCACTAACCTGATCAATCACAGTTTTTGGTAGAAATGATATTTCTACATGGCAAATAATTTACTAGCAGGTGTAGTAGAGTAATAGAAATCCAACAGACCCAACAGTCATGACATGCATGCTGCTGATTCTGTGTAATTGAATCACTAATTGAAAAGGGCATGTTCAAAATAATAGCAGTGTGGAGTTCTATTAGTGAGGTCATTCATTCTTTAAAAAACAGGTGGCAATTATTGCCCTTATTTAAGGAAGGAAGGCAGCAAATGTTGTACATGCTGGTTACAGTGCATTTCTCTCTGAAATTCTGAGGAAAATGGGTCGTTCCAGACATTGTTCAGAACAACAGCGTACCTTGATTAAAAAGTTGATTGGAGAGGGGAAAACATATAAAGAAGTGCAGAAAATGATCGGCTGCTCAGCTAAAATGATCACAAATGCTTTAAAATGACAACCAAAACCTGAAAGACGTGGAAGAAAGCGAAAAACTACCATTCGAATGGATAGAAGAATAGCCAAAATGACAAGGACTCAGCCAACAATCAGCTCCAGGAAGATCAAAGGTCTAAAGTTACCTGCGAGTACTGTTACAATTAGAAGACGCCTATGTGAAGCCAAGCTATCTGCAAGAAGCCCCCGCAAAGTCCCACTGTTGAAAAAAAGACGTGCTGAAGAGGTTACAATTTGCCAAAGAGCATATTGACTGGCCTAAAGAGAAATGGCGCAACATTTTGTGGACTGATGAAAGTAAGATTGTTCTTTTTGGGTCTAGTGGCCAGAGACAGTTTATCCGACGACCCCCAAACACTGAATTCAAGCCACAGTACACTGTGAAGACAGTAAAGCATGGTTGCGCAAGCATCACGATATGGGGATGTTTCTTATACTATGGTGTTGGGCCTATTTATCGCATACCAGGGATCATGGATCAGTTTGAATACATCAGAATACTTGAAGAGGTCATGCTGCCTTATGCTGAAGAGGAAATGCCCTTGAAATGGGTGTTCCAACAAGACAACGACCTCAAACACACCAGTAAACGTGCAACATCTTGGTTCCAGACCAACAAGATTGACGTTATGGAATGGCCAGCCCAATCCCCGGATCTTAATCCAATAGAAAACTTGTGGGGTGACATCAAAAATGCAGTTTCTGAGGCAAAACCAAGAAATAGAGAAGAACTGTGGAATGTAGTCCAATCATCCTGGGCTGGAATACCTGTTCACAGGTGCCAGAAGTTGGTTGACTCCATGCAACACAGATGTACAGCAGTTCTCAGAAACAGTGCTTATACAACTAAATATTAATTAAGTGATTCAAAGGAAAGCACAATCTTCAAACATTTTTCAGTTTATATAGTGAATGTTTGAGTTTGTAAAAAAGAATACAAACACTGCTTTTTTTGAACAGTCTAATATTCACTTTTCTTAAATTTTTTTTAGAGGAACAACACAAATTTGATATATTTTTCTTCATGTTTTGATTTGGAATAGAAAGTGTAGTGTTCCCGATGCATTTGTGTGTATGGAAATAAAAGCTATTAGAAGGATTTTTAGCTTTATTCACTTTTTTCAACACACTGTTATTATTTTGAACACAACTGTGTATATATACAGTTGCAAGAAAAAGTATGTGAACCCCTTGGGATTACGTGGAGTTTTGCATGAATTGGGCATAAAATGTGCTCTGAACGTCATCTAAGTCACAACAATAGAAGAACAGTCTGCTGAACATAATACTACACAAACATTAGATGTTGCCATGGTTTAATTGCACATAACATGTAAACATTCACAGTGCAGGGAGGAAAAAGTATGTGAGGCCCTAGCTTAATGACTTCTCCCAGAGCTAATTGGAGCCAGGAGTGAGCCAATTTTGACTCCAATCAGTGTGATGATATTGGATGTGTTGTTGACAGCTGTCCTGCCCTTAAAAAACACACACCTGTTTTGGCTTTACTGGTTTCAAGAAGCACTGTCTGATGTGAACCATGCCTCGCAGAAAAGAGCTCTCAGAAGACCTACGATCAAGAATTGTTGACTTGCATGAAGCTGGAAAGGGTTACAAAAGTATCTCCAAAAGCCTTGATGTTCATGTGTCCATGGTAAGACAGACTGTCTACAAATGGAGAAAGTTTAGCACTGTTGTTACTCTTCCTAGGTGTGGTCGTCCCGTAAAAATGACTGCAAGAGTACAGCGCAGAATGCTGCATGAGGTAAAGAAGAATCCCAGAGTGTCAGCTAAAGACCTACAGAAATCTCTGGCGCATGCTAACATTTTTGTTGACACATCTACAATAAGGAAAACATTAAACAAGAATGGAGTACATGGGAGGACACCACGGAGGAAGCCATTGCTGTCCAAAAAGAATATTGCAGCACGTTTGAAGTTTGCAAAAGAGCACCTGGATGTTCCACAGCACTACTGGCAAAATATACTGTGGACAGATGAAACCAAGATTGAGTTGTTTGGGAAGAACACACAACACTATGTGTGGAGAAAAAAAGGCACAGCACACCAACATCAAAACCTCATCCCCACTGTAAAACATGGCGGAGGGAGCATCATGGTTTGGGGCTGCTTTGCTGCCTCAGGGCCTGGACGGATTGTTGTCATTGATGGGAAAATTAATTCCAGAGTTTATCAAGACATTTTGCAGGAAAACGTACGACCATCTGTCCGCCAACTGAAGCTCCGCAGAGGATGGGTGATGCAACAGGACAATGACCCAAAGCATACAAGTAATTCAACAAAACAATGGTTACAACAGCACAGAATACACCTTCTGGAGTGGCCCAGTCAGAGTCCTGACCTCAACCCGAATGAAATGCTGTGGCATGACCTTAGAGCGATTCACCCCAGACATCCCAAGAATATTGCTACACAGAAACAGTTTTGTGAAGAGGAGTGGTCCAAAATTACTCCAGATCGCTGTGCAGGTCTGATCTGCAACTACAGGAAACGTTTGGTTGAGGTTATTGCTGCCAAAGGAGGGTCAACCAGCTATTAAGTCCAAAGGTTCACATACTTTTTCCTCCCTGCACTGTGAATGTTTACATGTTATGTGCAGTTAAACCATGGCAACATCTAATGTTTGTGTAGTATTATGTTCAGCAGACTGTGTTCTTCTATTGATGACGTTCAGAGCACATTTTATGCCCAATTCATGCAAAACTCCACGTAATCCCAAGGGGTTCACATACTTTTTCTTGCAACTGTATATATATATATATATATATACACACACACACACACCACTAAGTACACCCCAATAGATTTGTCAGAAAACCTTTCCTTTCAGAATCAACATTTTCTATGGGACACTATACTACAAAATACTCCCAAAAATGCGGGCCATTGATTGCAAACAAGGTTTGTTAATATGTACACACATAGTATTATTCCTAACAAAAACTGATTCAAGACCATGTTGCAAAACTGAATATACCCCAATGAAAGTCTTAGAAGCAAAGCAAAATTTTAGACAACAAAATCCTTATAGCAAAAATTCAACTACAGGTGAGTATAATTAGTCATTAAACAGGTGTCCAGCAGACAGTTGATTATAAAATGGTGTTACTTAACAAAGAGAACCCCTTCCCACCTTCCCATTTAATGCTGTCAGCAATGGTACCACATGGAATAGAAATGTCACAAGGCCTGAGAAAGAAAATAATTTATTTACACAAGAAAGATGAAGGCTACAAGGAGATCAGCAAAGCTTTACTTGTCAGAATACTGTAGAAAAAGTGATACAAAAATTTAACAAAGATGGAACTGCAACCATCTCACAGAGACATCCAGTCCATCTACAGAAGTTAACACCTCGACGGGAGCATCTCCTGATGAGAAGGGTTGAAGAAAATCACCGTGCAAGTTCACTGCAGTTAGCTAAAGAAGTAGAAAGCTAAACTGGAGTGATTGTTTCCCATGGCACAATATGGTGTACACTGTAGAGGAATGGCATGCGTGGGTGTCGTCCACAAAGGAAGCCTCTCCTAAAGGTTATGCACAGAAAAGTTGCCAAGAACATGCAATGCCCATGCTGAGAAAAAAAAGACTACTAGGACTCTGTACTCTGGAGTGATAAGACCAAGATAAATGTTTTTGCAACTGATGGCTTCAAAAATGTATGGTGTTGCAAAGGTGAGGAGTACAAAGAAAAATACATGGTACCTACAGTGAAACATGGTGGTGGCAGTGTCCTTCTGCAGAGCTGCATGAGTGCTGCTGGTGTTGGGGAGCTGCATTTAATTGATGGTATCATGAATTCACAGATATACTGCTATCTATTGAAAGAGAAGATGCTACCGTCACTCTGTGCCCTTGGTCGTCGTGTACTTTTCCAACATGAGAATGATCCAAAACACCCATCTAAGGCCACTGTTGCATTTCTGAAGAACAGGGTGAAAGTGATTCAGTGGCCATGTATGTCTCCTGATCTGAACCCAATCGAACACCTATGGGGAATTCTGAAGAGACAAGTTGAGCATCCCACTCCATTCAGCATTCAGGCTCTAAAAGAGGTGGTTCTTGAAGAATGGAAAAAGATAATGTTGCAATATGTTGCCAACTTGTTCATTCCATGCCTAGACTTGGTGCTGTCCTTACAAATCATGGGGGGTCATACAGAATACTAGATGTAGTCATTTTTGTTGTGGGGTGTATACATTTTTGCATCAACTAATCTGAGTAGAACTGAAGATTTTGTAATCTAAGTTATATTTTTAACCTTCCTTTCATGTACTGAGCTAAACAAATGTTCTATAAATCTCAGTTTTGTCAAAATTCTTGAATTTTTTCTTGTGCTCATTGAGATATTGATTAAAAACTTACTTTTCAAAAGGGGTGTACTACTCATTTATGCTGAGCACCATATATATGTATATATTACTGTTCTGATTTAATTTAAAACATTTGAATAACATCATGCAAATAATACATTTATGTTCCTTTTTAGATGCAGAATACCAAGCTCCTCAATTTTTCATTTTTCCATCATTTGCTATTACAAGTAATTGCATAAAAATCCCCAAGGTTGAAATATAGCAATGGGAGTCTCAGAGGTTTCTTACTGCAGTTGTTTGTGTAAGTAATATTCATCCAATCCCTAGCTAACAGTTTTCTTTGTTTACTGGAAGCTCAAGCTGGAGAGACTAGGGGATCAGATAACTAAAATTAACATAATAATTTGGTTGTGCTATGTTAGGCTTAAATATCCATTTTAATGCTAATAGAAAATGTAGTTTTTGACCTCTAATTAAAAAAAAGTTTTTTTATCCATGAAAAAGCTGTAGGCATGATCAGGTAAACTTCTGCCATGTTGGAAAATACATTACAGAGCCTGCAGCCATTGACTGTGGGGGTTATTTACAAAAACTGGAGAGTGCAAACTCTGGTCATAAGACGGAGAAAACCGGCCGTTTTTTTTTTTAGAAAAATGAAACAAATCGGTCGTTCAATCTGCCGTTACCACCATTGGTAAAAAAAAATCGGTTGATTTTCGTCCCATCTATGGCCGGCAATTATTATAATAGCGGTGTCCCTGCACAGAGCTCCGCTATATTTGACATTTAAAAGAAGAAGAAATAGAATATGAATAATAAGAAGAAAAAGTTGCAACATTGTATCTATTTGTATCCATTTCAGGTACAGATGTTTCTATTCGGATACAAATAGATACAATGTTGCAACCCATCTACTTTTAAATGTCAAATATCATAGCGGAGCTCTCTGCAGGGACACCGCCAATAGATTTGACATTTCTAAGTATTGCAGTTGCAAACATTGTATCTATTTGTATGGATACAAATAGATACAGATGTTCTTTTTCTTTGGTCACGGCTCATGCGCATTTTTTTAATCGGGAAAAAGATTGTCCGATTTGTTCATCATTCCCGTGAAAATCGGCAGTTTTTTTTCCCAACATGAACGATTAAAAAAATGTGTCAAAATCAAGAAAACCGGCCGACCAATTCAGCCACTAACGATCCAAAAATCGGCCGATTATTTTTTTTGGCTGGTTTTCTCCCCGTCTATGGCCTGCAATACTCTGAGAGAAACCAATAAGCTTCCAGGTTTTATTGCCAACGCTTAATTGAACAAGCTGAAGTTAGAAGCGGATTGGTTATCATGCACAGCTGCACCAGATTCTGAGTGCACCAGTCATAGTAAATGAACCCCAGTGTGTGCATTTTAATGCCTGCCTGTGTCTCTGATATAACCATTTCAATCCAATGGTGACTGACATTAAATACTTGATAGGAACTGCAATCTTCCGGTCTTGGGGAACAAAAACAAAACAAAAACACAGCATCTGTTGTTATTGTGATCATTGCTAATATTAACTGTTTAGCAGGGGATTAATGTACACTTGTCAGTAATACATTTCCCAACTGAACTAATATATTGGTACTACATACCTTTAAATATCACCTCTATCCCTTATCACTGAGCCTCAAATCCTGGGTAAAAGTGTATCGAAATCCAAAAACAAAAAAAATGTATATATTGTTGCTTACCAGTTCCTGGACGATGCAGCTTCATTAGTATTCTTTTTTTAGGCTTTTTTCCCTATTATTTATACCTGGTAATACTGAAAATAACACTTCTTGTCCCTGGTTTGCTATGCTCACTCGTCCACTGTATCTATTGAGGGAGTCATGATTATCACCCAGACTGGACTTCAAACATGTTTTCCTTGGTTTAATTCTATTATGGGGGGATTAGTAGTTTATAGAAGAAGGATAGCACTGGGATTTATTTACTAAAACTGTAGAGTGCAAAATCTGGTGCAGCTCTCCATAGAAACCAGTCAGCTTCCAGGTTGTGTTGTCAAATCCTAACTGAACAAGCTGAAGTGAGAAGCTGATTGGCTACCGTGCAGAGCTTCACCAGATTTTGCACTCTCCAGTTTTAGTAAATCAAACCCTATGTTTGTGCTTTCCATTCAAAGGAAGTATTGAGGATACTGTATTTCTGCCAAGATTTCTGCTTATACCAAAAATGTTCTGAACCTGAAAAATGAACATGAACACAGACATCCTTAAAGTGTTACTAAACCCACAAAAGTAAAATCAGTCTGTATATGCAGTAAAGCATGCTTGTTATACTCGCTGTGGAACCTCAGGGGTTAATCCTCTTCGTTGTGTAAAAAGGCTGTTTGATCCTTTCTTCTCTGCCCCTCCTCTTGTTGAAATGACCACCTGATACAGACTGAACCTGTGGTTGCATGCACATTCTCAGTTTGGTATGTATTGCTAGAGAGGTTTTTTTTTTATTGGGAGGGTGCATGTGATCAGCACATGGCCAATCAGCACTGTCCAGACAGAGGGTTAGAGGTTTCACATCCTTCTAGAGCAGAAAGAAAACTCCTCCTACAAGCTTTAACCAGTGCTCTGCTGAAGTCACAAGACTGCTCTAACTGCTGATGTGAAAAGGTATTTAGCAGTTTATATTTACTAAAATAATTGCACTTCCATGTTGTGTGTACTGTGGGAGACCAGATAGAGTGAATGCGGGGTCCTGGGTATAGTAACACTTTAAGGATTGGTAAGTTGCTACATATTACTTATTTGTTCTTTAATATGTAAATTCTGATACTAGCAGTATATGGAGCTGGTCTAACTCCTAGCTTCCTATTGGTCCAACCCCATGACGGATAACTCAGTTGGTCAATAGTTTTTTACCAAACTTCATCTTTTATTTTTGCTTGAAATTTGAAGACAATAATACTTATTTTAAAATCTTTAATAAAAGCCATAAAAATACAATATACAGTTAGGTCCATATATATTTGGACACAGGCACAATTTCCATACTTTTGGCTCTGTATGCCACCAGAATAAATTAAAATGAAACAATCCGAATAAATTTGAAGTGCAGACTTTCAGCTTTAATTCAAGGGGTTGAACATAAATATCAAGTACAAATTTTAGGAACTGCTACCATTTTTATACACAGTCCCTCCATTTTCAGGGGCTTAAATGTAATTGGACAAATTAATATATACCTAAATAAAATGTTAATTTTTAATATTTTGTTGAGAATCCTTTGCTGGCAATGACTGGCTGAAGTCTGGAACCCATGGACATTACCAAAAACTGGGTTTCCTCCTTGCTGCTGCTTTGCCAGGCTCTTACTGCAGCTGTCTTCAGTTGCTCTTTCTTTGTAAATCTTTCTGCCTTTAGTTTTGGCTTCAGCAAGTGAAATGCATGCTCAATTGGGTTGAGATCAAGTGATTGACTCAGCCAATGCAGAACATTCCACTTCTTTTCGTTCAAAAGCTCCTGGGTTGCTTTTGTAGTGTGTTTTGGATCATTGTCCATCTGTACTGTGAAGTGCCACCCAATCGCCTTTGCTGCATTTGGCTGAATCTGGACTGACAGTATATCTCTAAACACTGCAGAATTCATCCAGCTGCTTCTGTCACATCATCAATAAATACCAATGACCCAGTGCCACTGGAAGCCATGCATGCTAATGCAATCACACTGCCTCCACCATGTTTTATAGATGACGCTGTGTGCTTTGGATCATGAGCTGTTCCAAGCCTTCTCCACACTTTTTCTTCCTGTAATTCTGATACAGATTAATATTAAAACAATGACAAAAGGTATACGGGCGCAAGGTAGTGCAGGAAGAAAGCAGCTGACATAAAGGCAAAACCTCTTAACCTTCATAAAATCTCATAAATATATGCAGCGCTAAAAATCAAATGACACATAAAGTATAAACAGATATATTTGCGCTATAAGGTGCTAAAGTTATATTCAAGTGCAATGAACGTCTGTGGACGTCCCAAAATCTATATAGAAGTGAAAGACGTGACTCCAGTGATGTAAAATGAGTGTAAATTGCACTAACCAGATAGCGCAATAATATGCGCATTTGAGTACTTAAACCACTCCTGGTCCTCTGGGTATAGAAAGATGAACATCCAAGGATCAACTGGCCAACCAGCAGAATGACAGGTAATCGCAGGGTCATCAACCTCCAGGGATCAGGAATCACTCAGCCATCCACCAGGGGGATCACACTCAAGGTAAGTGGTATCATGAATAACCACCAGGGGGACTTCTCTCAATGGCAGGTGCAGAGCAGTAAAAGAATCCACCTTGGGGGGGGGGGGGGGCTCGCAATCAAATGAGCCCAAACAGAAAGTCTGATAGTGTAGTATTTTATTAAAAAAGATTGCCAAAGGTAAATTCAGAGCACTCACAGTGTATACAGCAATAAAGATGGCCGCCGGCCTGACACGTGGCCTGAGCGACGTGACATCACACCCTAGGGAGGAGTATACCCTCTGTATTTGCTCTTGTGAAGTCTTCTCTTCCTTTTAGACTTTGACAATGATACGCCCATCTACTGAAGAGTGTCCTTCACTTGTCTGGGTGTTGTGAATGGGTTTTTCTTTATCATAGAGAGGATCCTGCGATCATCCCCCACTGTTGTCTTCTGTGGACGTCCATGCCTTTTTATGTTGCTGAGCCCAGCAGTGCGTTCTTCTTTCCTCAGAATGTACCAAACTGTTGATTTGGCCACTCCTAATGTTGCTGCTATCTCTCTGATGGATTTGTTTTGTTTTTTTTAAGCCTTACAATGGCCTGTTTCACTTGCATGGACAGCTCCTTTGAATGCATGATGTAGATTCACAGCAAAAGATTCCAAATGCAAATATCACACTTAGAATCAACTTCAGACCTTTTTACCTGCTTAATTGATGAATAAATAATGGAGTAGCCCACACCTGGCCATGAAACAGCTTTTGATTCAATTATCCAAATTACTTTTGGTCCTTTGAAAAAGGAGGGATGACTTACTCTGAAGAGCTATAATTCCTAAACCCTTCCTCCAATTTGGATGTACATACCCTCAAATTAAACCCGAGAGTGTGCACTTTCAGTCCATATCCATTATATAACTATAGCTTGAATGTTTTGGTAAATACCTGCAAAAATCTAAAATTGTGCCTGTGTCCAAATATATATGGACCTAACTGTACATGGAATAACTGATACCATCGCAAAACAAAAGGCACAATTTTGTCTTGTTTATGTGTCAGCTCTTCCCAGATTTCTGTCTGGCAGGAAAGAGAACAAATATATTTAGTGAATTGGTCAGCACAGAAAGATGACAAAATATAAGCCAGAAATCTGGGTTCCTAACAGAATACAAGAAATTATAAGTTTAGAGAAAAAAAAAAAAAAAAGACCCACTCAGCACTGTCTCACCAGCAACCATCTCAGCTAATGTGAATTTCATTCATAACTCTTGACCCTGCATGAAATTCACTTTTCACTTTGATACTACTATTTTTGGCTGTCTGTGGCTAAGCAAGTACATTCCTGCCAGAGAAGCCCAAAGCCTAGTAGAGCGACTATTAGCTGTCACAGAGGCATCCTAAAAATGCCAAATTAATGCTTCACATATCAGATGATATTTAAGCCTCATGCACACAGGACATAAAAAAAAACAAAACAAACAAAAAAAAACTCTCCTAGAAGCGGTCCTCCTTTTTGTAAAAAAAAACCCGACGCTTGTACAACTATCTAACACTTTTACAAGCGTTTTGGTATTAATTCATTTCATTGGCCAGAATGATAATTTATTCTGGTCACTGAAATTTATTGACGCTGAACACTGAAGCATTTAGACATGTTTAGTCACGACAAGCATTTTTCTACCAAAACGCTGCTGCTCCTGGACACACTGGCCCCAGTTTTTTTCTTCTTCTGGTAAACGCTACTGCTACTAAAAGCTTCTAAAAGTCTATGTGTGCATGGACACATAGGATAACATAGAGGGCCGTTTGGAAGCAGTAAAAAAAAAAAAATAAAAAACACCTGACGCCCCTAAATGTGGCTACAAAAAAGCCCTGTGTGCATGAGGCCTTAGAGGTATCATATCTATATGGTAAACGTGCTCATAAGATGACGTGTTGTGCATATCTTGATACAGATAGCTCTGTAAATCACAATAAAACGAAAAAAGATGTCAAATGTCCAGATAGAATATATTCATAGACATACATATATACACCTCAATATTACAAATATAAAAGTGACCTGTCACTGTATTTTTATATAAGCTGCATTGTTTGGCTCTTTATCAGAATTATTAACATTACATGGAATAGAGAAGTTTCTGTTTTCACATGGTAAACAGTCACCATCCCGGCATTTGATATATATTATTATATTATTAGACTAGACAGAATTTCTTTTGTCATCACAGCCCATCCATTAGAGCTAGAAGATCATCTCCTTTGCTGGTATTCTGTACCAGTGTCTCCTCGGATCGAAACTCGCCCATAATACGAGAAAGCTCCTTATTTCTCTCCTGGTCCTGGAAAAGCAAATTGAAAAACATTAAAATGACAACTATAAAAACACCCCATATCTCTTAAAATTGACCTAAAATTCCTTGCTGCTGCCTACAGGTGAAACTCGAAAAATTAGAATATCGTGCAAAAGTTCATTTATTTCAGTAATGCAACTTAAAAGGTGAAACTAATATATGAGATAGACTCATTACATGCAAAGCAAGATAGTTCAAGCCGTGATTTGTCATAATTGTGATGATTATGGCTTACAGCTCATGAAGACCCCAAATCCACAATCTCAGAAAATTACAATATTACATGCAATCAATAAACCAAGGATTGTACATAGAACAATATCGGACCTCTGAAAAGTATAAGCATGCATATGTACTCAGTACTTGGTTTGAGCCCCTTTTGCAGCAATTGCGGCGTGGCATGGAAGCTATCAGCCTGTGGCACTGCTGAGGTGTTATGGAAGACCAGGATGCTTCAATAGCGGCCTTCAGCTCTTCTGCATTGTTCGGTCTCATGTCTCTCATCTTTCTCTTGGCAATGCCCCATAGATTTTCTATGGGGTTCAGGTCAGGCGAGTTTGCTGGCCAATCAAGCACAGTAATCCCATGGTCATTGAACCAGGTTTTGGTGCTTTTGGCAGTGGGGGCAGGTGCCAAGTCCTGCTGGAAAATGAAGTCAGCATCCCCATATAGCTCATCTGCGGAAGGAAGCATGAAGTGCTCCAAAATCTCCTGGTAGACGGCTGCGTTGAACCTGGACTTAATGAAGCACAGTGGACCAAAACCAGCAGATGACATGGCTCCCCAAATCAACACAGACTGTGGAATCTTCACACTGGACTTCAAGCATCTTGCAATGTGTGCCTCTCCATTCTTCCTCCATACTCTGGGTCCTTGGTTTCTAAATGAGATGCAAAAGTTGCTCTCATCAGAAAAGAGGACTTTGGACCACTGAGCAACAGACCAGGTCTGTTTTTCTTTAGCCCAGGTAAGACGCTTCTGACGTTGTTTGTTGTTCAGGAGCGGCTTGACAAGAGGATTACGACATTTGAAGCCCATGTCCAGGATCAGTCTGTGTGTGGTGGCTCTTGATGCACTGACTCCAGCCTCAGTCCACTCCTTGTTAAAGTCCCCAACACCTTTTCCTGATAATCCTCTCCAGGCTGCGGTCATCCCTGCTGCTTGTGTACCTTTTTCTTCCACACTTTTCCCTTCCACATAACTTTCTATTAATGTGCTTTGATACAGCACTTTGGGAACATCCAACTTCTTTTGCAATTACCTTTTGAGGCTTTCCCTCCTTATGGAGGGTGTCAATGATGGTTTTCTGCACAACTGTCAGGTCAGCAGTCTTTCCCATGATTGTGATTCCTACATGATTGTGATTCCTACTGAACCAGACTGAGAGACCATTTAAAGGCTCAGGAACCCTTTGCAGGTGTTATGGCTTAATTAGCTGATTAGAGTGGGACACTTTGAGCCGAGAATATTGCACCTTTTCACAATATTCTAATTTTCTGAAATTGTGGATTTGGGGTTTTCATGAGCTGTAAGCCATAATCATCACAATTATGACAAATCACGGCTTGAACTATCTTGCTTTGCATGTAATGAGTCTATTTCATATATTAGTTTCACCTTTTAAGTTGCATTACTGAAATAAATTGGCTTTTGCACGATATTCTACTTTTTTGAGTTTTGCCTGTATTCAAAATGAACACAGAAGGACCCATATATAAAGCATCGGTACAGCTTAACTGTGGCCATACCATTGCTGTTTTATTCAAACCTCCTCCGGCACAATTACAAAGTATTGCTGCGTGCTTTATAAATGTGATTTACTTACTTAAGGCTTTAAAGCAGGGCCCCGCATCATGAACCCTAAAATTGACTCTGACGGGGACCCTGATGTAAGGGGCGACTCTGATGGGGACCCTGATGTTAGCAGATACTCTGATGGGGACACTGATCTAAGGGGCGACCCTGATGAGACTGCTAATCTAAGGGGGAAACTTTGATGGGTGCCCCTATGTAAGGGGTAACTTTGATGGGGACCCTGATGTAAGGGCCGACTCTGATGAGGACCATGATGTAAGGAGTGAGGGGAAACACTGATGACCCCCGTACTAAAGTAAATGAAACCCCATTTATTCGAATGAATTGAGCGGGGGGGAGGAAACCTGTTGCATGACCTGTTCATAGTCATATGACAGGGTTCTCCTCAGCTTTATACAGAGAACACATGCATAAAGCTATGTATTTTTTGAAAAAAAAAAATGAAATATGTTGGCTCAGTGTGGAGAATTTCCAATGATGTTGAGTGGTATACAATGGAGGGGCACTGTGGTTTTTTATCAATAGGCTGCAAAGAGCCATTAAATACTCATAATGTAGAAGGACCAACCTCCCTTCAATTACAAAGCACCGCTGTGTTCAGGCAGAAGCCTTTTTTCTACTTGGACCTAGAAATAACTACAAGAGAAAGATTTTCTTTAATTAATAAGAAACTGCTTTCAATTTGTCTTCTACAACCTAAGGCCTTGTGCAAGATGTAGCTGGTCACATGAATAAGATCTTCCTATCTGAGAAGCTTTGTAATAAAAACATATTTTTTACCACTTTAATATTGTTTGAAACATTACTGGACAACCCAGAGCAAAAATTCCTTACATTTATAAAGCATGTAATTTGTTATATTCCCTGTAGTTTTCTTTTGGGGAGCCTGGAGAAACTTGGGAATACCCAGAGTTCAGAAGCAGCACAACACAACAGCACCATCACTGTTAACTCTTCACTTACTTCACTGGCTTCAATGTTGATCACTTTGTAAGAGAGCTCTTCTGGTCTTGTCAGTGCCGCTTGCCTTTTTGCATGTCAATAAAAAGATTTAACAGCTGAGTAACAGTCACATGACCCTATCACATACTTGTTACTGTCAGCAAGTTTTCATCTAAAAATTCATCTTTTATACAATAAAAGCAATTAGTTAAAAAATAATCACAAACGTATATAACTGTGCACGGTTTATGCAACATTACTTCACTCATGGCCTAGCCATTGTCTAGCATTTTTTTTTTCACTTTGTATTTCACTGCACTTATTTTTGTGTCACCTTTTCACTCAGAGATATAGGGTGTGGGTCTTCGGGCCTAGCCTGAAATCTAGAAGGATGTGTGACCATCAGGATCCTTCCTCTCCTGCCTTGGGGATCTGTCTTTGGGCGATCTCCCCACTCGGTACTTGTTGGTCGGCTTCAGCTGATCAGAAATGGGGTCTGCTGAGCCTTTTGACTAGGTAGACCTGGGTCTCCCTCTCCCCGTGTTGGAAGACTTGTGCCCTGGGGGCCAGGAAGGGGTCCTTCCTCTTTTGGGAGGGGACCATTTGACATACACCAATGCCCTTTTTGATTGACTTTGGTGTTTTGTTTTTGTGCATTGCACCACGGGCTTGTAAAAAAAAAAAATAATTACTTCAACTTTCTTTTTCCTGGCATAAAAAAAAGGCCACCATACCACAATATTCACATCTCTTATGAAGTCCTGAAACTGTTTTCTCCTGCTATCTTGAGAGGAATAATCTCCCACTTACTCTTCTTCTTCATCATTGGTGAAAAGGTTTAAACGGAAGATGTGGTCAGCACTGGAAGGCTTCTTCAGCTCCATACCACCCATTAGTTGTGCCAGAAGGTTTAACTCCTCTTTCGCCAAGGGATTTGGTGCAACATTCTCCTATCAAAATGAAAATAACCAACAGTTACTTGTAATATAGAGAAGTCTTACTTTCCCTACTTTTCTGCTTATGTCTATGAGAAGGCAATATGGTGAGACATCATATTTTCTGTGGGGGCTCTTAAAGTTCATTCCCTTTTCTGCTCTAGCCTAGACTCAAGTAAATAGTGCTTTAGGATAGGATCCCAGCTCCCTTCCAACTTGCTCTGGTGCACTGATGTTCGAAAATTCATAATAAAAAAAAAACAAAACAAAAAAACAGATTCTGATAACTGATGAAAATTTTACAAAAATTGTAAAAAATATTGATTTGCAATGCTTTACAGTTTCTTTGTCTTATAGTAGAACTAAACTAATTTTTTAAAACAAATCTGGCAGCTTTATATTGCAATGTCTGTGCATGCTATGTCTCTTCTACATATCACAAACTTACCTGCCTGATCTCAGTTTTATACTGAATGCATACTGAGATGTCCACACACAGATCAGCATGTATTCTGGCACACTTCGGCCGTGCTGGCATGATTGACTCCTGTGCACATGCGCCGGATGATCTCATACCTCGCTGGCTAATCAAGAGGGCGAAAAACTGGCACTCGGGAGACCAGGACAGCAGCTGGAGAGGGATGTAACCACTGCATCTGTGGAAGGTTTGGGCAAGTATCCCGCAGGGTTTAGTTATTCTTTAAAATTAACTTTTAAGATTAAAGAACATGTTACCCCAACAGTTCATATTCCTGATATGTGTTTGTTATACTATGTACTTGTGCTAAAATGTATCCTGTTCTCTTTGTATTGCCTCCTTTTTGTGAAATACCCGGTGATCCTGCCAGTCCCCCTGCTTTCCTATTTCACACTGACTACACCAGGTATGAGATCATATCCATCCCAGTGTGGTCAGTTTCCTGGCTAAGCTGGGAGAACAACCTGCTTATCCTCCAATGATCAGACTTGTGCTGATTCACCCCCCTCCCTTCCCAGCTATTCACTGGGAAGATGAATGTACTGCTATTTCTCCACCCTCAGCTCTTTAAGCTCCTTATGCAGCTGTGAAAAGAGGTTCTGTGATCACTTATCACGTACACACACACGCACACACTTTGCCTTTCATTTCTACTTAAACTAAAAAAGGTTTTTCACATATACTTTATCCATGCTGTCTAGCTACAGCATATTGCAATGTTGTACATAAAACATCTTTTTTTCAACCAGTGTGTTCCAGTTCAACACTCTTTATGCTTAGTGATGAAAGCAAAAGCAAGCGATAGGTGTTATTTTTGGCTTTTTTTCAATTAAATATACTTCAACATAAATACATGAAATGTTTTCATTTTATGTATTAAGGCATTACTGCATTGATTAGATTAATTTTGGGGAAATTTTGATTGTACAAGTCAGTTCACAAAGATTACACTGTTCAACAGGTAAAAAGTTTTGGGCATAAAATTAGCTAATCTTACATAATTTTGGGGTGCTGAAAACGAAAATGACCCTAAAAAATGTTGATTGGCTCTAGTTTCCATGATATATTCACCCATCTAATGACGTAAGCCATTCAAAATTATGATGCAACTTCAGCTGCATATTGCGCAATTGATACTGGTGACCAATAGAAAATTGCATGTATACTGAGATGATGCAATATTAGCCTTTAATTGCATCACTTCACTGCATAAAAGCTGCAGTATCTGTAGCTGATTGTAGTTCGACAGCGTCTTTACATTTCGTTTTATGCTTATATAGGCTACTCAGTAATGCTTCGAACTTGTGTGAATAAAGCAGATAATTTCTGCTATATCTGCGGTGAAATAACTTTTATCTCACAAAAAAGGAGGATAACAGGAATGATTAAGAAAGCCTACAACTTGTATTTTGGCTGCAAGATAGGAGACCAGGACAAGAGCTGGGCACCACATATATGCTGCAATTCTTGTGGGACGGCACTGGAGCAATGGTTGAATGGAAAAAAGGCATCTATGCCTTTCGCTGTGCCAATGATTTGGAGAGAGCCAACAGATCATGTTAGTAATTGTTACTTTTGTATGGTGCCTCCAATTGTAAAAGGGTAAATAAGAAGAAAAAGTTATCTGTGCACTATCCAAATATTCCATCGGCAATACGTCCAGTTCCTCATGGAGAGGGGCTACCAATTCCTAAAGCACCAGAATCCTTCGTGGTTGAGTCAAGTGAGGAAGAACCTGAAGCGTGTAGTCACGTGCAGTTGTAAGAGATAGCCCTTTCCTCGAATACAAGAGAAAAGCCAAGAGAAGCAAAACCGACACAAACTGAAGACAAAACTAGTGAGAATCCTAAGTATTAAAATGATTCAACTTAGCTTATGGCTATAATTTTTCTTGGTAATCCTATGCAATATATTATGCCATTTAGGCTTTGTTATGTAGTCAATATCACTTGCTTTATATTTGTGGAAAGACATCTATCCATATAATTATTGTGCATTATGTAGTCATTACGCCTATAGTAGAAAACTTTCCGTTTACAGAAAAACTAGAGCCAATTGACAAATTTCATTGTTATATTTGAACTTAGAATGTGAAATTCATTAAGAAATGGATCCTTTTGTTTCCAAATCTGGCAAAAAATAAAAATTTGTTGAACAGTGTTAAATCATCCTCATAAACTGACACTTTATTTTTACATTTAAAAAATGCAATAGTTACATGCCCATTTAATTAAAACACACACACACCTATTCCATAGCTAAACCTTTCCAAATAGTGTTCAAATAATGTTAATCCATTTTAGTGAAATTGAGTCATATACAGTGGCTTGGTCAGACTTTTCCTTCATGCATGTTCAGTCTTCATATACCAACCACAAAAATGACGTAGTTTTATGGTTGGCCTTACCTTTGTGTGTGAGGCTGAACTTTTCAATGTCCCCGACATGTGAGTCTCCACAGAACGGCTTACACTGTACCTGTTAACATAGTCCACATTTAAATACACATTTAAATACACTCATTTGATAAGTCTTCCTGCAGTATTTCTTCCATGGCAATTTGAACATTTAAAGTACCACTAAAAATTCAGCACATGCTTTGCAGTAACTACAGAGCTCTCATGTTAGTGGCAACCCATTAAGCAGAAGCTGTGACTAATCTTCCTTAAACAACATTGCAGATCTTGTTTCATTTTTACTTAACTGGATATTTCAAAACTGCAAACTGGTTAATACATGATGCCTATGAAAGATCACAGCAATATAAGGAACTTTCTTTTGTGAAACAGAGGTGTATCTGGTCCTGTCTAGGGTAGCTCATCCTTATCAACTTTTTTGTATGGAGGTTGGTGATGTTAAGTAGTTTTGGTAGACGTGTCCTCTCCTTAACCATGTTCTGGTCTAACGTTTCTGAACTCATACATTTCCTACATGTAATACAGCGCAACCCAAAAAGGTAGCTCTCCCACTTGATCAGACAGAAGGTTTTTATTTAATCACCAGCACAAACTGTCCACATTTATCTTTTCTAGCCACAAAACAAACTATAGCCTCAGCATGGAAATCACAGTCCCTTCCCTTACCTGAAGTCAAAACCTGTCTTTATGGTTTTATGAGTAACAAAAAGTTATCTAGCATTGTCAGCTACTTGTGACAAATTTCTTAAGATGTGGGCCCCTTGGGTTACTTATGGACATACTTCCATGGATCCGGCTACACTCACAATGCTTTAGCTACCTTTAAAGACTAAGCTTAGTTAAAAGAAGAAAATCATTATATGAACATTACTTAGTATTAATCCGATGTGTTCCTGCATTTCTTGAACTCTTCCACCTCCAATGCCCCCCTACCCTATCAGCCAAAATTTTCTAGTGCAGTGGGGGTTAAAAGTGCTGACAGGCACTCATCAAGAGTTCTTGACTATGCCCATACTTTCTGCCTACCTCCTCCACTCATAGAAGTGGTGTTATAGCTTCTATGAAAGAAACACGAACTATGAATGGAGGGGGTGAACGTTACAATGCAGGGCAATGTATGTAGAAAACACCCTTGAGTTCTACTTTAAACATTATTTAGGTGCGTGCAGTATACTGAATATTGTACATCCAGTAGACAGGACTCTACTACACAGATTGTTTTTTGTTTTTTTTTGGTGTAATACACTGCAACCCAGAGTCACCACTACCCTACAACTAATGTCATATCTTTGGATATATGATGAAGTGATAAGATATGGATGTAAAAAGACTTCATTGTATAGTGTGTCTAAATTATTCTTGTGGGTGAAAAATATGAAGTATTACGTTTACAACAGATTTGTGGAGAGAAGGTCTGCATTGTGGGTGGGGGGACTGCCAGATTTTGTAGTACAGATGCAGGTATATTCCACATCTGACAAAGCACTCACATATTGGTCCCCAGCTTAAGCACTCGGTCACCAAAAAGATCGTAAGAGCCTTCTCGAAGAGGGCTGACATAATTCCCACCATTCTGGAACTCCACTCTCTTCACCTCTTCCCCTTTGTAACTAAAAATCCTAAAAAGGAACAAATTCCTTTATAAAACAAACAAACACATACACAAATATATATATTTATTTATATAATAAAAATCATTTTAACTATAGAAAATGCCACTTCATAGCCTCATCATATTATTTCATAAAGCTTTATTGTAAAAACTAATATAATTCTAATTTCAAGAAGAATTCCAGGCATGGTATATTTTATACATAGGTTCAGCCTGGTCCAATGTAACTATGCATATACCATACCTGGCCAATGCCCATGGAAGCTGGAAATCACTGAAAAAAGAAATTGCTAACTTTAGCAATCTCCCTTTGCTTCCAGGTCCTGTGGCCCCATGCTGAGCAGTCAGCCTGATGCATTGTGAACACAGGAGGTTTCCCGCTGGGCATGGGCACCATTCACAGAATGCTATGCATTTTTTTGAATGAATGCAGAGCATTCCCTGAATGCTGCCTGTGGCGAGCGGCCGACCTACTGTGTTCACAATGCATCAGGCCAGCCACTCAGCACATGATATGGAAGCAAGTAGAGATCACTGGAGTAGCGGTGTCTACTTTAGCAATTCCAGCTTCCACGGGCATTGGCTAGGTATGGTATATTACATTGGTCGCGGCTAGACCAATGTAACGGTGTATAAAATAAACCATTCCTGAAATTAATCTTTACCAATTTTGATTAATTCCTAATAAGCTAGTAATATTTACTGTACCCATTAAAACAAAACGTTACCTCTGTGTAAAATCTGTGAATCTATTTTTACTGTGTATAGTCTGTTCTAAAATATACTCTTGCTGGTTTCCTGTATGACTGCATCAAAATACTGTAGAGGCACAATAAAATGTATAAAAAAAAGAGAGGAAAACAGAAAAGAAAGTGTTGTCTATAGCAGCCTAAATGTTAGCTTTTATTTTACTAAATGGCACTGAAGACTATGCTTTCCTTTGGTTTATCACATATTGTATCCACACCTGTCCACTCTGGTGCTTTACATTACGGCACGCTCGTTAATATGCATTGCGTTAAAGCAGAACATAAACATAAATAGGCAGGCAATGCACCAGAGTGGACAAAAAAATTGACATACACCATTTTTTGCAATGCAGTGCCCCACAACACACAGCAGTACATTACTATGAGTTGTCAGCGCAACAACACAACGTGTTCTTAAGTTGTGCTAGTTCTTTGTGAATTTTGAATACCATCCTAAGTGTCTGTTACTGGAGTGAATTCATCCAGAGCCCATTCACACAGGTGTGCGATGTTACATATGTTGAAGCGATGTGGCGTAATTCATTCTGAAATGCACCCCAATGCACCTTTCCCAGCCTACTACTTACCTTCCCAGATGTCGAAAATGCTAAATGCATGATGTTTTTGTCTGTTGTGATTAATTAGGCAGCCTTTTCCAATGGATGTGCTTTTTAAATGCAACACGTTAATGTGCATGTATTTAACATACCCCAGAGGTCCAGGCTGGTGTGATTTGGCCTTAATGTGTTTGTAAACATATTGCCAACACATCCAAATTAGCAGAAGCCTTGTCAGCCTGTCACATGTCCTCCTTCAGCTGATTATTGCGCTGCCTATCAGGTCTTTCAGATAGGCAGCCAAACATCAACTTAAAGTGGAACTTCACCCAAAAGGGGAGTTTCCACTTCATGTCCCCTCCCCAACTACATTTGGCACGTTATGGATTTTGGGTGAGTGACTACCTGGTTTTGAAGTTCGCTCTCACCTCCCCCCCCATCCTTTGTCCGCAGCTTTCTGGGACATGTCACAGGTCCCAGGAGGCTGCAGGGCCATTTACAAAGCACAGCATGGCTCACGCATGCGAAGCGGGAGGCCAGCTGTGAAGTCACAGCCGGCTTCCCACAGTAAACATGCAGGTGCTGGGGACCCAAAGACCAGCAAAAAACAGGGCCAGAGGAGGACAGTGCTGGATCCTTGGACAGGTAAATTACCTTTTATTAAAAGTCAGCAGCTACAGTATTTTTAGTTTTAAATATTTTCTTTCTAAGGTTAAGATCCTCTTTAAGAAGCACACACAAGATGACAATGCTTTTGCTAATTGTGATGTAGCTTTGTCAACCTGCAGCAGGAAGTGCAGTTACTGGTGAGATCTCCAAGTAAGAAACTATATAACAAAATTAACAAAAAACTCCAAGTCGTTCAAGAGAACTGCAAATAGAGGCACAATGCCAAACACACTGAAAAACAGATCTAGAGGTTACATACACTTTAATGAACATTTGCAGGTTAATGAATTCACACAGGTATTGGTATAAAACAGAAAAGTTTCACTTGTAGTTGGAGCTCATCATTTTTAATTCTACCTTTTAATCATGCATCATATTTAAAGTCAGAGAAATATGACCTATCACCCACCTAATGAGACCTGGTACTTCAGTTCCCCAAGGAACAGGACCAGATGTTGGCAGCACAAAACGCCCATTTGAGTTTTGAACTTTATCTTTTAAGAAAATGGAAACCTAAGGAACAAATGTTAGGCATTTAACAAAAAAGATACAGAATTTTGATAGCATGTATTAACCTCCCTAGCGGTATGATTCTTTCCGATTTTTGGTGCTGAAAGCGGTATCATTATTTTACATGGAAATATGTAGTTTTTTTATTGTAGGCTGTAATTTTTAGGAATAACTCACTGAAATCTGTCTGAACAAGATTCTAAATCATACATTTAATTCAATAATATAATCAAACCAAAAACACTGAAATTTGAAATATAGCGCCAAGTTCGCACATCGCTGAGCAAAGTCGCAAAATTGTTTTCAGTGTCTGATGACGAATTTCTCCACGAATCATTATCACTCAATTCTGCAAGTGGTCCTGATTTACTATCGCTGTTCTCTAGCTGATCTAAACCCGCTTTTGACCTAAAGGGACACTTTTTGGACGCCATGGACTTTTCTTTTTTTCCAGGCAGAAAGAACAATCAAAATGCAGGCAGGGCACAGGACAGAGCACTAGGGACAAAATGTATGTGAAATGGGTTGAAACAGCAATGTTTTACTATGTAGAATCGTTTTGAAAAAAATGACTTTTTTTTAAACTTTCAAATTTCCCGCCGCCAGCGCCCGTACGTCCCGACGTCACGGGGACCGGAACACAGGAGCCGGATGCCGGCATCAGACGGAGGAGATGGCCGGGGGCGCTGCAGGGGACACATCGCGGGAGCCAAGGACAAGGTAAGTGCTGCAGGGACTCCCTATGCAGTGCTGCATGGTAAGCCCGAGTGTAGCTTGGGGTTACCGCTTTTGGTATAGACATTTTACCCCGAGCTACACTCGGAATACCGCTAGAGAGGTTAAGGAAACTGCCAAAAAAAAACATGGATTTTCAAAGTCAAATGTAAAAGCACTTGCTTCCCAAGTCAAGTCACATCCTTTCATTTTGTTTTCCCCTTGGTTTTTTATGGGCTCAAGAAAATGTCAGCTTGAATCTGACTGGTTGCTAAAAGCAACTCGGACACCTTAAATATCGAAGGTATATCTAAAAACTGCTCTAGGTACCAATGGAAACAAGTCTTATGTTACTTATCATTCTTTTACTGCACTTTAGAAGCTGGAAGATGTCATACTTACCTGCTTTGTGTAATGGTTTTGCACAGAGCATCCTTGATCCTACTCTACTCAGGTCCCCCGCTGGCACACTTTGTTCCTCCCCCCTTCAAGTACCCGACCCCCTGCTCCCTCCTCACTGGCTGTGATTGACACCAGCAGGAACCAATGGCTCCCGCTGCTGTGTCTGAGCCAATGAGAAGGGACTTGGGAGAGCTGAGGATCTCATGCACAGTGCTGGATTGAGATCAGGCTCATATTATACTGTTAGCTGAATTAAGTTATTGTATAGCCCAACGTCTTTGAAATTACAAACCATTTCAAGCCAGGGAAAGGGAGGTGATTTTGAAATGCTCCAACAAGATTACTAGATAGAAAGTTAACTTTATAAAACATTAGAAAATGTTAATTGTAAGCTCGAAAGAGCAGGGCCCTCAATCCCCTCATGTTTTGCATTGTATTGGTATTGTTCTGTCACATGTTCTGTCCCCCTTTGTAATGTACAGCGCTGAGCGAACTATTGGCGCTTTATAAATACTGTATAATATAATAATAATAATTTGTATTTGACTAGTGGTTTATATCAGTGAAATAGCAGTATCAGATAACAACAGATACAGTGGAACCAATTCAGCTCTATTAAGATCCTGAAAATTATGTTTTCAACATAGAAGTCATTATCATTCATAGATCCTCTGTACAAACTTATATTTATATGAAAAGTAAAGCTCAAGGCCAAACTTTTTTTTCCAGTATTAACACTGAAATCCAGCCTTACTTTCCCTCTTTTATAACTGTACAGGTTCCAGTCATGTACTGAAATTGTGCATTAAATGCTGCAGCAAGTCAGATAGAGCCCGCCTAACTTCCTGGCTGCAGGAATGTTCAGCATTACCTAGCCTGACCTGCCCCTTTCATTCATTGGATTTCAGTTCTTTCAATAGTAGACTCAGCATCACATGTAGATCTGACCTAAGGAGGTCTGCATGCAAATATAGCCTGCCTAGGACTGCCCACTCCTCCAGACTGACATCCACCCAACAAGGCGTTTATTTGCTTAACTCTTCCCAAGAGCCAGTCCTTTTTTTGCATCAGGGGGGCTGAGGATTCTTAAAGTGTTACAAAACCCAATACCCTGCATTCACGATATCTGGTCTCCCACAATACACACATCATGAAAATGCAATTATTTTAGTAAATATAAACTGCTTAATACCTTTTCTCATCAGCAGTTAGAGCAGTCTTGTGACTTCAGCTGAGCACTGGTTAAAGCTTGTAGGAGGAGTTTTCTTTCTGCTCTAGGAGGATACAGAACTCCTGACCTCGGTCAGGACAGTGCTAATTGGCCCTGTGTTGATCACATGCACTCACCCAAGAAAAAAAAAAACCTCTCTAGCAATACACACTAAACAGAGCATGTGCAGAAGGGCTACGGGTTCAGTCTGTCTTATCAGCATGGACATTTGAACAAGAGGAGGGGCAGAGAAGTCAGGATCAAACAGCTTTTTTACACAATGCAGAACCCCTTAGGTTCTACAGTGAGTATAAATAGCATGTTTTAGCAGACATTAGCAGGCTTAGCAGACAGTACAAGTTTGTTCACATTTATTGTTTTAAGAGTTTGGGATATTTTACACAAACAGATGGGATGGGAATATAATTCACTGTTATTGCCCTTAGGGTGCACAGAGTTTTTCCCCCCAGGTAAAGACGGTATCACAGCGAAGTGGATTAAGAAGGAAGATGCACAATTAAGCAATTAAGGGATATAATGGTGGGGAAGGAAATAGGATCACTTAAGGAATTGGAAAAAAAAAAAGAAGAAGTTTTTACGAGAATGGATGAGTGGCGTTATTTTCAATTGAAACACTTAATAGGAAAGCTTCCAATGCCTTTAGGGATAAGAGGATTGGAATCCTTTTGAGCACTTATTAGGTACACGGGGAGATAGGAAACACGGAACCTCTAAAATATATAAGATTCTCACTGAAATAAACGCAGATATAAGTCCTCCATATATAGAAAAATGGGAAAGAGAAATAGAAGTAACAATAGATGCGGAAAAACAGAGGAAAATTTATAGAATAATCCATGGAAATATAAATATGCAGGAGGTAGAAATGAATTATAAGTGTTTGGCAAGATGGTATATCACACCGAGTGTGGCACACAGATTGAGTGGAGACCATTCACCTTTATGTTGGTGTGGATGTGGAGGTAGAGGCACAATGTATCACATATGGTGGGAGTGTTCTAAAATACAAGAGTATTGGGGGAAAATAGTAAGCTTGATTCAGAAAATTACAGAGGTTGATATTCTAGTAGACCCAGATACTTGCAGCAAAGGGACTAATACCCAAGTATTGGAGGAGACAGGAGGTGCCGATAATAAAAGACTGGGTGGATAGGGTGGATCAAATATGTAAATTGGAGGAACTTTATCATTTGAATGAAGATAAGATGGAGAGTCACCATACAAGATGGAACAAATGGGAGGAATTCAAAAAGTCAAGGCTAGCCTTAGAGGTTATGGGGGATTAACATAGAATAATATGGAAACATATTTTGTTTTTCTTTTATAGGGATTACGATCTCTAGAAATGAACATGAAAATGCAGAGCAGAAGGGGTTAGGGATTAGATGTGGATGGGGGGTATATAGGTAGGGGGAGGGGTGGGAGAGGGATGAAACGATAAATGTTTTGATAATATGCTAAGGTTTTAATGAGTATGTTTGTATAACTTGTTTGTTTATCTGAAAAATTAATAAATATTTAAATAAAAAAAAAAACAACTATACTGCATATACAGACTGATTTTACTCTTGGGGTTTAATAACACTTTAAGAGAACTACTGAGGCAAGGTGCTGTGATGTTTATGAAGCTATGCACAACACCTTACCAACCCCTGCAGTGTTTAGAGAAGCACAGAGATCAGGCTAAGAATAGAAACATTACATGGTATAAATCTACAGTTAAAAAAAAAAGTCTTACCCTAATGTGCATATCCTGGAAGAAGATAAGCAAAGTTTGCCTGATCAGTTGAAACTCACCTGCAGGTAGACAGTTGTACATCTATGGGAATAATGACATGTAGAAATTATAAGCACTACAAATAAAACATATTTAGGACTTCTTATCTAGACATTTAACATTATGCATATAAAACATATGTTTCTAAACAATACTTTGTTGGCCCGAGGAAAAAGACATAAAAAGACTGGAATGTTGTAGTAACGTACTACCTATGCTAACGTGCAAACTGTGTTCTCACAGGAGGTAGGAACACCACTTGTCCCATATGTGTGCTGTGCGCAGAAAACTTGAGACATCCTGAGACAATTATAAAATGGAAGTTGGGCTTTGAAGGAAGTAACCGTACTTTACAACTGACAATTCAAGTCTGCCAAGCATCAGCTCAGCTACAATAGCCATTGGTTGCCTTTATGAAGCAGTGCAAGGATACCAGCAACACAACGTCTTAAATGTCTGCATGCCATTAGCCGCTCTCTCTTCAGGGTCACAAACTCAACACATTCATGCATTAGGTTCCCCCATTATTTTACTGACTGGACAACACAAACATTTCCCACACATTGTCTATATTTATTATTAAATCCCCTTCTTACATCAATCAACTGCCGGAAAGTCTCATCCACTTGGTTCAGAATACTTGGAGAATCCCGGATAAAGTCTTTGATAGCATCCATGTGATTAAAGGTAACTAGTAAGATATCCTTGGGACGAGGACACAACAGAACTTGATATTTGAAGGCCATAGTCATCAAGTCATAGAGCTGCACTCATAAAAGAAGAGCAAATCAAATCGTATATTAGATGCAATAGAAATCTAAGGATTGAAGATTGTTATTAAAAATAAACACTGAACAGCAACACAGCATAAAATATAAAGGTAAACTCAACCATGACAACTGTGGATGTGTAGGCAGTCTACCTTCCAATAAGGCTTGAGCACTAATAACAAACTATAAAAACAATGTATTCCAATTTATTAGAGGGGAAACATTGTGGTGGCACAATAAAAATTGTTGTGTAGAAATGGGAAATCTAAATGGTTTTGTATTCTGACCTGTTGTACAAAAATGGGAAATTTCACTTTCTTTATATACTATCTTGCACTACACATCTCCCCACCATTGTTTTGATGTTAAAATGTATAGTAAATAGTCTACTGCTGGTGAACAAATTACACTTCTTGGAGTTATTTTGTATTCAAAACATAAAAAAAGAAAAAAAAAATGATATACTAGAAAAAATGTTCATGAGAAAGATGCATAGATTGCCGTTACTGACTTCTTTAACCACTTGCCTGCCTAGCACTTTTACCCCGTTCCTGCCCAGGCCAATTTTCAGCTTTCAGCGCTGTCGCACTTTGAATGACATTTGCACGGTCATGCTACACTGTACCCATATGACATTTTTATAATTTTTTTCACACAAATAGAGATTTCTTTTGGAGGTATTTAATTGCCACTGGGTGTGTTATTTTTTGCATTATAAACAAAAAAAGAGCAAAAAATTTACAAAAAGAAAAAAAGTTTTTCTCTTGAGCCCCTAGATCGCTTTCCATAGCAGCGGAGGGGGATGTCCCCCCCCCCCCTCACTGCTGCCCAGTGTTTCTCGGGCTTACGGTTAATGCCAGCCAGCCCAAGAAATGATCCATCGGTGCGGCCTTCTCAAGATGGTGACGATGAAAGACTCTATGGTCTTTGAACACCTCTATCATGATGGAGGACCGGAGCGGCATCATGACGTCACATCGGGCCACTGGGAAAAGTTTTTTTAAAGCAAAAGTTCAAAAAACGTTTTTTTCATCTTCTGCATTTAATGGTAAGGAAGAGGTTTGGGGTCTTTTTCACTCGTAACCACTTGCCTACTGGACACTTCTACCCCCTTCGTGCCCAGCCAAATTTTCAACTTTCAGTGCTGTCGCACTTTGAATGACAATTGCGCAGTCATGCTACATTGTACCCATATGAAATTTTTAGCATTTTTTTCACACAAATAGAGATTTCTTTTGGTGGTATTTATTCGTCACTGGGTGCTTTATTTTTTGCACTATAAACAAAAAAATAGCTAAAAATTTGGAAAAAAAAGTTTTTCTTTGTTTCTATTATAAAATTTGGAAACAGGTAATTTTTCTCCTTCACTGATGTGTGTTGATGAGCCTGCACTGATAGGCAGCAACGATGGGCACTGATGAGGTGGCACGGATAAGCAGCACTGATGAGGTGGCACTGGTGGGCATTGATGATGCTGCACTGATATGCAGCAATGATGGTCACTGATAGGTGGAGCTGATGGTCACTGATAGGTGGCACTGACGGGCGGCGCTGACTGACAGCACTGACAGAACTGACTGGCAGCACTGCTGGGCACAACTGCTTGTACAGCACTGATGGGTGGCACTGCTGGGCACTGATCATTAGAACACTGATCATCAGTGCCGATCTGTTCTGTCACATTTGTTGGTTATTGGCAGTAATTTCCTCACCGGCAACTGTATTTACTCCATGATCTGCTGTGTCATTGGACACAGCTGATCACGTGGTAAAAGGCAGCTGTGATTGGCCTTTTACCTTATCACTTGATCAGCTGTGTCCATAGGATACAGCGATCATGGAGATCGCCAGGTGCGCGCCAAAACTGGACAACCGCGCTGTAGCTGTCATTCGGCTATAGCACGGTTAGCAAGTGGTTAAAGGGAAAGTCCACCTTCACCAAAGAACTGCCTATACAGGTAAAGGGCATGTCAGGAATGGACTTGCCAATAATGGTGGGACTCACCTGCCTTGTGGGCTGCAGTACCAGGGCTGGCCAGCGGGTGCTCTCAGCAATCAGAGACTCACCCCTGCAGTCAGCCAAACACCTGAAGCTGATTGCAGGGGTTGTATTTAAGGAATGGCCAGACTCACAGTCAGGGCCTTGGTGTGTGTTTTTCCATGGGCCCCTGTATCTTGTATCCTGTTTTTCCTGTTCCTGTTTCTGCCTGACTTGTTGCCGACCCTGCCTGATCCTGACCTCTGCTGACTTCTCCTATTTGATCCCTTGCTTGTGACGCTGACCATTCTCTGCCTGACCCTCTGCACCGCGCTGCCCGTGAGTTACTGAACCCAGCTTGTGACCCCGACCACTCTCCCGCCTGTTCCTGGTACTCCGTTTACCCGTTTGCTACTGACCCGGCCTGCCTGACGACTCTTGCATTGTATGTATTGTTATCTGTAGGTGGTTTGGTTTGTTTGCACTGTGTTTATGTTTAGTTTTGCACTGTGTTTTGTATTGTTAGTCTTAATAAATCATATTGTTTATACCATATCTGAAGCCTGCGTTTCCCTGTGTCAGTCCACACACCTCTGGTCATACCCGGAGCCCTGACAGGGCATCTGTGGATAAAAAAAAACTGTGTGTCTCTGACCAAAGATGAATAATTTCCTTGCTATAGGTGTAGGCCATTTACGTACCTCGTGAAGCCTGACTGGAATACTCCCAGGACGTTGCCAAGTACTTCCAGGACTTTGCTAAGTGAGACCTAATCATTACTGTTCACCCCCACCATCATAGGAGCAAGCTTTTCTCTGATTCAGTCCTCCTCCCATGCTCTCTCTCTTCCCTGATACAGTAACTCTGAGCTCGGCACCTAGGAGCTCACTCCTGTGATGGAGGGGGTGAACAGTAATAACTGGGCCTCCACTTAGCAACATCCTGGGAGTATTCCAGTCAGACTTCATGAGGTACATAAATGGCCTACACCTATAGGAAGGTTATTTTTCAACTTTAGTCAAAGCTGCAGCTTGTTTTTATCTATAGACACCCCTTACCTGCCTATATAGGCAGTTCCTTGGTAAAGGTGAACTATCCCTTTAATATTAAATTAATAGTTCCCTGTCTGTGATGTTGATCCTCTGGCTCCAATGCTTCCTGATTTACAAAACCCAAGCCCTCACCCTGACATTTAAATTGTCCCAATAACAGTCTTGTACATGTTTTCTTAGATCTTGCTTTCACCTGCTGCCTATTGCTTTCTCTAAGCTTGGAAACCTCACAAAGCATAGCGGTAATCAATGAGAAATCTTGTTATCGCAGCTAGCTGTCAGAGGGAAACTGGTGTGCATGAGTGAGAAGCACTCCCCACACACTGTGTCATGTGACAGGGTGACTGTCATAAGTCACATGACAAGAGAACATTTAGTAACCCAGCTGCATCTCAGATCAACAGTTTGCATGTGTGTTTTACATGCAAATATGTCACCATTAATCTTTCGGCCTGCTTTGCAACCAAAGTGACAGGTTTGGCATTATCATGAGAAGTAGAGCTTTTTTTTTTTTGCCCAGTTACACTTACCTAGGTGGATGCAGCATCGGTCCGATGCTGCATCTGTCTCCTGCCGGCTGTAAGAGTGAGAACTCAGCGATCACATGAACGCCGAGTTCTCACAGCTGCTCTGAGCAAAGTGCGGGACTGTCAGTCACCACTCTCTGCTCTGCCCCCCAAGCGCTCACCGGAGCGCTGGGCTGTGGAGGGGGAGGGATCAGCTGGCTCAGACTCTCAGTAGTTCTCTAAGAAGAGTCTGAGCCAGGTGGCGCTCCAGACTCTGGGCTGGATCCCGACTTTGAAGTTGGGATCTTTCCCCAGTCTGGACCGAGTGACGTCAGCCGACAGCAGACTTCAGTCTGCTGTCAGCTGAAAATGGGTTACAGGAGTGCAGAACGAACTGCATTCCTGTGATCCACAGCAGAAGTACAGCCAAAAAAGCTTTGGCTGTACTTCTCCTTTAAGTACACAAAGATATGTTCATTTTCAAAGCAGCTAACTTCTCAAAATGCATACAAAATATAAATGATTCCCTAAATGGTGTTAAAAAAAATAGTAAACAAAAAGACAGTTTTCATACATGTGCCCCACAGGGCGCATGCAATAAAAACACTTTTTGTGCTGACTAGGTGGGTTGAGTGCTTAGGATTTTTGCATTGCACAGAGTGCAAGTAAAGAATGCAGCTTTTGAATTGAAAAAGTCATCCATGTTGCAAAGATGAAAATGTATTCCTCAGTAGAATATCATAAAATGTAATCATTCCTACACTGCTAATTTTTTTAAACAAAACAATTCAGTGTGAATGGTGGGTACAATACCTTGTCCATACTAGCTTGGTTAAGCCTCATGATAGAAGCATGGGCCAAGCGGTCAAAAACTGTCCTGAGGGCTTTCTTGGAGTACAGCTCTTGTGGTTTAAATAGTTCTTCCATGAACTTCTTGTTAAACATTGTTGTGATAATATCATTCATAACTGTAAGACAAATGGTGTTCAATCATAAGCAATAATAAAAAAAGAAAAAACAAACAGATTCATCAATCCATCGAATTAGGGATATAAAGCATTTCATATAGAGATGATATAAAGCTAATTAAAGATCACCTGTAGTGCTTAAGAAAACATGCTGCAAGGAAAATGGGAAGGCACTGCTCCTCCATTGTTTTCAATTATGAAAGCTTTGAGGTGTTTTAGAAGGGTAATGTAAAGTCCCGACTTCCACACTAATAAAATCATGAACCCACATACCAGTTCTAACCCCACCAGCACATCATTAAGGCCCGGTTGGAAAGAGGTACCATAGTGGATGAGTTTGGTGTTAGTTCCAGTGATGATATGTGATACTCAATAACCCATCACATCTAACACCCCCACAACCTATTCTTGTTGCACTTCCATGGTAACTGTAAAACAACACGGGGACACAGAAGTTGAAATGTTCCAAACCATGAATTTAAATCATAGATCTTTAGCACTGGAAGAACTAAGTACAGTTGTCTACTTTCATGAGTACACTCCTTGACAGCGTTTGTTTAATTAAGTAAAAGGTGCACTTTAAGAGCAACGCTCTGCTTTTGCATTTGATAAACAGCTAATTTTCTACTTACCAGAACTGCCAAGTCAAATTCTGGGTCACAATTGACAATGGTCTGCAACTCACCTACACAAAAAACTGCCCAACAACACCTACAGTGCTGTGAAAAAGTATTTGCCCCCTTCCTCCCACACACAAACACACACTTGTCACACTTAAAGGATTCAGATCAAACAATTTTAATACTACACAAAGATACAGTGACTTGAAAAAGTATTTATACCCCTTAAAATTTTCCACATTTTGTTATGTTACAACCAAAATTGTAAATGTATTTTTATTAGGATTTTATGTGATAGACTGACACAAAGTGGCACGTAATTGTGCAGTGGAAGAAAAATTATAAATGGTTTTCAACATTTTTTACAAATAAATATCTGAAAAGTGTGGCATGCATTTGTGTTCAGCCCCCCTAACTAAAACTTAGTGGAACCAATTGCCTCCAGCAGTCACCTAACTAGTAAATAGAGTCCGACTGTATGTAATTTAATCTCAGTATAAATACAGCTGTTCTGTGAAGCCCTCAGAGGTTTTTTGGAGAACATTAGTGAACAAACAGCATCATGAAGGCCAAGGAACACACCAGACAGGTCAGGGAGAAAGTTGTGAAGAAGTTTAAAGCAGGGTTAGGTTATAAAAATATCCCAAGCTTTGAACATCATGGAGCACTGTTCAATCCATCATCTGAAAATGGAAAAAAGTATGGCACAACTGCAAACCTACCAAGACATGGCCATCCACCTAAACTGACAGGCCATGCAAGGAGAGCATCAGTGAAGCAGCCAAGAGGGTCATGATAACTCTGGAGGAGCTGCAGAGATCCACCACTCAGGTGGGAGAATCTGTCCACAGGACAACTATTAGTTGTGCACTCCACAAATCCGACCTTTATGGAAGAGTGGAAAGAAGAAAGCCATTGTTGAAAGAAAGCCATAAGAAGTCTCATTTGCAGTTTGTGAGAAGCCATGTGGGGGACACAGCAAACGTGGAAGAAGGTACTCTGGTCAGATGAGACCAAAACTGAACTTTCTGGCCTAAAAGCAAAACGCTATTTGTGATGGAAAACTAACACTGCACATCACCCTGAACACACCACCCCCACCGTGAAACATGGGGGTGGCAGCATCATGGTGTGGGGATGCTTTTCTTCAGGGACAGGGAAGATGGTCAGAGTTGATCGGAAGATGGATGGAGCCAAATACAGGACAATCTTAGGGCTCATGTACACTGCAGCTGCTAAACTAAACTTTAGGAGCAGTTGTGCATTTTTTTCAGCAGCCCCTGAACTCTCCTTTATGTTTTCCTATGTGACCATGTACACATAGTAATTTTCAGTAGTTTACAGGCAGTTGAGGTTACAGGCATTTTTTTGAAAGCACTCAGTTTAGGAGTAGAGTTTACTGGCGTTTTAAACGCCAAACGCTTGTAACCGCGTGTAAAGGCGTTTATGCGTGTTTGCGTTTAGATGCTTTTTTGGGCTGGTCCATATCCAGATACTGTCCAGAGCCTTTTTTCATCATCAAAAATGCATGCACGGCATTTTCCATGTATTCAAATGGACCTAGTACACCAGTGCAGTACGTTCCAGGTTTCGCATGCAGGAAAAAAATGGTAGAATGTGCTGCATTATTTCTGCACAGAACTGTAGTGGAACACATCAAAACACAGCAAAAAAGCACAAGGAGTGTTGTGTGCACTCCAGAATGCATCCGGAGGCATTACATCACTATGTAGCTCCTCCCAAAGTGCCAAGCATGTTTCACAAGCCACTTTTGCTCCAGTTGCAACACCCATCAGAAAGTAGTGTTCTCTCTGCTTCTGCACTGTTTCTCACAAAATGTCTGAAATAGTTAATTATTTACTATTTTTCAGTGCATTCTGGGCATTTGGGAGGATCTCTCGAGGCTTTTAAAAATGCTTCTAAACGCGCATAAATGCAGTAGGTAAACACGGCTAAACGGACGTTTTTAACCTACGTTTTCTAGCAGTCAGTTTCCAGCGGTCAGAAAAGTTTTTCAAACGCCCCGTGTACATGAGCCCTTAGAAGAAAACCTGTTAGAGTCTGCAAAAGACTTGACTGGGGCGAAAATTTACCTTCCAGCAGGACAATAACCTAATCATACAGCCAGAACTACAATGGGATGGTTTAGATAAAAGCATATTCATGTTTTAAAATGGCCCAGTCAAAGTCCAGACCTAAATCCAATTGAAAATTTGTGGCAAAACTTGAAAATTGCTGTTCAGACGCTCTCCATCCAATCTGACAGAGCTTGAGCTATTTTGCAAAAATGTCACTCTCTAGATGTGCAAAGCTGGTAGAGACATCCCCAAAAAGACTTGCAGCTGTAATTGCAGTGAAAGGTGGTTCTACAAAAGTATTGACTCAGGGGGACTGAATACAAATGCACGCCACACTTTCACATATTTATTTGTAAAAAATTTTGAAAACCATTTATCATTTTCCTTCCACTTTGTGTTGGTCTATCAAATAAAATCCCAATAAAATACATTTATGTGTTTTTGGATGTAACATGACAAAATGCGGAACATTTCAAGGGGTATGAATACTTTTTCAAGGCACTGTAACCCGAGTAAATACAAAATGCAGTTTTTTTAAAATGACAATTTCAGTTAAGGTAAAAAAGCTGTCCAAACCTGCCTGGCCCAAGTGAAAAAGTAACTGCCCCCTAAACCTAATAATTGGTTGTGCCACCCTTGGCAACAACAGCTGCAATCAAGCATTTGCGATAACTGGCAAAGAGACTTTCACATAGCTGTGGAGGAAATTTGACCCACTCTTCTTTGCAGAATTGTTTTAATTCAGCCACACTGGAGGGTTTTCCAGCATGAATAGCCTGTTTAAGGTCATGCAACAGCATCTCAAATCAGATTTAGGTCTGGACTTTGACTAGACCACTCCAAAACTTTAGTTTTGTTTTTTTGAGCCATTCAGAGGTGGACTTGCTGGTGTGTTTCAAATTGTCATGCTGTATAATCCAAGTCTGCTTGAGCTTGAGGTCATAAACTGATGGATGAAAATTCTCCTTCAAGATTTTCTGGTAGAGCGCAAAATTCATGGTTCCATCAATTATGGCAAGTCGCCCAGGTCCTAAAGCTGCAAAGCAGCCCCAGACCATCACACTACCATCATAATGTTTGACTGTTGGTATGATGTTCTTTTTATGAAATGCTGTGTTAGGTTTACGCCAGATGATATGGGATGTACACCTTCCAAAAAGTTCAACTTTTGCCTCATCGGTCCACAGAATATTTGCCCAAAAGTCTTGGGGATAATCAATATGTTTTTTGCCAAATGTGAGAAGAGCCTTTCTTTTCTTTTTGGTTAGCAGTGGCTTTTGCCTTGGAATTCTCCCACGGATGCCATTTTTGCCCAGTCTCTTTCTTATTGTTGAACCATGAACACTGACCTTAACTGAGGCAAGTGAGGCCTGCAGGTCTTTATATGTTGTTCTGGGTTCTTTTATGACCTCCTGGATGAGTCGTCGTTGTGCTCTTGGAGTATTTTGGTAGGTTGGCCACTCCTGGGAAGGTTTACCACTGTTCTAACTTTTTCCATTTGTGGATAATGGCTCTCACTGTGATTCGCTGGAGTCCCAAAGCCTTAGACTTTGTAACCCTTTCCAGACTGATACATATCAACTTGAGATCTTTTAGTGTGCTTTTTGTCAGACAGCTTCTATGTCAGTGATTTCTTGATTCAACAGGTCTGGCAATCAGCTTCCAAAAAATGTGGTAATCACAGTTCATTCATGGCTTAGCAAGAGGGGGGGGCAATTACTTTTTCACACAGGGTCAGGTAGGTTTGGACAGCTTTTTTTCCCTTCTTTTCAATAAATGAAGTCATCATTTAAAACTGCATTTTGTATTTACTCAGCCACTATCTTTGTGTAATCAAAATTTGATGATCTGAATAATTTAGATGTGACAAATATGCAAAAAAAAAAAAAAATCAGGAGGGGGCAAATACTTTTTCACTTTTGTGTATGGTAAAAATGCATTACCCTATTGGTTGTTGGACAGGCCTTTAATGTCAGGCAAAGCTGGCAAGTTTGCAGTGTTACTATAAAATAAATACAGGGCAAAGCAGATGCAGCAATTTTTCTAAAAGGAACCCATACACCAGCAAATCCTGAGCTCACTTCTTCATACCACATTATGCAATCTAAAGGAAACTAGCCTAGTGATAAGCATTCATAGCCTAGAACAGAGCCCATATCCCAGTCTGGTTGTCATACTAGGGACCACTCCTGATTCATCAAACAGCAATTGCAGTTAAGGCACACTAACTAGCACTTAAGGCATGATTAAATAAAATTTCAAGAATCTTCACACCGTTGCACTAAAGGATTCCGGAGAGATAGGTAGGACTGTCTCAAGTGATAACTGTCATTGCACTACCCAGACTGGATGATTAGGCTGATGCAGTCCTCTTAAGATTGGGGAATCTTTCAAAAAGTTCTGAAAAAGGGGGTTTGTCCCCAAAACACTTCAGCAGGTGATCTGACATCTACTTGAACCAGAAGAGTTCCATCAGGTGCAAGATGCTTTGGTTCCTTGGTTCACGGACAATGCTGTTACCACTTTTGCGAGTATGTACTCTTTTTGTCCTGTAATAAAGTGCTGTTGATAATGCACTATGCATCTGCTCCCTTTTGTTTTATTCTGTTTATAACTGAATGGGAAACCACTTTAACATATCTTAAGCACACTTTAAGATGCTTTCAGTGGTCCTGCAGCTTGATGAATCAGGACATGTGCATCTACTGAATTATTTTACAGTAAGTCATATATGAGGAGGAGGGGGCATTCACGGTTAACATTTTCGCCACTGACCAACCCGTTTCATTTATCCTGCACATGTACCACTGCAATTTTAATAGCATACCATTTGCTATGAACGTTTGGTGTCATAATGGAGAATTGAAACTGACCAAACATTTCCAATACAACTAATACTTTACCTGCAGTTTTCCTACTGCAATCATTACTAGTGTGAACATGAATAAAAGTTATTCTCAGCTGGTGGCAAAGATGTTCAATGATCCCTGCCTCCAACATATATTTATGCCCATTTACAATGGAAAGTGAATACTGCTATCCATTCTCCGCAGGATATTGCAGTTTCTAACCAACAAGGTACCTGCATTTTTTGTTTCATTTATCAAATGCAAGCCACAATATTGAGCATGTACTGTGCTTTAACTATAGTAAATAAATGCTTACAACAAAAAAGGTATAAAAGTGTGCAGCACACAATGTTACTACACAGAGGATTCAATAGTAGTTGGCATATTTCCTGTTAAATTGATGCTCAGCAAAGAAATGCTTGAAACAAAGGAAGATGAACACCTTGCATTTGGTACTTTCACTATCCATATGGATTTGCCCTTTTCTAACAATTCTAAATAAACAGAAAAATATTGGAATGTAATATGAAGAAGTTATGTCATTCCTTGCCCTACTGCACTAGAAACCTAGCCAAACTGGCCACTAAGCATTTACTGAGCATATTGTTTTGAGCAATAGGTATAAGCAACAAGTAAGCAGTAAATAAATGAAAGTGGAGTCAATTTGTTTATGAGTGCCCCCTACCTCGCTTTCTTTCCTGATCTGTCCATTCATCTATGCAGGAGTAGGTCAGAAAAGAGAAAATAGCAAATGAAAATGCGGAGTTGGAAAATATAGGCTAATTTTACAATCATGTGGAAAAGTAAGTACACCCCATGGAAATGGTTGGCGTTTTAAACATTACAAAGAGAGCAAGATTACAGTGAATGCATAAACAAAAACCAGGCCTTCTGGAACAAAGTCCTGAAGAGCGATCAATCAAACATATAGTTGTTTGGCCACAGTAACAGTAGACAAGTTTGCTGCAGACCAAAGACAGTACTTCAGGAGAAGAACCACATACCAACTGTGAAGCATGGTAGTGGAATGTTATGGTTTGTCATTACTTTCCTGTTCAGGACCTAGGACTCTTGTGGTCATCAAGTCAACTATGCATTCTGCATCTTATGAAAGTGTACTCGATGAGAACGTGGGGCCATCTGTCCAAAATTGTAAGTTGAACGCTTACAATGCTTCTTTCAAACACAATAATGACCTAAATCACACTAGCAAATCCCTTAAGGGAGCGCTCAAAAGGAAAAAATAGAGGGCTATGGACTGTCCTAGTCAAAGCCCTGACTTGATACCCAATGAAATTTTGTAGGAGGGTTATGGGCATTGCAAGCAACAAAAACCCACTCATTTCTTGCACTAATGGAATTTTGCATGGAGAAGTGGTCAACATTTCACAAGTCAATGTCATAGAATATTTAGCAATTACACAACATGCCTACAGGAAGTCATTTCTGCTTAGAGGGCATACAAGTTTTTCAAGCCAAAATTGTACTTATGTTTTCCACAGTACAGCATTGCATTTATTGATATTTTTCTTGAATACATGATTGAAAAGACAAATTTTCCTATGATGAGAGGGTATCTACAGTCTCATAGTCTTTGAAAATTCGAATTGAGACTTGGTAATATCACTACCATGTTGCTCACTGTTTTCCTTGCTGAAGGCTCTAACATGAGGAAGTCTTGCCTCTACCAAGATGGCCACCTCCACACAGAGACACAGTACAGGACGTGGCATAGTAAGAACAGTTACAGGGAGGCGGACGTGGTATAGTAAGAACAGTTACAGGGAGGCCATAGCCATTACTGGTGATTAGTGCTTTACTATTTTTGGGGAGAGATTTCAGAGTTCAGTTCTTCTTAATAATACGTATACAGATTCTGGTTGTCTCAGGCTTCAAATTTGGACCTGGAACAACCACCCCAACATACCTGGAACTACCAAGCAATAAAAGGCATAGCAAAGTCAGAATATCTGATCTGTATACTTGTTCTTGGTCAGCAACTCCAAAAAAATGTATACCTGTAGATTTACCAGGGAACCATCATTTTTAGAGGAGAGATCAGCAAATCCAAAAATGTTTCTTTAGTAAAAATGTTTGCTTTAGGGTTAGTGTTAGTAGACATCTCAGATCGGCTAGGAGTCACCATTCTGTAACATCAAATTCAAAAGCAACATTCCACATTTGTCAAACGTTCTGCACACACTGATGACAGAAGCCAATAACTGGCCCTTAGGCCTGTGTCATACTAGCGATTGTGTCACTGGTGAAAGGTCAACAGAACTGCACACACGCTCTACTATACAGGTGAAACTCAAAAAACTAGAATATCATGCAAAAGTTCATTTATTTCAGTAATGCAACTTAAAAGGTGAAACTAATAAATGAGATAGACTCATTACATGCAAAGCAAGATAGTTCAAGCTGTGATTTGTCATAATTGTGATGATTATGGCTTACAGCTCATGAAAACCCCAAATCCACAATCTCAGAAAATTAGAGTATTGTGTTGGTCCACTGTGCTTCATTAAGTCCAGGGTCAACGCAGCCGTCTACCAGGAGATTTTGGAGCACTTCATGCTTCCTTCCGCAGACGAGCTTTATGGAGATGCTCACTTCATTTTCCAGCAGGACTTGGCACCTGCCCACACTGCCAAAAGCACCAAAACCTGGTTCAATGACCGTGGGATTACTGTGCTTGATTGGCTAGCAAACTTGCCTGACCTGAAACCTATAGAGAATCTATGGGGCATTGCCAAGAGAAAGATGAGAGACATGAGACCGAACAATGCAGAAGAGCTGAAGGCCGCTATTGAAGCATCCTGGTCTTCCATAACACCTCAGCAGTACCACAGGCTGATAGCTTCCATGCCACGCCGCCTTGAGGCAGTAATTGCTGCAAAAGGGGCCCAAACCAAGTACTGAGTACATATGCATGCTTATACTTTTCAGAGGTCCGATATTGTTCTATGTACAATCCTTGTTTTATTGATTGCATGTAATATTCTAATTTTCTGAGATTGTGGATTTGGGGTTTTCATGAGCTGTAAGCTATAATCATCACAATTATGACAAATCACGGCTTGAACTATCTTGTTTTGCATGTAATGAGTATATCTCATATATTAGTTTCACCTTTTAAGTTGCATGACTGAAATAAATGAACTTTTGCACGATATTCTAATTTTTTGAGTTTCACCTGTATTATTGTTCCTCACTTTCTGAGCTTAAAGTGGTTGTAAACCCTTACAAAAAAAATCCATCTAGTTTAACCCCTTTGCGCGGTGCCTCCCAGCCCTTTAAGAGTTTCAGAAGACGGGAGGCAGGGCGGGGTTTTAGGGTCATGTGACTGCCATGATTCGCTGTTATGGCGGTCACATGATCAGAAAAGGTCCCGATCGCAAAGGGAGATCGGGACCTTTCTGTGAGTCACGGACATATGTGCAGGGAGCGTGCAGGGAGCGTGCAGGGCGCTCGCTCTCAGCACATATGTATTTTCAAATGGTATGCAAATATGCGGCCACTTGGCGTCAAGGCCCAGACACCGAGAGGCTGCATATTTGCATGCACTCGGCGTCTAGGGGTTAACCACAAAAAAAAAAAAAAAAAAAGTTATAATCCTATACCCACAGTTGATCCAGAAGAAGGCAAAAAAAACAAAAAAAAAACAAGCAAAGCATGATCCAATTTGCTCCTGCGGGGGAAAACATTCGTTCCTGATCCCCCGAGAGGCAATCAGACATTCCCTGTATTAACTTTACCTATAAATGTTAGTATCCAGTTACAGTCAGGTCCATAAATATTGGGACATTGACACAATTCTAACATTTTTGGCTCTATACACCACCACAATGGATTTGACATGAAACAAACAAGATGTGCTTTAACTGCAGACTGTCAGCTTTAATTTGAGGGTATTTACATCCAAATCAGGTGAACGGTGTAGGAATTACAACAGTTTGCATATGTGCCTCCCACTTGTTAAAGGACCAAAAGTAAAGGGACAATTGGCTTCTCAGCTGTTCCATGGCCAGGTGTGTTATTCCCTCATTATCCCAATTACAATGAGCAGATAAAAGGTCCAGAGTTCATTTCAAGTGTGCTATTTGCATTTGGAATCTGTTGCTGCCAACTCTCAAGATGAGATCCAAAGAGCTGTCACTATCAGTGAAGCAAGCCATCATTAGGCTGAAAAAACAAAACAAACTCATCAGAGAGATAGCAAAAACATTAGGCGTGGCCAAAACATCTGTTTGGAACATTCTTAAAAAGAAGGAACGCACCGGTGAGTTCAGCAACACCAAAAGACCCGGAAGACCACGGAAGTACACTCTCCAGGAGGTAGGTGTATGTGTGTCAAAGTCAACAATCAAGAGAAGACTTCACCAGAGTGAATACAGAGGGTTCACCACAAGATGTAAACCATTGGTGAGCCTCAAAAACAGGAAGGCCAGATTAGAGTTTGCCAAACGACATCTAAAAAAGCCTTCACAGTTCTGGAACAACATTCTATGGACAGATGAGACCAAGATCAACTTGTACCAGAGTGATGGGAAGAGAAGAGTATGGAGAAGGAAAGGAACTGCTCATGATCCTAAGCATACCACCTCATCAGTGAAGCATGGTGGTGGTAGTGTCATGGCGTGGGCATGTATGGCTACCAATGGAACTGGTTCTCTTGTATTTATTGATGATGTGACTGCTGACAAAAGCAGCAGGATGAATTCTGAAGTGTTTCGGGCAATATTATCTGCTCATATTCAGCCAAATGCTTTTTTAAGGGAAAGAAGTGGAATGTTATGCAATGGCCAAGTCAATCACCTGACCTGAATCCGATTGAGCATGCATTTCACTTCCAGAAGACAAAACTGAAGGGAAAATGCCCCAAGAACAAGCAGGAACTGAAGACAGTTGCAGTAGAGGCCTGGCAGAGCATAACCAGGGATGAAACCCAGCGTCTGGTGATGTCTATGCGTTCCAGACTTCAGGCTGTAATTGACTGCAAAGGATTTGCAACCAAGTATTAAAAAGTGAAAGTTTGATTTATGATTATTATTCTGTCCCATTACTTTTGGTCCCTTAACAAGTGGGAGGCACATATGCAAACTGTTGTAATTCCTACACCGTTCACCTGATTTGGATGTAAATACCCTCAAATTAAAGCTGACAGTCTGCAGTTAAAGCACATCTTGTTTGTTTCATTTCAAATCCATTGTGGTGGTGTATAGAGCCATAAATGTTAGAATTGTGTCGATGTCCCAATATTTATGGACCTGACTGTATATTCTGTGTATCTAAGAAAGAATCCAGGCCTTTATTTAAAGCAATCCACCAAGCTGGCCAGAACCAACTCTTGAGTGAGTCTATTCCACATTTTCAGAGCTCTCACTGTGAAGAAACCTTTCCGTGTTTGGAGATTAAATTTCTTTTCCTCCAGATGTAAAGAGTGCCCCCTTGTCCTCTGTGATGACCTCAGGATGACTATATGAACCACTGATGTATTTATACATGTTGATCATATCCCCCCTTAATCTCCTCTTCTCAAGAGAGAATAAATTCAGTTCCTCTAATCTTTCCTCATAGCTGAGCTCCTCCATGCATCTTATCAGTTGGGTTGCCCTTCTCTGTACTTTCTCCAGTTCCCCAATGTTTTTTTTGTAAAATGGTGCCCAAAACTAAACCACATATTCCAGATGAGGTCTTACTAATGATTTGTACAGAGGTAAAATGATATATCTCCCTCTGGAGTCTATACCTCTTTTTTGCTTGCTTTAGAACCCGCAGCTTGGCATTGCATGCCATTATTAAGCTTGTGATCTACCAGTACCCCTAGATCCTTCTCCACCATTGATTCCCCCAGTTGTACTCCCCCTAGTATGTAGGACGCATGCATATTCTTAGCCCCCAAGTGCATCACCTTACATTTATCAACATTGAGCCTCTTTTGCCACATAAGTGCCCAATTAAACAATGCATTGAGGTCGGCTTGTAAATTGAAGACATCCTGTAAGGACATTATTCCACTGCACAGCTTGGTGTCATCTGCAAAGACTGAAATGGGATTTTTAATCCCAGACCCTATATCGTTTATAAATGTATTGAAAAGTAAGGGTCCCAACACTGAACCTTGGGGTACACCACTGACGACCCTAGACCATTCAAAGTATGAATCATTACCACTACCCTTTGAATACGATCTTTTAGCCAGTTTTCTATCCATTTACAGACAGATTTTTCCAAGCCCGTAGACTTTACCTTACACATTAGCCGTGTGTGGGGAACTGTGTCAAACGCTTTTGCAAAATCCAAGTATACCACGTCCACCGCCACCCCACTGTGCAAGATTTTGCTCACCGCCTCATAAAAAGAAATCAGATTTGTTTGACAACTTCTGTCTTTCATGAATCCATGCTGTCCGTTGCTTAAATTATTTTTTTCCTGCAAGAACTCCTCTATGTGGTCTTTTATTAAACTCTCCAGTATCTTCCCAACTATAGAAGTTAAACTAACTAATTTTGACCCCTTTTTAAATATTGGCACCACATTGACCTTACGCCAATCCAGTGGTACTATGCCAGTCATTAAAGAGTCCCTAAAAATTAGAAACAATGGCTTTGAAATGACAGAGCTCAATTCTTTAAGGCAGGGGTGTCCAAACGTTTTTGGAAGAGTGCCAGATTTGATGAAGTGAACATGTGCGAGGGCCAACCATTTTGCCCGACATTCTGATGAACCATTAAAATTAAATGCAAATGAACTATTTTATGCAAAAGTTTATTGAAAACGGCATACTTTTCATTTTGTGACTTGGATGACAAATCTAAACAGGTGTTAAATCACTCTGCCAGCACAGGGAGAAGGAAAGCCCAAATCTCGCGAGATCTTGGAGGTCGCGAGATTTGGGCTTTGTTTCTCCTTGCACTGTCTGATGACGTCAAGCGATCCTGAGCACCAATCCATTATAGCCCAAATTGATACCGTATTTTTCGCTCCATAAGACGCACCTGACCATAAGACGCACCTAGGTTTTAGAGGCGAAGAACAGGAAAAAAAAATTCTGAACCAATGGACTGCAGACATAGTACAGGAGATGACCGGAGACTGCGGACACGGTGCAGGGGATGACCGGAGACTGCGGACACGGTGCAGGAGATGACCGGAGACTGCGGACACGGTGCAGGAGATGACCGGAGACTGCGGACACGGTGCAGGAGATGACCGGAGACTGCGGACACGGTGCAGGAGATGACCGGAGACTGCGGACACGGTGCAGGAGATGACCGGAGACTGCGGACACGGTGCAGGAGATGACCGGAGACTGCGGACACGGTGCAGGAGATGACCGGAGACTGCGGACACGGTGCAGGAGATGACCGGAGACTGCGGACACGGTGCAGGAGATGACCGGAGACTGCGGACACGGTGCAGGAGATGACCGGAGACTGCGGACACGGTGCAGGAGATGACCGGAGACTGCGGACACGGTGCAGGAGATGACCGGAGACTGCGGACACGGTGCAGGAGATGACCATTCACAAAGCGAAGCGCATGCGCAGTGGGCACCCGGCTGTCACAGAAGCCAGCGCGGGAAGACTGTGCAGCGCTGGAGCGAGGAACAGGTAAGGCCCTGCAGGAGACAACAGCTGAGCGGCCGGCCCGGTATTCTGACATGGTGGCGGCAGAAATACCGGACCGCCCGCTTTATATTCGCTCCATAAGACGCACTGACATTTTCCCCCCTTTTTTTGGGGGAAAAAAGTGCGTCTTATGGAGCGAAAAATACGGTAAATGGTAGCCCCAGTAGTAATTCCCTGCGCACCACCTGGGATCCCTTGGCCCACGTTTTGGACCCCACAGATGAGCTGCCCAATATATAACTTACGGCCCTCCACTAGTGATTCTGCGAACGCCACTGAGGACTCCAGGGATCTGTCGAGCGGGAATTGACGTCATCAGCCGGCACACAGAGAAGGAAAGCCCAAATCTCACGAGATCTCGGACGTCGCAAGATTTGGGCTCTCCTTCCTGCGCCAGCTGATGATGTCAAGAGATCGCTGGAGTCCTCAGTAGCTTTCAGGGAATCACTACCGGGGGCCGTAAGTTATATATTTGGGTAGCTCACTTGTGGGGCCGTTTCAGTCCGGAACGCGGGCCGGACTTTGGACATGCCTGCTTTAAGGACTCATGAGTGTATGCCATCCTGTCCAGGTGCTTTATTCACCTTTATTTTGTCTAAATATTTTTGGATCATATCAATTGTGAGCCAATGTGGATCATCTGGAGCTGTGCCAATCCCATGCCCATTATGGACAAGAGCTCCCCCATGCTCCTTTGTATACACAGAGCTGAAGAAGGTATTTAATAAATGTGCCTTCTCTTTGTCCCCAGTCACCCACTCTAGATTATTTTGTAAAGGGTCTACATGCTCGGACCAAACCTTCTTACTATTAATATATTTGAAGAATTTTGGGGGGTTTGTCCTGCTTTCTTTCTGTTGTTCTTTTTCAATTTTTGCGGCCTGGATTTCTTTTTACATATTCTGTTATATTCTTTGCAATGTTTAAACAACAATATGTTTCCTTCATTTTATATTTAATAAAAGCTCTTTTCTAATTATCTATAGCTTTTTTAACTTTGGCCATAAGACACAAAGGTTTGGTTTTTAGCCTTTTAAACTTGTTGCCCATGGGAATATATTCTGCAGTGAGTTCACTTACAGTCTTTTTGAAGAACTCCCATTTCTGTGTTGTATTCATCCAAATAAATATGTATGTAAAAAAAGTCTACTCTTCTAGAGGCAACCAAAGTGAAATATTCAATTATTCAATCTCTCAAGGGAAGAAACCCCATTCAATCCAACTGTAGAATGTTGACCACTTACATTAATAAGATGATCTAACATAGCATGATGTATGGTAATTCTCCTATACAGTTGGGGCTTCATAGAGGAAAATGGTAACAGTCAGACTCCTCACATAGCACATTCCATCAGGTTATCATTTGAGGGAAACGTAAAAGCTCACTGTACAACTTTTATTAAAAACAAAAATAAACTTGCATATTCTTGTGTTATCTCCCAGCAATCAGGATAAATCAACCAACACTCTGGTTGATTTAGTCTGCATTATTTCCTCCATTATGCGTGCAGCCTCTACATGCGTAATGACGTCACACAGACGTCATGACGTCTCACCAACCCCACCCAACGCGTATCGTCCCAATCAACTTTGTCAGGAGTGGCCCTGATTGCTTACACGATCCTCTGCTTCTGCAGGCTCCTCTGCGCTCCTATATTGGTTCCTGCAGCCTCTTCTGCACTCTAGCAGTCTAAAGCTTACCAAACATGTTACAAGCAGATTGTACAATCTCCTTTAGATCTACCATAAACTATGTAGTATTTTGGCCTGCCTGATTAGATACAAACTGATTATATAAATTTGGTAGATCCTCCATATTACATCCTTTTGGTAATTATAAAATTGATAGTACAGAGATAGTATGGTCAGATTGTAACATGTATAGTGATTCAAAGGTCCTCCAATATCATCAAGACTGATGGAGGCCCATAGCCTTGCATTAGTCATGAGGAAAATGAGGAAAGGTCCGCTGCTGGAGCATGGAGGAGCACTTTTTTCCAGGAGCTTGGCGAATCAGATAAGTAAAGGTTATCTTACTGTCCCCTAGACTAAATGAGCAGTTAACCCTTGTGGTGCAGTCCCACTGCAAGGGAGGACTTTTAGATTTCCCAGGGTTCTGCTTTAAAGAATTTGTAAACCCAACATTTCATACTCCTGATATGTGCCTACTGTACCATGTACTTGCATGAAAAAGTATCCTGTTCTCTTTCTATTGCTTCTTTTCTGTGAAATCCCCGGTGTTTCTGCCAGCCCCTCTGCTTAAATATTAAAAACTGACCACCCTAGGTATGAGAGCACAGCATGGTCAGTTCTCTAGCTGTGCTGGGAGCTAATCCAATTCAGGCTTGTGTTGCCATGCCCCCCTGCACAGACATTCACTGGTAAGATCAGTGTGCTGCTGCTTCCCCCACCTCCACCTCTCTGAGCTCTTTATGCAGCTGAGAACAGGGGATATGTGAAAGGGAAAAAAGGTATTTATATCTATACACAAAAGTTTTACCTTTCATTTCTATTTTAACTGAATGGGTTGTTTGACAAGGTGAGGCTGTACATATACTTTAAATCCAGAAAAAAAATGTTTTGCCCATGCAGTGGGACTGGTCCTTTCAGCTCCTTCCCCCCCCCCCCCACTGCAGTCCAGCAGTCTTGTAAATGGACTGTTTTTTATGTCAGCATGCTCAATGTACACTCCATAGACCAGAACCGTGCACCGCTGGACCATGGGGAGCGCGATTTTCCGTAGGATCGATGGGTCAGGTACGAGCTTAGTCCTCAGCCCTAGAAAAAAGTCAAGTAGCTGATCCATGCAGGGAGGGCACAGCCCCACTGCATGGTAAAAAAATATATATATTTTGACCGAGGTCTGCATTAAGCTGGCCATACACTTGATTTTGACCAATTTAAAGGAATTGCAATTGCTGGTACAACAGCCAGTTGCACCAGCACCCTAACAAAAGTTGATCACTCATCTGGCATTTGTTGAAGGAGCCAGGCCAATATTTGTTGGCCAAACAGATGCAGGAACTGTCCAGGTTCCTGACATTGACAGGACACTGACATTCACAATCATTAGATGTGACAGCCAAAGCTCAGGGCTGTCAGAATACAATGGCCCAGCATTCATTCAGGCTGTAAGGCAGCCCATAGATTAATCAATTTTTTTCATTTCATCAGCAGATTGAACAAAAAAAAAACTGACTTGATTCCCAAATCCACACCCTCGATGTGGATGGGGGAATCCCTCCCCATGAGCTATTGTGTTTTGACAACTGGGAGCCTTCCCCACCATCAGAATACAATGATCAGCATTGCTGGCTATATCCGGCAGCACTGATCGAGAGGGGAACATCTGGCAGGGCTGTTGACCAGGAATCGATTGGTAGTCTGACTGCTGTACAACCACATGGATTAAAATTTGGCCAGTCCCTGCAGAACCAGATGAGTTTTCGATCCATGTAGGGCGAGTTTTAGTCACCGGTCACACCATTGCGATTTCTAAAGACTTTATTGCTACTTGTGAAGATTTCCAATGATTTCTTGCAATTTGCAGTGCGATTTCCATTGTATTCTATGTATGTAAAATTGCTACAAAACTGCAGAAAAAGTAATGCAAGAAGTACGTTAGAAATCACACAGGACACTGACATTCACAATCATTAGATGTGATTTCAATTCACAAATTGAACCTGAAATCGCACAAATCTGTTTGATATCCTTCAATCATTGTGCAGGCTTAGTGTATGGCCACTTTAGTCCCCGCTCCCTCCGCAGACAGACATTTGGCTGCAGTTTAGCCAGCAAGGGTGTGAATCCCCCTAGAAATGGCAGTTGGATCTATGGCCAGTGACAGTGTGTCTAGGTGACATGGCTCTGTGTACTTGTGTAAATGAACTCCAATGCCTTGTGCTAATCATGGTCTCCATGCTCTCAGATGTGCTATTCCTGTGCTGGCCCTGCAGCCCCATACTGATGGATTCCCAGGGCCCAATCCCCCAGGGGCCCCTTGCTGGAAGGCCATAGCACACCCCCTGGGTATGGATGGAGAGGCGTAGCCATATTAGCTTCCACTTACCTTTCTTGGCTTTGTCTGGAGGGATGTTCTGGGCTCGGAGACGTTGATCCAGGATGTAGAGCATTTCTCCCCCCAGATTGATGAAGAGCAGCGGAAGGGTGCGGAGAGACATGGTTGGGATGAGAGTCGATCCAGGCACAGTTGTCACCGGCCGGGGGGACCCGCAGATCAGGGCTCCTTCCTGACACACAGGCCCTGCTCTCCCCTACAGAGGCCGCAGACGCCGCCGCACGGTTACTAGGATACCGTCTCTGCCAATCACAGCGGTCCGCTGCTAAGACGGCTTAAAGGGGCGGTGCTGTACGCCAACAGAAACACCGGCGCTCTGTGTCACGTGTGCAATATACAGTATCAGAAGAGCCATGTTCATGACTGCAGCGTCTATAGAGCGTTATATACACCGCTAATTAATTCAACATATCTTCAGATGACATTTATACGTCTTTACATGTATGCAGAGTGATTTATACTTCATTACATGTATGTAGAGTGATTTATACTTCATTACATGTATACGGAGTGATTTATACCTCATTACATACAAGTGAAACTCGAAAAATTTTAATATCGTGCAAAAGTTCATTTATTTCAGTAATACAACTTAAAAGGTGAAACTAATATATGAGATAGACTCATTACATGCAAAGCAAGATAGTTCAAGCCGTGATTTGTCATAATTGTGATGATTATAGCTTACAGCTCATGAAAACCCCAAATCTACAATCTCATAAAATTAGAATATTAGATGCAATCAATAAAACAAGGATTGTACATAGAACAATATCGGACCTCTGAAAAGTATAAGCATGCATATGTACTCAGTACTTGGTTTGGGCCCCTTTTTCAGCAATTACTGCCTCAAGGCGGCGTGGCATGGAAGCTATCAGCCTGTGGTACTGCTGAGGTGTTATGGAAGACCAGGATGCTTCAATAGCGGCCTTCAGCTCTTCTGCATTGTTCGGTCTCATGTCTCTCATCTTTCTCTTGGCAATGCCTCATAGATTCTCTATGGGGTTCAGGTCAGGCGAGTTTGCTGGCCAATCAAGCACAGTAATCCCACGGTCATTGAACCAAGTTTTAGTGCTTTTGGCAGTGTGGGCAGGTGCCAAGTCCTGCTGGAAAATGAAGTCAGCATCCCCATAAAGCTTGCCTGCGGAAGGAAGCATGAAGTGCTCCAGAATCTCCTGGTAGATGGCTGCATTGACCCTGGACTTAATGAAGCACAGTGGACCAACACCAGCAGATGACATGGCTCCCCAAATCAACACAGACTGTGGAATCTTCACACTGGACTTCAAGCATCTTGCAGTGTGTGCCTCTCCATTCTTCCTCCATACTCTGGGTCCTTGGTTTCCAAATGAGATGCAAAAGTTGCTCTCATCAGAAAAGAGGACTTTGGACCACTGAGCAACAGACCAGGTCTGTTTTTCTTTAGCCCAGGTAAGACGCTTCTGACGTTTGTTGTTCAGGAGTGGCTTGACAAGAGGAATACGACATTTGAAGCCCATGTCCAGGATCCGTCTGTGTGTGGTGGCTCTTGATGCACTGACTCCAGCCTCAGTCCACTCCTTGTGAAAGTCCCCAACACTTTTGAATGGCCTTTTCCTGACAATCCTCTCCAGGCTGCGGTCATCCCTGCTGCTTGTGCACCTTTTTCTTCCACACTTTTCCATTCCACATAACTTTCTATTGATGTGCTTTGATACAGCACTTTGGGAACATCCAACTTCTTTTGCAATAACCTTTTGAGGCTTTTCCTCCTTATGGAGGGTGTCAATGATGGTTTTCTGCACAACTGTCAGGTCATCAGTCTTTCCGATGATTGTGATTCCTACTGAACCAGACTGAGAGACCATTTAAAGGCTCAGGAACCCTTTGCAGGTGTTATGGCTTAATTAGCTGACTAGAGTGGGACACTTTGAGCCTAGAATATTGCACCTTTTCACAATATTCTAATTTTCTGAGATTGTGGATTTGGGGTCTTCATGAGCTGTAAGCCATAATCATCACAATTATGACAAATCACGGCTTGAACTATCTTGCTTTGCATGTAATGAGTCTATCTCATATATTAGTTTCACCTTTTAAGTTGCATTACTGAAATAAATGAACTTTTGTACGATATTCTAATTTTTTGAGTTTCACCTGTATATACAGAGAGTGATATATACCTCATTACATGTATACAGAGTGATTTATACCTCATTACATGTATACAGAGCGATATATATAGCATTACATGTATACAGAGTGATTTATACCTCATTACATGTATATGTATATGTACTATGTCTGCATTCTCTGGTCATCTCCTGTACTGTGTCTGCAGTTTCTAGTCATCTCTTGTACTATGTCCGCAGTCTCTGGTCATCTCCTGTACTGTGTCTGCAGTTTCTGGTCATCTCCTGTAATATGTCCGCAGTCTCTGGTCATCTCCTGTACTGTGTCCGCAGTCTCTGGTCATCTCCTGTACTGTGTCCGCAGTCTCTGGTCATCTCCTGTACTGTGTCCGCAGTCTCTGGTCATCTCCTGTACTGTGTCCTCAGTCTCTGGTCATCTCCTGTACAGTGTCCTCAGTCTCTGGTCATCTCCTGTACAGTGTCCTCAGTCTCTGGTCATCTCCTGTGCTGTGTCCGCAGTCTCTGGTCATCTCCTGTACTGTGTCCGCAGTCTCTGGTCATCTCCTGTGCTGTGTCCGCAGTCTCTGGTCATCTCCTGTACTGTGTCCGCAGTCTCTGGTCATCTCCTGCGCTGTGTCCGCAGTCTCTGTTCATCTCCTGTACTATGTCCACTGTCTCTGGTCATCTCCTGTAGTATGTCTGCAGTCTCTGGTCATCTCCTGTGCTATGTCCGCAGTCTCTGGTCATTTCCTCTACTGTCCGCAGTCTCTGGTCATCTCCTGTACTATGTCCACTGTCTCTGGTCATCTCCTGTAGTATGTCCGCAGTCTCTGGTCATCTCCTGTGCTATGTCCGCAGTCTCTGGTCATCTCCTCTACTGTCTGCAGTCTCTGGTCATCTCCTGTACTATGTCTCCAGTCTCTGGTCATCTCCTGTACTATGTCTGCAGTCTCTAGTCATCTCCTGTAGTACATCTGCAGTCTCTGGTCATCTCCTGTACTATGTCTGTAGTCTCTGGTCATCTCCTGTAGTACATCCGCAGTCTCTGGTTATTTCCTGTACTATGTCTGTAGTCCATTGGTTCAGAATATTTTTTTTCTTGATTTCCTCCTCTAAAACCTAGGTGCATTTTATGGAGCGAAAAATATGGTACTTGGTTCAATATGGTATCCTGTTCTCTTTGTAATGCTTCCTTTGTGTGAAATCCCTGGTCTGCCTGCCAGTCCCTCTGCTTTCTTATTAACCACTTGCCCTCCGGAAGATTTAGCTCCTTCCAGGTCATTTTTTGCTATATCACACTGTGTTAATGTAACTAACAATTGCGTGGTCATGCGACACTGTACCCACATGAAATTTATATAATTTTTTCACACAAATAGAGCTGTCTTTTAAAAAAAAAAAAAAACTACAATTTTGAATAGAAAAAACAACATTTTTTAGTTTCTGCTATAAAACATATCCAATAAAAAAATTAAAAAATCAAATTTCTTCATAAATATAGGTCAAAATGTATTCTGCTACATATTTTTGGTAAAAAAAATACCAAGTGTATAATGTTTGGTTTGTTTGAAAGTTATAGTGTCTACAAACTATGGGATGTACAGTATACTGGAGGTTTTCTTTTAAAACTAGTAATGGCGGTGATCAGTGACTTGTAGCGAGACTGTAATAGTATGGCGGTCAATCTGACAGTAACAATTTGTGGGAACCTGTGACACTAATACAGTGATCAATGCCAATAATATACACTGATCACTGTACTAATGACACTGGTTGGGAAGGGGTTAACATCTAGGGGTGATCAAAGGGTTAAGTGAATTTCTAACAGTGCTTTGTGTGTGTGCAGGGTACAGTGGTGCTTTTACTAGGGGATGAGCACATCCCTACTGACAGGGCAGAGCTCTGTATTGTGTACATACACAGACCACAGTCCTTTCAGCCTCTTCGCCGATCAGCAGGTCCTGGCTAATAACGCCAATGATTGGCAATCATTGGCTGGCACCCGCTGATCAGGTTTGTGCTGTGTCCAATCAAAGAACAGCTGGGGCAGAGAGTGCACGTGATCCCTTCCCAGAAGCGCTTGATCACGTACTAGGTATAAGATCCAGTGCAGGAGAGCCGCCTTGCCACTGCAAATCTAAGTGATGCCACAAAAGGCGTGAGAGCACAGCGTTTCAATTTTTCTGGCTGTGCAGGGAGCTAATCCAATGATCAGGTTTGTGCTGACATGCTACCACCCCATTTCTGCACAGCCATTCACTGGGAAGATCATTGTGCTATTACTTCTCCTTTCCTAGGTCTGTAAGATTCAAATGAAGAGGGTACTAAACTTACGAAAATTCTTGTACGAAAGAAAAGAATTTAGAAAGTGATGTCATGTATTGTGTTGTATTTGTATTTTCATTTTGGACGACTACTGTACTGAATAAACGAAAATCGTATGATCTGGTAATTTTGTGCACTTGTCCCTTTGGATATTGTCGTATGAATTGTCATCGGCTCTCAAAAGCTGTGTACTATCAGATTATTGGACGATTGGTCCTCGTACAAAAATGTTTGTACAATTTTCTTATTGTGTGTGTAAGGGCCTTTAGGCATCATTTTGCTATTGGCCGGGCAGAAAATGGTTAAAGTGTTACTAAACCCAGGACCCTGTATTCACTATATCTAGTTTCCCACAGTACACAGAACATGGAAGTGCAATTATTTTCGAAAATATAAACTGCTAAATACCTTTTATCATCAGCAGTTAGAGCAGTCTTGTGACTTCTATCAGTTTCCAGCAGAGCACTTGTTAAAACTTGTAGGTGGAGATTTCATTCTGCTTTAGGAGGATGCAGAACCCCTGACTTCTGTCTGGATATTGCTGATTGGCCCTGTGCTGATCACATGCACTCTCCCAAGAAAAAAAAAACCTCTTGAGCAATACACACCAAACTGAGCATGTGCAGAGTGACTCCATATGATATGTCTTATCAGGAGATAAAAGAGGGACACTTGAAGAAGGGGAGGACCAGAGAAGTCTGGATCAAACAATGCAGAGGATTAATCCTTTAGGTCCCACAGTGAGTATAACAATCATGCTTTACTGTATATACAGACTGATTTTACTGTTGTGGGCTTAGTAACACTTTAATCACCAACCAGTAACTGGTAAACTTCCTTTTACTTGTTCTACTATTGAAGGTTGAAAGTGGCTAAAATTGCATGGAAATGACAAAGTGGGGTAGGCAGAACCATTATGAGTGTAGGCCCCATTTACACTTGCCAAAAGGGCTGTTAGCAGTTACATCCGGGAGAACCAACGGGAATTCCTGGCAATTAGCTGTGGGCAGTAGCACCATTGAAAGCAATGGGAGGCAGACAGGCCCTGTAGCTAACTGCAGCCACTCACATGTAATTGTCTGAAATCAAAATGTAATCAAGTCGCTGACTGTCTGCATCCAATGCCAATCATTCGCAAGCAATCTCTCCATGAGCGATTACATGCCGCGATTAGCTGTGGGAGTAGTGAAATTGAAAAGCATACTGCTGCGCTTATGGAATGATCTGTGTATAAAATTAACCTGTGTTGCAGCAGTCCTAATTGTGAACTAAATAAACACAAAAATTTACAAACTATATCATATAGGCTGTGGATACAAAATGTGACACATAAAAATATTTTAAATATATTAATGACCATAATGACCAATATACAAATTAAAAAACTTTAGTGCAGTCCCAACAAGTGCAAATAAAGTGCAAATGTGCTGATTCCTTGGTATTGATTTCCGTAATTAACCACTTCCAGTCTGGACACTTTTACCCCCTCCTGTCCAGGCCAATTTTCAGCTTTCAACGCTGTCACACTTTGAATGACAATTGCGCAGTCATGCAACATTGTACCCATATGAATTTTTAGCATTTTTTTGAGACAGATAAAACTTTACTTTGGTGGTATTTATTCACTTGTATTTTTTTTTTTTTTTTGCTATATAAATGAAAATGTACAAAAATTTAAAAAAAAAGGTGTTTTTCTTATAAAATTTTGCAAATAAATAATCTTTTGTCATAAATCTTGGCCAAAATTTATTCAGTTATCTTTTTAGTAAAAAAAAATAACCCAAATTAGTTTAAAACCAAAAATTATAATTTTTCAAAAATGTTTTTTACATTTTATTTAAATTTTTTATATTATTATTTATGTTTATTTTTTTTAACATACTGTCACCATAGTGACACTGTACTACTTGTGGGGGGTGATGAAGATTTATTTTTTTTTTACACATTACTTTTTCACCCATAAAGGCTGTAAAAGCAATAATTTATCTTTGTCTCTGGCTGCATTCTTGCAGCCATTGAGAAATACTGTGTGAGCTGTGATTGGTCACAGCTTCTCACATGGTACAAGGCTCTTGTGAATAGCCTTGTACCATGTGATCTCTGTGATCATTCACAGATTTCACACGTAGTAAGCAATGATGTCAGAAGTGACATCTTGCTTACTACTATTCATATGATCACTGATTGGCTAATTTATTAGCTGTGGGAGTAGTGAAATTGAAAATGATCAGAACCTCACACAGAGGTCCCGTACAGCGATCGGTGTTCCGCTGTGTCTGGAGGACACAGCGGGCACCAGATCGCGGTGCCGCGCGCTCCCAGGGAGCGAGCACAGGCTAAAATGGCGGCCACCATTTATGAACGACAACCCACTCCTGCACTGCCCCTGTCCGGCCGTTTATATACATGGGCTGGACGAGAAGTGGTTAAAGTGATAAGTGCTTCATAGTGCTCAGACTGGTGCCCCACATGGATGTACACTCACCATCCTGCCATGACCACCTATATCTAGGTAGGTCACTAGCGCTTTGTTCGGGACTGGTCCAAAATGCCACGTATTGATGGTACTAATGCTTTTGCATATACTCCACGATGTTACCAGTGGTAGCCAGTATATATCCACCAGGTCAGATAGCAGGTGTTAGCCAGTTATTGGGGATAGATACAACACTTGCACTGCTCCTCTCCTCCACAGATAATATGCAGGTGATCAGCATAAAGATAAAATAAAAAATGGACATCCCATAGTGTGATACCGTATAATTTAATGCTGGGAATAAAAAAATGTATATAAACTCACAAAATATTGGCCATTTCCTCGGCATTGAGTGTGTTCAGCTCTATGTGTTAGTATTGGAAGAAAAAGATGGTGCCGTGTTCCAGCGTGCGTTCCAAAGGGCGGAAGTGACGTTGGTGGAAATTACGTTAACTCAAATCTTGACGCGTTTCGACCAATAGATCGTCATCAGGAAGTGGGAGTAGTCAGCTTCTCATTCTTTTCATAAGGGCTGCCACCCATAGCTAATCACCAGGAACCACTGCTGGGTCTCCTGCGTGTAGTCACCAATGGCCCCATTTCCAAATGTGAATGGGGCCCGGTATATAGCAGGTAATCCAACATATGGTGTATCGGTGTATTAGCCATGCCTACCTGTGTGGATATCCAAAAATTAGGAATTTCTGGTAGGACTGAAGGATAGGTTTGGCAAACACTGCAATAAGTACTGTACATACAAATACCTGAAGAACTAGTTATAACCTACAGCAACCAATCAGCTTTACCCTTTTGTTGTCCCATGTGGATCAGGAGGGATAAAAAGGAGAATTTCATTGGTTGCTTTAACCACTTCCCATCCGGCCCTTGTATATAAACAGCCAGATGGGGGCAGTGCAGGAGCGGGTTGCCGTTCATAAACTTTTGGACTGGGAGCTTGCGGCACCACGATCCGGACACACCGATCGCTGTACGGGACCTCTGTGTGAGGTCCCGATCATGTGATCACTGATTAGCCAATCAGTGATCACATGAATACTAGTAAGCAAGATGTCACTTCTGACATCATTGCTTACTACGTGTGAAATCTGTGAATGATCACAGAGGTCACATGGTACAAGGCTATTCACAATGGCTGCAAGAATGCAGCCAGAGAGAAGGAGAAATGATTGCTTTTACAGCCTTTATGGGTGTAAAAGCAATCAGTGTAAAAAAAAAATCTTCATCACCCCCCAGAAGTAGTACAGTGTCACTATGGTGCTGCTAGGGTGATAGTACGTTAAAAAAAAAAACTAAACAAAACACATAAATAATAATATAAAAAAATAAAATAAAAATGGAAAAAACATGTTTTGAAAAATTATAATTTTTGGTTATAAACTAATTTGGGTTATTTTATTTTGAAAAAGATAACTGTATACATTTTGGCTAAGATTTATGAAGAAATATTATTTATTTGCAAAATTTTATAAGAAAAACACTTTTGTTTCAAAATGTTTTGACTTTTTCATTTATATAGCAAAAAAAAAAAAATCCCAGTGGTGAATAAATACCACCAAAATAAAGTTTTATCTGTCTCAAAAAAATGCTAAAAAATTCATATGGGTACACTGTTGCATGACCGCGCAATTGTCATTCAAAGTGTGATAGCACTGAAAGCTGAAAATTGCCCTGGACAGGAAGGGGGTAAAAGTGTCCAGACTGGAAGTGGATAAGAACTGTTCTTCTTTCAGACACTGTTAACAAAGCTGTCATTGGTATGCTGTAATGCTGATTTACCAAAGACAAACCAGAGAAAATGGAGAGTCCTGCCATTCTTGGAATTTTTTTTATGTTATCTATTTAGTTACAAAGGAAAATCATTGAAACTATGTAAAATAATCTTTCTGTGCAGTGTCACAATAGTGATGTTAGCAATTTTACAATAAGCATTGCAGAAATACATTTTGAGGTAAAAACAGGAAATTCTTTCTGAAGGAGATGTACCGGTACTGTATATTTGAACTTTTGCATATCCTATTGTGTGGTAATTTGCTGTAATTCAAATGTTTTCTTTATTGTCTTTTTAAGGAAGAACGTGAAAAGACCATGAAAATGACATATATTGGAATTTCTGTGATGTTACGGTTGTGGAACACCATAAGCATTACAGAAAGACATTTCGGGGAATTTACTAAGATTAGAGCAGCTGTGCATGCCAACCAATCAGATTATATCTTTCATTTTTAAAGCCTAAAGTGTAACTATGGTCAAAATAAAAAATGACCTATATGTTACAGTCTGTCAGAAGCATTACCACAGCAGTCTTTGATTTTCTGAGTTCTCCTGTAACATAGTTTATTACCTGGTGATCTGCCCAGTAAGTCTGTTATTGTTCAACTTTCTTTACCAGACCAAGTTGTCCAGCAAACGTGTCAGTTAGAGTGTTAAGACTAACTATTTAGCACTGATGGGGTACTTATGATGATCAGCTGTTATGCCTATAAGTAAAATCTTTGTCCAAAAAAAAACAAAACCTATTGCTGTAATTGCTTAACAGCCTCCCGTCCAGCCAATGTAGATAAACTGCCAAACTAGAGCGTATATATTATTATAATTATACAGGTTTTATATAGCGCCAACAGTTTGCGCAGCGCTTTACAAAATGAAATATACATCTGGCCTCCCACATAAGCCACTAATGCGCTGTTTCCAAAGTGTGCAGCAGCACGCCCTGTACATATTGCATCACAGATTGGGGTACAGGGCCAGTGAAATTAAGCCTGTACCATGTGAGCACTCTGACCACTCACAGCATTCACACTTGTAAACAAAGGCTGCCTGATGTAACCTTTGAACTATAGCCTTTGAACTGATTGACTGTGAGAGGAACCTGAGTGGTTACTACAGTCATCAAGACTGTTTTAAGCACTTAAAGTGTAAAAAAAATCACATCCCCCTGAGCAGTGCAGTGTCACTATGATGAAATTATACTGCTGTGTTTATTGATTAGAGACACTGGCTGCTGCACTGATGACACTGTATGCAGTGCAGCAGCCAGTGTCTCTGATCAATAGCCAAAGCAGTACAAATTAGTATTTTTGTTTTACATATTGTCACAAGAGCAAGTGCTGTGCCACCATGGTGATATTATACTATTGTGGTAGTGATCATGTATAATGGGGGCTGCTCTGCTATCACTGTATATCAGTGCAGCCAGCCATTGTCTCTGATAACCGCCACAGCAATACAATGTCACCAGACCAGTACAGCCAGGTACAGTTTCCCTAATCACCACCACACCAGCCCCACTGTCACCATAAGGCCTTGTTCACATATGCGGTGCTCTCTGAAGAGCAATCCATGCTGTGATTACTCTTCAGAGAGCATTTGAAAGACAAAGAGGAGGCGTTGTATTACCTCCTCACCACTTGCTTTAACCCCTTGGACCTTGCATACAGTTGTGCTCAAACGTTTGCATACCCTGGCAGAAATCGTGAAATTTTGGCATTGATATTGAAATATGACTGATCATGCAAAAAAAGTATTTTATTTAAAGATATTGATCATATGAAGCCATTTATTATCACATAGTTGTTTGGCTCTTTCTTAAATCATAATGATAACAGAAATTACCCAAATTGCCCTGATCAAAGGTTTCTATACCATGGAATGTTTGGCCTTGGTACACACAAGGTGACACACACGGGTTAAAATGGCAATTAAAGGTTAATTTCCCACATCTGTGGCTTTTTAAATTGCAATTAGCATCTGTGTATAAATAGTCAATGAGTTTGTTAGCTTTCACGTGGATGCACTGAGCAAGCTAGATACTGAGCCATGGGAGCAGAAAAGAACTGTCAAAAGACTTGCGTAACAAGGTAATGGAACTTTATAAAAATTGAAGAGAATATAAAAAGATATCTAAAGACTTGACTATGCCAGTCAGTACCGTTAAATCACCTATTAAAAAGTGGAAAATTCAGGGTTCTCTTGATATAATATGGTGTGGTTGTTTTCAAGGTACACAATACGACGATACTTGAACAAAAATGAACTGTATGGTCGAGTTGCCAGAAAGAGGCCTTTACTGCGACAGTGCCACAAGAAAGCTTGGTGAGGCCTTTCTGGAAAGTCCAGCACACATCGGCCGAAAATCAGTCGGTTCAGCAGGAACCGGACGACTTTGGCCCATGTGTACAGCTGTTTTTTCTACAAAAGTGTTGGTATGGTGATCTGTTAGTTCAAAAATGAGTGTGTGTACCCAGCTTTACATGAATGGACATGCAAACACATGTTCGCAACTTGAACATTCGTATGTAGGGGACTTGCTCTATATACCATAGTTTGTATTACTTTCACACAGACTAAATAGTAATATGCATGTTTTATGTTGTTTTTTTTTTCTTTTCACCAAAGAAATGTAGCAAATTACATTTTGGCTCAAATTTCTAAAAAAAAAAAAAAAAAAAAAAATTATTTGCAAAGTTTTACTAAGAAAAACATTGCTTTTTAAATGTTCAGTCTTTTTTCCTTTATATAGTAAAAAAATGCAGTGGTAAATAAAGCTATATCTGTCTCAAAAAAAAAATTATTTTATTTCAGTACATTGTTGTGTGACTGAGTAATTGTCATTCAAAGTGTGACAGCGCTGAAAACTGAAAAATGGCCTTGACTGGAAGGTGGAGAAACAGCCTGGTCTTCAAGCAGTTAATAAGTTTTATCTGGAGTTTAGCTTTAAATTGTTAGGCACTAATTTAAAATAAGTCAGTTTAACCCACAGACGCCGAGCGCACACAAATATGCGGCCTCTTGGCGTCTGGGCATTGACGCCGAGCAGCCGCATATTTGCGTACCATTTGAAAATAGATATGTGCTGAGAGCGCGCGCCCTACGCGCTTTTAGCACATATGTCCATGACTCGTGGAAAGGTCCTGATCTCTCCTTGAGATCGGGACCTTTTCCAATCATGTGACCACCGTGACAGCGAATCACAGCGATCACATTACTCTAAAACCCCGCCCCGCCTCCCGGCTTCTGAAACTCTTAAAGGGCCAGGAGGCACCAGCGCAAAGGGGTTAAACCTACTAGTTCATCTACCCATACCATCTCCACTGACAATGCTGTCGTCCAAGAATGGCTGCTTTCCTCCTCCATACATACAGAGGAGTGAATGTAGTCACCCTAAGACAGGAGGTATGTAAGGCCCCTTTAAAACTGGTGCGCTTTTGCCATGCTTTTCCAGGATGACAAATGCACATAAAAACTATTCCCCATCAAATCCTATGTAACTGTTAACACTGCAGGTGTGCTGTACTTTGAAAAGTCTTGCATATGGCATCTGTGATACAGTTTTTCCAAAGTACACCTAATAATGCACCTTCCAATGTAAATGAATGGGAATGCATCAAATGCGTGTCAAAAGCACATCAGTGTGAAAGGGCCACTACTGGCCAATCACCACGTGAAAATAAAGGAATAAAAGCTTGAAGCACCACATCCAATGATTGGTAAGCTACAATATATTACATGTTGTTTTTGGGTTTACTTACTGTATGCTTTAACTGAATTTTAACTGAACAAGCTGAAGATAGAAGCTGATTGGTTGCCATGCACAACTGCTCCAGATTCTGTCTGCTCCAGCGTTGATGAATTCCGCCTATTGTATTTTTAGGTAATTATAGTAAATGGATAGATTTTTTTAAAGTACAATCACTTGCTTTAGTTTGGAAAAGTTGCCTGAAAGACGTGAGGGAGAAATATATTGTGGCAGCACCCAGATATTGCAGAGTTAATCTTTAAACAATTTCTAACAGCCTCTGTTTGCAAAAGCAAAGTTATCAGCTCACTTCCCCTCTCCCTTTTTTCCTGTGAAGTAATGTGTCCCAATCTGCAGCTGGTTTTCTGATCTGTAGCTCGTACTCAAGGCCATATACTACACAGTTTAGAAAGTCTTTTGAATGTACAGAAAGTGCAAGAGGAAATATATGCATTGTGCTGTAATTGTTGGTATATACACCATGTAAGAGGCTTTTGAAGGTTCTTAGCTTTGCAGATATGAGTCTGGCTAGGACAAAACAGCTGGTGAATTAAAGATTTGTTTTCCTCAAGTTCGTGTCTGGAGTTTTACCTGGTATTCCCAAAGTTGTTACTACAATATGTCATCTTTATTCAGTATTGGTGTGAGAACTATAGGCAAAACTTTTTACTTCATTTTGGATGGAGTAAGGGAGGGTTATAACCCCTGTCAGATTTGTTTTTGCCATCTGTGTCTCATGGAGATTTCCCTTCACTGTCTGTCCCATTGCCAAACAGAAAGCGAGAGGAAATCCCTGCAAATTAAAGGAATTTCTTGGGGACCCCAGGTCAGCAGAACTAGTGCCCTCATTGGAACATTTCCCCTCTATTACTTTTTTTGGAGATGATCCAGAATTTGGTATTTTCTTTTACTTTCACTTTCATTGATAATCGTAAACAGGACAAATAGAGAGAGAGGCAATCTCCTTAACGGGGGGCACAGACAGCAATAAAGACCTGAAATGTATTATAATCCCTCTCCTCTCTATCCAAAACTAAAAAAAAAAGTTTTGCCTTTAGTCATACTTTAGAGTGTTACTAAACCCACAGCAGTAAAATCAGTCTGTATATGCAGTAAAGCATGTTTGTTATATTCCCTGTGGAACCTAAAGGGTTAATCCTCCACATTGTGTAAAATTGCTGTTTGGTTCTGTCTTCTCTGATCCTCCCCTTCTTCTACTCACACCAATCCATCTGCTGAAAATGTAAAATCACTCTGTATTTGCAGTAAAGCATGTTTGTTATATTCCCTGTGGAACCTAAAGGGTTAATCCCCCACATTGTGTAAAATTGCTGTTTGGTTCTGTCTTCTCAGATCCTCCCCTTCTTCTACTCACACCAATCCATCTGCTGATTGTACAGAGCTCTAGGAGTCACTTTGCACATGCTCAGTTTGATGTGTATTGCTACAGAGTTTTTTTTTTCTTTGGAGAGTGCATGTGATCAGCCCAGGGCCAATCAGCACTGTGCAGACAGAGGGTCAGGGGTTGTGTAGCCTTATAGGACAATCAAGGGAGAATGAAAACTCCTCCTGCTAGCTTTAACCAGTGCTCTGCTGGACAGACTAATAGAATTCACAAGACTGCTATATATTGCTGATGAGAAAAGGTATTTAGCAGTTTATATTTACTAAATGAATTGCATTTCTGAACTGGAGAGAGTCCAGAGAAGGGGAACAAAGTTAATAAGGGGCCTGGGAGACGTCAGTTATGAGGAACGGCTATAAACATTAAAATTATTCTCCCTGGAGAAGGGACACTTAAGAGGATACCTCAGTTGTGATTCTAGCATAAGGAAAAAACTATTCTGTCTCAGGGAGTATAAGAAGATATGGGACCACTCAATGAAATTAGAGGAGAAGCAGTTTAGCCTTAAACTGCATAGGGGTTTTTTCACTGTCAAGGTGGTAAGGATGTGGAACTCACTTCAACAATTGGTGGTGTCAGCGGGTGTCAGCGGGAAGTTTTTGATAGTTAAAAAAAAACTCTTTGATGAGCATCATAGTGAACACAATATACAGGGATATAGGATATGATTTATTGACATGAGCACACACACACAGGTTAAACTGGATGGACTGGTGTCTTTATTCATCCATACCAACTATGTAACTATAATTTCCATGTTCTGTGTACTGTGGGAGACCGGATATAGTGAATGCAGGGTCATGAGTTTAGTAACACTTTAATGATTTTGTGTTATGTCCAGCTCTGGGTAATAATTGACTATCAAGGGTACACAGGTCTCTCCCTTGGGAGGAATATATTTAAAAAAAAATTTTCCTGAAGAAGTAAATTATTTTCCAACCTGTCTCTTCCTTTCTGGCTCTCTCTGCTACTTCTCCTTATGTGGCCTTAAGGATCATTTGTATTGTCCCTATCTCCTTACCATCCTCAGTAAAGGGATGTATTAACAACTTCTGGGCAAATTTACCCCCTTCCTGCCCAGGGTAATTTTCAGCTTTCAGCACTGTTTCACTTTGAATGACAATTGCTCGGTCATGCAACACTGTACTCAAATTGAATTTTTATTATTTTGTTCACACAACTAGAGCTTTTTTTGGTGGTATTCAATCACCACTGGGTTTTCTTTTCTTAAGTAAACTAAAAAAGACTGAAATTTTTTTTTTTAAGTTTTTCTTTGTTTCTGTTATGAAATTTTACAAATTGCTCTTCGTGCATTTAGGCCAAAATGTATATTGCTACATTTCTTTGGTGAACATAACCCAAATAAGTGTATAAGTTATAGAGTCCACAAACTATGGTATATATCTGAAAATCAATCCTGCTGTAATGATGGCCTATCTCATTTCTTGAGGCCCAAAAATGTCAGGACAGTACAGATATCCCCTAAATTACCCCTTGTTGGAAAGTAGTGCAAGGTATTTAGTAAGACGCATGATGCGTTTCTTGACTTTGTAAGTCCCGCTCGACCGTCACTTTGCTATTGACCGGGCTGGAACTGGTTAAAGTGTTACTAAACCCAGGACCCTGCATTCCCTATATCTGGTCTCTCACAGTACACAGAACATGGAAATGCAATTATTTTAGTAAATATAAATTGCTAAATACATTTTCTCATCAGCAGTATATAGCAGACTTGTGACTTCTATCAGTGTCCAGGAGAGCACTGGTTAAAGCTTGTAGGAGGAGTTTTCATTCTCCTCTGACTGTCCTATGATGCTATATAACCCCTGACCCTCTGTCTGGACAGTGCTGATTGGCCCTGTGCTGAACACTCTCCCAAAGAAAAAAAAGACTCTAGCAATACACACGAAAACTGAGCATGTGCAGAGTGACTTCTAGAGCTCTGTACTATGAGCAGATGGATTGGGGACAGTAGAAGAAGGGGAGAATCAGAGAAGACAGGATCAAACAGCCGTTTTACACAATGCAGAGGATTAACCCCGTAGGTTCCACAGTGAGTATAACAAGCATGCGTTATTGCATATACAGACTGATTTTACTGTTGTGGGTTTAGTAACACTTTAACTACACCTAATTAAGATAGTGTGAGTTTAGATCTCAATACAAAAATACAAGATACATGAACACATTTAATATTATAAAGTATTTATTATTTGTTAAAAAGTGATAATTCAGTTATATAGTTTTTTACTTAAGGCGTTCTCCAATATTCTGGTGGATTTCTCTTGTGGCTGCATTCTACTAGAAGCCTGAAAGAGCAAAAAAAAAGAGAAAAATAACATAATTGATAGCAAATATTAGGCCTCTTTAACCTCCCTGGCAGTCTAACTAATCAATATTTTTGAATGTCAAAGCGGTTTTTCATGGAAATTAGTTTTTTTATATTGTCGGCCTGTAATAACTCACTTAAATCTGTCCAAACAGAGTCTAGTAAACATCCCGGGTATGATAAAGTTTGAAACACAAAATCATAAATTATAATATAATAAATAATTATAAAAAAAATTAATATAATAATACATTTAATTAAATAATGCAATCAAACCAAAAACACTGAAATTTGAAATAGAGCGCCCAGTTCGCACATCACTGAGCTTAGGTCCCAGAATCGTTTTCAGTGTCTGATGATGAATTTCCCCACAAATCATTATCACTCAATTCTGCAAGTAGTTCTAATTTACTATCGCTGTTCTCTAGCTGGTCTAAAACTGATTTTGACCTAAAGGGACGCTTTTTGGATGCCATGGACGTTTCTCTGTTTCCAGGCAGAAAGAACAGTAAAAGTACAGGCAGGGCACAGGACAAAGCACTAGGGACAAAACGAAGGTGAAATGGTTTGGTACAGTAATGTAATACTAACAGATTACAGTGTATTGTGTGTATGTCAAATTTTTACTTTTTTGAATCTCCTGCCGGCTCCACCCCCCCCCCCGTATGGAACGGAACCCGGAGGATGGATGGCAGCATCGGCCGGCGGACATGGCCAGGGGACACAGCAGGAGGACCTCGCGGGATCGCAGGACAAGGTAAGGCTTGAGGGATTGCTGCAGTGTAATCCCGAGTGTTGCTCGGGGTTACCGCTTCTGGTACTGAAATTAACCCCAAGGTACACTCAGGATTACCGCCAGGAAGGTTAACACAGGCATTCCGTATGTCCGTTTTTCATCTGTCCGTTCACGGATGAAAAATGGACACCCTTGTATTTCTATGAACTAGCAGATGTAAACGGACAAAAATCGGATGTAAATGGACCAAAACGGATGTAAACAGATGGAATGGATGAAAACGGATGTAAACAGATGAAAAATGGATGAAAACGGATGTAAACAGATGGAATGGATGAAAACGGATGTAAACAGATGAAAAACGGATGAAAAAACTGATGTAAACTGATGAAAAAACGGATGTAAACTGATCTGTTTTTGCTTGTAAAAAACGTGACTAAACTGATGAAAAAAATGGAACGCTTATGTGAGAGGGGCCTTAGGATAGTAATGAAAAAAAGGAAAGTTATTTTCTACATACAAAGGAGACCTTTGGCAGACCTCCAAACCTCATCTCAATCAATGTGAAGTATACACTGGTTATCAGCACACTCAAAAGATTTATTGCAGCTGTAAAATGAGATAAAACTGCAATGGCACTCCTTGTCAACCATTAAAGCGGAACTAAACACTCTCAATCAACATTAATTATTTTTTTTCATCCTTATGTTGCTAGCATTAGTAACATAACATCCTCCTCTAGTTAGGCTGCTAGGATAAATTTAGTTTTTGGCTTCACTACAGTTAGCAGAGCTGACATTTATTTTTTTTGTCTGGTCAGGGTTTCCTGGCTGGGTTTGATTTCTCCCACCTACTTCTGGAAGACACTTCCAGAATATAGGGCAGGGAGAGCCAAATGACTAGTACAAATATTTATCATGATCCGGCCAATCCCTGGAAGATGGCATCCAAAAGGTGACTGGACAGGTGAAAAATGTTTGGGAGGCTGTGATTGGCCTTTTACCACATCACGTGATCAACTGTGTCCGGGGGCGTGCAGGAAAACGCGTTCTGGGAGGACGTCATATGATGCCCTCCCAGAACTGGCCAGCCGCAGTGAAGCCATCATTTGGCTATCTGCGGTCAGCAAGTGGTTAAGCTTTGACAAAAAATAATGAAAGCTGATTGGTTTCTATGCACAGCTGCACCCAGGGGCAAACTGACCATTTGGAAACTCGGGCACTGCCCAAGGGCCCGGGGTCAGTAGGGGGCCCCATGAGATGCCCCTGGTACCTTTTTTCATAGGCTTTTTTGAGTTTGGGCAAGGATACAGAGGCCGCATGATCCCCTATTGCCCGGGGGCCCCATGAGTTGTCAGTCCGCCCCTGGCTGCACCCATTTTTACACTCTCCATTATTAGTAAACCAACCCCACTTTGTCTCTTCTGCATTAAAACATTGTTACCTCCTTCTTTTCACTGTACATTGAGCTGCACATGTACAGCTCATTGTACAATTTTGCCATCTGCCGAGATGAAATAATGCCTTCCTCACCCAGCCAATTAACATGGCTGAAAATCAGTAGCCAAAAAGAGATCACTGGAAAAGCGGCTGGTTTGCTACTGTATTGCTGGGGGTGGAGGCGACTATAGTTTCACATTAGGATCCTGTTACCAGTGCCAACACAAGATCCTATGACATCCAAGGCGAGGATGCCAACATGTAACGTGCAATTACTTGACTGAAGAGTTTCAAGTAATGCCAAAGATTGCTAAAATTTAGTTTAAAGCTACAGCCAACACTGTCATAACTCTGAAATCTGGGAAATACAAATAAGATTTAAATACACTTTTCATCTATATACTTCATTAAATCTCAGTATTCTTTTTGTTTTCTTTCAGATCTGTGCAGTAATCCAGCATGAAGAATCTCCTGTACTTTGCTTCTGTGCAGTGGTTTTCTGTAATTCAGACTGGTCACTGCTGCTTTCTCTATGTGCAGGTTGATTGGTCTTGTATCTGCCCCCTGTAGTTTTCTGCCGATAGACTGTATTAGGAGGACCTGCTTGGTACTAAAAGGTAATATCTGGGTTTGCAAAGGTATTTGGCAAGGTAATATCTGGATTTGCAAATGTATTTGGTGCACACAAACTGGGTTTATATTTGTGACCATTAAATAATGTATATACTGTAAATTAAAGCTTTTGTTTCCAGAATTCACCTTTAGGATCTGTATACAACAAATCCAGCCTGCAGATATAGGGTGTTTTAAACATTAAGTGCACTTATTCTTCTTATGTCCACCCTTATGGCTCATTTGCCCTTGGGTTGTCCTCTGAAGAGCGGATCTGTGATGGATTTCTCTTGAGAGAGTCTGAAAGATGGTGAGGAGGCATTATGGCCCCATACAGTTGCTCGAACGTGGGGATACATTTTCCAAATGTTCTTATAGTATACATGTTCCTACACCTTCCTCAGCAATATACATACTTCTATATTATAGGACCACAAGAGTAAAAGCCAGTGAACCTACCAGTAGATTTTTGGATTGTAGGGGAAATCTCACACAAGTAGGTTAAAACATTGATATGTCACACAAGTAAATAAGATTATTTTTCTATATTCACAGATACTGTATTATTCGAGGAATTGAGGTTTTATAAGACTTACCATGTAGCTTAATGATGATAACGTTTAATTTCCCGAGCCATTCTACACACCTCACACCATCCACAGAAACACATCAAAAGCCCATCATTGCATATAGTACCCTAAACAAGGCAAAAATTCAGTAGTATTTATCCAGCTATAGCACATAAATGAAATAAAATGCTTAATAAATTATATAAAATTTGTGCATATTTATAGATTAACTCCAGGAAGACCTGTTTATAACTAAACTACTTATATCCCAACTCAAGGCAAAAAATAAATGTAAAAAAGTGCAATGTGCATCAGTTATCTTATTCCTCAGTCTTGATTTCAAACACCTCTTCCTAAGCCATCCTGCAGGGCTTTGGCTCAAAGTCTCAGTTTCCTGTATGAGCCTGCCCTGGGGACCAGACAATTTTCTCTGCTCCTTATCTTCTTGGGCAATGGTTCCTTCACCACCCCCATGAGTGCTCCTGTTTGGAGCCTATGATAGAGGTCCCGGCCACGGAACGTGTTGCCTCCACCAAGAGGTGGTGTGTACATCAAGCACACAGTGATAAGGACACCAAAAGAAGGAAATCGGGAAGTAAACAAAAGAGAGAAGGATCATCATGTGAACATGGCTTCAGGTGCGTAAAATGGGCATTTGGATTGTTTTTTTCATACCAGCAGCTAGTTAAAGGGGTGTGGGACGGAGGGGTAAGAGGGGGACTGGAGTTGGGCTTTAACAAAATCCCACGCCAGTGCTGGAGAATTAACAATTCTCTCTTTACGAAACAAATGACTCTCTTTATTGTGATTGGTGGAGGGATATATAAATGTTCGGCAGTTGTGCCTAGCCTGACTAAGGGTAAGTAAATGTAGCATCCTCATAGATGAGTGCTAGGATGTAGATAGTTGAGTATAGCATATTATGGTCTTCTGCTTAACAGCAGATTGTTAGGCAAATTTAGCATCTCTCTGTCTCTCTCTGTCTCTGCCTTTCAGAAGAGCTACAACTGTTTAGCTAGTTTATCCTGGGTCACTCACAGTGCTGCTGCATATGGGTGAAGGTTCATCTGTATCCAGATAACCAAGGAAGGTTCTGGGTGGATAGTATGAACCATGTTGATGAGCAGTATGAATATGGATGCAGCTCCAGCCAATTACAAGGGGTGGTGTCCCTGAGCATACTGGGTGCTGGTATTTATATTCAGTGACCACATGGGATCTGGGTAATTCTTCCACTTCTCCTGAGACGGGAGTTACAGCCAGGGAGGCAGCTGCCTCCCCTGGCACATGCTGCCAGGAGGCCTCGGGTGGGAGATTCAAGGGCCAAAATGCTGAAACCCATGGTGCTTCTGAGAGATGACTGAGGGGGGTGTCTACAGATCCTGTCTGGTATGATGGAGGAAGGTAACCTCCTGCAAGGACTTTATGACTACACCTAATTGGTGCTGTACTAAGCATGTTAACCTGTTAACAGTTAAAAGTGGTTCTGGTTGGGTAAAGGTTAACCACTTCAGCACAGGAAGGCTTTACTCCCTTCATGACCAAGCCATTTTTTGCTATTTAGCACTGCGCTACTTTAACTGGCAATTCTGCGGTCATGCAACGCTGTACCCAAATGAGAGTTATATCCTTTTTTTCCACACAAATAGAGCTTTCTTTTGTTGGCTTTTGATCAGTACTGTTTATTTTTGTTTTTTATTATATAAGGCTAAAGAGACCAATAATTAAAAAAAATAATAATAATAATTTTCTGCTATAAAACATATCTTATTAAAAAATCTAATTTCTTCATAAATTTAGGTCAAAATGTACTCTTCTACATGTCTTTGGTAAAAAAAATCCCAGTAAGTGTATATTGATTGGTTTGTGGTTTTAAGGGGTTAACATCTAGAGGCGATGGGGGAGCAACTGTAAATCGCACTGGTATGACCGGGCACTAATAACAATACTTTTGTGAGACACCAGATTCTGAGCGAACCGGTTTTAGTAAATAAACCCCATAGACTTCTAAGTTTGGGAGATCCATGCTTTGTTCAGAACTGCCAAATCCAAGGCATTTGGCGTTTTTAGGGTCTCCTTATATTTGGAGATACATATCCAATGCCTTAGGAATTATGATTCTATAATAGGCAATTGTAATATGCAAAGTGCAGTAACACCAAATTTCATCATGGTGCTTTGTGTTGCTTGTATGAATGTAATTAGCCCAAATACTTACTCGAATGCCATAAGTCAAGCGCATGTGTGTTCGCATTGCGGTCATTCCTCCTGGGACAAAGGGCAAACAGCAGCTTTCACCATATTTATCAGCCACATAGCATGCTAAGCATGTTGGGAAACAGAGTCCAAAGAGACCTGCAAACATAGAAACATATGATAATTATGTTAGTGTTCTGTTTTGTATGAAAGAAGTTGTCTCTGTGTCCTGTATCAGCAGAAACCATTGTTGTGCTGGATGACTAAATCCACTAATGCTGAAATAACAGTGCCTGCAGTAGGGGCATTCTATCATGAAAGATGACTTTTAATGCCAGTGACAACTGCACTGGTGTTGCAAATGTAGTAGCTTAACCTCCCTAGCGGTATGATTATTTCAGATTTTTGGTGCTGAAAGCGGTACCATTATTTTGCATGGAAATATGTAGTTTTTTTATTGTAGGCTGTAATATTTAGGAATAACTCACTGAAATCTGTCCGAACAAGAGTCTATTAAACATCCTGTGTATGATAAAATTTGAAACACAAAATCATAAATTATAATTTAATAAATAATCATAAAAAATAATAATATAATAATATGACATTTAATTCAATAATATAATCAAACCAAAAACACTGAAATTTGAAATATAGCGCCAAGTTCGCACATCACTGAGCAAAGTCGCAAAATTGTTTTCAGTGTCTGATGACGAATTTCTCCACGAATCATTATCACTCAATTCTGCAAGTAGTTCTAATTTACTATCGCTGTTCTCTAGCTGATCTAAAACCGCTTTTGACCTAAAGGGATGCTTTTTGGATGCCATGGACTTCTCTAAGTTTCCAGGCAGAAAGAACATTCAAAATGCAGACGGGACAGGACAGAGCACTATGGACAAAATGTATGTGAAATGGGTTGAAACAGCAATGTTTTACTATGTAAAATCGTTTTGAAAAAAATGACATTTTTTTTTAATTTTCAAATTTCCCGCCGCCGCCGCCGCTCGTATGTCCCGACGTCACAGGGACCGGAACACAGGAGCCGGATGCCGGCATCAGCTGGAGGAGATGGCCGGGGACGCTGCAGGGGACACATCGCAGGAGCGAAGGACAAGGTAAGTGCTGCAGGGACTCCCTATGCAGCGCCGCATGGTAAGCCTGAGTGTAGCTCGGGGTTACCGCTTTTGGTACAGACATTTTACCCCGAGCTACACTCGGGAATACCGTTAGGGAGGTTAACCTCTCCCCACAGCACCTGCCTGATGACCAAAAACAAAAACCTGTTTTTGAAACCTTTCAAGCTAAAAAAAAAATTATTAAATACTAATTACATGAACACTAAACAACCAAGTCAAAATCTTGGAAATAGATACCAATGAAATCAGCTGATTCGGACAATTCCAGCGCCCTCGTTTAAAGAGACATTGGTTCTAAAAAAGTTCTAAAAAAAGCTCTATGAAAAAGAAGACTCTTAAAGTATTACTAAACCCAGGACCCTACATTCACTATATCTGGTCTCCCACAGTACACATGACATGGAAATGCAATTATTTTAGTAAATATAAACTGCTAAATACCTTTTCTCATCAGAAGTTAGAGCAGTCTTGTGACTTCTATCAGTGTCCAGCAGAGCACTGGTTACAGCTTGTAGGAGGAGTTTTCATTCTCCCCTGATAGTCTTGTGAGGCTGCATAACCCCTGACCCTCTGTCTAGACCATGCTGATTGGCCCTGTCCTGATCACATGCACTCTCCCAAAGAAAAAAAAAATCTAGCAATACACACCAAACTGAGCATGTGGAGCTTGCCCCCAAGGCTCTGGATGGATTGAGGACTGTGGAAGAAGGGGAGGATCAGAGAAGACAGGATCCATCGATTGACTTGGGTACAACTAGCCTGTCAGATGTTTTACATGCAATTAGTGCCTGTTGCTATAGCCATAATAACAGTATTCATTGTCTTTTGCCAGCCAGGAAGTCTCACTATTGGAGGGATTCCCCCATCAACATTGACTGTGTTGATAGGGGAATCAAGCGATTTTCGAATCATCTATGGCTTGCTTTAATGTCCTTGTAACTTCATACGCAATAAACTGATATCTAAGTCAATGTTACCTGTATTTTCAATTGTAAATTACCAAACACACAAAAAAAGAAAAGAAATGCAGTTACCACAGCTGGTAAGCAATATAGTTAATATTGGTTGTTAACCTCTTGCCCGCCGCCCTGTAGCAGAAATACTGCTACAGGGCAGCAGGGCTGCGCAAAATCACACACACACACACACACACACACATATATACATATATGTGATTTTGCATTTCTGAGTAGGGGGGCATACCCGTGCCGCCATTGGCGGCTTCAGCTGTCGATCACCGGGTCCCGGCCGGTGATTCCCAGCCGGCACCTGGCGATCGCCGAGTATCACTAACGGGGGAAAGGTCTGTATGTAAACAATACAGAACTCTCCTCTGTCAGCTCCAGCACACTGCTTTGTATTGCTCCGTGGCAGAGCAATACAAAGCAATATGCTTACACTATAAAACACACTCAGAGCACATAGTAAACAGTTAACACTTTGATTGCCCCAGATGTTAACCCCTTCCTGCCCAGTGTCATTAGTACAGTGTCAGTGCTTTTTATTAGCACTGATCACTGTATTAGTATCACTGGGGATGTCAGTGACAGTTAGTCAGTTCCCCCCCAGTGTCAGAATGTCCGCTGCAGTCCAACTATAAATTGCTGATTGCCGCCATTACTAGTAAAAAAAAAATTCCAGTATATATACCGTCATTTGTAAATGCTATAACTTTTTTTTAGAAAAGACATGTAGCAGAATACATTTTGGCCTAAATTTATGACAAAATTAAATTTTTTACATTTTTGTTACTAGACATGTTTAATAGCAAAAGGTCAAAATATTGTTTTTTTATCTCAAAATTGTTGGCCTTTTGTTTGTTTATAGCACAAAAAATAAAAACTGCAGAGGTGATCAAATACCACCGAAAGAAAGTTCCATTTGTAGGAAAAAAAAGGACATAAATTTCATTTGGGTGCAGTGTTGCATGTTCACGCAAATATCAGTTAAAGTAACGCAGTGCCATATCGCAAAAAATAGCCTAGTCAGGAAGGAGTGTAAATCCTCTGGAGGGCAAGTGGTTAATTTTGGATACATGATCCCTTTCTTCACTTTCTTCAGGGCTGCGGCCTCTGGGAGTAAGCAGACACCCTCTACTATGTGCAATCATTCCTGCCACCAAGCACTACAGGATGCAACAATGATGTAGGTGTCAGTGGAAAGAACCACAGTGCACAGCATGAGATCAGGCATCTGACATACTCAAGAGAGTGAAGTGAAGGTTTATTGCCCACTGTAGATGTATAAGGCCCCCTGTACACAAAGCTGTCTAGGTGCAGTGCATCCCTCCTGGTGTTCTGGTACGCCTGGGAAGGACAGGTGAAGCATTCAACCGCTCCGTCTGCAGCCTGTCAAAGTCTGTGGCAGTCTGCGGCTGAACACTGTACTGACTGGTAGTGGGCCCTGTGCTTTCTCCCACAAAGATCTGCAATGTAGGTCTTCTGCATTTGTTCAGATCTTTTTGCCTGAACATATAGGGTCCTAAACACTAATACCACTAGTACAGTGCTCCCCCCCCAGGCATAGATTTTGACAGGCTGCAGGGTCTGGAGGCTGTACCTGTCCCTCCCAGGAGCTCTAAAATACCAGGAAGGATGCACTGCTCTACTTTGACAGCTCAGTGTGCAGGAACCATAAAGAATAAGTTCACCTTTGTAAAAAAAATAATAAATGCACATATATTTGTAGGTAAAAAAATGTGCATTTATTATTTTTTTTACTTGGAGCCTGTAAAGCTTAATAAATATAATAGAAATAAAAATCACAGTGAATAATCTTAAAAAGTGCCAAGTGTTTAAATAACAATCAATATACATATAGTATAATCATGTGCAAAAAAACATGCTATCACTCTTCTGTGAAAATATATATAAGTGCTTCTTCATTCAAATAGTGCTCAGACCAAAGTGTCACTCCAGTGAATCAATCCTAAATATCCAGAGTGCCTCCTCACCTCCAACATTCGACCCCTAGAGGTCACAAATCATTTATTTAAATGATGTTCCAAAAACGACACCAGGATATAACTTGCCGCACAATTCAAAATCTCAATATATACGATGCCTCAGCCATATGTCCATGGACCATGGAAGATTTAAGCACAAAGAGAGATCTCCATAGCGCAATATGTAGTTTTATTATAAAGAAAAACAGATGGAAAACTCACATGCTCTTAGAAGTATACAAGCGGTTCCCCCATATCCTATGGGTATGATAGGAAATCGTGTTTGCCAAAAACCGGAAGTGCGTCACCGAGCTCCACCCGGAAATGACGTCAATGAGCTCCACGCGTTACACCACTGTCACGTGGCTTCTTCAGGATCAATTTAAATAAATGATTTGTGACCTCTAGGGGTCGAATGTTGGAGGTGAGGAGGCACTCTGGATATTTAGGATTGATTCACTGGAGTGACACTTTGGTCTGAGCACTATTTGAATGAAGAAGCACGTATATATATTTTTTCACAGAAGAGTGATAGCATGTTTTTTTGCACATGATTATACTATATGTATATTGATTGTTATTTAAACACTTGGCACTTTTTAAGATTATTCACTGTGATTTTTATTTCTATTATATTTATTAAGACACTATTTATGTACTTAAGCACTTGGTCACTTTCTATTTTGTTGTATGTGCACATGTATAACCAGTTTTAGCCACTTGGGGGCAGACTGATCTTATATGAATTTTTATATAATTTTAACACATATATTATTTAAGCACTACATTTACATTTACATATGTGTATAATATTTTGATTTTTGTATATAGCACTATTATAGCAGAGCGCTTCATCCAATATTTGATATTGATCTTTGCTCTCTGTCGGTCTTGAGCAGCGCCAGAAGCACATTCATTTCTTCTCCGCTCTAGTTGTCACAATTTTTAAAAAAACATGGCTGTGCAGGCGGAGCACAGTATTCTGTGAATGAGAATACTACGAGTTCCGACAGTCTTAGAGGCTAGCGGCCTGTAGCTCCTAATGAACTACCACGGCGCTGTGGAGTGCCATGGTAGTTCATTGAGTCTTCCTAAGTCTTCTGTACAGGATGTACAGGCACACAGATACACTGAAAGGTCTGCAGGAGACCTGAATAACACCAGCCATCTGCTGCTTGCTGGTAAAATGCTTTAGAGGCTCCAGAAACAAAGAATAATAAATGCACATTTTTGTGCCTGAAAAAAAATGTGCATTTATTATTTTTTGTAAAAAGGTAAACTTATCCTTTAAATCATCCAGAAAATAATATGTAAATTATTGTCACTAATCAGAAATATTAAATTAATCTAATTGCAAAAAAGAGCAAAGAGATAATTTCTGATTGGTTGCATAACTTAACTGACATGTGCACTTACACATTATGTGGTGACAAATTTGAAATTGTTTTAATTCTGTTATACATTTTGCAATCAAACAATAACACAAAAATTTAGGTTTGAGATTCTTTAGCTCACACAAACATCCTACATAAATGTTTCAGCTATTCTCTATATATTTGATTGTGGTAAGACAATAAAGGAAAAGGTATATTTATATTTAGACTATTCATATTCATACTATCAGACTATCGCCTACTCTGCTCACTTTTAGGCAATCACTGAAAACCTTTCTCTTCAGGGAAGCCTATCCTGCCTTCAGCTATTACTGGAATCTTCTACTCTTCCAACCACTCCATCCCCCACAGTTACTAACTTTTGTACCACAAACCCCTCCCTTCTAGATTGTAAGCTCCAAGGAGCAGGGCCCTCAAATCCCTCCTGTATTGAACTGTATTGTTACTGTATTGTCTCCCACTATAATGTAAAGCGCTGAGCAAACTGTTGGCACTATATAAATCCTGTATAATAATAATACTTACAGATGCCGCAGTCCTCACAGCAGTCACAGAGCTGGCTGCTCCACTCACCAGTTGAAGACATAGCTGCATAGGTTCCATATCCAGGCTGCTGGGTGATCACTGGCACTGCCATGGTATCTCTAGCATACAAGCACACACATTTTGAGTTCCATATTGCTCCCACATGAACATTTACAAATTTAGAAACACATTTACAAGTATAATAGAGCAGAGACGCACCTACTATTCCCCTAGGACTGGAGATCCGGAATCTGTTTTTCAGACCAACACTACATAAAGCCTAGAAAAGGGAAGTTGAGGAGATTACAAAATGTGAAAACAGTATTTCATGTAGATTACAAAGCTTTACAACATGTGGTAACCCTCTCATTTCCTCCTGCAAACTATAGTTAAAACAGTACATGTGCCTTTGTATCTATTAAAGTATAACTTTTTCTTCTAGTTTTGGATGGAGTGTGGAACAGACAAAGCCTCTGTCAGATTTTGTTTTTTTTGCCGTCTGTCTACACAATAGGGATATTTCCTCCCCTTGGACAGGAAGTTATACCTCCCAATTTAGGATATCGTAGGGAGTTAAGGATCTGTGGTGTATGTAGTGCCGCAGCAAACAGTAGACATGGTTAAATTACACTGAATATTGGACACAACTTAATAGAGTTTTTGTTGACTCAAGGTATACAGCACACACGCGTCGTATTTTGTGTACTCACAAAATACTCCTTAAAGAGGTTCTTCAGTCCCCCCCAAAAAAATTAAAAGTCAGCAGCTACAAATACTGTAGCTGCTCACTTATAATAAAAGGACACTTACCTGTCAAGAGATCCAGCGCTGTCCTCACCGAGGCTGGTTCTTCACCAGTCTTTGGGTTCCCAGCATTGGCATTCTTACTGTTGGAAGCTGGCTGTGACTTCACAGCTGGCTCCTCACTGCACATGTGAGAACCACGCTGCACCCTGTGGATGGTCACGCAGCCTCCTGGGACTTGTGAGATGTCCCAAGAGGCTGCAGGCAGGAGGGAGGGTGAACGTCTGCTCAGACCGTCTTGGTGATCCAGGTGGGAGTGTGTACCTGTCAAAACCAGGTATCCACTATCCCCCCAAATAAAACTATCTGAAAGTTGAAGAGAAAGGGGGGGGGGGGGGAAGTAGAAAAGTTGAATTTTCTTGTTAATTGTTACTCTTTAATTAAACATGCCTTTTTCTGTACAGAATATAGACAGACAGCTAACAAGCTGTCTGATCCTATCTTAAAAGAGGAACATCATTAAAATAGTGGGGGACTAAACAGCAACCAGCAACTGTTGAGACAATAAACATGTTCAAGAGTATGTTGTTTACAGCACATATTACAGAGTGCAGCAGTCAGGACTATGTAACATTAATTACAGTAAAAACAGTGGTAAGTAGTGTCTAATGTACAACACAGCTTACAGAATGCATAGATCAGGAGTAAAACACACTGCACAAGATAAAGTGTAAAGATCAGGAATACGTAACATTATTATTATTATAACTATTATTATTATTCTACAGGATTTTAATAGACCCAACAGTTTACGCAGTCCTTTGCAACATCAGGGCAGACAGTACAATTACAATACAATTGAATACAGTAAGAATCAGAGGGCCCTGCTCATTAGAGCTTACAATCTAAGAGGGAGGGTCAAGAGATACAAAAGGTCATTGCGCTGTTACAATTGTGTAAAAATATAATGCAATACATAGTTATGGTTAATATTAATAAACTACCATCTTGTGGACATTTTGGTTATTGTTTATTGATTTTTGGTTCTGTGTTCCATCCTGATTCCTCTCTCCTGTGATGCATTTCCTTTTCTTTTTCACTCTTTCTTTATTGGGATGAATATGGCTGCTAGTCTCTAGGCCACATGTAATCTGCTTGCATCCAGGAACACATTACCATGTTTTGACCTGCAAATACCGTCTTTTCAATCATCTGCTACATCTTGTTGTCTGCTGTACCTGCTGCATTCAATAAAGACCTCCTTCTAAGAAAAGGTGTTTCATGAGTTCAGCTATCGGATAAAGACTGTCTGTGGTGATTGTATCTGCTTACACAGGCCAGGCATAGAGGTCTAAGCAAGGGATAAATCACTAATACAACAGTTGGAGTCAGAATAGACATAACAGTGGGGGATGAGCTGATGGAGAAAGTGGAAATACAGTTGTAGGTGGGAGCAGGGTAGGCCTCTCAGATGGGAAGGGTTTTCAGGGATCGTCTAAAAGTGGACAGAGTAAGAGAGAGTAGGACAGATTGGGGTAGGGAGAGGATGGGAGAGGCTCGGGAGAAGTCCTGGAGGCATGATTGGGAGTAAATGACTAGGGAGCAGGAGGTCTGGGGAGGAGAACGATAAGGTTGGTATTTTGAGACTAGGTTAGTGGTGTAACTGCAGGAAAAGTTGTGGATGGCTTTGTAAGTTGTTGTATTTTGAATTTAATTCATTGGATGAGCGGAAGCCAATGGATGGATAGACAGAGTGGGGTAGCAGACAATGAGTGGCTGGTAAAGTGGATGAGTTTGGCAGCAGCATTCATGATAGACTGAAGAGAGGATAGCCTATGTAAAGGCCTATGTAAAGGTAAGCCAATGAGAAGGGAGTTGCAGTAGCTGAGGTGAGAGATGACCAGGGAGTGGGATAGGAGCTTGGTGGTGTCATTGGTTAGGTAGGGCATATATTAAAGATGTTGCAGAGGTTGAGGCAGCAGGCTTTGGACAGTGATTGGATGTGGGGCTGAGAGGATAGTTCAGAACCCAGGTTTACACCTAGTACCTTGGCATGCGGGGACATGTTGATAGTTGAGCTGTTGATCTTGATACAGAAGTCAAGGGAAGGGGCATGTGGGAGAGGAAATATTATGAGCTTGATTTTGGGTAAATTGAGTTTGAGAGAGTGGTGTGACATCCAGACTGATATGTCTGTTAGTCAATTAGTGATGTTTGTGAAGACGGATGGAGTGAGCTGAGGAGTAGAGAGATAGATTTTGGTGTCATCAGCGTAGAAATGGTATTGGAACCCATGAGAGGCTATTAGCTGTCCAAGGGAGGCAGTGCAGATTGAGATAGGAGAGGTCCAAGAACAGAACCTTGGGGGACCCCGACAGAGAAAGGAAGAGGAGAAAGTGGAATTGTACGTGACATAGGTGTAGTGGGAAAGGTAAGATGAGAACCAGCGAAGAGTACAGCCACAGAGAACAAGGGAGTAGGGTTTTTTTTTGAGGAGGCAGTGGTCTACTGTGTCAAAGGCAGCAGAGATGCCCAGGAGTAGGAGTACAAAATAATGTCCATTGGTTCTAGCCATTAGTAGATCGTTTGTGAGTTTTAGGAGAGTAGTTTCTGTGGAGTGTTGAGGGCAAAATCCAAACTGAAGGGGATCAAGAAGGTTATTCTCAGTAAGATGGTCTCTCATTTGGTTGTAAACTAGACATCAAGAAGTTTGAAGGAAAAGAGAAGAAAGGAGATGGGGAGTATTAAGAATGGTGGGTCTAAGGAAGGCTTTTTAAGTATAGGGGTGATTAGTGCATGCTTTAGAGAGTTGGGGAAGATGCCATAAGGGAGGGAGGGATTGAAGATGTGAGTTAGTATAGGAGAGAACCAGACAGTGACCGTAACATTTGCAAGGGAACAGGGTCCAGGGGGCAGGTGGATAGGTGGGTGTTAGAAAAAAGTTTAGCAACCTTGTCTATCGTAGAGGGGTTGAATGAGGAAAGTGTTGAGTGCACCTGTGGACATAGGGTGTTAAGTGGGGGAGATATATGTAAAGAGGAGATCTCATCGCAAATTGTATCAATCTTATTTTTGAAGTGATTGGCGATCTCTTGGGCAGTGAGTGAGTTAGTGGGTGAGGGCAGTGAAGGACGAAGTAGAGAGTTCTGCAAGTAAATTAGCTTAAGATACATCCCAGACTGGGTGCACACAAAATACATCATAAAGGAAAGGGCCAATAGGGGATATATATTCAGTTCAGAAGCTAAACTGTTACCCAGTGTTAGCATACGTTGACCTCTATTGTGGTTTGTAGCAATGTACATCGATATTGAAAAATAAGGAAGGTTTATAAGGAACTGGCAGTTGTTAGAGTCATACAGTTGTTCATGAGTTTATAAAAGGAGGAAGTACCAAAAATCCACAAACCTCATGTTTTTCCATACCCACTTGCAGTCAAGCCAATATTATCCACGTTTTAATGATGTTACATATTGCCCCAAAATTCATTGCAGGCTGTATCTAATATAAGGACTGATTGTTCTTTTATTCTAACCATTTTTATGCAATTATGGGAAAAAATGCCCTTCAAAAATATATAAAATAAATATAAATAATATTATATCACAATTCAAACACCTTCAAGCAGCTTCATCCTCCTTTTTCCATTAGGAATTCATATGTGTACACTGAATGATCCTTTTGGGCACTGCAGGTTTAGTCAACTGTATATTTTATCTAACAGTCAAAAAGAATATGCAAGTTGGTTATTTGTGTTCCAGAGTATTGATCCTATACCCAGTAACTCTAGATTTAGTCCGAGGGTGATGAGTTGTAGTATGTATCATGAAAAGAAGGAAGTATCAATATACACTGTGTGCACAATTATTAGGCAATTACCAAATCATAATTTTTACGCATATTGTCCAACTCCAAGCTGTATAAACGTGAATGCTTTTTGGATTTAGGCATATCAGGTGATGTGTAATGAGGGAGGGCGTGGCCTAAGGAGATCAACACCCTATATCAAGGTGTGCATAATTATTTTCTTAAGGCAAAATGGGCCACAAAAGAGATTTAACTGATTCTGAAAAAATTGTAAAAAGTGTTTCAGAGGGATGCAGCACTCTTGAAATTGCTAAGATATTGAGGTGTGATCACAGAACCATCAAACGTTTTGTTGCAAATAGTCAACAGGGATCGCAAGAAAAATGTTAAGAATAAAAGATGCGAATTAACTTCCAAAGATTTGAGAAGAATTGCAAACAGCGCCTACAAATAAGGGTGATATACTTGTATAAGGAAAATTTGAATTTTAACCACTTCAAGTCTGGACACTTTTACCCCCTTCCTGTCCAGGCCAATTTTCAGCTTTCAGCTCTATCACACTTTGAACGACAATTGCGCGGTCATGCAACACTGTACCCATATTAATTTTTTAGCATTTTTTTTGAGACAGAAAAAACTTTATTTTGGTGGTATTTATTCACTTGTATTTTTTTTTTTTTTGCTATATAAATGAAAAAGTACAAAGATTTTGAAAAAAAGTGTTTTTCTTATAAAATTTTGCAAATAAATAATCTTTCTTCATACATCTTGGCCAAAATTTATTCAGTTATCTTTTTAGTAAAACAAAAATAACCCAATTTAGTTTATAACCAAAAATTATAATTTTTCAATATTTTTTTTTACATTTTTATTTATGTTTTGTTTTTGTTTTTTACATACTGTCACCCTAGCAGTACAGTGTCACCTTAGTGACACTGTACTACTTGTTAGGGGGGTGAAGATTTTTTTTTTTTTTTTTTTTTACACTGATTGCTTTTACACCCATAAAGGCTATAAATGCAATCATTTCTCCTTCTCTCTGACTGCAATCTTGCAGCTATTGAGAAATACCAGCTTGTCACATGGTAAAAGGCTGTTGTGAATAGCCTTGTACCATGTGACCTCTGTGATCATTCACAGATTTCACATGTAGTAAGCAATGATGTCAGAAGTGACATCTTGCTTACACCTGTTCATGTGATCACTGATTGGCCAATCAGTGATCACATGATCAGGACCTCACACAGAGGTCCCGTACAATGATTGGTGTTCCACTGTGTCCGGAGGACACAGCGGGCACTGGATCGCAGTGCTGCGCACACAAGCAGATAGCGGGGAGCCTGTTTATAAACGGCCACCCGCTCATGCACTGCTCCCATCTGGCCATTTATATACATGGGCCATACGGTACGTGGTTAATAATTTATTAAACATAGGAAGTCAATAGATTTAATTGTGTACTGTGGAAACAATGCACTATTGGTATCAAAAGATGGTATTACCCTCTTTAGCAGAAATTGCTTCATTCTGTATACCTGACCACCAGTCTCTGACAATGACTGTTGAAAATGTTGACCACTACTATGCAAAATTGTTTGTAAGTTTTTCTTGCATGAACTCTATTTCCAAATACTCCTACAAAATTCAAATCAGTGTTCGCTAGGACAGTCCATAGCCCTCTATTTCTTCATTTTGAGACATCCATTGGTGCATTTTCTAGTGTGCTTCGGATCATTATTGTTGTTTTGAAAGACTAATTTCCCATTCAAATTCAACTTTTGGACAGATGGCCTCACCTTACGCATACTTTGATATGATGCAGAATATATAGTTGACTCGGTGACTGCAAGCTTCTCAGATCAAAGCAAAGTAGCCCAAAACCATAACATTTCCACCACCCTACTTCACAGTTGTTATGCGGTTTGTCTCCTAAATACTGTCTTCGGTCTACAGCAAATATTTCTACTGTTGCTGTGACCAAACAACTCTATCGTTGAATGATCACTGTTCTGACATTTTTACAGAAAGCTTGGTGTTTGCCTAAATGTTCAATGAAAAATTGTAATCTTATTCAAATGCTCACCAAAGGCTTTTTCTTAGCACATCTCTCATGCATGTTGAATTGGTGCAAACTCTATGTGACTGTGGATGCATTTTTACTGCAGCTGTTGCAAGAGTTATGTGAACATCCCCTGACAAGCGACTTTCCACTTTCCAGCACTATCACATAGTGGTTTGTTAACCCAAGTTAATGCAGTATTAAACCCCAAACCAAAAAAAGGTAATATGTTGCAGCTTACCAATTATCAGATGTAGTGGCAGTAATAATTTCCATTTTCTAGGCTTTTCCCCTGGTGATCTGGCCAGTAACACACCTCCTGTATTGCACAGACACTACTCTGGATGAAGGAGCAAAGGGGAGAGCTGGATGGCAGCATTGCCCAAATTTAATCTAATACTTTATAATCAGTTGCAGCAAACATTTTTTCCATCTGGGATAAGGGTTTTACATAAATAAAAGCTGTTTTTTTTAGACATTCCTGTCAGGGTTAAATGGTCTGTCACATCTCTGTAACCGCAAGAGAGCTTTTTTTTGTTGAAAAACAGCAGACTTACTAGTTGATTAACCAAGTGAAAATTGAAGAAAGAGAGCCTAAAAAGAAAACTAATACATCCATCACATCTAAGAATTGGTAAGCTGCAATACAATAAATGTTTACTTTTGGGTTTAATACTGCTTTAGATAAAAAAAAAAAAATACAATAGAAACAAAATTGCCAGTTAAGACAGTTCATACTCATGTATTTTAACTTTAAATGTAGCTATTTGCCTTCACAATTTTATAATTCTATATTTATCATGCAATATAAGGTATAACATATCAGCTTGTGATTTTCAGGTTATCTACAGGAATTCCAAAAGGCAAGGTTACAAAATAACATAGCATCATAGTAGTTTATGTAGGCATACTTTTGTCATTTAAAATGAGTGGGCTGTTTAACAACCTTGTTTTCCTTTCTAACCCTTCAGCTTTAAAGTAGGACCATAGTAAACCTATTTTTTTTTACATTTTGTATAGCGTAAAGGAGGGTTTTTTGCCAACTGCATCTCATTGGGGAGATTTAACTTAATTTCCTGTCCCACAGCCAAAACAGGAAGGGAAAGGTAATCCCTGCAAATTAAGGGAATCCACTGGGGCCCCCCAGGTCACTAAAACTAGTGTCCCCTTTGGAAGATTTTCCCTCTATTACTGTTCTTGGAACAACCCAAAATTTGCAAATTTTTTTTACTTTCAAATACAGTAATAATTGTAAACAGGACAAAAAGACAGGGTAATCTCCTTCTAAGGGCACAGACAGCAATAAAAACCTGACAGAGTTCTACTTCATCTCCACTCTATCCAAAACTAAAAAAGCTTTGCTTTTAATTATACTTTAAGCTTTCAAAATATAATATTGCATACTCACAGACCTCTACACAAAATATTAAAGTGTATCTAAAGACAAAACTTATTTTTCTTTTGGATAGAATAAGCAAGAATCAAACCACCTGTCAGATTTCTTTTTTATGGCCATCCCAATCATTGGGGAGATTTTGCTTATTTGCACCTCTAACCCTCTAATCTTGTTCCGATGAAAACTAAAAATTTAGGATTTTCCCATACTTTCGTTCCTGAGCATAGTGACCACAGATCTTGACCTTAAAGTGGTTCTAAACATTAAAAAGTGTAATATATTTCAGCCTTCTAGTCCGTAGGTGTGGTGGCTGCAGTAGTTTTAATTTTTCAGGCTAAGAAAATACCTTTTGAGCCTTCCAGAAATGCAATGTCCTTGTAACTTCCAGTGAGCCTAAAATAAAGCACACACATCTGTATTGTTTAAATGTCTAATCTGATCAATCCTTCATGTAATAAAGACAAAGGCAGACATGCTTGAATTTCAGCCTGTGTTGACAACCATGGCCCCCTCCATAGATACAAGAGAGAAATTAGTGTAGACACGTAAAGATAAGAAATGAATTATTTGCAAGATCATCAGGTGAAAATGAAGGGGAAAAAGCCTGAATTGATGAAAATTAAAGTAGTCACCACAGCTAAAGACTGGTAAGCTGCAATATATTACATTTTGTTTTTGGGTTAAGATAAGCTTTAGCTGTCACCACAACAACTCAATTTACCAGAAAAATCATGAAAGAAGTTATGAACAGCACATGCTGACCCTGAAGCGGAGTTCCAGTTAGAAAAAAAAAAGTCAGGAGCTACAAAAACTGTAGCTGCTGACTTTTAATATACAGAGACTTAACTGTCCCTGGGTCCAGCGATGTCCTCACCATGGCTGGTTTTACCAGCTGTCTTCTCTCCCTGGCATCTTTAGTGTGGGTCCCCAGTTGTGACAGCTTGCGGCTTCACAGCCAGGTGCCCATGGTGCATGCGCGAGCAGCGCTGTTCTTTGTGAATGGCCCCGTAGTCATCTGGGACCTGTCACATGTCACCAGAAGACTACAGGGAGGGAGGGGGGAGGACAACTTCTACTTTTGATCGCCTTAGGCATTTGCAGCGGAAGTGGGATCGGATACCTGTCAAATTCGGGTACCCACTCCTCCCCCGCTCCCCAAAGGTGCCAATCCTTAATGGAGAGCAGGGACAAAGGCTTAAAGTGGAACTTCCCCTTTTGGGTGGAGCTCTGCTTTAAGCTATACTACTGTACACAGAACAACGAAACACAAATATTGTGATCGCGAATATTGCTGGACATGATTTCTTACACAATTTTCCTTGCAGTGTGAGGTGCTAAAAACTCAGTATAAGCATTTCAGAAAAATAATGTGTTTCTTTACAGTCATGTTAAAAAGTAACTATACCCCATGGAAGTTGTTGACTTTTTAACATATTTGAACAGGCAAACAATAGATCTTCATTCACACTCTGCCTACAGATAAAGGTGATTTACTTGAACAATAATCTGTTTTTTCAGCAAAGATATTAATAGATGTAATGGCGTACTGTTGGAAAAGTACATTCCCTGCCTCAGAAGCCTCTATTGCACCCTTTAGTAGAAATTATTTATTTTTTGTATAACTGACCACTAGTATCTGACATTGACCTGGTCATATTTTGATCACTGCTCCATGCAAAATTAATTTGGCTGCAAGATGTTTGTTGGTTTCCTTGCATGAACTGCCGATTTTAAATCCACCCATATTTTACTGGGATCCAAATCATGGCATTGACTAGGTTAGTCCATTTCTTTTTTTTTGAGCCATTCCTTGGTGCATTTGCTAGTGTTTGTCGAATAATTATCAAGATCCATTTCCAGTTCAACTAGATTTAGTTTGACACCCGTAAACTAGAACATTTGACACAATGGTAGGAGTTACCTGTAGATCCTACAATAAAATGTTGGGATTCTTGGAAATGTCATTTGCCATCAAAATGTCAGTTCTTGGGCTGGATTTGCACGGTCAGCCAGACCTGGGCAAATTAGCTATTATTTCAAATCTATAACAGTAGTGGTGTGAACCTCCTGCGCTTCCAAGTGTTTAAACTAAATAAAATAAAAATATATATAAATCCCAGGGGAAGCTGCTAACATTAAATCATATACCAGTGATTGTGATAAATAAATGTAATAAAGAATGTAGCGCTACACCCAAAAGATATATGCACATTTAAATAGAACATTAATATATATAAAAAAAATGTGAAATCACCAAAACTTATAAAAAATATATATATAAATGTGACAGTGATATCAATTCACATTAATTAGTGCCCATAAATCATAAAATAGCTGAAAACATGTGAACAAACATATCCATATATATATGTATATAACACGCACACATATATATATATAATTAAAATCACACGTGCCTCTTGTGAAGTGAAATGACCATTAAAATGGTACAGACAACAGTGCTCTCAAAGTCCAATAAATATTGCTGGTGACCAAAGAGAAAACAGTGCTTCCAATAACTACTGTTAGTGACCATAGGCGAAACTCGTGCAGATCTCTGAGTGCATATAAATCTGACAATCTGACCACCATCTGGATAAGCCTCTCACCTCATCCCTTCGACCCTTGCGGATCAAAGAGCAGTTGTGGATCCCCCTCACGGATCCTCCAAGAAAACTATCACTCCCAAGGTTGTTCTCTCAGAAATAAGTATTCCCACTCTGGCTCTTCTCCAGGAAAGTATTGCAGCATCAATCTCTCAAATGAGACAAAATGAATCCTCCCATAGTGCAGTATATTTTATTTATAACATAGGGACAGATGACATTAAGCTTTTGCACTTACGTAGCAGCCAGTCCAAAACCTCATGCTTTCGGATGAGGGTATGTATGTATGGGTGTACAGCTGAATACACAGGTGTACCAAGATGGCCGCCACGCCGGAAATACGTCACCACGTCGAGCCCTGAGGAAGTCACATGACATTGTGACGCAACGCGTCGGCTTGACGTGGTGACGTATTTCCGGCGTGGCGGCCATCTTGGTACACCTGTGTATTCAGCTGTACACCCATACATACATACCCTCATCCGAAAGCATGAGGTTTTGGACTGGCTGCTACGTAAGTGCAAAAGCTTAATGTCATCTGTCCCTATGTTATAAATAAAATATACTGCACTATGGGAGGATTCATTTTGTCTCATTTGAGAGATTGATGCTGCAATACTTTCCTGGAGAAGAGCCAGAGTGGGAATACTTATTTCTGAGAGAACAACCTTGGGAGTGATAGTTTTCTTGGAGGATCCGTGAGGGGGATCCACAACTGCTCTTTGATCCGCAAGGGTCGAAGGGATGAGGTGAGAGGCTTATCCAGATGGTGGTCGGATTGTCAGATTTATATGCACTCAGAGATCTGCACGAGTTTCGCCTATGGTCACTAACAGTAGTTATTGGAAGCACTGGTTTTTCTTTGGTCACCAGCAATATTTATTGGACTTTGAGAGCACTGTTGTTTGTACCATTTTAATGGTCATTTCACTTCACAAGAGGCACGTGTGATTTTAATTATATATATATGTGTGCGTGTTATATACATATATATATGGATATGTTTGTTCACATGTTTTGAGCTATTTTATGATTTATGGGCACTAATTAATGTGAATTGATATCACTGTCACATTTATATATATATTTTTTATAAGTTTTGGTGATTTCACATTTTTTTTTATATATATTAATGTTCTATTTAAATGTGCATATATCTTTTGGGTGTAGCGCTACATTCTTTATTACATTTATTTCAAATCTATGGCACTATTGGTTTTAAATAATTTGGTAACATTTTATAATTGTTCAACATTTTTAAAACCCTTATCAGGCTCAAAGGCACATATAACGGTCTTTCTGAGGGCCTTAGAGAGCACTCTTGATATTGCCATGATGACACCACACACCACAAAGCGAACACCAAACCCTAGATATCTGAGAATTAAATAAAATAGTCTCCACATACAGTTGTGTTCAAAAGAAGAGCAGTGTGTTGAAAAAAAGTGAATAAAGCTCAAAATCCTTCTAATAGCTTTTATTTCCATACACACAAATGCATTGGGAACACTACACATTCTATTCCAAATCAAAACATGAAGAAAAATATATCAAATTTGTGTTGTTCCTCTAAAAAAATTGAAGAAAAGTGAATATTAGACTGTTCAAACAAATAGCAGTGTTTGTATTCTTCTTTACAAACGCAAACATTCACTATATAAACTGAAAAATGTTTGAAGATTTTGCTTTCCTTTGAATCACTTAATTAATATTTAGTTGTATAAGCAATGTTTCTGAGAACTGCTGTACATCTGTATTGCATGGAGTCAACCAACTTCTGGCACCTGTGAACAGGTATTCCAGCCCAGGATGATTGGACTACATTCCACAGTTCTTCTCTATTTCTTGGTTTTGCCTCAGAAACTGCATTTTTTAAGTCACCCCACAAGTTTTCTATTGGATTAAGATCCGGGGATTGTGCTGGCCACTCCATGATGTCAATCTTGTTGGTCTGGAACCAAGATGTTGCACGTTTACTGGTGTGTTTGGGGTCGTTGTCTTGTTGGAACACCCATTTCAAGGGCATTTCCTATTCAGCATAAGGCAGCTTGACCTCTTCAAGTATTCTGATGTATTCAAACTGATCCATGATCCCTGGTATGTGATAAATAGGCCCAACACCGTAGTATGAGAAACATCCCCATATCATGATGCTTGCGCAACCATGCTTCACTGTCTTCACAGTGTACTGTGGCTTGAATTCAGTGTTTTGGGGGTCATCTGACAAACTGTCTCCGGCCACTAGACCCAAAAAGAACAATCTTACTTTCATCAGTCCACAAAATGTTGCGCCATTTCTCTTTAGGCCAGTCAATGTGCTCTCTGGCAAATTGTAACCTCTTCAGCACATGTCTTTTTTTCAACAGTTGGACTTTGCGGGGGCTTCTTGCAGATAGCTTGGCTTCACATAGGCGTCTTCTAATTGTAACAGTACTCACAGGTAACTTTAGACCTTCTTTGATCTTCCTGGAGCGGATTGTTGGCTGAGTCCTTGCCATTTTGGCTATTCTTCTATCCATTCGAATGGTAGTTTTTCGCTTTCTTCCACATCTTTCAGGTTTTGGTTGCCATTTTAAAGCATTTGCAATCATTTTAGCTGAGCAGCCTATCATTTTCTGCACTTCTTTATATGTTTTCCCCTCTCCAATCAACTTTTTATTCAAGGTACGCTGTTCTTCTGAACAATGTCTGGAACGACCCATTTTCCTCAGAATTTTAGAGAGAAATGCACTGTAACCAGCATGTACAACATTTGCTGCCTTCCTTCCTTAAATAAGGGCAATAATTGCCACCTGTTTTTCAAAGAATGAATGACCTCACTAATAGAACTCCACACTGCTATTATTTTGAACATGCCCCTTTCAATTATTGACTCAATTACACAGAATCAGCAGCATGCATGTCACGACTGTTGGGTCGTTGGATTTCTATTACTCTACTACACCTGCTAGTAAATTATTTGCCATGTAGAAATATCATTTCTACCAAAAACAGTGATTGATCAGGTTAGTGATGTCTGACTGCTATTATTTCGAACACAACTGTGTGTGTGTGTGTGTATATATATATATATATATAGTTATAGTATTGAATTCAAATAAACATGTATCATAACATCTCTCTCTCTAGGTTGAAGCCCAGAATTTTTTACATTTTAGTTTACAGTTGAACTATAGCAAGCTATTGCAGCTTTTTACTTAATACTCTGTCAGTATACGGGAGTCATGAAGCCACAGTATAAGTGTGGGAAACAGCTAATCAGTGGCCTCTAAAGTGGCCAGCAATAGCACTCACACATATTTCTCTCATGACAGGTTTTTTCCCACCTCCTCTGTAATCTGATGTGATTTTATAATCAGCTCTTGTACCTAGCAGATGTTCCAGGCTCCTTGCAGATTTATAGGTCCACATTATATAGTGAAGGAAATAAGTATTTGATCCCCTGCTGATTTTGAAAGTTTGCCCACTCACAAAGAAATGATCAGTCTAAAAATCGAATGGTAGGTGTATTGTAACAATGAGACACAGAATAGCAACAAAAAATTCTAAAGAAATGCATGTCTAACAAATGATGCACTGATTTGCATGTTCATGAGGGAAATAAGTATTTGATCCCCTTCACAAAACATGACTTAGTACTTGGTGGCAAATCCCTTGTTGGCAATCACAGAGGTCAGACATTTCCTGTAGTTGGCCACCAGGTTTGCACACATCTCAGGAGGGATTTTTGCCTACTCCTCTTGGCAGATCCTCTCCAAGTCATTAAGGTTTGGTGGCTGACGTTTGGCAACTCGAACTTTCAGCTCCCTCCACAGATTTTCAATCATGTTAAGGTCTGGAGACTGGCTAGGCCACTCCAGGACCTTAATGTGCTTCTTCTTGAGCCACTCTTTTGTTGCCTTGGCCATGTGTTTTGTGTCATTGTCATGCTGGAATGCCCATACACGACCCATTTTCAATGCCCTGGCTAAGGGAAGAAGGTTCTCATCCAAGATTTGACGTACATTGCCCCGTCCATCATCCCTTTGATGTGGTGCAGTTGTCCTTTCCCCTTAGCAGAAAAACACCCCCAAAGCAGAATGTTTCCACCATGTTTGACAGTTGAGATGGTGTTCTTGGGGTCATAGGCAGCATTCCTCCTCCTCCAAATACAGCGAGTTGAGTTGATGCCAAAGAGATCGATTTTGGTCTCATCTGACCACAACACTTTCAACCAGTCCTCCTCTGCATCATTCAGATGTTCAGTGGCAAACTTCAGACGGGTCTGGACATGTGCTTTCTTGAGCAGAGGGACCTTGCAGGCACTGCAGGATTTCAATCCTTGTCGGCGTAGTGTTACCAATTGTTTTCTTGGTGACTGTGGTCCCAGCTGCCTGGAGATCATTGACAAGATCCTCACGTGTAGTTCTGGGATGATTCCTCACTGTTCTCATGATTATTGACACTCCACAAGGTGAGATCTTGCATGGTGCACCAGACCTAGGGAGACTGACAGTTGTTTTGTGTTTCTTCCATTTGCGAATGATTGCACCAACTGTTGTCACCTTCGCACTAAGCTTCTTGGTGATAGTTTGGTAGCCCAGTCCAGCCTTGTGTAGGTCTACAATCTTGTCCCTGACATCCTTAGACAGCGCTTTGGTTTTTGCCATGGTGGAGAGTTTGGAATCTGATTGTTTGATTGCTCCTGTGGACAGGTGCCTTTATACAGGTAACAAAATGAGATTGGCAGCACTCCTTTTAAGAGACTGCTTCTAATCTCAGCTTGTTACCTGTATGAAAGACACCTGGTAGCCAGAAATCCTGCTGAATGATAGGGGATCAAATACTTATTTCCCTCATGAACATGCAAAGCAGTGCATCATTTGTTAGACATGCATTTCTTTTGAATTTTTTGTAGCTATTCTGTCTCTCAGTGTTACAATACACCTACCATTCGATTTTTAGACTGATAATTTCTGTCAGTGGGCAAACATTCAAAATCAGCAGGGGATCAAATACTTATTTCCTTCACTGTACATGAATGGATTATCTTTATTTATGCTAGGTTGCAGGCATACAGTTAGCCCATTCACCTATACTACGCACACTTGCAATGACCTAAAAAAAACTGCTGACTTGTGTGCAGGATGCAGCAGGAAGAACCTGGGGAATGACAGCAGTTCAGTTAGGAACTAATAACAACCAAGAGGGCGAGGGGGCATTAACAAGAATTAAAACCCTTTAATAGCTAAAGACATAAGCACATTAAGGGGAATTTACTAGGACTTTACTGGCTGGGCAACCAATCAGCATCTATCTTTTAATTTCAAAGTTTAGCTGAACATGCTGTAGATAGAAGCTGATTGGCTACTATGCACAGCTATTCCAGATTCTGTCTGCTCCAGTTTTAATAATTCCCCCTATTTTCAAACAGGTTTTTAGGGTCTGTTCTGGAAATTATACTGCTTGTAGAAAAAAGAGATTGTGCTAAAACCATGCTGCCTAAACAGGTTTCAGGATCTTAGAGGAAAAAAAAACTGCTGCAGGTATAAAATACCTGCAACAGCTACAAAGGCCTTCATACATACAGTTGTATGTACAGTCAAAATAATAGCAGTCAGACATCACTAACCTGATCAATCACTGTTTTTGGTAGAAATGATATTTCTACATGACAAATAATTTACTAGCAGGTGTAGTAGAGTAATAGAAATCCAACAGACCCAACAGTCATGACATGCATGCTGCTGATTCTGTGTAATTGAATCACTAATTGAAAGGGGCATGTTCAAAATAATAGCAGTGTGGAGTTCTATTAGTGAGGTCATTCATTCTTTGAAAAACAGGTGGCAATAATTGCCCTTAATTAAGGAAGGAAAGCAGCAAATGTTGTACATGCTGGTTACAGTGCATTTATCTCTGAAATTCTGAGGAAAATGGGTCGTTCCAGACATTGTTCAGAAGAACAGCGTACCTTGATTAAAAAGTTGATTGGAGAGGGGAAAACATATAAAGAAGTGCAGAAAATGATCGGCTGCTCAGCTAAAATGATCGCAAATGCTTTAAAATGGCAACCAAAACCTGAAAGACATGGAAGAAAGCGAAAAACTACCATAAGAATGGATAGAAGAATAGCCAAAATGGCAAGGACTCAGCCAACAATCAGCTCCAGGAAGATCAAAGAAGGTCTAAAGTTACCTGTGAGTACTGTTACAATTAGAAGACGCCTATGTGAAGACAAGCTATCTGCAAGAAGCCCCCGCAAAGTCCCACTGTTGAAAAAAAGACATGCTGAAGAGGTTACAATTTGCCAAAGAGCACATTGACTGGCCTAAAGAGAAATGCGCAACATTTTGTGGACTGATGAAAGTAAGATTGTTCTTTTTGGGTCTAGTGGCCGGAGACAGTTTGTCAGACGACCCCCAAACACTGAATTCAAGCCACAGTACACTGTGAAGACAGTGAAGCATGGTTGCGCAAGCATCATGATATGGGGATGTTTCTCATACTACGGTGTTGGGCCTATTTATCGCATACCAGGGATCATGGATCGGTTTGAATACATCAGAATACTTGAAGAGGTCATGCTGCCTTATGCTGAAGAGGAAATGCTCTTGAAATGGGTGTTCCAACAAGACAACGACCCCAAACACACCAGTAAACGTGCAACATCTTGGTTCCAGACCAACAAGATTGACGTTATGGAGTGGCCAGCCCAATCCCCGGGATCTTAATGCAATAGAAAACTTGTGGGGTGACATCAAAAATGCAGTTTCTGAGGCAAAACCAAGAAATAGAGAAGAACTGTGGAATGTAGTCCAATCATCCTGGGCTGGAATACCTGTTCACAGGTGCCAGAAGTTGGTTGACTCCATGCAACACAGATGTACAGCAGTTCTCAGAAACAGTGCTTATACAACTAAATAATAATTAAGTGATTCAAAGGAAAGCAAAATCTTCAAACATTTTTCACTTTATATAGTGAATGTTTGAGTTTGTGAAGAAGAATATAAACACTGCTATTTGTTTGAACAGTCTAATATTCACTTTTCTTCAATTTTTTTAGAGGAACAACACAAATTTGATATATTTTTCTTCATGTTTTGATTTGGAATAGAATGTGTAGTGTTCCCAATGCATTTGTGTGTATGGAAATAAAAGCTATTAGGATTTTGAGCTTTATTCACTTTTTTAACACACTGCTATTATTTTGAACACAACTGTACTTGATTGGACTTCCAGATAATGTCACAGCTTACTCCTAAGTCAAACTCCCACTCATTCCTATTGCCCGATCACTACAATAGCCTGCTTTATTTGCCAATGGGAATGCGTATAAGACAAGAAGGGGCGGGAAAGATTCACCATTAAAAATAACAGCTTTGCCTGTCAGAATGGCACAGCAATAGACCATATCTGTAGGCTTTTTGAGGATGTGACAGTCTGGCAGGTATGTTCTTTATACCCTGCTGCCTTTGGTTATGCAGACACTCACTTTACAATAAAGCGTCTATATAGCCATGCTGCTTTGTTTACACTTTTCTCCAGTTATGTGACCAGTTCCTATGGCATCTGATGCCAGGGCCGCCAATAGGGGAATACAGGCAGTACCCCCATAGGAGGCCCCATATCGGATCAACAGGGACTGGCTGTGGGAGTGGTAAAACTACAGTGCCTTGAAAAAGTATTCATTCTCCTTGGGATTTTCCACATTTTGATACAACCAAAAACATAAATGTATTTTATGTGATAGACCAACACAAAATGGCACATAATTGTGAAGTGGAAGGAAAATTATTAATGGTTTTCAAAATTTTTCACAAATAAATATGTGAAAAGTGTGGCGTGCATTTGTATTCAGCCCCCTGAGTTAATACTTTGTAGAATCGCCTTTCACTGCAATTACAGCTGCAAGTCTTTTTGGGGATATCTCTACCAGCTTTTCACATCTAGAGAGTGAAATGTTTGCCCATTTTTCTCTGCAAAATTGCTCAAGCTCTGTCAGATTGGATGGAGAGCATCTGTGAACAGCTATTTTCAAGTCTTGCCACAGATTCTCAATTGGATTTAGGTCTGCACATGGACTGGGCCATGCTAACATATGAATATGCTTTGATCTAAACCATTCCAATGTAGCTCTGGCTGTATGTTTAGGGTTGTTTTCCTGCTGGAAGGTGAACCTCTGCCCCAGTCTCAAGTCTTTTGCAGACTCTTAACAGGTTTCCTTCTTAGATTGCCCTGTATTTGGCTCCATCCATCTTCTCACCAACTCTGACCAGCTTCCCTGTCCTTGCTGAAGAAAAGCATCCCCTCATTATGTTGCCACCACCATGTTTCACAGTGGGGATGGTGTGTTCAGGGTGATGTGCAGTGTTAGTTTTCCGCCACACATAGCGATTTGCTTTTAGGCCAAAAACTTAAATTTTGGTCTCAACTGACCAGAGCACCTTCCTCATGTTTGCGGTGTCCCCCACAAACTGCAAATGGGACTTCTTATGGCTTTTCTTTCAACAATGGCTTTCTTGTTGCCACTCTTCCATAAAGGCCATATTTGTGGAGTGCACAACTTATAGTTGTCCTGTGGACAGATTCTCTCACCTGAGCTGTGGATCTCTGCAGCTTCCCCAGAGTTATCATGGGCCTCTTGGCTGCTTCTCTGATTAATGCTCTCCTTGGCCGGCCTGTCAGTTTAGGTGGATGGCCATGTCTTGGTAGGTTTGCAGTTGTGCCATACTCTTTCCATTTTTGGATGATGGATTGAACAGTGCTCCGTGAGACATTGAAAGCTTGGTATATTTTTTTTATAACCTAACCCTGCTTTAAACTTCTCCACAACTTTATCCTTGACCTGTCTGGTGGTGTTCCTTGGCCTTCATGATGTTGCTTGTTCACTAATGTTCTCTAACAAACTTCTGAGGGCTTCACAGAACAGCTGTATTTATACTGAGGTTAAATTACACACAGGTGGACTCTATTTACTAATTAGGTGACTTCTGAAGGCAATTGGTTCCACTAGATTTTAGTTAGGGGTATCAGGGTAAAAAATTTTGAACACTATTTATCATTTTCCTTTCACTTCACAATTATTTGCCACTTTGTGTTGGTCTATCACATAAAATCTCAAAAAAATACACTTATGGTTTTGGTTATAACATGACAAAAATGTGGAAACTTTTCAAGGGATATGAATACTTTTTCAAGGCACTGTATGTATACGAGTGCGTGTATGTAAGGGGAGTCAGTGTACCCAGGTGCGGCTGATAGTGATATGCGGTCAGGCAGCAGTGTGCCAGATGTTGGAACACACTGTTTAAATAACCACCACTGAAAGTACTTGAAATGTCAGGCAGAGTGATCTCTGCCCAACAGTTAAACTATCTCCCAGCCACATTGTGACCAGAGAGCTTTGGCCCAAGAACATGTGTTCAGGTAAATAAAACACTAAACACTAGCGAGTTATTAACCACTTCAGGTCCAGGCACTTTTACCCCCTTACTGTCCAGGCCAATTTTCAGCTTTCAGCGCTATCACACTTTGAATGATAATTGCGCTGTCATGCAACACTGTACCCATATGAATTTTTTAGCATTTTTTTGAGACAGATAAAGCTTTATTTTGTTGGTATTTATTCACCACTGGGATCAAGCAGCTAATTAGCGGCTAGGATTGTTTGTACATGAAAGCCAACCACCAGCTGAAAAAAACGATTACAGGATGATGCCTGTAGCTCCAGGCATCATCCCGGTATAAATACTCAAAGTCCAGTGACATACCAGTTCGTTGCTGGTCTGTGTTGGGGATATACAGTCCTTGAAAAAGTATTCAAAAAAAATTTTTGAAAACCATTAATCATTTTCCTTCCACTTCACAATTATATGCCACTTTGTGTTGGCCTATCACATAAAATCCCAATAAAATACATTTACGTTTTTGGTTGTAACATGAGAGAATGTGGAATATTTGAAGGGGTATGAATACTTTTTCAAGGCACTGTATGTAACAGCAGAGAACACAGATATATGAATAATCGGGTCTGTGGACCAATATGACCGCAATTCATTCTTTTCGTAATGCCCATGTTGAGAGTTAGGCCCAAAAAAGTTTTAAATTCAGAAAGTGTGGTAGGTTTCCATGTGAATTGTCTGGCAAGAGCTGAATTTGGGTGGGCAGCTATGTATTGTTGTGCATAAAAATTGCTTTGGCCCACAATCAACAGATACAAATCTTCCATGAAAAACAACTGAGAGGCTAAAACGCTAGTGCTGGCAGTGAATGGGGTTGATCCTGCTAACACTGCATTTTTGGGGACAATATACAAAAGGAGGCACGAGTATAGTTCTGTTCATGATCAATATATTGATCCATACAAACACTATACTAGTAATGGTGGTGATCAGCGACCTATAGCTCGAGTGCGACAGTGTGCAGGCGATGTAACGCTAGCTGACTCTGGCTGGGAGGCGTGCTAATTGACTGACACTTCTGATGACACTAGTGGCAGTAATACAGTGAAAAATTCTATATACTGACCCTGTACTAATGGCACTGGCTGGGAAACGGGGTGATCAAAAGAGTTAATGTGCTAATATAACATGTGCGTGTAAAATGTAGTGCTTTTACTAGTGCCGTGATCGTTTTTCTCTCCCTGGACACCATCGGGGCATCATGGGGCGCATGCACACCCGGAAATAGAAAGTGACATAAGATTAAGTCGCTTTGCCCAGAGCCACTGCATACCCGCACATTGTTGGTGGGCGGGAGGAAAGTAGTTACCAAAAAAAAAAAAAAAAAACACCTTCTCTCAATTTTTTTAAACGTTTATCTATTTTTTTTTTTTTTGTAAGACTTTCATCACAGTAATGCAATGTTACCATAATAACATAGTACCACTCATTGCTTGCTTTGAACTGTCATGAATGTGTTATGTTCATGACAGTTCAATATAATAGTGATATGTGATTGGCTCCAGCTGGTCACATGGTACCAAGTGCTGTGATTGGCCCCATGTGTCATGTGAGAGCTGTGGACCAATGGCAGCTCAACAGGAACAGAAGCAAAGCTTTTATGAATCAGATGGATTCATAAATGCTTTGTCGTCATTGATATCATATCGGGTCCCGATTACTTGTATTCTCATTCTGCTGTGCCCAATGGACAGCAGGGTGTGTGTGTGTGTGTTGGGGGGGGTTGTTTAAGGTTGTGTGCAGTGCCCCCCATATCAACAATGGACCAGTGACGCAGAGGTATGTTGCTAGTCCTGTAGCTGCCATGTGTCCGCAGTACATTGCCGGTGGACAGCCCAAAAGTGGTGGAGCTTGTGACTTTCACAAATACAACTGAAAAATTTACCAAAAACTATTAGTGTTTCCTTCAACTGAACTCCAATATAATATTCCTCAGCTGACTAGTACACACAGTGATTCCTGGGAGCACTATTCAAACAGACAACCATTAATAAGGATTGCAATACGAGGGACTGTTGTTTTAGATATGAATAAGAGGTATATAGCAACAGAAAGAATGTTTTGTAGTACGGGTACAGACATTTCAGACAAAAGAAAAATAAAGGCATTTTTGTTAACATTAAAAACAAACTGCCGCTGTAAACAAAATGGAAGTTTTATTATTTTGGACTAGCAAAATTTGTAATCATAAATTTCAAACCTTATATCTACCTTCAGAAGCAGACAGTTTTGGTCAGACATCACTCTTAAATAGCAAATAAGAATTTTGTACACAGTAGAATGTGACTGAAGGTATATATATATATATATATATATATATAGAAAGGAAAATAACATGATATTTAACTTTTACAGCGAAAAGCAGAAATGAAGGTATCCATCATTCTTTTACTGGACTAGGCCTGACTCGTCTAGGCGTCTTCTCATTTATCAATCCTTCAGCTTTCTGCTGCTTTACCTCTGCATATACCTGGGAAAAAAAAAAAAAAAAAAGGAGTAGAAATCATTAAGAAACTGGCAAGGACAAGTACATTTATATGTAAAGAACCCTTCTATAAACTATGTTTCACAAAGCAAAATACCTGAACCAGAAGCATTTGATGACAGCTGCCATTTTAGGACTTACAAGGCACATGTCAATCCCAGGTCCGCTAAGCTTAGACTATTAAAGCTTTGCTGTGAATGAAGTCATTGTCACAGAACTAGTATGTGGCTGGTAGTTAGACAACAGTTACTTTCATCACATATTTGCTTCATAACATCTTCATTTCCTTTTTATTTCATATTTGTTTTCCATTTTGGAAAATAAGTTGCAACACAACTGAATAGGAGGAATACTACAAATACCATTTTCAGTGACCTTCCTAAAATTCAGGGTGTTAAGATCAGTCTCAACGTAGTACTGTTTGAGAAATATGAAGCTGGCAATGCACAACAGACTGATCACATGATGAGGCTACTGTCAGGCCTCACTTTCCTATGACATATTGGGGTTGATTTACTAAAACTGAAGAGTGCAAAATGTGGTGCAGCTGTGCATGGTAGCCAATCAGCTTCTACCTTCAGCTTGTTTAATTAAGCTTTGACAATAAAAACTGGAAGCGGATTGATTTCAATGCAGAGCTGCACCAGAATTTGCACACTCCAGTTTTAGTAAATCTCCCCTATTGATATACAAGGCTACTCTTATCCTATATCTGCTTGTGTGGCAGATAACTATCCATCAATAATACAGAACAAACAAGGGCAAAAAATCCTACTCTAATATATTAACTGGCATTTGAAGAGATGGATATTATTTTCTAACCATGTAATTGAGGATGAGTGGGTACATACAGGTGGAAACAATCACATTTACTCATATAGGTCCTGGTAGTAAGAAAGAAAGTTTTAACATTACTGATTTGTTGCCATTTTGTTCCAAATCTGCCCTAGCAGATTACTCCTCCAAATAAATTTGTTCCATTAACCAACAGTTTGAGACACAGTCCAACATCTTTATAAAATTTCCAGAACAAGCCAACGCATACCAATTAACCTCTTCCCAACCGCGCTATAGCACAAATACTGCTAAAGGGCGGCAGGGCTGCACAAAATCACGTATATATACAAATTATTTTGTATTCCTGGTTGGGGGGGGGCACGCGCCCTACCCACGCCGCCATTGGCGACTACAGCTGTCAGAGGGTCCCAGCCAGAGATTCCTCGCCAGCACCCGGCGATCACCGAGTATCACGTATGGGGGAGATGTCTGTATGTAAACAATACAGATTTCTCTCGTCAGCTCCAGCATGCTGCTTTGTATTGCTCTGCATAGCAAAGTGAAGAATGAAGCTATCCAAGAGCACCAAGCCTGGTGGGGGAGTATGAACCTGGCTGGGAGACAGAAAGGATGGAAGGGGGGGGGGGGGGGGAATATGTGAAACTGACAGGGAAGATAATCCTATACCCACAGTTGATCAAGAGGAAGGCAAAAAAGCCCAGCAAAGCATGATCCAATTTGCTCCTGCAGGGGAAAAAAATTCCTCCCGCATCCCAGAGTCAATCGGATATTCCCTGCATCAACTTTACCTTATAAAGTTATATTCTGTGTATCCAAGAAAAAATCCAGGCCTTTTTTAAAGCAATCCACTGAGCTGACCAGAACCAACTCTTGAGGGAGTCTATTCCACATTTTCACATCTCTCACTGTGAAGAAAACATTCCATGTTTGGAGATTAAATTTCTTTTCCTCCAGACGTAGAGTGCCCCCTTGTCCTCTGTGATGACCTCAGGGTGAATAGCTGTACACCGAGTTCACTATATGAACCACTGATGTATTTATTCATGTTGATCATATCTCCTCTTCTCAAGAGAATAAAATCAGTTCCTCTAATCTTTCCTCATGTCTGGATTACTTGAGCACAACACAATCCACATTACACTGCTCAGGAAACAAAAAGTTAACAGAGAGAGGGCAGGAACTTTAGTGCTGGCTGTACCAACCTCCACAGGAACGCCCATAATTTTTGCTTCAACCTGAGGTAGGTGCAACAGGCAACACTCACAGAAAAAAATAATAATGTAATTTTACTTGAGAACCACTGGATAGATTCAAACAAGCAGTGTGGGTTCCGGGAGGGATTTAACAAGCTTTTAAAATCCTGATGAACCCTTCATGTGACAGTAAACATACCTTCAAGGATAAAGCTTTCTTTGCCTGCCATCTCTTGGTTACATGTCGGCAGTACTCTGGAGGGAAAGTGTATTCAATGTTCAACTGTCTGCAGACATGCTCGAAAGTGTCATAACGAGTCAGTCGCAGTTCTTTTAACATCTTTTTGCGTCGATCTATTGACATTAGCATCTTTCTCTTGTTTGCCTTGTCCTATATTAAAGAAAACAAAAAAAAATATAATAAACAGTGTTACACAGGATCAAGGTCAAATTTTTCAAGCTTAGCTTTAAAGTGATTCTAAACCCTCACATATACCCAGTGAAGTGACTGGCCTCAGGTGATAGACAAAAATGAAAACTCCTCCTAAATAAATTGTACCTGTTTAACAACAGACATCTTTCCCCTACGTCAATGCAAAGTTCAGAATGTACACAGGATTTCTCAGCTCTGAAAAGAAGAAGGGGACCAGGAGCTGAAGTTACATCACTGAAGAGAGCTCCAAGGGCTGATTGGAGGGAACAGACATTCCCCGTTCCTTCAGACAGTACACAGGAACAGAGCTGAGACTGTCAGCTACAGGTGTGCCTCCTCTGCCACCATTTTTCTCTTGGTGTCAGGAAAACCTATCAGAAGTGACTCGTGCAGATAGAGGAAAGAAGCAGCAGATAGAAATGACACCTACAGGTGAAACTCAAAAAATTTGAATATCGTGCAAAAGTTCATTTATTTCAGTAATGCAACTTAAAAGGTGAAACTAATCTGTGAGATAGACTCATTACATGCAAAGCAAGATAGTTCAAGCTGTGATTTGTCATAATTGTGATGATTATGGCTTACAGCTCATGAAAACCCCAAATCCACAATCTCAGAAAATTAGAATATTGTGAAAAGGTGCAATATTCTAGGCTCAAAGTGTCCCACTCTAATCAGCTAATTAAGCCATAACACCTGCAAAGGGTTCCTGAGCCTTTAAATGGTCTCTCAGTCTGGTTCAATAGGCATCACAATCATGGGAAAGACTGCTGACCTGACAATTGTGCAGAAAACCATCATTGACACCCTCCATAAGGAGGAAAAGCCTCAAAAGGTAATTGCAAAAGAAGTTGGATGTTCCCAAAGTGCTGTATCAAAGCACATTAATAGAAAGTTATGTGGAAGGGAAAAGTGTGGAAGAAAAAGGTGCACAAGCAGCAGGGATGACCGCAGCCTGGAGAGGATTGTCAGGAAAAGGCCATTCAAAAGTGTTGGGGACTTTCACAAGGAGTGGACTGAGGCTGGAGTCAGCGCATCAAGAGCCACCACACACAGACTGATCCTGGACATGGGCTTCAAATGTCGTATTTCTCTTGTGAAGCCGCTCCTGAACAACAAAACGTCAGAAGCGTCTTACCTGGGCTAAATAAAAACAGACATGGTCTGTTGCTCAGTGGTCCAAAGTCCTCTTTTCTGATGAGAGCAACTTTTGCATCTCATTTGGAAACCAAGGACCCAGAGTATGGAGGAAGAATGGAGAGGCACACACTGCAAGATGCTTGAAGTCCAGTGTAAAGTTTCCACAGTCTGTGTTGATTTGGGGAGCCATGTCATCTGCTGGTGTTGGTCCACTGTGCTTCATTAAGTCCAGGGTCAACGCAGCCGTCTACCAGGAGATTTTGGAGCACTTCATGCTTCCTTCCGCAGACCATGGGATTACTGTGCTTGATTGGCCAGCAAACTCGCCTGACCTGAACCCCATACAGAATCTATGGGGCATTGCCAAGAGAAAGATGAGAGACATGAGACTGAACAATGCAGAAGAGCTGAAGGCCGCTATTGAAGCATCCTGGTCTTCCATAACACCTCAGCAGTGCCACAGGCTGATAGCTTCCATGCCACGCCGCACTGAGGCAGTAATTGCTGCAAAAGGGGCCCAAACCAAGTACTGAGTACATATGCATGCTTATGCTTTTCAGAGGTCCGATATTGTTCTATGTACACTCCTTGTTTTATTGATTGCATGTAATATTCTCGTTTTCTGAGATTGTGGATTTGGGGTTTTCATGAGCTGTAAGCCATAATCATCACAATTATGACAAATCACGGCTTGAGCTATCTTGCTTTGCATGTAATGAGTCTATCTCATATATAAGTTTCACCCTTTAAGTTGTATTACTGAAATAAATGAACTTTTGCACGATATTCCAATTTTTTGAGTTTCACCTGTAGTGCTCTGGATAGAGACAAATACACACTACAGAGCGAAATGCTTTGTTCATATTTCATGTCTGAGGTTTACACCCATCTGAAAGAAAAGCTTACATATTAGTGGCGAGACCTTTTAACACTCACTCAGATGTCCTGTCTGCAGTTATGCAATATACTTATGCCAGGAATCACTACTACTATCACCACTACTCAGCAGAGGCATTTAAATATTTATGAAAGATAATCATAAATGAAAGCAGTCCTGCTCCTCTGTTTTTTATGTGTATGACAGTGAGGTAAACATTCTTTTGAGCACAAATTCTTAGGGTTCATGCACACTGTCCACATCGATCTACATAGACCAGCACAGGCTCAACAGAAAGGTACATAGAAATTGTTTACTATGTGTTCAGTTTACCCCGACTGCATGCGACTGCCCCACATCACATTGCAATAGGGTGCAAAGACTGGAATGAAGTGTCACTTTTCTAACACTTCAATAAAGTTAAAGAAAAAAAAAAAGAAAGAAATGCCTTGCATTGTAACATAAAACACCACCCCAACTTAACAGGCACCAGGCACTATAGCATGAAGGCTGATGTGAACGAACCCGTAGTTTTGAAAGAGCCGAGGGAACACAATCATATATATTTGGAGGCAACATTAATGTATTTTCTGACTTTCCGCAGTTCCCACTTATTTTATTCCATGAGCTAAGGAAAACAGAAATCAGTTTCAGCAGTGTTTTGAACATTTGCATACATTGGCTAAAAAAATATTATTTTAGAAAAACCACTAACAAAACAAAAATAACCAGTAAGCCAATATAAAAAAAAAAAAAAAAAAAAACTTTCAAATCACAAAGTAACCATATACTTACCATAACATAATAAGCCACATCACTCACCAAACCAGGGGCAGAATATTGTATGCAATAGGAGGCTGGTTTTAGATGTTTTTGAAACAAACTTCAGAATGCTGTACGTTACATTGTTTTTAAATCTGAGACCTGGCTTGGTAAGTAATGTGACTTATGGTAATTGTATAGATATTCTGTGACACAAAAGGACAACCTGATAAATGTAAAGACTCCAAGTGCTTATTTTGTGCTTTAAAGACTATGTTACACCAACATTTCATTATCCTGATATGTGCATGTTGTACCATGTACTTATGTCAAAAGGTATCCTGCTTTCTTAATATTGTTTCCTTGCTTTCCATCTTCAAACTGATCCACGCTAGGCATGACAGCACATCCAACTCAGTATGGCCAGTGCTCTGGCTGCACTGGGAGAACAGCTTGTCTGTCTTCCAATAATAAGACTTATGCCGACACCCCCCCCCCCCTCCCAGCACAGCCATTCACAGGGAAGATCACTGTACTGATGCTTCTCTGCCCTTAGCTCTAAGCCCCTTATGCAGCCGAGAACAGATTATGTGATCACTTTAAAAACTGTGGAAAGCCAGTTGTGACTCCTTGCAGCTTCATACCCAGCTCCACACTGCGCATACGTGAGCCACACTGCACTGCGTGCATTTTCCTGCAGCCTTTTGGGATCTGTGAGGTGTCCCAGGAGGTAGCAGTCAAGAGGGAGTTGGAGGGGTTTCCAGTGGTCGTGAGAGCAGGTACCTGACAAAACGCTCCCCCCATAAAAAAAAAAAAAAAAGTTCCAAAAGTGGCAGAGGACGACATAAGCGGAATTTCCCTTTCAGGGTCATCCACCACTGAGAAAAAATTGGTAACATTCGGTTGATTTACATGTACAGCACTGTTTTTACTCTTCACTAATGTGAGTGCAATTTTCTTTTTTCTAATAGTTTGTGACAGATTTACACTATGAGCATGGGTCTCCTTTCTAGTTCTCTGAGTGCAATTGCATGGATGCTTGAAGCAAGATCTAAATACCAAAGGGGTTCTGTGTGATGATTTCTGGAGTCATTGTGGCCTCGCATACATATAATGGAATACCCCAAATTGATCCTGGGATTAGTCTGCAACCAAGTGGCAATTCTTGAGGTGTGCATTAGAGGTGGATCCATATACAGTATTTACACATGCCATATATAACCTATTATTTAGAGGGTCATGCAATTCCGGTAAGCCTTTTGTGAATTACCTATGGTGGAGGTTGGTTCACTGGCATTGGAAGCACTATATTATTATACAGGATTTATATAGCACCAGTTTGAGCAGTGCTTTACAACATGAGGGCAGACAGTACAGTTACAATACAATTCAATACAGGAGGAATCAGAGGGCCCTGTTAGCGCTCACAATCTAGATGGGAGGGTCAAGTAATACAAAAAAGGTAATAACTGTGGGGGATGAGCTGATGGAGAAAATAAAAGTACAGTCGTTGTTAGGTGGAGGCGGGATAGGCTTCTCTGAAGAAATGGGTTTTCAGGGATCCCCTAAAAGTGGACATAGTATATTATCTTCATGTGCACATTGATTTTTTTTTTTATGGTTATTAATGCGCAGCACTTTATAGATTATTAAAAGGGGTAACATGTCTGAGTTGTGCATCGTCAGACTTATTCAGTCAGGTGGGTTGAGGGTGGCGCTGCAAGGCAAACATTTACACTTTTTTTCCCCCCTATATTTTTGTTAATCTTAAGATATCCTAGGTTTTTGTAAACTTCTTACTTTTGGGTGCATTTGGATGTGCTCCTTGAAGCTTTGGATTCTGCCGGTCAAAACAGCAACTGCAATTATAAAACATGTTTTAATAGTTGAACCAGGATATATTAGCTATTGAAACATGATAGAGTAATAAATCATGAAACAAATTTCTTTAAGAAACTTCATTGGTGAGATGTCAGCAAGTGTCCCATCCAACATGTGTACAAATATACTTTTCTGCGATTTTAATGAACCTGTGTGTCATAGCTCGTGAAGCAGTTTTAGAGATGAGACTAAAGGTAAGAAACACTGACAAACAGTTGTGTAATTTGTCACAAATGGAAAAAGGAAGATCACATGAATAACAGCAGTGGCACACGAGGGTAGAGAAAGAATAGAAAAATATGTGGCATATGATTAAAAAGAACATGGTGGGAAAAAAAAAAAAGGTGTGCAACAGTAGGTAAAATGTTTGTAGAATTTGTGACTTGACCACAACCCCAATCCATAGTATACAGTCACACTTGAGGACTCCACTTGCTGTCAGGGTAAACTGTCAGTTGGAAAGGTTAGAAATCATACTGATCACTATTGACCCTCTGGCTGATAAGCCAATTGAAATAATTTGACTTAACTCGTAGAGAGTGAGGCGAGTATAGAGTAGCAAAACTCCTGCCAATACGTCTCTATATTCTTGTCCTCCCCCACTACAGCAGCAGCACAACATGCTGGCATAGTTTTTGCAGGATAGAGTGGGTAGAAGTGCTGGCAGGAGTTTGGCAAGTGCAATTACCTCCCCAATTTGTACCACTGTACTAGCACCACCCCTCCTCAGCCAGGTCACATCAAATATGGCAGCAATGATCCGCATATGCCCGCCACTGAGCTGCAAGCACACTCTTTACCATGCACGTGACAGTCATCACTGCCATATTGCCCACCGTCTTCTTCTACTGCGCACGTGGGGCTGGTATGGACAATAGAGCCCGCAAGCTGTCATGCGTTCATGAGTTTATGCTGCAGTTAGCAAATATTGACATGTAAGGTTGCTAGGTGATACGCTTACGCCTTATTGCTGCGGTTTTTATTATGTTTTCCTGCTGTTTCCCCTATTTAAATCAGAACTTTACAGAACCCTGCGGCCATCATGTTAAAAGTCCAAGTGAAAAAATTAAATCTTTATTATTACCATGTCATAATCATGTTTTACATTCATATACATGTGAATGGTTTAGGATTCTCTTCTTTTACTTACGGACATTCTCAACACAACACATCTCTATATCAAAGTGGATCTAAGAAGAAAAACACCATTTTGCTTCCTGTATTTTTCTTTTATACTAACTATAGGATGTAGCAACAATGGTTATGCATGTCCAAACGTTCAGATTCATATTACTTAGGAACAGGAAAGCAGTAATTTCCACATAATGCAACACTGTCCACAGCTAAGGAAATCTGCTTTTACTAGCCAGGCCATTGCACAACACTCATTTTAATTAAAGTCTTATATTTGTGCCTTACAAAACCTAAAATGACAAAAGCACCACATACAATAAAAATAGAAACATAGAAAGCAGAAAAAGACTAAGTGATCCTTTGCGCCTGACCCTTTTTATTCAACAAAGACTGGCTAGATTACTAGGCACACATAGATTTATTTGTAAAAATGAAATAACACATTACTTACACATTAAGGAGCAGTAAGGGAAGCTTTACACTGCCCTGCTGTGCTTTTGCTAAAGCAAAGCTAATCTTTGGTTTTCGTGTGGGTTAACTACATTTTTCCCATTGAGTTCTATGAGGTCCTGCAGTTTGGCTGCAGTTTCAGAAAGTGCACAAAAACGCCTGCAAGCTGCATCTATGGTGTGCTGTCTGAAACTGTACAAAATCCGTGGGACATCATAGATGCGTATGGGAAAATGCAGTGGGACTGCACCAAGACAGTGCAAAGCCAAAGATATGTGCACACATAAATTGTGCTTCGTAAAATCGCGCTCCTAAAACGTAGCACTCACTTTGAACTGCTTTGGATGTTTTATCATCAGGACTTATTTTCACTTTATCCACAAGCTGTTGGATTTTAATTTTGAGCTTGTCTGACTAAAAAGACACAGAACAGCACATTAATAAAGTTACAGTTAAAGTTTTAGGTTCACATATGAAGACAAATAGTTCCTTACAAATTATACAAGAGAATCATTAAAATGTACCTCCCCAATACACAGATGTAAAAAGCAAGAACAGATCTATTAGGGTATTTTTCAAAGTGAACCTGTGCCAGGCAAAGTCAAAGGTTTACTTAACTTACCCCTTCCCCAGCAGATTACACCTATCCCTCACTTCCCTGCCACTTAGCCCTCTAAGCAAGGAGAGGAAGACCTGTGTAAACTAAGTCATGATTTGGAGCGTACACAAGACTGAAGACCCTCTCCCCACCCCTGCATGACAGCATTCATTTTAGGTAGCTCCCTAATGGACTAAAAACACATACAAAAAAGATGCATGTACATTTCTTAACCCCTTGATGCCAACGTAACACAAATATGCGGCCTCACAGAACTGGGCTTTTTTCCGTGGCGGCCGCATATTTGCATACCTGTCTTTGTGCTGGGAGTGCGTCACATGGCGCACTCCCAGCACAAAGACTGCGGTGTCACTTAGAGCACTGGGTTCCGTTCTAATGATCGGAACCCGGGACTCCCGATTCCGGGTCACATGATCGGTGTGATAGCTTTTGATTGGCTATCACAGTGATCAGTCACTGTGCAGCCCGGCCCCAGGCATTTGTGACACGGTTGCAAGGCATTTGCGGAGCGTTAATACTATTTAACTTCATTATAGGCATTTGTGGTGTGCTTTTAACAATTGGCAAACGCCTATCAAACTGCTCAAAATCACGCATTGGGCATTTGGGGAGCATTTGAGGAGCATTAAAAATGCTTCCCAAACATCTGTCTAACGTTATAGGGGTGTTTGGCAAGAGTTAGAAATAAAGTGTGAACAAGCCCTCAATGAGTTTTAGGTAAAAAAAAAAAAGACAAAACAAAATGTGCACTATTGTTTCTGGGCTGTACTACGGGTACAAACAACAAATAACATACACATATATGGTATTGCTGCGATTGTCAAGAGCAGGAGAATTTATTTTGGGTTGTTCTTTGGTGGTAGGTTATGGTAGTAACAAGAAACACACGGCTAAATAAAATTCTTTTTTTTTTTTTTTTTTTTTACTATTTTGGGCCAGTTTTCCTTTGATAATAAAAAAAATTCAGGTGATATCCATTACCATTTACCACCAAATGAAAGCCCAATTTGTCCTGAAAAAAAACGCGGTATAATTCACCCGGATGTACAAAGTAGTTGTGATGATATGTACAGTTTTACTAACACATGTCAACGGTGCAAAATTGTGCTTAGGCATTTAGATTTGTTTTACCCTTAGGTATGAAGGGGTTAAAGGAGGTGTACCATAACACACAGTAGTATGTTACTGTGTGTTGTGGTGCATTACAAAGCAGCTGCATTGGGGTGCTATTAGTAATGAAGCACCCAAACGCACAAGTGTTTTTCTGTATGTTCCTGCAGTGCAAAGGGTTAAATCCAACCTAATGCTTTTGGTGGGGGATTCGATTCGGTGTAAAACAGTCATGCCTACTTTTTACCTAAATATCTGTTTTAATACGTAGCAACCCTAATGTTTTATGCCAGGAAACAACGCTAATTATTAAGTATTAGAAATATATTACAGATGAAAATAAATTAGAAATTAAAAAGGTAAATGTAAGCAATCCCAATTTTGAGGTAATCCTTTTTAACAGTAAAAATAAAAAAGAAGTGGTTACTAAATACCACCAAAAAAGCCATATCTGTTTAAAAAACAATGATGTAAAATTAATTTGGTTACACCATTGCATGTCAAATTATCAAAAGGACTGGCTAGGAAGGTGGTGTAACATGCTGGTACTGAGGTGGTCAAGATTGCATTTCTATGACACCCAACAGACATATTGATTGCGATATACTATAAAAAGACATTGACTGATTTTTACAAATAAAAATAGGGTGCAGCACTGCTTAAACAGATACTGACCTTACTTGCCATGTCTAATGACAATAGCCTTTTGACAACATCGTTAACTCTGGAAGGAAAAAAAAGAAGAAACAACTTAAATGCAACACTACAGGATCTTCACTTAGAATACTGCAGACAGAGCACAGCTGTGCCCTTAAAGTGGAGTTCCACTCACTCAATAAAAGTCAGCAGCTACAAAACTGTAGCTTCTGACTTTTAAAAAACAGCCACTCACCTGTCCCACAATTGCGCGTTGCCGCAGCCCGTTTCACTGGCCGTCCTGTATTCCAGGCGCCAGCATCTTCAGTGTGGGCCCCCGGCTGTGACAGCTTGCGGCTTCACAGCTGGGTGCCCACTGCGCATGCGCAAGCAGAGCTTCCTGAATGGCCCCGTCACGTGTCCCACAAGACTTCGGGGAGGGAGGGTAGGAGGACAACTTCCGTTTCCTGATCGCCTAGGTGATTGCAGCGGAAGTGGGAGCGGGTACCTGTCAAATTCGGGTACCTGTTCCCCCCCCCCACCCACCCAAAAGATGCCAATCCTTAATGGGGAGCGGGGGACCAATCTTTAAAGCGGAACTTCCCCCTTTTGGGTGGAACTCCGCTTTAAATATTGTTTCGCTATGATACTACAAGAAATTGAAGACTTTATTGTATAGGGCATTAGTTACATACATTTACCTTCCAACTGCTGGCCTACTTTGGAAATATGCAAATCTTTTAGGTAAATGAGAATATGTGACACACCAACAGTGCAGTGCTTAGTGGCTAAATGGCCAATTGCCAGACCTCAATGCTATCATATGAGGAAGTATGCAAACCCGGTATGCCTTTGATCACAACACTGGAATCTCATACATGCTGGTTGTGGATCAGAGTTGTAGGGAAGCAAGTGGAAGGTGGGCAAAGTACAGATCAACTTCAAATGAGACAATCCTTGTAGATTTCATTGCCATGAACAAAATACAGAAATGTAATTAGAGTAACAATCATAATGGCTAGAGTGCATGCTACAGACTCCAACATCTGCTAACATCATGACTTACTTACACTTCTACTTTTTGCACTTCATCATACTTCTCCTTAAGCAGTGTGGGTGGCAAATCATCCAACTGGCTGTCAAATCCTGAAGGATAAAAATATATTCATATAATAATATTCATATAAATAATATAATAAATTGATGATGGCTTTGTAATAATTTTTGTCAACTTCAGTTTTAAAGGGGTTTTTTTTTTTTTTTTAAGTAGTAAAGGGTAAGTCTACCTTTTACAAAAGTAAATAAATAAGTGCACACCTTTTTGCAGGTAAAAAAAAAAATGTGTATTTATTATTTTTTTTTACACTGCAGCCTGGAAGGCACTACATCTGAAATCTGCAGGTCACAGGTGCAATGCCAGGATCCTGTAGGTTCTCAGTCAGCTGTTTGCCTGACTGAGAACCTACAGGATGCTCACCAGTGCCCTCGCAATTCATTAAGAACTACAAGACGTCAAGCCCGGAGGTAGATGATACGTGTAGTTCATTCATTTACAGAATGAATGATTAACACGACCATGTGAGCAGAGCCCCACACGACCACACTGTTTTTAAATTCTGACAGCTGGTGCGGGGAGAAGATCCTCCGTCTGCTGAGAGAGAGAGAGAGAGAGAGAGAGAGAGAGAGAGAGAGAGAGAGAGAGAGAGAGAGAGAGAGAGAGAGGGGGGGGGGGAAGGGGGGAGGGCGCAGGAGTTGAAACATGTTACATGTTCTACCCTAATATGGGTGGAACATGTAATATGTTCCAAGGGTCAACTTATCCTTTAATCTGCTGGACTTCTTCTTTAATGTTTCTGAGGTTTTTCCACTCAACCAAGTTGCTTTCTGAATTCTCAGGCTCAGTGGTGAAGCTTGGATGAGTATCAAAAGGTCTTCAATATTACAGAATGAACTCAAATAAACGAGACATTACTTGGTGAAGTATGACCCGAATAAATAGGACCTTTCATAACCATTTCAGTGATACAAAATAGTGGAAACAAACTGATACCAATGGTTCATAAATGTAACAAACTGATACCAATGGTTCATAAATGTAACAAACTGATACCAATTGTTCATAAATGTAACAATATATCAGAAACACTTAGGCTCCATGAACACTAGCGGGTTTTTTTTAGCTAAAAATAAAACGCTGGAAAAAAACCGCTTGCAATAGCATTTTGTTTAGTAGCGTTTAGAAGTGTTAGCGTTTTATTAGCGTTTTTACAGTACATGTAGAAAAAAAAAAAGCTAGAAAACAAGCTGTTAAGAGCATTTAGCAGCGTTTTTTCTGCGACAATTTTTTTCCACACTGAAGCTCAGAAAATGCTAATAGCCTAATGTGCATAGACACATAGAAGAACACTATTTACTTATAGTTTATTATGTCATTGGTTTGTAAATGTCTACCATTTTTGCAACTTATTGTTTTGTTTTCCTTTTTTATATACGGCACTTGTGTACAAAGTTTATTTTCTTGTCTTTCCATCAGTACATACTCTGTACTATTCATCGAAAACCTTGTATGTTTTATTTCTGTCGGTCAGTGTATCTGTTTTTGACTGATTCTCTGCTGTTATCTATTCTACAATAAAATTCTTTGTAAAAGAATAACACTATTTAGCAGAAAAATTCTATAACAGCTTCTAGGAGCTTAAAAAAGCTGATAGTGTGCATGGAGCCTTAGTGCATACTTATAAAACACCAGAAGTGTGAAAGTAGCCTGAGAAGGTGGGGAGACAACATTTATCAACAGCAGAATATTAAAGCGGTAGTAAACTTTCACCAAAAAAATGCTCCTGCATGGTAATATAATGTGCTAGTATGTATCATGAAATAAACACTTACCTTAGAAAGAAGCCCTCCAGAAACATGCTATCACTGATGACAGGGCTTCCATTCTCACCTGGTCTTCCGTTTGTGGGCTGCAGCTGTTTGAATGTCCGTGCCACAATGACTTCATCCTGTGCATACTTGCCGGAGTCATGAGTTCTGATGGGATGACAGAAGTATGCCATCCCATCAGAGTGCATAAGCCGGTGATGTCACTGGCTGCACAAACAGAAAATATCTCCTGAACGGTGAACATTTCGGAGATATTCCTTGTACCTACAGGTAAGCTTTATTGTAAGAAAGTATACTAGTGGTGTTTACTACGGCTTTAATCTTAGCAAGTAGATGACATTCATTTTATATTGTTAGTTCCAAAATACTGACCTCCATTTGATGACGTAGCATGCGTCCTGGCAATTTGAATAAGATTTGCACCTAAAAAAAGATGACAAGTTCTATGTCTGGTGAAGTTATGCTAACTTACATAAATCAATAGTAATAGGATATATTGATCTGCAAAGAATTTATGTATTAATATTTGTTATGGAAAACAATCCGCTGTACGTCAGTTATATATAATAATGATGAAGCTAGCATGGTATAGACCCCAGAAAAGCATCAGCTCAACTTTTGCCTTTAATAAAGTGGCTTAAAGAGATATTAAACTCAAAAACAACATTTATTAAAGCTACAATGTAAAAATTCTTAGATGTGATGGCTGGATTACTTTCCTTTACAGCCCTTTCACACGGGCGATCAGATCAGGTCCGCCTGTTAGTTTTTTAGATGGACCAGATCAAATGGTCCACGTATCCCTGTGGACCAACAAGTTTCCACTTACACCCGCCTACCTCCAAGCAGATCCGGTCCACTTAAAAGAAACAGAAGGGAATCTGCTCCCCTCCATCTAGGCGGAATGGATCAGTGAGCAGTCAGGTGAAAACAGAATGCTGCACATACAGTTGTAGTACAAAGCAAGAGTGCATTTGTAAAGGAGGCTGACATGGGACTCGATGGGTCCCAGTGACACAGGTGGCACAAATACAGAGGAGTGTGTCAGCATGGCCGGGGGACAATGATAAAATGAAACTTGGATGAGGAATGTTTTTGTAAGTTATGTTATCTGTTTTATTAAAAAAACAAATATACTTTAATGTCACTTTAACCACTTGTCTACCGGGCACGTTTACCCCCTTCCTTGCTCAGTCATGCAACACGGTACACATATGAAATTTGTATCATTTGAGACATATAGAGCTTTTTTTTTGGTGGTATTTAATCATCTCTAGGTTGTTTTTTTTTGCCAAACGAAAAAAAAAACAAAAAACTTTTTTTTTTCTTAGTATCTGTTATAAAATTTTACTAACGGTAATTTTTCTGATGGACTGGGGGGGCTGCACTGGACTTCCTCTGATTTTTAAATACATTTCTCGATTACCGACTCTTATCTTCTGACAGCGTGAGGAAACTGCAGCCGAAAACTGGCAAATGTATTTACATTGTGATCAGCTGTGTCATTGGACACAGCACTGGCACGGTTCTGGAGGACATCATATGACACCCTCCCAGAACTACACTGTAGCCGTCATTCAACTATAGTCCGGTCGTCATGGGTTAAAGTATAACTAAAGAGGGTTTTTTTCTGTTTTGGACAGAGTGAAGAGGGATTAGAACACCTGTCAGTTATTATTGTGTCAGTGTCTCCATTAGGGAAATTCACCCTATTTTGTTCTGTTTACCATTGAAAGTAAAAGAAAATCCTAGATTCTGGGAACAGTAAAAGAGGTGAAATCTAATAATGGGGACACTGGTTTTGTTCACATCCCTGGATTCCCTTTGGAGGGATTTTTTCTCACTGTGTTAAGCAGCCAATACATTAGTATTATTTTTGTTGATGCATTTGGTGCTGATGGTGGAATCCTCCCCACTGAGCCTCTGTATTCTGACAGTGGGGAGACTTCCCCACCATCAGAATACACTGATCAGCGTTGAAGGATATGACCGGCAGCACGGTTAATTGCTAGATCAACTTCAGTACAACCCCCCTGCCCATACATAAATTGGAATTTGGACGGTCCCTGCTGAACCGGCTGAATTGTGATCCATGTATGGCTGGCTTTACCTTCAGTTCTACTTTAAGTCTTGCATAAAATACCACTATGAAGAGGCTCCTAAATGTTACATTTCTTGCATAAGCCCAGACAAAACCTCTTTATTTAGCTTTGGATAGCATGGGGAAGGGTTAGAACCTCTAAATTTTGTACTGCTATCTGGAGCTGTTAAAGCAGATCTTCACCCTCAGGAGTATACTATGATAGGCCATAGCCTATGAGATTTCTTTCCTGCAATCACAGGTTGCAGAGAAGAAAATTGTTTGATTTCCCCATCTACACAGTCATTGTTGATGGGGGAAGCCCTCTGTGGAGCTATTGTGCTTTCCTGGTGGAGGTGAGAGGAAACAGGGAGCCATCCCATCTAGGAGAACATAATGATTACTACTAGCGGCTATAGCAGCTGGCAATGACTGCATGCTAAAAACCAGATATGCCAATTGATGGATCAACTTGGGTACATTTAGCCTGCCCATAGAATCTCGGCCGGTCCCTGCTCACCTGGCCGAGATTTTATCCATCTATGGCCAGCTTTTCCTCCAATCCACCCTCCTCCCCTCTGCTGCATGAATGAAATGTGCAGCCCCACCTCTCCATGCACATCACTCGCCTAGGCAAATGATGTGCACAGTGCTTGCTGTACCGCCTGAGTTATGCATGCCACACATCCCAGGAGGCACAGCTCTTCATTCAAAAAGAGGAGGGGTGGGCCTAGCGCCATGTCATAAGAAGGCGCGCCAGCTAAGCCTGGAAGTGCTGGTGGCTTCTCAATGATGTCACAAGCAACAAGGTAGCGTGGGACTAAGTGGTGGCAAAGGGAAAGAGGATCTCAGCGAGAAAATGCTGGATCCTCTGCATGAGTGAGTATCTGAAATGTGCACAACACACACCTAGGGGTAAGACCCCTTTCACATTGGCAGACTGACCGGACTGTCCACTGTTCTCTATGGGGAGGTAGATGTAAATGGACACGTGTCCAGTCACACCTGAATTCATACGATCTAATCCTATCTGCTAAAAACAGATGGATGGGGGATCTGCTCCCCAACCGTATGTCCAGCGGGTCAGATGTAAACGAACAGATGGTCCATCTACATTCAATGGCCCATACAGAACAGCAGGAAGTGTCTGTGCACTGCAGAGTGGACAAGGACCTGTCATCCGCCTGGAGGTGGCCTCAGCTGTCTCCGATGAGCAGGTTGATCTGCCTGTGTGAAAGGGGTCTATAAAAAAAAAAAAAAAAAAAGCGCACGTGTGTATAATATATATATATATATATATATATATATGGATCATTTTCCCCCTCTCAATTACTTTAATTTAAATAGGGACATGTGTCTTTCGGTGCGTTTTACCACATTCCAGTACAGTTTTGTGCAGAAAGAATGCAGCATGTTCTACTTTTTTTTTTTCTCTGCATCCAAAACGCACTGGAACTGCAAGCACTGATGTGAACTATGACACGGACAAACCATATAACCTACTTTCTGTGCATTTTGGATGCAGAAAAAATGCAACTGAAACGCATGTAGTGTGAACTGGCCCTAAAGCATTTGCAGTGACAAGTTTGACCAGATGAAAAGTGAGGACGTATCCCTGAACTGGCGGTCACCAGGACAGGAAGTGAGAGGAAAAGTCTTAAACAGAGCAGTAAAAACCTGACAGCTGTTCTAATCCATACCCACTCTATTACAAACTACACACAAAAAAAGTTTTGGTTGGACAGAAACTTGAAATGGGTTCCATCCCAAGTGGGCTTAGCTATGTTGTCTCGAACACACAAACTGCGTCCACATTATACAAGCAAATACCGCAGGGGCCTGTGCATTCCAGCCGCAATACACGGGTGGTGCAATGCTCTGCAGACTTCTTTGTAATAAAGTAGTACATCAGGGGTGCTCAACCTTCTGAAGAGCAAAGGACACTTACCATTGGTTCAAATATGTGTGGGTGGTGCCGCTGCAGATCCATATGAAAATCTGTGCAGCCACACCACCCGCACAGAGAAATGAAGACCCGTGGGCGGGTGCCATTAATTCTAATGGCACGCCGCCCACACTGGAAAACGCAACCGTACTGGGAACCGAGGCTCCCATGCGGGCTGCGTTATCGGAAGAAGTGCAGAGACTTCTCCCCTGCGTGTCATGGGCACAGGATTCCATTCAAATGAATAGGCTCTCGTGCCCGTGCAAAATGCAGCCCGCACGGCCGCATACATGTGAACCAGGGGTGAAGAGATTTGGTAACTGTACACAATGAAATGGTTCAGAAATTGGAATTTTTTTTTTTTATTTTGAATATTTTCCTTCTGAAGCTGCTGAATACCGGTGGGACGGAGAGGAGGAGAAGCCGGCTTTCAGCGAGTGCAGGAGGAAAGTGGAAAGAAATGGTTCCTGTATATGCAGCCCTTCCACCCCTCCTGTAAAACAGAATGTGACAGGGAGGCCACACATTGCGTCACCGTTGCAACCCCTGATGCTACACTAGTATGGTAAAAACACGTCTCGACTATGGGGTTTTATTGACCCCCAAACAGCAAATGTAAACAATCGCTTAGTCTAGGTTCACACCTAAGCGTTTTGTATATTGCAGAAACGCACTGCAGTCCATTTAACATGATTTTCTATGGGACATGTTCACATCTCCGCGTTTTCTGGAAAGGGTCAGAGACTTTTTTTTTTAAAGCGCAAAACATTGCGTTTTGGTTCAATAGACTTCAATGGATATGCTGCAGAAAAGCATGTACTGCGTTTTTGATGCACTTTTAATACACATTTTAATCTGCCCAGCAACAAGATGGCCAAAAAGAAAAAACAGCAAAATGCATGAAAATTCAAAAAGCTGTGCAGAAACAGATCAAACACAAACTGCATAGGTGTGAACCTAGCCTTACAGTCCTGAGCCCCCTACAAGGCTGCTTTCACGCTGGCGCACTGCGGCTCATCCGCACCGCGGGTGCACCTGCAGTTTTCCAGCGAGTTAGCTACGTTTTGCTATAGACTTCTACTATACCTTGCGGGTGTGTGCACTTTCTGAAAGTAAACCAAAACTACTACATTCACAAGTTTGGGTGCGCTTTCAGAGAGCGCAGCAAAACCGCAGGATAGAAGTGTGTTTCCCTGGTTTGAGGTGGAGGGCCAAATCAATGGGCTCCAAGGGCCAAAGGTTGAGCACCCCTGTAGTACATTGATCAGGGTTGCTGAAGTTACTGGTTTATTTCATTAAATTTTTTTTTTTTTTTTTGGGGGGGGGGGGTTGTATCTATAATATATATATGTGTGTGTGTGAGCCCCTGTACATTGGATGTGTCCACAATCTTCCATAACCCCAATCATCCCTAATTACAAATACAGCTGGTGATGGCTACATGGTGCAGACCTCATATGTCAGTGTGGAGTCCTGTGTAGTAGCTGTGCGGTGACTCGGCGTCATACAAAGGTCCATTATACAGGCCCTCTGTGGTCCGTATACAGGCCCTCTGTGGTCCGTATACAGGCCCTCTGTGGTCCGTCAAGGTGCCCTGTACAGACACGAGGAGGCCGCTCCCCTCATACACACATACCTGCTGCAGCCGGGCTGCCTCTCAATCCGATCCATGGCTGACTTCTGACAACCTGCCTTCCTGCGGACAACAAATCAGAATGGCTCCTGCCAGCCCGGCCCAGGATTTCACACACCGCTCTCCTCAGCCCCAACATTGCTACCAACTCGCCGCTCACTGACTTCTCTCACATGGGCGCAGCCATCTTGTCCAGGCCTCACCAATCAATAGCAGAACTCTTAGCACGCTCAGCTATCCACCAGAGGGGAGTATTGAGACACGGCTTTGCTCCCTCATTCAGTGGGTCATATTTATGAATGGAAGCAAACTATAGTGGTGTGCAGGGCCTTTTTTTCCTCAGAGATATGTGCATGAACTCTCCCCCTGACTTCGTCCCGCACTGTCCCCGTGTTCCATCCCTTACCTACATCCCAGTACCACCCTTTACCCTAGGTTCACATCTGTGCAGGTGGTGCAGCTGCAAATCCACCCAAAATTCCGTGCAGACCGCCCGCACTGGAAAACTGGGAATCGAGGTTCGTGTGTGGGCTGTGTTTTCCAAAGAAGTGCAGAGATTTCTTCCCTGCGTGGCACGGGAGTCCATTCAAATGAATGGGCTCTCGTGTCCGTGCAAAACGTGACCCGCACAGCTGATTATATGTGAACGGGTAACACAGAACCAAGTATCAATGTGTATGGAATTGATAATAAAAACAAGAAAAGCAGAACAATGATCCCCTGCTGCCAGCAACAATCCCCCCCCCAAGCAGCAATAATCCCCCAGCAGCATCAACAGATCTCCCCTCAGCCAGCATCAATAGACCCCCCAGAGGTTAGCAACGATAGACCCCCTGCCTCTACAGTGGATCCCTCCCAGACACAATTGACCCCACAGCAACATAAGACCCCCCAAAAACAATAGATCCTCCGCTATCAACAGTAGACCTCCCTAGCATCAATAGACACACCCTCCCCCATGCAAAAATACATCCCCTCCAGCAAAATAAATTCCCCAGCAGCCAGCATTAACCCCTTTATGCCGACCGCACACAAATGTGGGGCCTCCCGGCATCTGGGCCTAGACGCCAAGCGGCCACACATTTGCGTTCAGGTAAGAAAAAACATATGTGCTGAGAGCGCGTGCCGTGAACACATGACCGGTACTCACGGAAAGGTCCCGGTCTGCTCTTTCGATGACATGATCCCTAAACCACGTCCTGGCATCTGAAACTCTTAAAGGGCCGGGAGGCACCGGCGGGAAGGGGTTAATGAACCTTGCAGTACACCCCACCACCCCTTGCCTACATCCCCCCCACGTTCCCGCTGAAAAAAGCCCTGCCTAAAAGTAAATATTTATTACAGCTTACCATTTCTTACTGTAGATGTGATGGCTGCATTAGTTTTGTTTAGGGTTTCTTTCTTTTATTTTCATCTGGTGATCCAGTTAGTAAGTCTGGTGTTTTTCAAAAGAACAATCTCTCCTGCAGATGTAGCAGTTGTACAGTGTTGAGACAAACCCTTTACCTCAAACTAGGGTGCTTACAATGATCAGCTTTTATTTGTTCATGTCAAAATTATATCCTAAAAAGAAAACAACTCTAACTGCTTGTGCAACTACTTATAAAGTGTGAACTGGAGTTTTGTTTCAGTTTGTTAGTGTATCTAAATCTGTTAGTGCAGTGGTCTCCAAACTGTGGCCTGGGGGCTGGATGTGGCCGTTTGCTTGCCTACAGTGGGGATCGAAAGTTTGGGCACCCCAGCTAAACATGTGTATTAATGTGCATAAAGAAGCAAAGGAAAGATGGAAAAATCTCCAAAAGGCATCAAATTACAGATTAGACATTCTTATAATATGTCAACAAAGTTAGATTTTATTTCCATCATTTACACTTTCAAAATAACAGAAAACAAAAAAATGGTGTCTGCAAAAGTTTGGGCACCCTGCAGAATTTATAGCATGCACTGCCCCCTTTGCCAAGCTGAGACCTGCCAGTGTCATGGATTGTTCTCAATCATCGTCTGGGAAGACCAGGTGATGTCAATCTCAAAGGTTTTAAATGCCCAGACTCATCTGACCTTGCCCCAACAATCAGCACCGTGGGTTCTTCTAAGCAGTTGTCTAGAAAACTGAAACTGAAAATAGTTGACGCTCACAAAGCTGGAGAAGGCTATAAGAAGATAGCAAAGCGTTTTCAGATGTCAATATCCTCTGTTCGGAATGTAATTAAGAAATGGCAGTCATCGGGAACAGTGGAAGTTAAAGCAAGATCTGGAAGACCAAGAAAAATATCAGACAGAACAGCTCGCAGAATTGTGAGAAAAACAATTCAAAACCCACGTTTGACTGCACGATCCCTCCAGAAAGATCTGGCAGACACTGGAGTTGTGGTACACTATTCCACTATAAAGAGATACTTGTACAAATATGGTCTTCATGGAAGAGTCATCAGAAGAAAACCTCTTCTATGTCCTCACCACAAAAATCATCGTTTGAACTTTGGAAATGAACATATAGACAAGCCTGATGCATTTTGGAAACAAGTTCTGTGGACCGATGAGGTTAAAATTGAACTTTTTGGCCGGAATGAGCAAAGGAACGTTTGGAGAAGAAGGGGCACAGAATTTAATGAAAAGAACCTCTGTCTAACTGTTAAGCATGGGGTTGGATCAATCATGCTTTGGGGTTGTGTTGCAGCCAGTGGCACAGGGAACATCTCACGAGTAGAAGGAAAAATGGATTCAATAAAATTTCAGCAAATTTTGGATGGTAACTTGATGCCATCTGTGAAAAAGCTGAAGTTAAAGAGAGGATGATTTCTACAAATGGATAATGATCCTAAACACACCTCGAAATCCACGGGGGATTACATCAAGAGACGTAAACTGAAGGTTTTGCCATGGCCTTCACAATGTCCTGACCTCAACATAATTGAAAATCTATGGATAGACCTTAAAAAGAGCAGTGCGTGACAGACAGCCCAGAAACCTCAAAGAACTGGAAGACTTTTGTAAGGAAGAATGGGCAAAGATACCTCAAACATGAATTGAAAGACTCTTGGCTGGCAACAAAAAGCATTTACAAGCTGTGATACTTGCCAAAGGGGGCAGTACAAGATATTAACTCTGCAGGGTGCCCAAACTTTTGCAGACGCCATTTTTTTGTTTTCTGTTATTTTGAAAGTGTAAATGATGGAAATAAAATCTAACTTTTATTGACATATTATAAGAATGTCTAATCTGTAATTTGATGCCTTTTGGAGATTTTTCCATCTTTCCTTGGCTTCTTTATGCACATTAATACAAATTTTTAGCTGGGGTGCCCAAACTTTCGATCCCCACTGTATATCCTGCTCCTGAGGAACATTAACAATGGGGCATAAATCCTTCCACTGACACCAACAATGGAGCATAATTCCTTCCACTGACACCAACAATGGGGAATAATTCCTGCCACTGATGCCAGCAATAGGGCACTATTCCTCCCACTGACAACAACGATAGGGCACTATTCCTCCCACTGACAACGATAGGGCTCTATTCCTCCCACTGACAACAACGATAGGGCACTATTCCTCCCACTGACAACGATAGGGCACTATTCCTCCCACTGACACCAATGATAGGACACTGTTACTCCCACTGACACCAATGATAGGGCACTATTCCTCCCACTGACACCAACGATGGGGCACTATTCCTCCCACTGACACCACTGATAGGACACTATTCCTTCCACTGACACCAATGATAGAGCACTATTCCTCTCACTGACACCAACAATGGGGCACTATTCTTCCAACTGATACCAATGATAGAGCACTATTCCTCTCACTGACACCAACAATGGGGCACTATTCTTCCCACTGATACCAATGATGGGACACTATTCCTCTCACTGACACCAACAATGGGGCACTATTCCTCTCACTGACACCAACAATGGGGCACTATTCCTCCCACTGACACCAATGATGGGGCACTATTCCTCCCACTGACACCAACGATGGGGCACTATTCCTCCCACTGACACAAACGATAGGACACTATTCCTTCCACTGACACCAATGATAGGGCACTTTTCCTCCCACTGACACCAACAATGGGGCACTATTCCTCCCACTGACACAAATGATAGGGCACTATTCCTCCCACTGACACAAATGATAGGGCACTATTCCTCCCACTGACACAAATGATAGGACACTATTCCTCCCACTGACACAAATGATAGGACACTATTCCTTCCACTGACACCAATGATAGGGCACTTTTCCTCCCACTGACACAAACGATGGGGCACATTTGCTCCCACTGATACCAATGATGGGGCACTATTCCTCCCACTGACACAAATGATAGGGCACTATTCCTCCCACTGACACAAATGATAGGACACTATTCCTCCACTGACACAAATGATAGGACACTATTCCTTCCACTGACACAAATGATAGGACACTATTCCTTCCACTGATACCAATGATGAGGCACTATTCCTCCCACTGACACAAATGATAGGACACTATTCCTCCCACTGACACAAATGATAGGACACTATTCCTTCCACTGACACCAATGATAGGGCACTTTTCCTCCCACTGACACAAACGATGGGGCACTTTTGCTCCCACTGATACCAATGATGGGGCACTATTCCTCCCACTGACACAAATGATAGGGCACTATTCCTCCCACTGACACAAATGATAGGGCACTATTCCTCCCACTGACACCATACTGCAGCCAGGTGCTGGCTATATCTTTATGTCATTAAGGGACATTTACAGACAAGACTATGGTTAATCCTGTCCCTCTAGTGCCCAGTACTGGGACTGATACATCACATCTGGTTAGCAGAGTGGATCCAGTTCTTCTGACAGCAAAGGATCCTGGGACCTGTAGTCCTATAGCCAATACATACTGTATGTCTGAGTGCTGATTGAACTACAACTACCAGAGAGTAGGGGAACTAGAAGGATGCTGGGAAAGTAGATACATTCTATAGCAAAGGACTGGCTCACTCTTTTGATGTGGGATTCAGAGCTGAACACAGGGGAACTGCCATTTTCTTCCAGAGACAGATTGCTAGCCTACTGCTGCGGGACTCTGCACATCAGTTCAGCACAGCAGTGACATTGTTTGCCATACCAGGATTGCAACAACTTCTTTGCATCTGGACTGTCACTATTCAGTCTTCACACAAACATCTCTGCTCACCACACTAACAGTTTGTCAGCCAGCAACTTTGTTCTGCCCTGCAAACAGCCAAGAGCCTGTGCAAGAATTCTTGTTCCTAGGAGGCCGGGCTATCCATAGGATTGGTGAGCGGGCAGATGCCCAACCTCTTTCTGTCATCTCTCTCTCTGCTATTAGTCACCAGGAGATCTTTGCTTTCAGCAGTATCACAGCCTGATAGGATCAATTCCTGTCTGTAGCCCAACTTCTCAATTATTTTTCACCACCAGGCCGGGGAGAAATAAAGCTCCAGACATCGAAGTGTAAAAGCTAAATCTCTGAAAGTTTAATGCAAGACAAGAACTGTTATACAAAACACAGTAGGCGTTACTAGGCCAGAATGACCAATGAAATATTATGCTCTTATCAAAGAAGATAGAAACTACAAATAACTGACGAGTACCATATAAGGTGATTCCATTTACAGAGAAACAGAAACTAGACTCCGAAAGCGAGAGAGAAGTTACAAGTGAAACTCAAAACTGAAACTAACTGTTTACACATCCAGAAATGGAGGTATTATTCAAAATGGATGCCAGTTAAAGGTTCCTTACACAGCCTATCTGTTATCTTTATTGAATTACCAGTATTCACCTATGCTTATGGGCCCCACCTTTGCTAGCAGAAGACAGCATATCCCACCATATCAGGAACTTTAAACATCACAGGACTCAAGTTGCAATCTCTAGTTAACCACTTGCCTTCCAGAGGATTTACCCCCCTTCCTGACCAGGCCATTTTTTTGTGTTACAGCGCTGCATTACTTTAACTGACAATTGTGCAGTCAGGCAACGCTGCATCCAAATTACATTGTTGTCCTTTTTTTCCCACGAATAGAGCTTTCTTGTGGTGGTATTTGATCGCCTTTGCGGTTTTTATTTTTTGCGCTATAAAAAAAGTCCAACAATTTTGAGAAAAAACCTGTATTTTTTACTTTTTGCTATTAAACATGTCCAGTAAAAAACGTTAAAAAATCAAATTTCATCATACATTTAGGCCAAAATGTGATCTACTATATGTCTTTGCTAAAAAAAAAAAAAATCTCAATACGTGTAAATTAATTGGTTTACGTGAAAGTTATAGCGTTTACAAATGGCAGTATATATACTTGGATTTTTTTTTTTAATTTTTACTTTTAGATTGTAAGCTCCAAGGAGCAGGGCCCTCCTAACTCTCTTGCATTGAACTGTATTGTTGCTGTATTGTCTCCCGTTATATTGTAAAGCGCTGAGCAGACTGTTGGCGCTATATAAATCTTTTATTATAATAGTACTAGTAATGGCGGCGATCAGCGACTTAAAGCGACTGCGGCGGGCATTCTGACACTGGGGGGAACTGACTTGGTGTCACTGACACCCCCAGTGACACAAATACAGTGATCAGTTCTAATAAAAAGCACTGACACTGTACTAATGGCACTGGGCATGAAGGGGTTAACATATGGGGCAATCAAAGGGTTAACTGTGTGCTGTTTTACACGATGTTCTGTGTTTGTGCACAGCCCTGCAAAGCAATGTGCCGGAGCTGACAGGGAGGAGAACTGTTTTGTTTACTAACAGTTCTCCCCATCGTCGGAGATCCTCGGCAATCACCAGATGCTGGCGAGTAATCACCGGTTGGGACCCGGTGATTGACAGCCGTGGCCGCGATGTCAGTTGGGTGACTGCGACAATGATTTGATATGCTTTGTTATAGCAGTTTGTTACTAAGATGATGGGGAGGAGAGGACTTTACACACGCTGCCCAGCAGCTATGATTTGCCAAGGAATGTCCTATACATTTTTGTTATGCTTTTCTATTACTAACCTCTCCTTCTGCCTACATGATTGTACTGCCTATTATGTACAGTTCCCTGAAGATGGAAATTGCTTCTGCCTTTTTCTTGACAGTTGCTCATCATCATAATTAGCAACAGGAATGTTCTCCATCTCCAGGCAGAGGTACTTTCCTTTCTCAATGTTTCTCTATGTAACGGCCTCTAGGTTAGCTAGATAGGTTTTGTTGTTTTCTTTTTTTAGATAGAGGCTGAGTAGCAGCCTGGGATGAGTCAGCCTGGGAGTGAGGCAGAAGTTCACCTCAGTACAGGCTGGGAGGTTCTACAGGTTAGGGCTTCTGGAGCCCTTCCACCTTTCCAGAAACTGGAGAACATTCTGGAACAGGGGAGGAGGAGGGTAGGAGTCACAGATCTGCATGTTTGAGTGACCATGGTCAATTCCCTGGCAGTAGACTGGTCATGGTGAAAAGGGCAACCCTCAAATATGACAGAGCCTGGGGAGAGAGGTGAGTCGGGTGGAAGGATTGAGAGAAGGCTGGATTGTGGAGCCTAGGAGGGGGCCCCAGGAAGGGGATCCTGGACATGGGCTTCAAATGTCGTATTCCTCTTGTCAAGTCGCTCCTGAGCAACAAAGGTCAGAAGCGTTTTACCTGGGCTAAAGAAAAACAGACCTGGTCTGTTGCTCAGTGGTCCAAAGTCCTCTTTTCTGATGAGAGCAACTTTTGCATCTCATTTGGAAACCAAGGACCCAGAGTATGGAGGAAGAATGGAGAGGCACACACTGCAAGATGCTTGAAGTCCAGTGTGAAGTTTCCACAGTCTGTGTTGATTTGGGAAGCCATGTCATCTGCTGGTGTTGGTTCACTTTCCTTCATTAAGTCCAGGGTCAACACAGCCGTCTACCAGGAGATTTTGGAGCACTTCATGCTTCCTTCCACAGACAAGCTTTATGGGGATGCTGACTTCATTTTCCAGCAGGACTTGGCACCTGCCCACACTGCCAAAAGCACCAAAACCTGGTTCAATGACCGTGGGATTACTGTGCTTGATTGGCCAGCAAACTCGCCTGACCTGAACCCCATACAGAATCTATGGGGCATTGCCAAAAGAAAGATGAGAGACATGAGACCGAACAATGCAGAAGAGCTGAAGGCCGCTATTGAAGCATCCTGGTCTTCCATAATACCTCAGCAGTGCCACAGGCTGATAGCTTCCATACCACGCCGCACTGAGGCAGTAATTGCTGCAAAAGTGGCCCAAACCAAGTACTGAGTACATATGCATGGTTATACTTTTCAGAGGTCCGATATTGTTCTATGTACAATCCTTGTTTTATTGATTGCATGTAATATTCTAATTTTCTGAGATTGTGGATTTGGGGTTTTCATGAGCTGTAAGCCATAATCATCACAATTATGACAAATCACAGCTTGAACTATCTTGCTTTGCATGTAATGAGTCTATCTCATATATTAGTGTCACCTGTTGTGGACCTTTTGAATTATGTCTCAAAAATATGACTTTATCAAGACATAATATTATATGGCAAACAGCTCAGTATAGCCGGATGCTAAGAGTTAATTTTGTCTTGGTTGAACCATCAAGGATTCTAGTTAAGAAATGGAGAAGGGGGGAAGTGAGACCTTTCCAAGACAAAAAGACTGTTTGGACTGTCAACAAGGACTATTTGTATATTGAGGTTGAGAAGAATGCATATACAGAAAGTCAAACAAATAGCCAGATAGGACTTCGAATTTCAAACATTTTAACAATAATGAGACGGGAACTCAACTGGTTGAAAGCTTAACCAAAACGTGCAGAGTGTGATGAACCAACAGACCTCTGAAACTATTACAATATACTATTGTTCACCAAGGGTGAAAGCATTAACAGTTGTTTACCATGAGTCCAACACAAGGGCCAGGCAAACAGAAAGTTTTTTTTTCCTACACATAGAAAATGTTGATTCTAAAACAAAGAGGTGAAATTCAGGATATTTAAGTCTAAAAGTTGACTGTATATAAAGTCTAAAAGTTGACTGTATATAATTACAAAAATATATTACAAAAACATATTATAAATGAGATGTTATGGATTTTACACACCACTAAATATTCAGAAATGGGAACTATATATCACTAACTTGAGTATTGAGATGATGGGAAGTAAGATGTATTATAAACTAGCATTAGTTACATGTCTTATCAGGAAACAAACAGGATGGTATTTCAAGAAGGAATAACTGAATATACACCTATATTCCATGGTCCCTATTTAGAATATCATAGGTATGATCACTTATATCTGGAAAAAGACGTATATTTGATTCCTGAAATTACCTTAAGATTCCACCCAAGGTATGAGTCATCTCAAATACTCAAATTGTTCTATGATACATGACCGCCACCTGGCGGGCAGGTGAGAAATAGCTTATGTACACACATTTCTCAACTAGCCAATCAGGAAGCCTGGTGGGAAGGTATCTTAGAACAATGGATTAGTGGATATAAAAGCCTTTGTACCTTTAAAAAAAAGGAACCTCATCAAGAAAAAGCTCAAGAAGAGACCTCATCAAAAGAAGACCCTGACATCTGAAGAAGATCTCTGCTGAATAACTACTCTTTCATACTTTCAAACTTCCTAAAACTTTAACTAAATTTCTAAACCTCTAACCTTATAACTTCCTACATTCTCCCTTACTGAATATCTATCACTTGCCCTATAATATCAGTCTAAAGGCGTTCCACTGCCAGCTAAATCCACGGGAGAGTTGCCTAGTCTGAATTCCGGGTGTGGTGAGATGTTTATTTGATTTTGTATTACCTATTTTCTCCGTTGTGTGGAATCATAGAATTACCTTAGTGTATCACAACAATATTGGATAGTTAGATATATGTAGAGAGATCCTGTTTTACTGTTAAAAATTGTTTGTTGCCATATTATAATTTTTTTCCATATTTCATAATTTATTGAATATTAATAACCAGAGTATCATATATCAAGGGCTTGCTTCTTGCAATCCTATGGCCACGGCTTGTGAGAATATAACCTTTGAGATATTCGAAATTATTAATTATTAATAAATTTAATAAATAATCATATCATTTAAAAATTGTGATATTGATGTAATTAGTTAGAAACCTTATTATTGTGTCTTACATTGGTAGGATATATTTTTGATTGTGTGTACCAATATTCATTTATCACCAGTCTTTTGCGTTTTGTGTTAATATATATATAATTTTTGTACATAAATAAATTTTTATATTTATCTATTATAAGGCAAATTTTGTGTGTATGGTACGAAAGCATATTGGCTAAAAGAATTCAAGGTATAATAATAAGTGGTGATCAAATTATCAAGGTGTCCAAATTATTGGTTTACTAAATATTTGCCGTATTTTAACGGCTGGAGGCACTGTAATATTTCATCTAAGGGAAAGGGACACGCCCTTTATAAATAATATATATCCTTACATAAACCACCACAGGATAAATTTGGAGGCACTGCTGAGATCCATAGAAATCGTACCATAAAACAAAACGCACTGGTGATTGTATATTTGTACACTTTGTCAAACATATATTTTATATCAAAATGGCATCCAGTAATCACGGATCCACCTCTTCCAAGCATAACGAGGAAAATATGGCGGCTCAAGGCATTGAGCAGGAAGCTATGAAGCCAGCTCGGAAAGCTGCCGGTGCTTGGCAGAAGTATGTTGAATGTGAAGTAATAGATTATCTCCGCAAGAGATTAGGTCTGGGGGATAGCAATAATGAATTTGTGGATGAAGAGAAAAAGCAGGCCATGAGCACCTTTGAGGACCTGTTCAACCAAAAGGGCCAGGTTGTTGGGTTTTTAATAGCATTTGCTGGAGCAGAAAGTGATAGAAGACGTGACAGACTTCTCCTAGAAGCTTGGCCCATGTTATGGTTCATGACCGCTGGAGCTGCCCAGCGGACCATGACTCTAAGGGAAGAGTTGTCAGAGGCCCGCCTCTTGTTAGAAAGCAAAAATCAGGACATTGAGTCTTTGAAAGGGAAGCTTGGTCATGCCGGTATTCGTTTAGACGAATCCGAGAAATATTATGATAAATTGGTCGGAGACTTTCGAAGTGCTCAGGACCTGTATGAGAGAAACTTTCAGGAATTAAAACAACTTCAAGAGAAGTATCAGGACTTAAAAGATGAGGTGGAGTACTTCAGATCAGAGAGGTTATCTCCTGTCAAAATTAAAGTTCACCCAGGGGATAAGCATGACCAGTCAGAACTTACCTTGATAAAATCTGAGCAGAAAACTCTGGAGGAGCAGATTATAAGGTTGACGGCCCAAATAAATTCTGGGGTCCAAAGACGGACCAACCCAGTCAAGCCAGAGGCTGATGAGCGGAGATACCCGCATCACAGCGAAGTATCTGATAGTGAGTCAGGGTCAGAATATAGGTCACCTCCTAAGCTTTCAAGATACACTCCAGAGCGCTCTGAAGAAAAATATGAGGTTTCATATAGGCAGGAAGGGAAATCCCAGGGGTCATTCAGGAGATATGACACCCCAAAGGTCATTAAGTTCCTGAAGGACACTGTTCCTATGTTTTCTAAGAAAGGGTCCCTTGAGATCACCGAACACATGAAAACATATGAACAGACGTTAGAGATTCTGGGCATTAGAGATGACCACACCAAAATAGAATTGCTGCCATGGGTGTTTGAAGAGAAATACCGGCAATTCTTTGAGACCTTGAGGGCCTATTCCAATCAGTCCTGGAGAGAGGTTAAACATAAGTGCCACATGGAATTTGGGCCTTATAAAACTGTAACCTCTGCCAAGGCTGCGGCCTACAATTTAAAGTGTGGTCCTCACCAAAGCCCTGCAGAATTTCTGGCTGTCCTCAGAAATGCCTATTTCCTGGCTGAAAAGGATCCCAATCCTAACCAGCCAGAATTCAAGACACTATTCTATGAAGCATTACCTGCTTACATAAAATTGGGACTTGCAAAGGATTACAGAAAAGGACGCTCTCTTGATTGGTTGGTGAGAGAGAGCGACTATTTATTCTCGATCCAACAGTCCAGTGAGGGCGGGATGAAAAGAGAACCTAAAAATAGCCCCAAGATAGTAGCAGCCACTACCGTTTCCCCTCCAAATCCAAATTTGCAGGCAGAGAAAAAATCATATGCGGAAGTAGTCCGTGGGGGTAAAACCAATGGTTCCCCTAGATTTGTACCTCAAACCCAACAAGTGAAGGAGGTCCATAACTTTGCACCCCAAAACCAGTGGGTGAGAAAGGATAGACAAAAGCCAGGAAACTACGGTAGTGGAAGTGAGAAGAATAAAAAGTATGGTAAGGGTCAGTACAGTGATGAGAATCAAAGGAGTCAATGGTATCCTCAGAGGTTCTATTATCCTCGCCAAAACCAACATGGGAATTTTTATGGGAACCCCAATTTCAACAGGCCCCATAATTACAATAAGAATCCCAATTTTAATAAGAACTCCGACTTCCAAAGATTTCCTCCACGCCAAGAACACCCTCAGGCTCAAAGGGGGGATCCAGTACCCCAGGCTCCCTTTAATAACAGGGAGACCCCAAAACCTCAGAGAGAACAATGGCGTCGGGACCAGAGCAGTAGTTCTGACTCTGAGTCTCATTACCAGTCCCGTCCAAAATACAAGCGCAAGTATAGGAAAAGGGAGAATCAACAGAATGACTCCTCTGAGCGTATTGGACAAATAGAGGCACAGGTCAGCAAAATGGCTGAACAAATGGACAGGCTTGTCACTCAATTTCCATCCAATCCTTTTTTAGGAGCAGCTCCTGTGACCAACCAAGGGTCACAGAATTAATAGGCAACCAAGCCTTAAACCAACAGGGGAGAACACTGAGTCGAATGACAGGAGATGTGTGTACCGTCCCTGACACGCCTACTAATAGAGAATCTAGTTCTCAGGCAAAGGGGGACCAGTTGTTGGGTATTAACGATTCTCCTGTTTTTCAGTGTCCATCTATTGCCCCTAATATAGTCGCGGCATCGGAAGTCGTCGGGACTGACAAGCCAGACGGAGCGCCAACTTCTAGTTGTGCTTCTGTCTTGAGACAGTCCAAGAATCCCACCAGGGAGGATAAGGGTGATGTGTCCACCACATGCGGTGAGATAAGAGCTAGTCATAGGTTATTGAAGGGCCCACAGATCTTCAACCACACTAATTTCATGTGTGAGCTGACTGAATCTGATGGGAGATATTATGCCACAGTACAGGTGCAGGATGCCAGTGATCTTTCGATTGTCGGTTTAATAGACACTGGATCCCAAGCAACCATCATGTCACAGGAACATTTTGATAAAGTGGCGAATGTCATGCCCACCAAGCCGAGACTTAAAAGCTTTGACAGCTCATTGATTGGTGTAGGTGGAGACCCTTTACAGGTCATGGGTACCGCCTGGCTTAAACTGAAACTGGGTAATAAGGAACTGAGACACCCCATCATCATTGCTAGCATATCCCAGCACCACATGATAATTGGGATGGACTTCCTAAAAAGGCTGAACACCATAGTTGACTGTGTGAACCAAGTACTGTGGTCACAGGTAAATACCCCGATTAAATATGGGAAACTTAAAACTCCCCATTCCCGACAACACTGCCACCTGGTGGAAGAAAGGCCTGGATCATTAGAAATCCATTTCAGGAACAGCCAACTTCCTGATGTGACGGTTATCAAACCTGATGACCATAACCCTATCAGAAGAGATGAGGAACACATTTTTAGAATTCCCCAAGATAAAATAAAAGATATTTCCCTCCAAGATGACATCCTTACGATATCTTTTCATCAGGAGGATAAACCAAGAAAAGGGGGAGATCACACCCAATTCTTGACAGGTATTGAAAGGGTTAACAGCGACTTGTTTATCCCCATCCGGATAAATGGTCTTAATAGGTCAAAATATGCCAAACTAGATTTGAGACAGGAACACAGCTTTGTAAGCCATGGGTTGATAAAACACCTGACCGAAATGGAAATGATCCGTTTCTCCACACCTCAGCGTCATTGGATTTCAGACTCCCTTGATGACTCTGATGATCACAATTCAATGGCTAGGTGTCTCTTAAACGTCACTGTAGGAAACAAAACAGCCACCCATGTGTTCCTAGTCTTGGATAATCCCCAAACTAAAATTTATTTTGGCAACGATATATTACATCGCTTTGCAATGCAAGTCGACCTAATTAATGACTGTTTATGGAGTCGACTAAAGGGGGACCCCGAAAAATACCAAAATCTGGACTTAGCTTTAAAATCCCAGCAACAGATGCCTTATGCTGTTGAAGTCCAGGTAGCCCAAAAGATTACAATTCCTAAGGGCATAAATAATTTCATACTCCCCATCCAAGTCAAAAAGGGACATAGACTGAAGGGGTCAGATGCATTAGTATGCCTCTCCCATAAAATGCAGGGGGAGGGACTGAACATTACACACACGCCCCTAGTCAACACACATCAATCCCCGATGTACATTTACGTACATAATCTGTCCAATCAGGACATCGTCTTACCCAAAGAGACCCTTATTGGTCTAGCGGTAGAGACTGAATATTACACCTTTGGGGTCACTAACCAGGTGATTGGACTCATCCCCGATGAATATTTGTCGGAGGAACAATTAATTGAACAAACATTCCATTCATTACCAGAGGGTATTTTCACCATAGAGTCCATTTATCCATTCGATTCTAAAGATGGCACCTGTCAAATCGAAGAGACATCAATTGTCTTTGATCACCCAATCAAAGAACAAGAGTACCCCAAAGAACCTGGATGGCAGGAGAACACACACACACATCACATACCCAATGACCTCACCACAAAACTTGAAGAGGCATATGAGATAGGTCAGCCGGAAAGCTTTCCTGGATTCAAGGAGTTAGTGGAAGAGATGGTGGCCCTCGCCGATGCATGTGCCAGTGATCTCGACCGACAATTGCTCCGAGAGCTTCTCCTTGAATTCCAAGAGATCTTTGCCAAGGATTCTTACGATTGTGGGACTACTGACCTACACATCGCTAGGATCCAAACAGATCCAGATGCCCCACCAGTATTTGTAAGACAGTATAGGTTACCATTAGCTTCCTATGAATCTCTAGCTGAGATTATCA